>NC_059372.1:10525491-11725491 GCF_019703515.2 Myxocyprinus asiaticus | reverse complement strand
AAAAAATACAAAAAGTGGCTTTAGAATGCAATATATTGTTTATTTCCATATTATTTAACATCAATCATTGGCCTACAGTTCACAGCAATCCATTTTGCAATTCAATTCATCAATCAGTCCGAGATTTATTATAAGGTCTTGTCTGAGGACCCGTCAATGTACGTACACCTGTGTCAGACGGATGCTTTTGGACCATATCGGTTGCGTTGCGTCATAAACATACTGTTTTAGGTCCCTGTGTCAAGTTAAATGAAGTTTGAAACTTAGAAAAACACTTCTTGAGATCCCTGCCTTCGGATTTGTGCGCCATCAAGCTGTTTGTTCTAGCGGTCGAACGATAGTGGATTTTACCGATACCGATAACTAAGTTGGGCAGTACCTGCCGACAACCGATAGTTTTTAAAATTGATACTGAATGAAAAAATAACACTCAAAGTAAAATAGTGCTGAACTTTATTACAAAAATAAACAGTACTGACTGAACCATGAAAATGTATTGTACTTCTTTAAATGAAATAATTATATAAATATGAATATATATATGAACTAATATTGTTGTTTCCTTAGTCCACAAGAGGGTGCAATAAAAACATAAACCATTCAGCACCATTATATTATTGCATAGAACATTCCTATTCTGGCTGTTAAAAAAAAGCATTTTATTTTCAACTAATGTGCATAAAATAAATAAATAAATAGTTTTAGTCGGTCCATATTCTCAAAAGTTTTTTTCAAAAGTCACTTGCACTGATGCCACAGTATACTACCCCAGACTTGAGCTATATTAACAGTGAAATAGCACATAGTTTTTTTATTCATTACAGTTGTATGTAGGGTAACAATATTCACAGATAGCAGTGGTATTCGGCTGAACTCAATTGTGAAGTGGCTCTGACTATGAGCCCAGGCCAGGTGCTGTTCAAACAGACGGAACACAACAGACTGGAACCGAACACGAGGATCTAATTTAAACGACTCATTGCTTAATCTGACAAACGCTTATAAGAGAGCAATATGCAATGGCCAAAGACCTCCACTTACTGTAAGGGGCTGTTCACATCGAACGCTTTTGCAACCATCCATTTGCTTTTCTTTGTAAACGCAAGCTAGACGTACATCTTTGTTTCCCTTTGTTTTTGCTTATTCGGCATCTCGTGCAAGAGCGCTGTTTTTTAGATGATGTGTCTAATTAAAAATAACTTTAAAAGCACTGAGACACCTGCTTTCTGTTAAACTGTATTTGTTGTGCTGTGTCTAGTCTTTTTTGCGTTCTCAGGTCACTATAACTTTAAATATGCAACTTAGCTGGCTAACGACTGCTTAAACGTGACCAGCTGGATAAAAACTAATGCAAATAGATGGTAATAGATGGTAACAATCATGACATTTAAACATTTGGGTAGGACTTGCAGGTATTTTTGTCACATTGTTCTAACTGCTTGAGGTTAGCTTTAATGTTAGCATCCTCTAAGCCTTGTCTGCAAACATACTGCTGTTCTCTACTAATGCAGCATCTAGTCAACAAATTAATTACTTTATAGTGTGTACTGTAGTGTCCTGTGTACATACCTTTTCGTTGTTGATGTTTTAAATCTGCATTTGAAGTGTTCCGCTCCATGCAGAGTGTAGTCTCACGTGTCAGAACAAACACCACAAGACATCAGTGAAGTGCCGCTCTCATACTGTATAACAACAGTGGACCCTTCCCAGCTGCTCCAGCACTGGACGCAACAGGGAAAAACTATCGGTGTGGATTTTTGCCGATAACCGATAGTTCCAGAAATCTGTTATCCATGCCGATTAATCAGCAAAACCGATATATCATTTGACCTCTATGTTGTATGCAAGAACGTGTTCTCATCTTGTGTTGTCTGCTCTCTGTATGTGTGATTTGTTGTTCTCTGTCTGTTTGAGCTGTGCGTTGCCTATACAGAGTTTCACTTACTGCCACCTGGAGAAAAAAGATGGTACTCCATGCTTGAACTGCTTATATGTAAGTAATATTCCATATTATGGTCCAGGGACATGATTAATTGCGTGAATTTTTTACACTGTTATTTTTTATATAATTAATCGCACTGGTTTAACGCGTTAAATCGACAGCCCTAATTATATTATATTATATTATATTATATTATATTAATAACCCTGGAAGCTTGGATCAGATGAATGAAGGTGATTGTGTAAAAAGTGATTGCCTAAAAGTTAAAGATATCTCTACACAAAATAATGTTTATGTAGATAATAAGGCTGACTATTTAAGAATATAGCTGTAAACATTTCAATAGCAAGGTCAAATCCAAGTATTTCAAAAGTTACGCAAAAAGATATAATGAAGTTAATATGAGGAGCAACTTTGTGACAATTCAGCACTTCACAAACAGACAGCAACACTTCAGTAGCTCTTAAAGCGCATTCTTGCGTGTTCGTGTTAAGTGCATTTATCCATCGTTATTGGGAAATGCAGCCCTGAACAATCTATTTTGCAAGTTCGTCCAACTGTTCGAGGTAGACCTAAGGGCTGTTCTCATAGGATGTGTTTTTGTCTTCTGTCTGTGCTATTTTTAACTGTTGGTCTATGTACAGGTGCATAAGTTTTGGAGCGTCTCACTTTGGTTCCATCGCATCTCATTTCAGCGTCTCGCACCATAAACACTGTGTTTTATGACCATGTGTAAAGTTAAACATAGTTTGAAGATAATAATAATAAAAAAGTCTCGAGACCCCTGCATTCTCTTGTGCTCAGTCCAGCTGTCTTTGAACAAGAATGTGTCATGTGTGAAAAGCTCAACTAATTTTGTGTTCCTGCTCTCAGTAATAAATGTGGTTTGGCAAATCTTTACCTGTAGCTGAGGTTGCACCGACTGCCCCCTGCTGCTTGCAAAAACATGAATGTTGTACTTCAATCTTGAATTGCTGCGATTGTAGAACAGTTCTTATTATGGAATTTACATACAGGTAAATGGGCATGAAAAACGGCATACATTTTTTTAAAGGCATTTTTTTTTTTTTTTTTTTTTTTTATAATTAATGGCAATAAATAAACACCTTGAGTTGAAAGCCCTTAACAGAATTTGTTATATTTTATCCATTTCTATTAAAATCAACCATTAAATATAATAAATTAAGTGGACTGATAAATGAAATAATAGATTAGCCTACTGAGTAAATGCATAATGTACACTGATTTGTGTGGACAGCCACATAGTTGTTATACCAACAAAGTGGCGGCTGTGCTATGATAGTTGAAGAACTGTATATAAATGAAATTCAGATGGCGTGGAAATGGGGAGGGGAGGGTGATGGAGTAGAGGAAATGGTCTGATGTGCTTTGCAGACTGATAAAGTAAAGGGGGCGGGCAGATCAATGTATTGTTTCAGAACATGACAACCGAACATATTGCATATGTTTTGGATCGTCCTCTTCTTCCTCTGCTACAACATCACCACCACAGTGTTGTGCAACATTGTCACCGTTATCACTTTGCAAACAGCAGACCAAGGACTGATTGGTGAATGTTCAATTGCAGCTTCATTAAAAAAATATTAATTAAACTTAAAATATTAAATTTTTGATTTAATTAATGATTACTCAGTTCAGTTTGATGGAATTTTGTTATTAAATAGAAATGCGCAAATTATTATTATTATTATTATTATTACTATTATTGTTGTTGTTGTTGTTGATGATGTTGTTGATGATGTTGTTGTAGTGAAGGAATGGACTTTCGTAACCTTGCACATAGAAAAGGATTTTTGTGTAACTTTCTAAATACTTGTAATTTATCATGGTAAATAAATATTCAAATATATTTTCTTAAATATTCAGTTTAATTGTCTACATAATAAAACATTATTTTGTGCAGAACGATCTATTACATTTACACGATCACTGCTTCCATCTGATGTGCGAAGAGCGTTTGCAATGTTTAATAATTACAAATTCATCTGAGGGTCAAGGTTACACGCTTCCAGGGTCAGTGGAGACATGCCCTGCGTCAGAAATCGCGTGTACTGTTTTTGATGAAGGACGCACTTCTCGGTCAGTAAACCAGTACGTTCTTTATGCATACGAGTAGTATGAATAGATTCCGGACATACTTCATCCGGAGACATGGGTATTGACCCGTGACATATATGACGTAATAATAACAACTGCGAAAATAATCTACTCTGGTTTTGTTAAACAAGCACCATTTAAGCACAAGGAACAACTTTCTTATAGCACTTACAGTTGAAAACAGCCGTCCGACCTGCGGTTCACCGCTGTTCTTTTAAATACAGCGTTCTGAACATGACGTCGCCTCAGCTCCTGAGGGATTATGGGATCCTAAAGTCGATCGGCACTTCAGAATCTCGCCGGAAATAGTAGGTCATCCGGATATTTCTTGCTTACTGTTTTATGAATACTAAGGTTTCAGATATACTACTCCATTG
Organism: Myxocyprinus asiaticus; assembly: GCF_019703515.2. NCBI lineage: Eukaryota > Metazoa > Chordata > Actinopteri > Cypriniformes > Catostomidae > Myxocyprinus > Myxocyprinus asiaticus. The sequence goes on along the minus strand of NC_059372.1, from coordinate 11,721,054 downwards.
ACATACTATATAGTAGGGAAGTATGGATATTCTGCCGCAGGAATGGAGACAGCGCTTAGGACTGAATGGTCATGGCAATGACAAGGAAATTGAGTATGAGGAGGCCACCTTGCAGGGTAGCAAGTCACTGATAGATTTTCTCCCTTTTCAGATCGCAATTCATGCAGTATACTGTATAATGCATATACACACTCACTGAGCACTTTATTAGGAACACTATGGTCCTTATAAAGTGCCTGACATGGTCTTCTGTTGTAGCCCATCTGCCTTAAGGTTCGACGTGTTGTGCATTCTGAGATTTTGTTCTGCACACTACAATTATACAGAGTGGTTATCTGAGTTACCATAGCCTTTCTGTCAGCTTGAACCAGTCTGGCCATTCTTCGCTGACCTCTCTCATCAACAAGGTGTTTCCGTCCGCAGAACTGCCGCTCACTGGATGTTTTTTGTTTCTGGCACCATTCTGAGTAATCTCTAGACCCTGTTGTGCGTGAAAATCCCAGGAGATCAGCAGTTGCAGAAATACTCAAACCAGCCTGTCTGCCACGGTCGAAATCACTGAGATCACATTTTATCCCCATTCTGATGGTTTATGTGAACATTAACTGAAGCTCCTGGCCCTTATCTGCATTATTTTATGCATTGCACTGCTGCCACATGATTGGCTGATTAGATAATTGCATGAATATATAAGTGTACTGTTCCTAATAAAGTGCACAGTGAGTGCATACATTTTGTGTATTGCATTTATTTTATGTTTAATGTTTTAAATAGTGTAATAAATAAAGTATAATACAATAGTAAATACAAATAAAGTATCTGATATTAAAGTCATATTGTATGAAGTGTAAGCATCGCAACATTATTAAGCTTGGGTATAATTTTGCGGTTGTCCTGCAGGTGACTGCACCAAGGATGCACTTTATCACTCATAGATCTACAATGATTTTCAAGTATACGATACTTCAGGGAAACACAGCCCATGTTATCACACTCTGTGAACCAGCTGTCACAGTGAACCGATTTTTCTGTTTTTCTCTATACAGTATGCAGGGTTGGGGAGTAACGGAATACATGTAACGGGATTACGTATTTAAAATACAAAATATAAGTAACTGTATTCCACTACAGTTACAATTTAAATAATTGGTAATTAGAATACAGTTACATTCAAAAAGTATTTTGATTACTGAAGAGATTACTTTGCATTTTATTGTCATTTGTTTCATTTAATATTTAGTCCTTTCAGATGGAAAACATTTATACATATAAATGATGCCATCCAAAGTGCATTTGAACAGCGGTGAAACACTTTCTTATGTTGTGTTACATTCACACGAGCAGACAGAGAAGTACGTTTGAAGTAAGTTTGGAGCAGAAGAAATAGAAATAAACTTTGTGTAAATTGTCAGCTACCAGGCACGATCATATTTTTTTATCAAGAAAATTCACATTGGATCATAATTTATTTTTTCTAGTAAGACCTTTGATATTAGGGCAAAAATCGTATTCTTGATAATAATTTTTGTATTGTTTTCCTGTAAAAATATCTAAACATCCTTAAAACAAGATCAATTTGATTTATCTTGTTTTAGAAACAGCACTGCATAAGATATTTAGGTTTTTCAGAGAATGTATTTTTAACATGTGTATTTTGTCTTACTGTTCTGGCAGAGTTTTTATAGTCAAAACAAGTGAAAAAATCTACCAGTGCTGAAGAAGTAATCCAAAGTATTTAAAATAAGTTACTGACCTTGAGTAATCTAACGAAATACGTTACAAATGACATTTTACAGCATTCTTTAATCTGTAGTGGAATACATTTCAAAAGTAACCTTCCCAACCCTGACAGTATGTTTGTGGCTGTTTCCCAAGAGTGATTCTATAAGGCTAGGAAAAAAACAAACAAACGAACATCAAAACATCAAAACCATCCTTCACACAAATTATTTGGACATGGGTATTATTTGCATTTTTGACCATTTATGTACACATAAAACAACAATTTAGCAAATGATAGTTCTCACAAGCAATTACTTTAAGAACTTTTTGACTGTACTTTAATGTATGTCATGACATTATGTTAAATTAAACTTGAGCTTCATCAAAATATCCTCCTTTGACAGCAATTATCTGGCATATTCTGGTCATTCTCTCTGGCCATGTTCTATCTTCTGCAACACGGAGTCTGGTAATACAGTTCCATTTCTCCTTGCTCAACTTATGAACTGTTGTTGCTTATCTGCATCTTTTTCACTCTCCTTTCAACATCATCCAGAGTAGTTCAACTGGTAACAGTCAGGACACTATAGGATGGCCAAACCATTCCCTTTCACAGTCTGGTGCAAGCTTTCTGCTCTCGGTACAGAGCCCCATTTAGAGAACTTTTTCAAATTCTCTTCCTCCATGATTCCATTAATTTGGATAAAATCCCTATGCTCAGCCATCCAAAACATCCCCAGACCACACTGGATTCTCCATGCCTGACTGTGGGAATAACACAACTTTTAACAAATGTATATGTATACTCAGCATTTCATAAACCTCACTTTCAGATTCATCAATCAAACACTTTCTTCAAGTCTTCAACAGACCAGTATTAGTGTTCTGGTCCATGCTAGCAATTTTAGAGTGGATTTATTATTATTGGTAATTAATATTAGTGCATGTTATTCCAATAATTTTGACCCTCTGTGTATATAATTTTAATGGTACCATTGCTTAATCAACAAGCTATGACCATCATGTAAACTATGTTTTTTCCATCAAGGTACATCAGCCTTGTTCTTTATTTACTTATTGATTTCTGTCAGACTCAACAGTGATTTTGAGCACCCAACTTTAGTGACCTAAAATCACAGCAAGATGTTCCAGCGGAGCTCTCCAACATTACACTAAACTCCACCAGCTGATTCTCTGATTTTACTTCTGACCATAACGAACCTGTTGCCCTGTATGAAACATATTCTTATATTCACTGTCATTGCAGTATTTAATGGTGAAGAAACATTTCTCAAACAGAGAAAAATGTTTGGAAAATTGTTAACTTTTTCTGAAAGGATGCCAGGGACTCTACCAAAACATTCTGCATGAAAATCTGATACACAGCAGAATCCAACATATAATCTGCAAGCCTTGTTATATCATTATAAAGTGGCTGTACTGAGCTCTATGCACACAGTTTATTTTTTGTCAGGAAACATGGACATTCGAAAGTACAAGTATGATTTATCTTCATCCTCCAGCTGGCTTCTACACTTTGCAGACACTGCCAACCATCACATGCTTGTACACTTACTAGCGTCCAAGCTCTTACAATGACAGTAGACACGTAGGCCTACATATTGTCCAGCTTTGAATGACTGTACATTATTGCAATAGACATCCATGTTAAGTCTTTTCAAGCATTTAATATCTCATTCATGCACGTCATTTTACAACCACAGGATGCGTTAATTGTCTAATTAAGCACAGGATTAATTAAGGACCCCGTGTGCGCTCTCTGTTGACATAGCCGAATTTAAAATCACAGCTCTTTACTTCTGCAGGGCTCTTCATAAAATCCCATGCAGGATGAAATGTTGCAAAATGCGGTTTTTCAATGCCCCATAACCGCTTTGGATATCTTAATAAAAAAAGCTTTAATTTCAAATTACATTTGGTTTGTATTTGCTTTGCATTTATAGCGAGATTGACTGAGAAAAACAACTTTTATCCAAACAAGAATAGGTCTTTAAACATACCAATTAAATCAATAAAACCAATCGGAGGACTGGAGGCACACATTTAGCATAGTTAAAATGTTTATTTGGTATTCAGGATGAAATAGCTTTATCTGATGACCGCTCCACGCCTCCGTATAGTTCCAAACGGAGTAATGTCACGATAGATTTACCCATCCATACGAATGTTAAATTGTTTGAAGGATTTGGATAAAAGTATCATCTTCGAATGTGAATTCTACTTTTGGACGCTCATGTGGTGGATATATATATATATATATATATATATATATATATATATATATATATATATATATATATATATAACACACACACACACGTTTTTGGGCACAATTAATCTGGTCTCAATAGACTAAGATTTTTAAGGATTATCGGCGAAAACTACATCTTTTCTATGTTCAGCAAGATAATGTCACCAAATTTTAAGACTTATGAAGTAAAGTACACACGATAGATAGATAGATAGATAGATAGATAGATAGATAGATAGATAGATGCATAAATGTATTACTATTTTAGACATAATTCGTTTCTAATTGCTGTATTTCTTTACTTCAAAAGCATGTGCTCTTATGAGGAATCAGTCGAATTGATCCAAGAGCTTTTGAATTCGTGGCTCCCCAGATTATCACTAAAGTATAAAAGTTTTGAACTGTAATTGCCATCTTGTTCTGGCTTCTTTATCCTGAAATAGAATCTAATGCGAGGAAACAAAAGAACAAGAAGTACACTTTTTTATTGAGAAATATATTTTACAAGTCTATAATGTTTGAAAATACTGGTTGTAAATGAGAAAACGGGGAACATTTAAACACTCCATTTTGAATGATAAAATGTTGTTAAACTGGAGAGATGATGAGTATCGCTTACTGTTTTAAGTTTAAGCGTAACCTGCTATTTTACGTCTGTGTAGCTGCAATCGTCGTTAGCATGGGCCAAAAATAATACATACACTGAGGCGCACAAAATCACAAATACAGAAACGGTTCAAAAACAGCCCAGAGTGGTTGTTTTGATCAACAACAATCGATTTTTACATTCACTTACATTCACTTATTAAATAGTGTCTATTTACTGTATATCTGTAGACACTGGAAATATTACTTAAAATGGAAACGTATATATATATATATATATATATATATATATATATATATATATATATATATATATATATATATATATAGGCTATATTTATATATTTAAATAAATGAAACCTATTTATTTAATGAACTATTTAAGTTAAATAAAAAGAATAGAAACGTGTTTTAAAATTTCAAGGCGAACGTTGTGCATTCATAGTGTGATTTATTTTGTAAGAGGTGAAGGGGTCTTGCGCGTTCTCCCTGGCTGTCTGCTGTGAGGGACTTTGAACTTGAACTTTACTTGTTGTCTCTCTCCAGCCAAATATGAAACAAGTGGTTAAAGGTTTTATATCTGAAAGCCAGTACTGACTGACAACAGAAGTCTTCCATTATTCAGAACGCTTTAAAATCATAATATCTCATTGACACGCGTATATAAACAAGTGTTGTGCATGCGGATAGGATTCGTGTGTCCTTTAGAGTGATTCTCTGATTTGATATTGCAGTGTGATAGCATTTAAAATGTGCTATAGTTCCAGTATTTGTTGCAGTCAACATTGCGATTGGTTTAATTTGGTAGGTTAATTTGGATATGTGCCCAGATGGCATTAAGTGCGCACAGGCAGGGCTGAAAAGTAGTTTCATGCCGATGCATTGATAGTGACCAACCATTCCTGAGGACAAATGTAAAACCGGTATTATGTTGACACAGTTTGGTCAGAAACCTGGTCAAAATTATGTATTCATCATAATATCATAAAGCACCAACCGGTCTCATGAAAATTCGTACATATTTTACGAATTGGCTATTTCATATGATTTCATAGGCGTTCATTGGTATAAATTTGTACGATTTCATCATATGCAAATGCCCGGATGTGTAATGCGGAAGTAACGAGGCATTAAGGACATGCATATTAATATTATGCCCTTACCTAAACCCCTTACCTAATCCTAACTGATCAGTAGAGTGTGTAAACATGACAGGAAGCTGTTGTGTGCGACAGAAGCAAGTAATTGTTGCATATTAGATGGAAGCAATGTCCAGCGACGTCATTGGCTGTTGTGAAAGTTGTACGAATTCATAGGAGTGCAGTCCTACGATATCATACGAATTAGCCAAATTTAGAAAAATCGTTTGAATCCTTATGATTTCACGAGAGAATGCACAGGCAATAAGTTTTGTAACTTACTGTTATTGCTGTTTTTGTTCTTTCTGTTTTGTTTTTAAGCTGTTTGGTTTCCGATGATCATTTAATTTAAAATATAGCCACTTTCATTAAAAACAAAGACTCATGTTAAAGAAACCTTTCCATGCTGTTTGGTGATTGAAGTCTGCAAAGGCAAACTGATGCTTTGCGATACTTGAAAGGCAAGTGCCGTGCACTCAAAAAAATGATTTTTGCAGATTGTTCAGATTACTTAATTAAAATAAACTAAAGTAACACAATTCTAGAACATTTTGACATAACTTGCTTTCATTACATACAATTAACTTTGTAAAACTGAAGTTTATTTAATCAATTTGAGTTAGGATTACATGAATACTTTTTGTAGCATTGATGAAACTGGGCAGGGGATTTCTGTTTCCCAGCATTCTTTGCAGGTGAACAAAGGTTGAAACTAAGTGTTATTTTATGCACTTTAGAGTAAAATAAGAAAAGAAGGAGATTTGTTCATGTTTAATGTTGTGTTATATTGGCATTTAAAAGGATTGTTTGTTAGGCTGGAGTTTTTGGAGTTACCATTGTGGTGAAGATTGGCGCTTGTTCTGAGGTTGAGGATGGACTCTCACTTTCAGTGACATTTGATATGAATGCTGTGAGCAGTTGCTTTCAAACTCAAAGTGCAACAGTTTCCATGTCGTTACACTTGCTCACCTGTCATATATTAATAGTTAATAAATATATTTCGTTGGATCAGCTTAAGACAATTAATTAGATGTTATCTAATTGTTCTGACAAAATTAATGTAAGTTTGTACAACTTGAACTAGAGTAAGTCAGTTCAAACCAGTGCTATTTTTGTTGAAAATTTTTAATTTAGTTGCGTGGAAAAGTTTTCCTCAATTTTATTAAGTTCAGCTAACTCTTTTTTTTTTATTATTATTATTATTTTTTTTTAGTGTGCAACCTTGACCTTCACCATATCATGTTTTTTGAAGGATGTTCAAAGCAGAGGGAGGAAGAATTGTCGTTTTGGTTACATTTAAGAAAATTATTATAACACGTTATTATTATTATTATTATTATTATTATTATTATTATTAATATTTGTTATTTCAGAGGCGATTTGCATTTTAATTTTATATATGTGTGTTCTTTTCGTTAGGCACGCATTAAAAATCTATTAAACTTAAGGGCTGTTTCTTAAATGCAAAGTACACCCTCTGTAATTACAGCGTTAAATAACAATAGTAAAAATAAAAAATAAAAAATAAAACATTTTCTCGCATGGTGCGCATAAATATGTAACATGGAAAATGTTCTTTTATATTTTATAGCTGTCTGAATTCTGGACGAGTTTGTGATGCAATTTACCTTTAAAATGTTCTGTAAACACAGTGTAACCCAGAATTTCTGGTTATAAAAACGTTATTTTAACGTCGATTTTGTATTCAACAATCTTTGATCTTGGAGGTTAGAATTAACCATAAAGTTGAAATAAATGAATACGACAAAATTACAGGTGCGCGTTTTGCGTTAGTTAGGTCGTCGTGGTACCAGACAATAGCTCAAATGATACACCAGCAACTTTGTAAATTCTATGTACTCTGATAGCTAAATTAATTTCCTGCAGTTTGATGAATATGAGGGTAACAGGGGCCCGAATGGCTACCATCTTTCATTATTTGTCCAAATAAATACTTCGGTCACTCGGTCTGTCTTGGATATTTCTGAGATTCATCCTAAAAATGTCTTGTCAGTCTGGGCAGACCGTGGTCTTATCGTGTTTGTTCCTGAAATTCCCAGCAGACTGTCTGAATAAGCCTGTACATTCCCAGGATTATGTTGCCTACTCAGCTTTCTGTGTCTTTCAAATACTGTTTACAGCAGTAAGTACTTTCATTTTTATAATCAAAATTCCCTGAGCTATAGGGATCTGCCCATACCCCTGTGTATTTTTGTGTACTCGACATTAGATTGCACCGTCGTTAATATTACCGTCTGTTTACTTGCCGCTATTTTGTACATATAAAGTATGATTCTGGTTTATTTAACATATAATTTAAGAAGCATAGCATAGCAGTTAACGTATACTAAATGAACGATAAAGATAGTTGGAAAACACCAAAAATAAAGATTATTATTGCTATCTTTCTGGTTTATAAAAAAAGTTATAATTTGATATAATTTGGTAGATTTCTGGAACAAAATGACGTTTCTGGATACTCTTACAATAATGGCTGAAAGTCTTGTGATATATAATAAATAGGATCAGCTAATGGTGTACAAATGATTGTGGAAGTAAATGTTCTAGTTTTGCTGTGATGGAGCTGCTGCTACAAAATAAAATAATATAACAACAACAACAACAACATAATTATATATTATTAAAAAAGATCAAATTAAAACGGCAAAGTCGCACGTGGAAGTAACTAGCGTTTTGCTGAAAGACAATGGCAGCATCCAGAGGGTCATATTCAGTGTTTAGGTTTTTTTATTTTTTTTATTTATTTATTTTTTTCCTGTAAGATATTCGTAATTGACGTTCCTTTCTGTTCATTTGCTAAAATAAGGATACAGATATGCGTTGCTGTTTTTCGTAGCCTGAAATAATTTCTGTTACAAACTGTGTGTATGCAATGCAAAATATACTTATTTTCTACAGTGTAATTTTCTACAGCAGGGCGAGTTAGGATATTTTAAGAAAATCGGCTACACTCATGCATAACTTGATTTGAAATAAAATTGTGTCTGCTGGTTACTGTTGCCTAGTGTTTTGCTTCATTGCCTTTTTTGATCAGAAGATGGAAATATTGAGAATTGGACTCAAATTGGTAGAAAAATACAATTAAGATCAAAAATTTATCTCATTACAGATGTTTATAAACTGAAATTAGTCTAAAATATTCGAGCTCACCAGTAAACACACATTATGATTTAGTTTCACTTCCCACTTCTGGCACATGCATTTATAAGCTCTTACCGGTATATTTCTCAAGATACGAAGGGAATGCCGTTACTGAAAATGCCTTATTAGCTAACCTTCAATGCAAGCGATATTGAAACAGAGAAAGTTGCACTTAGAGCCATGCTGTAGCAATTAACATATCTGTAGAGGAACTGACCGACCGCCTCCTTTAACTTGAACTTGGACTTCCGACTAGACGTGTCTGAAAGTGGGGGAGACTTTTTGTCTGTACGCCCTGACAAACAGACCTTTAATTGTCATTGTAATGCAGCCCCTGGATTTGAAAGGTTTAACGTGGTGAAATTAGTGTAGGCCGAACATCAAATTCGCAGCTACACGAGGACGAAATGTTAAAACATGCAAGAATGCATTCGGATTTTAATACAACAGCGACTTTAAAGTCATAAATGGTCCGGCAAAACAGAAAACATGTCTGTAATCCACATAAATAGCCTACATAATCAGTATTTCTGTTGTATGTTTTTGGCCTTGATAAAATTGTGCATTTTCACTTCAGTTTTAACCTATAGCCTATAAGAGATAACTAATTGTAAGCGTAAACCCGGTTGCTTATATATATGATGTACTGATAGGATGGACCTCGTGTGTTTAAGACAACGCAACGACACTTACCATTTCTTGTTGTTTTCTTTCTGAACAGAGATTTCAATGGTCCACTTACTTGCTCACATGCTTCATATCAGCCACATTTTTTTTTTACCGCATTGCACCGAGACTGAATGGACTTATAGCCTTCTCATGACGTCCATGCTTGAGGGATTTACTAAGGATGTGTTCCATCCCTGAAAATGGCGATAATGTAAAAGTGTCTGGAAGAAGAAAGGTCACATCGAAACAGAGTTTTAGATGCTCTGTTTGGAAAGATTAGTTATTAACTTAGCCATAGACCTCTCTTTTCTTAGACATTAACCTTTAATGGATTGCTATTGGTACACCGTGGCACTACAGTGACATATTGATACATATTCATGAACATTGGCAGGATACTCTGCAAGATGTACTTTTTTTAATTTATTTTTTTACATAAAATAATCAATTCCTGACCAAGGCCTGAAGTATCTCCCTCTCTCTCCACAGGAATGTGCATGCAGGCGAAGGTGTGGTTTTGAAAAGCCTGGAGCACTTTTTCATGCGGTGCTTATTAAGGCATACAACATGTTGCGTGTGCTTTTCATTTTATTGTATTATTTTTTTTTAAACGTATAGTATCGTTGGGCAAAACCATCGAGTATTGTATTGGGAAATTCATTGTCAGTTAAAAATGTAGAGAGAAAAGAGCCTTATATCGAAAATTTTGAATGGACACTTTAGTCTCTACTCCCTCGTCGTGAAGCATTACACGTACAAACAATCCACCTCCCAAATCCTTGTCCTGTTTTCACCTCAGACAAGTAAAACAGTTTCACTCCTACTCTTTTCGTATCAATGAATAGGTGTATGGATATGCATGGCTAAAGACAGTCTATATTCATTTAGTCATTTTTAATGTTATGCGTTCTGTTCCTCACTTTCTTGCATCCTCTTATATGTGCACATGCTTCACTAATGTATATTAGACTGTATGTATGAATGCAAATTTGACGAATATTCACATTTATGCATTTGGTAGACGCTTTAATCCAAAGCGATTACAGTTAATTTAAGGGATACATTTGTTTATCAAATTTCCCGGAAATCGAACCCATAACCTTGTTATACCACTATCTGTTTGTCTGCCCGTCTCTTTAACTTAATCTACGTTTTCTCTACTCCTTGACTGATGCTCAGTTTCTTTCCCAAAACAACCAAAACGCACACAACATACTATGCATACGCTGTTTATATGATGTCATGTAATTTAGGCCAAAGTGTAATTTAAGGAAAACGCGTGGCAGAGGAACACTGAAAAGACGTGTTCTGGAGGCACACAACTGAAATAGAAACTACGTAAACCAGACTTTTATTTGCTCGATCTCTTATGTATTATTAGTTTTTTTCATCCATGAAAAAACAAAACATTTTGATAATGGATACTGCAAATGGATGGTTCTGTTAGAAGGATAGCCCGGATGAACAAGAAACAATTATTTTGTTTTTAACAAAAATGTCAGGGAAAGGCTTGTGCACGTCCCCAATCACAGACCCGCGTGCACAAAGCCACAAACATGCTCGCTCTCTCTCTCTCTCTCTCTCTCTCTCTCTCTCTCTCTCTCTCTCTCTCTCTCTCTCTCTCTCTCTCTCTCTCTCTACTCACTCACTCACTCACTCACTCACATACACACACACACACACACACACACACACACACACACACTTAAGCGCGCGCGGACATACCAAACCCTCTTCCAGTTTGACACTGTGGTCACAATTTTAAAGACGCCTTGTGTTAAGTCTCGATGGAACTTGTGCAATTTTAACTGTCTTACTATTATTTAAACAGTGCTCGATAATATGATTGTAAACTTGCTAATACTGAATTGTAAATATCTTATATATATTTGGTGATGAACAATGGTCAAAATGTACATAAAAGGGTGATATGCAGCCTAATAATATGAACGAATACGCAAAGAAATCTAAAAAAGATGGCCAGTAAAGAACATCTTTGAAGCATAGCCTGTTGTTGTTGTTATTATTATTATTATTATTACAATTAATATTTGTATGCGATGTTTATAGAAAAGAGACAGTCTTATGCATGATTGTAAACCATACAACTGCAAACAATTTTAGTTTCGAAATGTCACACTTCTAGTTTTCCAAACACGTGTCCAATTTTCGGCATATCCACAGACAAGGATAGTACAAACAGTTTCTGTTAACGGAGCCGTTTTTATTCCGTAAGGCTGTTTTAAACACACATTAATATACCAATTGTGATTTTCAAATAAATAACATTTCTTTAATTTCTTTTGAATGCAGTTTATTCAAATATAACAGGAACCATAAACGCTGATGTGTTGTTGTTAATATATAAAAAGAGTTTTGAAACTGTAGCTTGTATTTTAAATCAGATGCGTCGAAAGTGTAAATATAATCACCGAGCATGTGCTGTAAATAAATAAATGGTAGAAATTTCTTTTGAAGTATTATTGAGAAGTATTATATGCTATTACTTAGCATATCCTTTGCGATTTCAAAAAGTATATTATTATAAAAAGAGGTGTGATTTGCTGTATGTTATATTACGAACTTTCTTAGGCTTAAAGATAACAGACAGGGCTATTTAAGGGTAAGTTAAGGACAACAGAGTTCAAAACAAATGCCTTGTAATAGCGTTCACTTGTTTTTGTGTTAGACGAAATGTACTGCTATTATAATTACAACTTTAGTATTTACAACTACTTTTGACAAATTAATTAGTGTGAACTTTTCAAAAGATTCATCCAAGGTCAAATTACTTGTCTGCTGTGTTCTGCAAGCTTAAACCTACATAGGATGGACAAATAAGCTGACAAAAGATCGATGATGCTTTCAGAGGAAATATTCTGACAACCTTCCAACACCCTCTCACTTGCCAGCGTCTTAACATTTTCTTCCTCAAACCAACAAATTACGAGTCAGAAAACGGCAAAATATATATTATATAGGCTATGCATTTCTAAATATTCTACTCTGTAGCAAACATGGTCCTTGTAGCAAAATTCCATGTCAACAAATTTAGCTAAGTCTGAGTATTGAGTACGCTAAAAGCTTCCATAATTAACATGTTCAAAAGCAGATGAAAAGCAGATTCACCGGAAGGGGATTTCTGTATTGTTAGACGTATTTGACTTCCTACTCGTTTAACTGCTGCTGGTGCTCTTTAAAAAGTAGAAATTACTTTGTGGACCACTTGATAGTTTGCCCGTATCTTCCCTGCTCTCCCAAGTTGTTTCTCAAAGTCTCTAAAAGTACAGTGAGTTTGCATGCATACGAGTGTGAAGTTCAATCTTGTCTGTCTAGACTCTGATTACGACCCTGTTTGTCTGCGTTTTTTACCTTGACCTTGGACTTCCGTGCAGCTGCCTTTTGTAAGATACGTCCATTCGCCAACCTGTGAGGACAACGCTTGACGTGTCTCTGTGTATAAGAGTAATCAATGAACTCTTCAACATTATATCTAGCGTAAAAACAACATTCAAAAAAGCTTTGGAGCTATCGACTATCTTATACCCAAGGACCATCTTTTACTGTCTCGTCGCTACAACATAGTTAAAATGAATAACAGAGTTTAAACAATATAGGACTCTCAAAGTCATTTCTCATGAAACATTGTACTGCAAAAGGTGCAAAATGTGCAACACCAGACCGGACGAAACTCTTCTGACGCAGTGTCGGTTGCATTCTTTCTTCTCATTAAACTAACTGGGCGTAATTAATTACTATGCAGTATTCTAATTTGTCGAATAAAAATAAATATGTAGCATGACAGAATAAATCCCTACTATACATGGAAAACTGCAAATCTTTTTTCATGTGTACTGTGTAGTATGTGAACTGTGTATTTTTCTTTTTCAGTCATTGAGAAGGAAAAATATTATTGAAGACAGTACTAATGTATCCACATTTCAGTTCAAATGTATTCTCTGTTTTTACCCATACATTATACTGATTGTCATTCATTTGTAGTTAGAAGTCAAACTAACCTACGCACACATCCACACCCGGTCTAAAGCGCCAGACAGCCCGTGGAAAATAGTTATTAAAAGTACATGTTGATCTTAAAACAAAACTTACAAGAGAGGTATACTCGCATGCCATTTGATTTTATTTTGAAAGTGATAGAACAAACTGACACCATCTATTTTGAAGTTAGGAGGCAATTCAAGCAAAAAGTATATCAAATAAAAGTAATGTCTGTTTGGCACTGTTTTTGCAGATTGTATTTCTTTTTAATACATTCCTAAAATGATTTTACAACACAGTATTGTTCAGACCTAGAGGATTGACTAACAAAAGTATTTTCCAACCTTGTAAGCAGTTGTAGCCTAAATGCGTTTGGAAATGTGAATATTATTACAGGTTAGATCACTTGCGTTTGCTGCAACACAATCAACAATTATGTATATTTTCGCATCTTTGTATTTCATTGCAAATAGATTGATTCATTTTAGAATAATACATGAGTTCATGTGACTCTAGGTCAATTGACTGTGCCACTCCTATTGTGTAAAACTCATTGAGTGTTAATTTTTGGGTTGAATGTGGACTGTTTGTATGTATTTATGATGTTGCAGATGCTTTTCCACCTCTAAATTTGTTGATACTAGAGATTCAAGTCAACGAACAGTGCTTACGGTTAAGTGTCCAGATTTTTGTCGGCTGAAAAGGTTATTTTTTTGTCCCACTTTGCTTGGAGCCTTCCCTTTAAGGATGGTTATCACGAACTCTCTTAGCCAATGCCTGGGCGCTGGAAACCTTAGAAGCCAGGCGTGAAACTTGAGCCAGTAGTGGTTTAAAGGGATTATTCTTCCAACCCACAACACCAGTCTCTTCGAAGTAGTTAGCATATCACGTGCCTGCGCTTTAATGAACTGGACACATGGAATTATTCGTGCGCATGCGCGTGCGTAAAATGTAGTTGGAAATGAGGTATCCGTCTTGGAGTAGGCGACTTTTAAAAAGCATCGGCAGCCCGTGATATGACGACTTCGCTGGTCCTGCATCCACGCTGGGCGGACACCTTGATGTACGTGTATGAAAAAAGACCGAATGAAAATAATCAGAATAAAAGCCAAATTATGGAGGGATTAAGTGGGAATTGCCCTGCGACCCATTGCAGGGACCTGATCTCACACCCCGCGCTGGGGCGGCATTCCGGCACCATAGCGACTCACCAGGGATCAGTGTACTCGGATATATCTTCCCCTGACACTGGGCGACAGTGCCCCGCTCCTCAGACTTCATCTAGCGCCTCTCTGAGTTACGGCTACCCCTTTGGAAACCCTTACTATGGTTGCAGATTATCTCACTCGCACAACGTGAATTTACAGCAGAAACCATGCTCCTACCATCCTGCAGAAAAATACGCTGAGCCGAGCACCGCTCTGCCCACGGAGGAGCTCTCCAACAGGGCAAAGGAGTTTGCTTTCTACCCGAGCTTTGCCAGCTCGTATCAGGCAGTTCCAGGATATCTAGACATGTCGGTGGTCCCCAGTATTAGTGCACATCCCGAACCACGTCATGATGCATTGATCCCCATGGAGGGCTATCAACACTGGGCTTTGTCGAATGGCTGGGATGGGCAGGTGTACTGTTCAAAGGAACAAACACAGTCTTCTCATCTTTGGAAATCTCCATTTCCAGGTATGTCTCAACATAGCTGTGGAACCATTTTATATATATATATATATATATATATATATATATATATATATATATATATATATATATATATATATATATATATATATATATATATATATATATATATATGAAATAATAAGGACATGCATCTAAATATAACAACTGACATCCTCTTAGAATAAGGTATGCATTTCACGTACTGTAAATTGAACTGTCAATTGAAAGTTTTCCTTTTATTTAAATATATATATATATATATATATATATATATATATATATATATATATATATATATATATATATATATATATATTCTTTATTGAAGTTGAGCAGGTGGTTATGATGATTATGATGATGTTTAATTTTATTCGAGTTACTTTTGACCTGTGACGGTATGGTTACTTGGTTACTTCAATCGGCATTCCAGAATAAGAGTTTGAGCAAATCCCAATCTCAACAAGCTTGAATAAGAGTTAAGGTCCCATATAATATAGCATTTATTTACAGTCTCGCACATAAAACTGAACTCAGATATGTCACTCAAACATTGTACTGAGCGTAGTCATATATTAACTCTATTATTATCAAGTTACAGGAATTCTTAAGCTACAGTCACGCAGTTTGGAACAGGGATATGACAATACTGCCTACCTTTGCTCCTCCCGTACGATAATACAGAAGGTCCGTCCTATTTGTAGGGCGCCTATAAATCTTATAATCTTTGTCAGCAATGACTGAGATTGGTGCCCCGCAATCTGTTAGGAACATTTAGCAAATGCCGGGAGTAGTTTATTTTCATAGAGCAGCCGTCATTCTTTATTCAAGTTATAGCTTTTAGCTTTGCTCCAGTGGAAAAACGATATTCTATATGAGCAAATAACATGCGCCGGCATCGTTCTATATCGTTAGTCAGATTTGTAGACTCAACTAAAACAAACACGTTATCAAAATGGCTAACACTGTACTGATAGCTCAGTTAATAGAAGATTAATATGCACTGTAATGTCTTTGTTGAACTTAAGATACTGTTGCATTATAGTGGCTATAGTGAGTGCTTGTCACAACCACCACGCTCCCCTGACATGTTTAGCAACCCTCCCCCCTAAAGGAGGACATGCACGCGCGAGCGCCCAACACACACACACACACACACACACACACACACACACACACACACACACACACACACACACACACACACACACACACATGTTGATGAAGCAATCATTATGAGGACTCTCCATAGACATAATTCTTTCTATACTGTAAGAATTATAGATTATATCCCCTAACCCAACCCCTAAACCTATCCCTCACAAAAAACTTTCTGCAGTTTTACATAAAAAACAAAAAACAAAACAGCGTTTAGTATGTTTTTTAAGCGATTTGAATTATGGGGACACTAGAAATGTCCTCATAAACCACATTTATAGCATAATACCCTTGTAATTACCAGTTTGTAACCTAAAAAAAATGTCCTTGTAAACCACCTAAACCCGCCCACACACACACACACACACACACACACACACACACACACAGGTAGCTTGCATATTTTCAAATGACTAAAATATATAACCTGCAACAAAATTGACTGTTTTATGCAACTCCACTTCTGCTCATCTTAAAGTGCTGTTTTCTTACATTGCCCCAACAAGTTCCTTCAAGTTTATGGAAAAGGAGCCGTTAGACAATAACACGCTGTAGACAGAAGGGGAGTGGACAAGGTTCTGTCTAAAATATAGTTCATCATACCATTGACAGTGACATTGACATTATTTCTGAATTGCAGCATTGCTTGCCAGATTAATCCAGTATCATTCACCTTATGTTACTTTACCGCGGCAAAATTTTGACATTTGAAAATGAATGTGTTGTTAGGTGTTAATAGTTCTAAAGTAGCTATATAATACGAAATTACACATAATAGTACAGCTAATGCACCGTAATGGAACGGGAGTTTGACAGAAACAAACACCTGTCGTTGCAATCCAGGCATTTTTGAAAGTTTTTAAAAATAGGTTTCTATCTTTTCTCAAACCATCCAGGCCTTACTTATGTTACTTATGTAGTAAATATCCTTGTTTGTTGCAAGGCTATTCCTATTCTGGGCCAAATAATACCAGTGAGTGAATATCCAACACCCACTCATTAATGAATATTTAACATTTATTTTGAGACACAAGAAATACAATTTAACATAGCTGCCTCTTTACTCATTACGTTTAAACTGTATTAATGTGTACCGAATCTTTCCTCACACATCTTCTATTACACCAGTTTCACTTATTCTTAGTGGCCAAAATTCCTTTCAAGGTATTTTAACACTTTTCTTTATGTTCACAATTTATTGTGATTTTTGTTCTAGAGATGTTCACGATTGATTTTAAAACGGTTGGCGCAACAATTGAATACTTTATTTAACAAAACCCATTGTTTTGTCCCGTGGTAAGGAATTAAACAGAACTGTATTCCACTTTGGACAGTGGCTCACTGGGCAGATAGGCTATAACAATGTTTCCCGTATTATAATTTTTTTCCAGATGTTGTTCCGCTGCAGCCCGAAGTCAGCAGTTACCGACGAGGGCGCAAAAAACGTGTTCCCTACACCAAGATACAACTGAAAGAACTGGAAAAGGAGTACGCAGCAAGCAAGTTTATCACCAAAGACAAGAGACGGCGCATCTCTGCTACAACCAACCTCTCAGAACGACAAGTTACTATTTGGTTCCAGAACCGCAGAGTGAAGGAGAAGAAGTTTGTCAGTAAATCCAAGACAAATAACCATATGCATACTTGAACTATGTTTTGTAAAAAAAAAAAAAAAAAAAAAATCCCGTCAGTTTATATGGTTATATCCTTCCGTCCAGAAAGTCTGATATTTACCTCTGTTCATACATCATGAATGAAGAACATACCGGCGGCTTACCGCCTAACCTGTCTTCTTTCACTTTATTTAATTTAAAATATGCTCACAGTACCATTACTGCTCACTCTTTGGCTTTTTGGACATATGCTATAAAACTGTGAAAATACAGATAAAAAAAAAAAAGAAAAAAAAACATTTCAACTACGTCCTTTTCTATGAATGTACATATATAAATAAATATTTAAAGTAACATAAATATGAAAGAGACACCTGGTTTACGTGCATCTGAGAATAAAGAGACGCGACACTTCTGAATCTCCTCATTTATGCGTCAAAGCCAGCAAACCAGCAGAAAACATTCAAGTTGTGCAGCACGCAGAAGAAGAGAAAATGTCACATTCTATATCGGACACTTTGGATGAATCAGGACTTGCATAAACTCGAAAGGCTAAAGCAAATATTGAACTGAGACACGAACAATAACCGTCATTTGCTTTTAGTGGACATGACAATGATTTTGCTAGAATGAGCCTGCGAGATTTCAAAAGCTATTAAAGGTTCACTGTGGGATACATTGCTTTTTAATGTCGGGGTAAACCAGGCTGCTGATGTTAACTGTACAGTTTAATGCTTCTATTATTTAATTTAGATTTCGTATGACAGGTCTGTAAAAAGGAATGTTTCAAGATCATCTGTATGTGTCCCTATTAGCAGTGAAGGATATGACTCCGCCATGCAACTGGAATGATTGTAAGCATTTAAATATCATGTAGTATTATACGTTAATGCACACTCTTTTTGTTTTATATATATAAATATATCGTAAAGCATTGAAGCTGTTCACACAGCTTGTCTGTATCTCTTTTCGTGCTGTATGTGAACTGTATTGTGGTGTTCAATTACTTAAGTACTGAATTGAGACATATGTCATAAATAAATTACGATGGAAATTGTTGAGTATGTGCTAGTTGAGTCAATGCATTCAATTTATCAATGAAAAAGATGGCCCGTCTATGACCATCTATCTATCTATCTATCTATCTATCTATCTATCTATCTATCTATCTATCTAACTATCTAGTATGTATTAAGTGTGGGAAGAGTTTTCAGTGGGTGTAATGCTTACATTTACCTTGTGGATATTAATTTTGTGCTTCAGTAGTGGCGGTTAGGTTTGCATAAAATATATAGGAACAAGATATCATTGGAACTACATGGTAATGACATTTGGAAAGGGTCCGGCAGAATAATAATTAAAGAAAAAAACTTTTTCATGATCTATTTCTTATTAATAATACTCTGTATGCTAACAGTACAATGGCAACAAAGTTAATTGCTAATATTATCTGAATCAGAATGCAAATGCTACGGGCTTCCGAAAGGCCTTAATAACTTAAATACGGTCAGCAACGCACTGTGTTAGACATGCAGTGTTTATTTGCTTAATAATAGAGTTTCTAATAATATAATTATTCACTATAGTTAGGCCTATATTATTCTTTAATATAATTCTTTAATATAATTAATGGTATTCTGTATTGTTAAGTAATATAATTTCACCAAGAGGTTGTGCAAGTCCACAATGTTAAATTCACGCATCTGTAAAAAAATAAAATAATGTTTTTAAAGAATAGAAAAAAGGCCAATCCGAATCTACGACGACATCATTTTGATTAAATATCATCACAATAGGAGTTTGGATCACAATGATTAGCAGTTACTTGCAGCATCACACAAGGCACTGAAGGTATTGTAAGAATATCGTACAAAGTAAGTAACTATTATATTTACATAATAAAAAAATAAAAATAAATCTGAATTTTTAAACCTGTATTTTGTAGGTACAACATATATTAAATACTTTAAGATATTTCCCATTAACTTTCGAAGTTAGTTATTTTTTAATGAACAATCCTTTCTGACTGAAGTACTAAAAAGTGTAATTTAGCAGAGTACATTTAACACATTGCTTATATACTGTCAACTGTCTTTATTATAAGTTTGTAAAATACAAGTCAAAATACACAGTCAAAGAGCAGTCTTATAGTTTTAATATAACGAATGACCAAATTAATCAGACGTTAAGACATCTAATAAAAAGCGTCTGCTAAATGAATAAATGTAAATGTACATTATTAAACAAATATTTGGTTTTGAATATATTTGAGAAGATTCAGGATTTAATGGATACTTGGAGTAGACATAGTTAAACTTCAAACTGGATTTCACCTATGGTTTTTGTGATTTTTCTGTGTCAAATCTGTCGGATAATAATTGTCGTTTGCTTTTAAAATATATACTTTTTTCAATCAGGGAGACCAGATATAAATCGCAACCCACACGACTGTCTAAATGTAATAATGCTGTAAAATTATGACAATCATTTTATTTAATTAGAATGTGTGTGTGTGTGTGTGTGTGTATGTGTGTGTGTGTGTGTGTGTGTGTGTGTGTGTTTACAATAGACAGACAGTCAGATAGATAGATAGATAGATAGATAGATAGATAGATAGATAGATAGATAGATAGATAGACACGTGACAGTTTAGTCTCGTCAGCAACACATGCAAAACAGATCATCGTTATTTGCAAAACGTTTTGTTCCGAAGCATGCGTCACGTATATTGTGTTGAAGCTGGTCACATTGAAGTTATGCGGTTTAATTGCATGATAGTTAGGCGTTCGGTTTTGACGTCACGTGATCGTTACCCTTGACCGTGACTATGCAGTCGCTTTGACCTTGACATCACAGAGGCTTGTGAATAATAAACAGAGGGGTTGGACACCACTGCCTGTGCTTTGTTTTTCGGGCAAACAAGGTGTTATTTCCCTGTCTAGACGGCGAGTGTTAATGACATGCCATAAATACATAAAAAGGTAAAAGAAAAAAGGGTAAAAAGTACAGATATCCAATGTCCTTTTCACGGTGAAAATTTTCACAGCGTATATATTCTGTCCCTCACACATCACTGAACGTCGTGATTTTTCTCTTCCTCGCTCCCTAGCCCGTATAACATTTACACTACCAGTAGTTGTATTCTCTTATCATGATTATATTAACCACGAAGACACGTAGTACATTTATCTCTCCAATAGACAATTCTAACAGACATGTCATCTCGTGTTATTTCCATAGGCGCGCGGCGAGGAATGAGGGGTACTTCACAAATATCAAGAGATACATCCTCTTCAGAGTCACGTTAAAAGGTACTGCTAGTTTTTTTTTTTTTTTTTTTTTTTTTTTTTTAATCTATGAAGACGCACAATGTACCTTGACATTTTAAAAGAGTATCTTATTAGATAATTAATGAATATTAAACTGAATGACTTTATTATATGGTGTCTTATTTATGCACTGGTTCTGTCAACAGTTTTTCCTTCTGGCTAGGCAGATGTCCTATCCAATGTACGTATATATCGATTATTAGCAATGCGGGGTGAGAGGACATATTTCGGAATATTTGTTATATTTACACTCGCATAATTTTCAGATCAGGCTCTAGAGTTACAAAAAACAAAAAAACAAAAAAATTTTTTTAAGTATGTAAACTTATATTGTTGAATAAATTGCTGGATTTCTAAAGTCGGAATGCAAATGATTGTTTTGCTTTGTTTTTTTGTGTACCAAACATAGATTTAAATGTTAGTGTAAATAAACATTAGTATTTATTACTATTAATACAATTATAGATAGTCTTATTGTTTTAACTGACATTGTTACACTGCTTGCTGGTGTTGCATAGGAGCTGTTGTAATATAGTAAGCTGAGTTTTAAATTTCATGCACACATTTGTAAGACACTTCGCTACTGCTACAACTACTACTATTACCATTGTTTTATTAATTGCAAGTCAACAGGAAACGATGTTGCACTAAAAAAGAAAATCAAAAATGTATTATCTTGATTGTTTGAATAATAATAATAATATGAATAATAATAGTATTATTATTATTAATAATAACAATAAACAAATGACTCGCATTTTTAAAGCAGGCACGTTATTTGTTAACACAAATCTATCATACAGAATTTGAGGGGGGAAAACTGCTTTTTCACAATAACAACGTTTGGGGGCATATATTACTATTATGCATTATATTTTTAATGCAACAGGCCTGTTCTGCTGAACATAGGGGTACACGTTGTTTATTATTATTATTATTATTATTGTTATTATTATTATTATTCCCCGGTTCTAAACAGCGCGGCTGGAATGTGAAAAGAGAGCTCAGTGTGTTGTGGAGAAAGGGGGCTGATAACCTCTGGTGGCGGTTTGGTGGAAATATCAGGAAGTGAGCAGTGCAGATTCAACACGAAGACACATGCTTTACACTGGTCTTGGAATCTACATAGACAAATTGTGACTGGCGTGCGTCCTCTTAGCAAAGTAATATAAAGGTTTAATTTAAACTGAGGGTGGCTAATATTAAACTACTACTACGTAGCTTCATTTACATATTTCAAGAATTTGTTAAGGTGTCAGGAAAACACATTGTACGAAGATACAACACACATACTGAATGTTAATAACTGGATTGGATGTTTATTAATATATTTAATGCGGCTGGTCTAATTCTGATTTGTAGGCTTTATGTGATAGATACTGTTACACATCCATTAAACTGCATCTCTTAAAATATGACCCAAGGTTGCATCGCCATTTATTTTTTTATTATTTTCTTTCATCTGCATTTTGGAACTTCGAATATTTCCAAAATATCCCCACAAAATAAACAAACACCCGAGCAACTTAATTCAGGTTTTTGTGACTCAAGCAATTTTCAAACGCCTTATGCAAAGGTGTTTGTACAACTGTGCATCCTGTAGATTTTGTTTAATGAAGTTACCATTGTCTTACCTTTTTCTTTTAACTCAGATTATATTGTCTTAATGACAATAATGACAATTTTTTTTTGCTTCGTTTTGTTTCGCCACAGTGAAATCGATAAACATGCAATAGTGCTTCGGCTGCAATTAAAACACATTGCTTGCATTTGTGTGGTCCTGTGAAACCCGTAATACGGTTTATCGGTAAATTGATGTTGACTGCAGCGTAGGTGAAGGTATTTATCGCTTTAGGTTTCTCTAGTCACAACTGTATGTTATAATTAGCTTAAATATTATTGTTAATTTTTTTGTTGTTTTTAATATCTCTGGATACCTGACCAAACCTTTTTCTCCAGATCGGGTTTACATATCCGAGAACTTGAATTTTACATTTAATTCATTTAGTTTTTTTTTTCGTTTTTTTTTCTTTTGTTTTAGCTATGGAGGACATTCACTGCAAGGCTGTCAGTGAGCCAACCTGTCTTCCAAAAATAAAAGACAATAAAAGGCCTTTGTTTACTCTATGGCCCTGTCTGGACGGAAAGGGATTCCAAGACAGCAATCTCAGTGCGACGCAGACAGTGCACTAGACACTGACCTTGAACTAACCACTATTTTAGTTTTTGGAGATTTCAACTTTGGCAATCATTGCGGTAAGAGAATATCCTCCTTTTTCTGTGATTTGTAAGCGATATTTTTTAAGAACATTTGATTGTTTGAGGCAAATACTTTTTTTGTGAAATTAAGTTGTTAAAACGCCATTCAGAAGGAACAAGTAACTCTCTGAACAACTTGTGTTACGCTGTTTTGTTCTTGAGGCAAATTAAATAATCGCCTATGCTAAAACGTAACTAACTCTTCCTTAACAGTGTTGACTAGTGCATTTATTATGAGTGTTATCTTAAAGTAGTAATTAAATGTCAGGTGTCTGTAGCTTCATCGTTGGTAATATTGTACTTAGGACATCCTGGACTATTACCGACATTTCTGTAAAATACCCCAGAGCTTTTAAAACTGCATGCACGGAATGTTGCGTTGCATGTTTATTGCTTACATGTATCTTAATGGAGAACTGTGTTTAAGCCGTAAAGCATGCACATGTGTGTCTCGAATTTGCCAGGAACAATTGTAGTCTTTTGGTTGTTTTGGGCCTCTGCTATACGTCACAATTTTGAATGAGCTAACCACTCTTACGGATTATGAATGTATTATTTATAGCTTATAGTTACCTATCGCTATTACTTTAGTTCTTTGTGGTTATTTAGCTTTTTTTATTTTTTTTTTATTTTTTGGTTTACACACACACACACACACACACACACACACACACACACACACACACACACACACACACAAAGATTTAGATTAGTAGCATAGGCAAAGTTACTGGTGTTAATATACAATAAGCAAGGAGTAGAATAAAAAATGTAAATTGAAAGCAATGATTTAACAATGCAAATATCAATTACCAATTATGACAACACATATGCGCATTAATTACGCTCACACAGATAAGCGCGCGCACACACAAAACAAACACATACACAAAACATTTAGGAAAATGTTGATATAGTTGTATACATTAAATAAATTCTTTCTAAATACTGCATCTAAATACATTCAACTTGCAATGTTTATTTGCCCTCCACTTCCAAGTTAGAGACAAAATATGTAACCCAGAGCAACATCCTGTGGCATTAATCCCTGCAATCTAATCTTTATTAGACTGACCATCTCTATTAATGTGCATTTGTAAATATGTATTTAATATATTTATATACAAATAAAAATAACTTCCAAAATGTAAGGCAATAAATAAATAAATAATAATACATAAATGAATACATAAATAAATAAACATACTAAACTAACACTTGAATTGCCACTGGTACAACTCTGCAAAGTGCTTACACTCTTTTGAGACAAGGATGTTAATACGGACTGTTATTATTCTCTCTTTGTTAACTTGATTTTTATTTTCGCTTCATTGTGGTCTTCAAATAATACACACGTCATTATGCTGTGCCGCTACTGTTGATATTGAAGAAGATTTGCGTGTATTTCTTATATTTACAATAAAAATTCAATTAATGTGATCTTGCTTGGTGTATTTAGAGAGGCTGAATCATTTAAATGCCCTCTGCAAGCTTGTAAAATTCATATAAAAGAATTGCGAGATGTGCAACAGTCCTACAGGAGTTTGGCTGCGAGTATTTATAGGATGTATCTGTTAAAGTTGTTCATGTGAGGTGTGCGAGAGCATATTATCTGAAATATAGGCTATGGTCTTAAAATAACCTTATAGAATATAATCTTCTTTTACGGAGCCAATGGTTTCAACCTGCTGACCCCACTACAGTAAATATGAGTGAAGTTCAGCACTGAGCATCAGTATTTCTTTTAAAACAAGCCTGTAAAAAATGAACATCACATCTTTATATGACACTGAATTCAACCATAATTTGTTTGAAAACATTGTGAAAAGCACTCTCTCCTTCAAGAATAAAAGCAACATTTTCTCCAGAGAGAGAGAGAGAGAGAGAGAGAGAGAGAGAGAGAGAGAGAGAGAGAGAGAACATATTTCGTTGTATTTATTTATTTATTTGCCAGGTAATAGATATTAAATGAAACTAGGGACACTTCTATATACTTCTAAACAGAAAAGTGTAAAGAGAATCAGTTAAGAACTTGTGGTCTAGAGGAAAATAAAATAAAGATTTTTACATTTTTTATAAGATATTTATAGTATTTTTTAAAAAGCATATAAAACCCGTAATACAGAAGTTAATGTTTTGTTTTGTTTGAAATGGACCAAGAGGGTGGTACCTTCCAGTGTTCGAGTAAGCTCAACCACGTGACGTGGAGATGACCAATCAGGTGCACCTCCAGGTTTAACTACGTTAAATGTCAGATTGCAATAAACTAGAAGCTGTTGGTCTGGCCCGCGGAAATGGGCGAGCATAATCTTCTTAATCCTGGGTTTGTGGGACCTTTGGTAAACATCCACACTGGAGACAGATTTTACTTCCCGAATTTTAGAGCCTCAGGGGGACAGCTGGCGGGGCTACCGTCTCTCTCGTACCCTAGAAGGGACAATGTTTGCTCTCTCCCGTGGAATCCATCGGAGTCGTGCAATGGATATCCTCAGTCTTACTTTAGCAGTCCCGTATCCATTAACCCCTCTTTTAATCGATCTTGCGAAATAACCCGACTGGAGGAAAGCAAATGTTATTATGGCAATTCCAGCAGCACCAGAGAGACTTGCTCAGACAGCAACAGTCTCAAGCGAGAGGAACGAGCAAGAGATACATCAGTATCGTCTGATCACGGGATGCACAATGGGATGGGCAACAGTGGCAC
This sequence comes from Myxocyprinus asiaticus, assembly GCF_019703515.2. Classification (NCBI taxonomy): domain Eukaryota; kingdom Metazoa; phylum Chordata; class Actinopteri; order Cypriniformes; family Catostomidae; genus Myxocyprinus; species Myxocyprinus asiaticus. Next base: position 11,694,748 of record NC_059372.1, on the reverse strand, counting down.
CTTCTCAAAGTATGATTATGGCACTGAGCATCTGACACAAGACCCGCCATCCTGTCAATCTTTGGAGTCTGACTCCAGTTCTTCAGTGCTCAACGAAGGAGGGAAGACTTCAGCAAGCGACCCACAAACAACCCTTGGATCGCAGGGAATCCACGCAAGCAATATCGCCAGTGGAGGAGGTTTGTCCCTCGCATTCACAGCTGAAATACAACAGAAGCACACAGTCTTTGTAACACGTACAGTAACTCAGTAAGCTCTTGCTCACGCAACATTATTGCAGGGCAATTTATTTGTGGATTCACTGGCAACTGTTCTGATTTCCCTGCATGGATCTTGCGTGGTGGTTCAAGGCCACTAGGGGTTGCCCTAAAATGCTCCACGTTCACCAGTTTAAGCGCACAGTCATTTATACAACCAGTAAACACAACATCATAAAATTCAACAGACCCGTTGACAATGTTTGACGCTGCTTACATAAAAAGCAGAAAGTAGTATTGTTGTTAAAAATGTAGATTTTTTAAATTTATTTTAGCTAGTAGAACAGATTTGTAAAATGAAAGTTGCTCTGTTGACAGAGAAGATGGCGTTTGTTTTAATGACTCGTAAACTGAATTAATATCTGTTGCCGTGCAGCAAGAAGTAATTTAATATGCCTTGCAACCGCTAAATAGGTAGTGACAATTATCACGTAAATGTAGGCTACATTTAACTAGAACAGTAAAACATTCTGAGGCATTCTTTCTCGGTAAACATATAAATTCATTACATCGACAGCTTACATTACACCTCAGGTTTCCACTGAATCATGACCAATTGCCATATTAACAGCTTCACAATGCAACAAAACATGTGTGCACGAGAAATTTGTAATTTGCATGGAAGCAGGATGTGCAGAGATTTTGATGGACAGTGGTGGCCTAGCAGATGTGTACAAGCTCTCTCATGACCCGTGTTATGCCCCCTCTAGGTGCCCCGTGGTACCCGATGCACACCCGGACCCGCAAGAAGCGAAAGCCCTATTCCAAATTGCAGCTGGCCGAGCTTGAGGGGGAGTTCATGCTTAACGAGTTCATCACCAGGCAGCGACGTAGGGAACTGTCTGACAGGCTCAGTCTCAGCGACCAACAGGTTAAAATTTGGTTCCAAAATCGGCGGATGAAGAAAAAGAGACTGTTGCTGAGAGAGCAAGCTTTGTCCTTCTTTTAAGGAGATACTTAGTATCCATTGCTTAATGGTAGTCCAGTAGCAGTATTTACTTAATGGTAATCTGGCATTAGCCTATTTTACTTTCAAAGTCTTGCCCTTTATTAAGAAAGCTACGCGAATATGAAACATTCAGAAACATTTTAGGGGCACGCGACCAAACGATGGCTCTAAAACTCTGCTATTACTCTATTTGTGGTCTAGTGTTTATTTAAACGTGACTGTGCCCAACAATTTGGGGTATTTGTGAGAATGTCTTATTCCAAGTTTTGAAATAAACAAGCCGTCTAAGTCAACTCTCACTTTATTAATTATTGCAATGAACTGCTAGTTAGAAATTCAGCCAAATATAAGCTGTGAGATAGCATTTCGGATAAATAAAAACGTTTTCTTCTCTGTCTTAATGATATTGAAATGAAACTATTTATTACAAGAGTGTTAAAATGATTATCAAAACTGCATAGTAAAATCATTTCGAGTCAAAGTCAGTGTTCTGTTTTGTGATTTTAAACAAATGGTCTTACCCATAAGCTCCAAATATAGACTGAAAAGCCATATATGGTCACAATGAGAATTCTTAACTGTTCATAATAAAAATTAAAAATAAATGTGTTTTTGTAATTTTTTTTTTATTTAGCCAGTTATTGCCAAGTATGAGTATTTCAAACAAGATCTTCTCAGTCTTATATCCGTTCCGCAGTCATCACCACGTGCTCTCTGGCACGTTCACGGTCACGGGCACAAAAGTTAGTGGCCACCTTGTATCTTGGCCCTTGACAACTAACCTGCGATTACAGGGCAGTTTTTATGAATAGACTTTGATATTGGATTTGAAATGACATTGACATCGCATTGGCCAAGGTGTAAATTGTTTGGCCTGCAGCTAAGTCGTACAGATACGACTGCTGCTACTGCTAATAAAATATTTTATCTTCATATAACAAGAATGTTATACGTGGCTTCATTATATTTGTATTATTAACTGCCTAAATGTCCCGTAAACATTTGCTCGTCCCCAGATCTGCGTTATCTGGACATATTCTCTTAGGTCGACTTCATTCATCCACCACAACAATGCTTTTGGGAGAGAAATGCATCGTCACTCAATATAATAAAGAAGAGCAAACATAAATGAAAGCAAAGATGAAGTCGTTTATAAGAATAATGGAAGTAGCAATGAAACCGAAGAGACTCAAATTTAAATGTTCAAAAGCGTGTTTTTCTAAATAGCGGGATGGATCATGTCATTAGAAACGTTATTTAGTCAGATCATCGAATATATGCCAGTGAACTACATCATATTTGCTGCATGATTGTAATGACTGTAGTTAGAAAAAAACAAATGCGTTTACAGATTTTTTTATTTTATTTTTATTTTTTTATTGTCAAATGGCGCATGTATTATTTTAAGACACCTTATCTGAAAAGGATGTTTTAAATATATGACAGCTGGTTAAATGTCGGTATTACTATTATTATTATTATTATTATTATTATTATTATTATTATTATTAGGCTATTATTGTTATTATTATGAAAGTTATACAATTAGTAAAGTCGGTGCTACATTATTTTTTGTTGTTTTGTGACTGATTTTGACCTTGGCGACTGAAATCTGCTTTAAACACTCCGTTTTGTGAATCTATAGAAAATCCATATTAAATAAAATGAATGACATTATCAGCAAATACATAACAATGATCGATCATGATTTCCCCTTTTTGGATTGTTTAGTGAATTTGTCTCTGTTGTATATTTTTTCTGTGTGCATCAATGTCGCATTCCTTTGTACCTTGTGATTAAAAACGTCTTGTAAATAAAGTTACGAGTTCATGAATGTACCCATATATGTGTAACTTACAGTTTCCGATGAATAAAGTCTTTGAACTTAATATATATATATATATATATATATATATATATATATATATATATATATATATATATATATATATATATATATATATATATATATATATATATTTGTCCACTTCTTTATGCTGGCAAGCATGTTAATTAGCCTATATTTAAATAAACCATAGCACTGCATTAGAATGGGAATGTGTTGTAGTGTTTGCATCTGCTGAATTTCAATGTAAGGATAAGAAAAAAAAATATTTTTCATCAAAAGTGGGAAAGCCGACTGCATCTTGAAGTTTAAATTACCGTTTTCTGAACGAAAAAAAAAAAGGCAAACCTTTACACATACAGTGTCATGCGCATTATTATTATTTTGTTTAACAATTAGCAATTAACAATTAACAACATTAGCTCTCGTTGATTCAGTTTAAGATCTGGATATAACATCAAACCTTTTGTAGTCTCCCTCACGAGAAAACTTCAACTAAAGATTTAATCTGAATGTTTGCCAGCATGGCTACATGCAGTGCAGTATAATCGATATGAATTCTTCTCATGAGACTATGTTGCATATGCTGTATTCAGTGGTTGATAATGGTAAAGACATCCACCTAGTGGATAAACGGAACAGACGCCATAACAGGCTCCTTGGAGAATTTGGCTTTTACCTGTTTGATGTTCAAGACAGATTTTGGACTTGGGACTTTTGGAGTAGATTTAAATTGTTTTTGTGAAGTTTTCAGTCTTTTGCTAGTTCATTGCTGAGAATGTCCACTGTGAGAGGAAACAAATATACCCTTTGCCGTTATCTGCCAAAGAAAAGACTTTAGAGCTTCTTAGTGTTCAAAATGTTAGTGTTAAAAAAGCAACATGCATATTACATTTTCAACCTGTGTTACATCGTTAGACCAAATGAAATAACATAGTGTGAATTCTTTATAACATGTTCTGTTTAAGTGCCTACTTTTAATAATTACATTAATAGAGAGCAACCAACCCAGTCTCATGTAGCAACAACTGTTAAATCAGTTGAATGGAGCTACAGTGGATCTTAGTGTAGAGATGGTTCTATGGCCTCGTGTCAAGTAAATAGGCTTCCTTCAAAGCAAATGCAGTGCAATCTTAACAATGGCATTTTATGTGCTTGCGGTGCTTTTGACTTTGAGACTGACCAAATCTGTTTATGGCGACTTGTCTCCCCGGCTCAGAGGTCACTGAGCACCTCCGTGCCCTTCACACAAAACTTGTGCAGTCATGTGGTTTACTTAGTACTCGGTCGTCCCTGCTCCTGTCACAGACATGTATAGATGGGAAAGAGTAATTCTGGCGTCGTGTACATTGCACACGTTTGTATAAGTGTGTATCTGTGTGGAGGGGGATTTGCGTGTGAGTGAAACTATAAGAGAAAGAGTTTTCATTTCCTGACAACGAGCAGAAGTAAATACCCTCTTTATGAAAGCGTATATGCCCGTCTTAAAATATGTCTTGTAACTTGAGCATTTTGCTTATACAATGGTCTTGTTACTTTTTACTTTTTCGAGCAGTGTCAATATTTGCATGGCCTAAGAAAATATGAATCTAGCTGAAGTAATAACTTCAAATGTTCTCTTTTCTTAAACATGAAACTTTTCTTTGATTGTGCAAATAAATGTGATAATTCAGTATGCGAACCTCAAATGCTCATTGCAAGTTGTTTTCAAGTTCTAGTTCTAGTTCACCTTTTTTTTTAAAATACTGCTATTACGGCTTTTTAACAATGGCCTTTGATTTAGAAGTCTTGAGTCTTTGTACTTTGTACAGCTCATGTAATTTTTGTTTGAGCCTTGTCTAATGTTTATGTATTTTGTTCAGTAATTACTGTGGTGTCTTGTTCGTTCTGATTTTAGTTGCATTGTTTATGTCCTGTCTGAGAGGGATTTTCAGGTTTATTACTGACGTAAAGATATAATCAAAACAACAAATTTGGCATCATGTTTGGCATCATCGAAAGACAAGTTATTTCTGTTTCAGCGCTGTTGATTTGCAACTCGCAGTGATGTCAACTGAATGGTGGTTTTGTTAGACGTGAAATGCACGCCATTCGTAGTGATATATGCGGGAGTTTCGTGTACAAGTATGAATATAATGGTGTTCAGTTGCTTCCTAACAACATATATACATTTCAACTTATTGGCACCTTACTTGCTTGTGGGTTGCATGCCATTTCAATTAAATATGTTAAGCCTAAGCATCACAATCTCTTATTGGATTGTGTTTTTCGTAATTTCGCAGGATGTCAAATCTTGCGCTACAAAGCCTCCGTACAATGTAAAAAACAAACAAACAAACAAAACAAAAACATGGAAACAGGCACTTTATGTAGTTTATATACTATAATTTTACATTAATCTCTATAAAAGTCATTAGAGAATGTTAAATGCGGCACATTTAAGGACACGATTAAAGAAAAATAATACAAGTATATATATAACTGTTTAAAAGCTTTGCGCATATAAATTGTGGCTCATAATAGTTAGCTCTATTGGTCAACTTGCATACTTGGCGTTGTATGCAGAACAGCGAAAAATAGCGAATACATACCTTGATCCGCACTGAACAACAAAGACACACGAAAAATGAATTGCACCAAATGACACAATTAGGCCAGTGCCAGCACGCGTTCAATACTTCATCGTGAAGGATTGTTTTGTTTTGTTAATACATACAAAAATAACCTTAAACAATTCTTTTGTCTGAACAACATTTTGGGGCCTACTTTTCGATTCCACCCCTCGCGTTAGCTCTGTCTAAGTGGGTGGGAGCAACGTACAAATTGAAGGTCAAGTTAGTGTGTCCCATATATAGGTACGAAGTGTCCAATACCATTGGTGTAGACAAAATTCAATTAGCAATTCAGTTACTGTGAATTTGAGGTACACAAAATATTTAAATTGAATCAACTAGTTTATTTTAATGTAGCCTACCACATACAAACGTAAATTCATTTCAGAGTTACAAAAGGAATTCATATCACAAATGAGGCTACAATCCCACCATTCATAAGGGATTATATTCTTGAAAAACTTTGGCAGGAAAGAAACATTCTCTTGCGATGAACCGTAGCCTAACACGTGTTGAACAAAAGTGCAGTGCATGCAAAAGCAAAGTATTTTCTGCTTTTGGTGGACGGGACTGACAATCATTCCTATTTCCATTTTTACAAACATTGTTCTAAACATCAGAAGTTATCAGTGTCTAGGTTTTTGTGAGTCAGCTTTGCAGTATTGTCTAGAAGAGAACTTACCGTGATTTTACATTACAATTTGATTGTGTGGTTATCCAGTTAGTTTTAAGAACTCCATATACATATATATTGTATTGCATTCAAATAAAACGTTATGATTTCTGACAAAATATGACCCTTCTCGACCATGTCAACTTTTAACGCTGGGGTTCTGAAAAAGGAGCTATGTAGTGTTTTTTATTTTTATAATTATTATTATTATTATTTTAAGCGCTATATTGCATCTTGCAAACAAAGTAGTGCACGAGCAATGTAGTGTCGCATTAGTCAAGTTTTGTTTCAAGTACGTACCTTTATCTTGTCATCAACCAAAAACTGGTTTCAGCAACAACTGCCAGTAATTAGGTCGACCAACAAATATTAAATAAACAATAGATCATGTGAGCATCTGACCGCAATTATATTTACGGAGAGAACGTATAAACACCCCGAAGCTAAATATTCCAGTTTCGACAGTTATTTCCCAACTTTTCGTCTTGGCAGAAAAGCCAAATCGAGGATAGTGGAAAAGATTTGTGTACGAATGACACCTACGTGGCCATGTAAAGCCACCTATTGAACTGGCCCTCTGCTCAGTTAAAGTGAGCACAATTATGATAGAAAATAGTAAGGAAAACAACAATTAGCAAGTGCAAATATCTGTACATTTGTTTATATTTCCGTTTGATATTCCTTTTTTTTATCACATAATTGGGGTCATTTCATGCATTGTTGATACGCATAATATATATATATATATATATATATATATATATATATATATATATATATATATATATATATATGTGTGTGTGTGTGTGTGTGTGTGTGTGTGTGTGTGTGTGTGTGTGTGTGTGTGTGTGCAAATTACCCGATAAGGTAACACTAATGATCAAAAATATTTTAAAATAAGTGAACAAGTTTACATGATGAAACATCGATGCATATTGTGGAGAGTTTTCATTATGGCATCCCTAATATTTGACAATATGTGTAGTTTACTGCGCCATTTATTCAACGTTACAAGGATAAATTGAGAAAACTCAGAATTTTTTCTTTTTTTTCTTTTTTCTTTTTTTTTTTCTTGAAATGCATATTTGAATATATGTAGTTTTAAAATACATATATGCCATATTTAAAAAAGTTTGGAACATTTTTATTTAAGTACAATATCATACTTCTTTTATAAAAGAAAAACACTCGGTTTCTTTAAGTTTTGAGAGATTTTTATTCGGAATAAATAGCAATGGTCAGTAGGCTAACTACTGCAAAAATAGAGTTTTAGATTTGTAACTGTTTTGCATAGGGAATAACATATGAAAAATATAATTGCTCACAGCAATAGCACTTTTGTGTAGCTTAGCACCTGTATAAAAGAACAATGTTGTAATGAAACTCCACGTTAAAAAAATATCAAATAACTTGTTATTCTGCAAAGAAAAAGCCTCTGAGGTAGAAAGCGTAACCGAATTGATGTGAGAATTTTTTTTTTTTATTTATTTTTTTTGCATCAATAGCTATTAGCAGTAGCTGTTAGCTTTTAAATCCGACAGCCTATCTCAATACGAAAACTGTGTTTCATCAATATACAACCCATCAAACATTTCATGAAAATTGCTCTCTCTCTCTCTCTCTCTCTCTCTCTCTCTCTCTGAATGGTGAAGTTATTTTCTGGATCAGATGTACTTCGTTCAACAAAATAATATCACTCAAGTGAAGGCTATGTCAAATTAATCAAGTGGGATTTCTGCGGTTGCAAAGTCTAATTGATATAATTGGGCAATGTTGTTTGTGCTAATGCTCCACAGTTAGATGAGAGCTCAGTAAAAACAAGGGCCATTTTTGCTTTTGCTTGAAACTGTTCACAGCTCCTACGAGCGAGTTTAACAGCCCGACTTACATCCAATTAAATTTATCTAGGCCATGAGGGGACAGTAATGTTATTACACAGTTTCCCTTTTTAGCCCCGGTGACGTTTTAGCCCTAGAGGTAAATAGAAGGGCCCTCGAGTGTTGCCTACAACTGTTGCAAAATCACGACTACTGAATGTCTCATTATGTCGACGGTCCAGAGAAATGATGCAAAGCACTTTTTGCACTGCGTTGATGATATGTCTTAAGCAACTGGTTACCACCTCGTTTTAGTCCGAGCAACATTTATGACACTCAGTGCACTTTCATTTTAACTCTATAATTATAGACTTAGCTGCAAAGCATTGCTAAAATTCCGCTGACATAGTCGTAAAGCCCACTGTTCTTTTTAGTGATGGTTTTTAGGAGGAGAATGACAAACATTTACAACACCTCTGTCCCTCTGTCTCTCTAGACTCTAAACGCCTTTCTGGCTTTTCTTCCCAGCTGAACTTGCCCTTTCAATTCAACTGCTGCATCACAATATCCACAATTGTTGAAGTCTCCAGCAGGGGCTGAGCATTTGTGAGGATATAGTGCTTGTTTATAGAAAGAAATGGCCGCGTCTTTGTTGAATTTCAGGGTCATATTGCTAGTAGGATAAATTGTGTTAAAGCTGTCTAATGTAAATCTAAATAGTTGGCACACATTTCAAATACACTCTGTAGAACAATACGGTTTCTTTTCGTTTTTATTTTTAAAAAAATTTTATTTAAGCATTTTGCCTATTTCGTCTTGTATAGGTAGGCTACACAACACACTCTCTCGCTTAGTTTTGAATTTCGTGTATTATTCTTGTTAATGTTATACACAGCGTGGACTTCATGTGTTCATGGTGAACGTGTGTGTTACACATGCAGCAGCATGTCACGCTGGTAGTAGTTATTTCCCAAATTCAACAAATGTAGGCATATACTGTAGAGAATGATTATACGACTCTGAGAAAAGTCTCTATTGTTCCTACTCATTGAATGATTTCAAAACAAAGCTGTCTGAAATAAGTGACATGGTTTTAGTTTGAGCTAGTCAAATCTTTCAGATCTAGATGACTGTAAACTGCATAGCCATTCTGCAGGTTGTTGCCTCGGAATTATTATTAATTAGATTTTTCCATTCCATGAGCTTTTTTACTATTGATTTTTATTTGTTTTCTGTAGAACAAAGCATTTCATGCTTTTCCGCTGCTCGGCCTTTTATGGCGGCCGCAGTGAGAATTTTAGTGGTCAAATTCAAGTGCTGGGTCTGGGCAGCTGTCTGCTTTCTTTGTACTTGGTTGCAGGCATATTGCACGCCAACCTTTTGTCAGCTTAAAGAGGGCTCATAAAGTCATTGTCATATTCCTCAACTATACACAACATGGTGGTTTCTTTAAAAAATAAACCATTTTGGTTACGAAGTACAGTATAAGTGCTTTTTTTACAAGCCATGTTAGTGTTTAAATGTTAGGGTAAAAGAATATGGTTACCCAGAAAGCTATTTTGAATAAATAAGATTTTTTTTTTTCCACCTGAGGATAGATTATTATAAAAAGTTGGTGACATTAACAATTGCAAATGTTTTAGTTTATATATGTTCCTCTGTGAGATGCTTTCATGATGGATCTAAAGATCTACACATATATGTACATGAGGTAATAGTTTATTAAAAAATTATTGTCCACATTAGACACATATTTGAAGGATTCGAAATTAACCAAAACATCTTTTGTTTGCAAAAGTAAGGCTTTATTTCACACATTTTTGAGAGGCTGAACATATTAAAATATTATCAGGTGAGGATATGTTTCTACAGAGTGAAAAAGATTTATATATAAAAAATATTTTGTATTTATCAACAATCAGCGACAAAACTCAAAATGTTGGGTTTGCTTTGATGGGCGCTGAAGGGTAAAAATTGACATTTGATTGAGTGTTTTGCCTTTAATAGATGCCTCTCATAAAATGGTCACAGATATCTAAAATATCTTCTAAAGATCTTTAAATATCTTAAAGGGGATCTTTTAACTTACTATTTCCACAAGTTTAAAGCCACATGTTGGGGTCCTGAGGTGTAAGAAAGGACGAACACAATAGTATGTTCCAGACAATTTTATTTTCTCGTTTTATTTGATACAAGACAGTATTTTACATACACGGTAAAGTCACCCTTTATGCACATTGCCATCGTTTATAGATTAAATTAATTGATACATCAAAACACAGAATCTTTAAGAAACTTAGATGTTCTTCCTTGTTTCCCTTGATATATTTTAAAACGAAAGCATATCCAAACAAATAAAATAAAAAGATCAGCATTAACTTTGTGGCGATGGACGTTTTCGGGTCGATGGATAGTGTTTTTTCAGAAGATCGTTTTCAAATATTTTCATCCCAAAAAAAAACAAAACAAAAAAAACAAAAAACAATTCCATATGCACATTTCAGAACTGGGTGGAGCTGGTACGTGACAGCTATAAGGCATATTTGCTTTTCCAGCCATGTGTAATATATATGTTTGAATTGCTGAACAAAAATGAGTGAACAAAACTGAAAAAAGGAAACTTGGCAATGAAGTTAATCACGATTGGCGTAGCAATCAGCAATACAATAACAGATCACAACATTTAAAATTAAATGTCATTATTTTAAGTGTATCACACGCAAAAGCCATGGATTAGTCAGTATGCCGGTTTAAACATACACACACACTAACACACGCGAATAGAAAATACTTTTTACTTCTAAAACTGACTTAAAACTATTATCAATCTATAAAAAAAATGTACAGTATAGTCTTGCAGATTTGAAAATTAATCGTTTGAATCTCACAGATCTTACCCAACTGAACCACTCCTACGCATGCATGTGTTCCAAATTGATATATGACAATATCTACTTTCGATCACGTGTTGCGGGGCGACTTAGACGGATTGCGCGTCATCTCGCCTTCCCTAATTTTCTCCTTCTGCAGCTCGAATCCAAAACATCATATCTGTAGTACGGACTACAGGGGAAAGATGTTTAACTCGGTAAATCTGGGCAACTTCTGCTCCCAGACGCGTAAAGACCGGACATCCGAGTTTGGGGACAGGACGGGCTGTGCCTCCAACATCTACCTCCCCAGCTGCACCTACTACGTTCCAGAATTTTCCGCCGTCTCTTCGTTCCTTCCACAGGGCCCCTCGCGGCAAATCACGTACCCCTATTCCACAAATCTATCTCAAGTTCAACCGGTGCGAGATGTTTCTTATGGTCTGGACCCATCCAGCAAGTGGCACCACAGAACCAACTATGCCTCTTGCTACTCAGGAGAAGACCTGGTGCATAGAGACTGTCTTCCGCCTTCCACCATGACAGAAATGCTCATGAAAAACGAGAGTGTGTACAGCCACCACCACCACCACCAGCATCATCATCCGAACTCTAACCACCCCTCTACCGGTTTCTACGCCGGCGTAGGGAAAAATAACGTTCTTCCTCAAGGTTTTGAACGCTTTTTTGAAACAGCTTATTGTAGCACGGACAATCAGTCAGATCATTGTTTACAAAAGAGCGAGATTAACAAATTAGAGACTTCGTCCCAGCAACCCGCAGATGTTTCGGCAGGGCAGGAGCCGGAAAAGGACCCAGAGGATGACGAGGAACATACAAATTCGGGATCATGTACTTCAGCAACTACAAAGGACGGGAACGCAAGCAAGAGCAGCCACTCGAGTAGGTACCGAAGCTGTAAATGGGGAAAGGTTAAGGGACTAGCCCGGTGTTTTGTCGGTCAGATTTTATGTGGAGTTTTATAAGCATTCAAAGGATTTTATTATAACCTACAAAGCTCTTTCCTCCAACGAAAAGAATTTTAACGATGGGAAAGCGCTTTGAAAAAAAGGATGTTATACACAGACGCTACTATCCCAGAGTCTGTGAAATTTTAAGAGCGCGCTATTGTGACAAATGCTAACTTTGATCATGAACTTGTGTTGAGCATTTCAGGGGATTTTCTCGTTTAGCTGTCGGGGGTAAAACCAATTGGGCAGAACATTACTTTTGGCATACTGTGTTTTGGTTTTAGCAGCTTGAGTGCGAACTAGCAAAGTCCTTATTAGCTTTTAAATGTGCTGTGACTTGAGTTACCATGGGGTTGATGTAAATAGTCAATGACCATAATGTTAGTGGTCCTGTGCTATTTATGACTGTTAGTATGACTCATCTATCTATCTATCTATAACCCAACGCTTGCATTTCCGTCAAATAATTGAAAGACATTTATCCTAATTGAAACTCTTTGCTATGTAAAATATAGCCTCAAAACAAAAAAGATACACCAACCAGAACTTTTATCATTAAAATGTATACGTATACTTTCCAAAGGATATGCTTTTCACTGTCATTTACAGGGTTGGAAGACAGTACCTTAGGCCCACAGTTAGATGGATTGTTTTGTAGTATTAAGAGTATTAACAAAGAAAGCAAACTTTCCGTGTATATGGTCAAGGGTCCTTTAATTTCCGAGGCGTAAATTCAGCCCATTTATTCAACTTCATTTATCTGACACAAAAGGATAAATGGATAGACAGACAAAAAACACATCAAGGTCAAAATAAATAATAATAATAAAAAAAACACCTGCAATTGCTTTTTGCATTCATTATGCGTTTTAATTGTGTGTTTTTTTAGTTCTTTTTTTTTAGTCATATTAAGCATTTATAATACAATTTATCCATGGTGGTCGATGCTGTGGTGTTGTATTGGGTCTGCTTCCTCATATCAGTAACGCCTGATGAATGATGACAAAGGCATTTGGTGACATTGTAAATTCTAGTCTTTCAGTCGAAAAAAAAAAGTATGTATTGAAGAAAATTCCATTTTGTTTTTTGCAGAAAAAGATACATGTATTATTGAATCATTTAAGATGTCTTTTTCATTATTCCAAGGTACCCCGCGCACAAGAAAGAAGAGGTGTCCATACTCCAAGTTTCAGATTCGAGAACTGGAGCGAGAATTTTTCTTTAACGTTTACATCAACAAGGAGAAACGGCTGCAGCTGTCCAGAATGTTAAACCTTACTGACAGACAAGTCAAAATATGGTTTCAGAATCGTAGAATGAAAGAAAAGAAATTAAGCAGAGATCGCTTGCAGTATTTCTCCGGGAATCCGTTGCTGTAATTGTTGAAATTGTTCCTTTTATTTTATATTTCAGGAAAAGAAAAAAAAAAAGAAAAATACATATGTATAATATATTCTCAACAATTGAATTAAACCATTATAATAGGGTTTTATAAAGGCCATCAACAGCTCTCAAGTGTATTAAGCATTTTTAACTATTGGAAATAGGAAAGAAATGATGGAGGGTTAGGAAAATGAGGCAGAGAAAAAAGTGTCCAAATAAACTGGCATTTCTAGTTTGTGATTCACAAACTGCAGTTACATTTTTTATGTGCATGTCACGTCTTTTACGTAAAATGTTCAAAATCCTTACTTTAAAAATGGTCACAAAATAGCTTACTATAACATACTTTTCTGGTTGTATATATGTACATTAAAACACACACACACACTTGACTCGAACCTGGAGGTGTCATACATTATTATGTTTTTACCATTTAGAACTGTGACTTGTACAATCTGTAATAATGTATCCTTGTACAGAAATCATGCAATGTGCATTCGTGACTGTAAATATAATTTTATTTTGAGTATTCTCACCCTATCCCTGCTGCTATTTTTCTTTACATTGCCTTTGTAACCTTGTGAGCTTTGTTGTTCGTTTCTTTAAATTATTTGCTGTATTGCTGTACGCCCGAACTTCTCCTGTTTTGCTGAGGTGAAGCTCATTGATCAGATTTGGCCTGTGTACTACACGTATTAATCAAAAATAAACACAGATAATGGGAAAACTGTTTATACTGTGACTTGATTTCAAAGCATTGAAACACAAAGACTCAATAAAACATAAATAAAAGTTCGGGAATGTGTGACAGTGCAGAAACTGAGAAAATACACAAAATCACTGCCAATTAATGATCTCTCTCTCTCTCTCTCTCTCTCTCTCTCTCTCTCTCTCTCTCTGTGGATATCAATATTGAGCTATAGCTGTTATTCTGCAATTGCAGCTGGCTAATATAAAAGATTTAACAACATTCAGGGACGGGTTAGCAGAAATGAATGCTTGCAACAAAAATAAATAAATAAATAATAAAGTAAAAAAACGTGACCACGAAAGGGATGCATGAAACTGCTCTTGAACACGTAAAAGAATCAAGGAGAATTTCTGCAACGTCTTTTAGTACCTGAAATCGCCACTCTTGTAGTCTAGACACTGCAATAAAGCCAGAGCCCTAAATTGCCTTTTTCTGACTTAATTGCACCGTCTGTTCGAGGGAATGTTCATTTCCGCAGTAAATAGTAAACAAGAAAATCCGGCTGCTAGAACAAAATTCTTAGACACGTTTAAAAACTAACATATCCAGTGAAATCAGCCCTGTCTGATCACATGGATACACTTTAACAGTTCTGCCAACACACATTTCTCGCCTATACACGTGTGGTTGTGTGTGTGTGTGTGTGTGTGTGTGTGTGTGTGTGTGTGTGTGTGTGCGTGTGTGTGTGTGTGTGTGTGTGGGGGGGGGGGGGGGGTTGGATGGTTTACGAGGACATTTTTTAGGTTACAAACTGGTAATTACTAGGGTAGTATGCTATAAATGTGGTTTATGAGGACATTTCTAGTGTCCCCATCATTCAAATAGCTTTAAAAAAAAATTTGTTTTTTTGACAATGTAAAAATGCAGAAGAAAGTTTTTTGTGAGGGTTAGGGTTAGGGGATATAATCTATAGTTCGTACAGTATAAAAATCATTATGTCTATTTAGAGTCCTCATAAGGATAGTCGCACCAACGTGTGTGTGTGTGTGTGTGTGTGTGTGTGTTGCAAGTGGTCCCCACGTGCTTTTATATGTGATCACTCCATGCATTTTGTCACAACATGTGAGCCTGCAAGTGTTCTGTTGGCACTAGTGTGTATGAAGGAAAATATATAATTAAAAGTTGTCTTTGAACTTCAATAATGTCAAGGACTTCACCTTTAACCCATTGCAATAAAGCGGAATCAAGGAGCCCCTTTAGTCAGGAAACATATTGAACAGGACAGAACCAATCAGAGCAAGTGGGAAAGGACCAAGGAATGTCTTAAAAGTAACACTTTGTCCTCTCACATTAAAGTACAGCTGGTAACTTTTCCAACTTTAGCACTCCCTTTAAATACACTTTATTGTGTCTGTAAAATGTAATATTTTCATGCATGAAATATTTAATGACATTTTGGCATGTTCTTTGACCTTTAAGTTTGGTTGGTTGTGAGTGTTTGCGAGCGGGAAACATCGTCTCTTTCTTCCTGGCAAATCTGAAACATATACTGAACAAAAATATAAATGCAACATGCAACAATTTCAAAGATTTTACTGAGTTACAGTTCATTTAAGGAAATCAGTCAATTTAAATAAATTCATTAGGCCCTAATCTAATCTAATCAATGCGTATGGAAAATTTCTGGAATCTTTTATTTCAGCTCATGAAACATGGGACCAACACTTTACATGTTGCGTTTATATTTTTGTTCAGTGTATATCGGAGTAATTATGCATTGCTTCTTAAACGTAAAATGTATACTGGGATGAGGTCCCTTGCGCACTGAACTGAAGTAGTGTACTAGTTTATTACCGAGATGTAAACAAATTTACTTGTATTAACTGTAATAAAACACACACAAGATATTCCTTCCTATCTAAATTCCAAATATAGAGAATGTCTAGTGCCTACGACTGTGTGTGAAGCACTGATTTCATTGCCACGGATCTTTGCTTGTATAACTGTGGAAGAGAAATGGCGGATGAGGTAGCATAGTCAAGGATCAAGGCTAAAATACTTCTCTTGTCACACCCACCAACCTTGGCCCTGGCTCAGTGACGTGACAGTGCTGAATGTCTTTCTCTTGTAGGCTATTGCCACACTGAGGAGCAGGATCTTGGAAGGTCCTATCGAACGCTAGAGATGCAGTTCGTCTTTGTCGCCAGCAAAGCATTCTGCGTGTAGACTTATAAACAACGCATGAATGCAAAAATTAGGCCGTGGTTTCATTTCATTGATGCATGTGACTTTCAAAACAATTTGCATGTTGTTTTCAGATGCATTCTATTATGTGGCAGAAAGCAAGCGCGCGATAGGACACTTTTGACTGCGCTTTTAGCTAAGGGCAAGAAAAATGGCGGAGGCTTCAAAAGCATCAGCATAAGACTTTGGATTGTTTTCCCCGGGAATTTTCAGTTTTAAGTAGGATTCCCCTTAATTCAACAAACGTTCAAGATATTTATGAAAATTAAGTGTAA
Source organism: Myxocyprinus asiaticus (assembly GCF_019703515.2). Lineage (NCBI taxonomy): Eukaryota > Metazoa > Chordata > Actinopteri > Cypriniformes > Catostomidae > Myxocyprinus > Myxocyprinus asiaticus. Next base: position 11,678,160 of record NC_059372.1, on the reverse strand, counting down.
TTACAGATTTATCTGATTGATATCATACATATTCATATCTGAATATCATTAAACTTTAGGCAATACTTCAGTATTATCACACAGTTCATTATAGTGTAGGCTATAAGGAATCTGATGCTAACACTATTCTTGACATCACATGACAACATATGCAGTTTCTGATGTGAGTGCTCCAAACCCTACAGTTGTGGACTTTGCACAGAGCCTATTAACACTCATTGCATGGCGTTACTTACTTCAGCTCTCATGAATGTGATGAAAAGCTGTAAATACCATGCCACTGGTGCCCACTAGACTTTTAAATGATTTTTTGTGATATTAAAATTTAATATAATGCTGATGTGCTTTTCGATTACCACTTTCTGATTTATAAACGTCTTTAATACATTACATCATGCATCAACCATAAAATTCCATAGAGCTCTGCGGGTGGGTGCCTGTTTGGTGAGGGGAAACGGCTAAAAAGAAGGTTGCTTTAAACTGAAAATATATTTTATGGTGGTTTCAGTTCCCAAACAGGCACTCTTTATATTCCATTTATGGCCAACAGACTTAGTTAAAGGCCTACCAGGTGAAATTGTATGTGTAGCCTTCCACTTTCTAAAAGTCTTCAGATATTCCAAGAGTTGAAAGTCGGTTTAAAGACATTTATTTATTCTTTGCTGTGCCATAGCACATTTACTGACCCTTACATGATAAGAAATCCATCTCTAATCTCTTTTAAAGCTTTAATATAGGAATAGGAAAATGTTTTTTTTTTTAAAAAAAACACAACCATAGAAGAAAGTATTTATAGCTTTTACTGTCATACACACTTCCTTGTTGAAATAGAATTATAGATTTTCTGCAACAGCAACTCAAGATATTGTAGATGTTAACTTAATATATATAACAACAATATATTATCACAAACGTCATTCGAAGCTAAGAGCATGTTTGAGAAAGATGTAATTGCAAAAGCTCGGATCCTTATCCTGTTTTCTTGTCGGCATATACGAGCACAAAATTGAATAAAAAGGTTCACAGAGTGAACAATAAAATAGAACGGGTTTGATTTTTTTTTCACAAATGGAGTGAGCTGTATTTAAAATATTATAAGTAACAGAAGAACCACTGGTCTTTTATACTCTTTATTTATATTAAAACACAGGGACCTACTACATATTTCAGTAAGCAAACTGTATGTAAATAATACACTTTGCGCTGTTGAGAAAAGCAGTAGCACTTTAAAAATAAATAAAATAATACCAATAAAAAATTAATAATGTACAATTGACCAAATATCAAAGGAGATTTAAATATGCAAATGTATCTTCTGTAATAACTTATCATTGTACTGACATCTGGAATCAGAAAGTCACCGAGCAAGTGTAGGATGTTAGCATTACCTATAACTTATTAGGACACTTCTGCATTTTTGTTCTAAACACCAGTTTCCCATTTACCATTGACCGTACACCCATTCACAATCTGTGCAAATATTTCGCTACTCTGCAGAATTGATGAAGAGTTCAAATACGATCATTTAGCTATGTAAAGACTTAAAAATATAAATAAACCTCTAAAAATTAGCACGTTATTAGAATCTGATAATTGTTAAATGTGCATTTGTATATAAATGTGCCAGGAATAGTTTGCTAATTCTGTTGAAATTGTTCACTTCACGGATACATTGTTACTCACCAAGAAAAACAAAGTATGTCCAGTTATTTGTCAAAAACAAACAAAACAAAAAAAATGTATTTAGAATAAAACGTTTAAAATATTTTGGGACATGAAAGGCAAGATGCTTGTACTGATTTGAAGGTGAAATAACAAAATCTTGAGTAAGATAACAAAGATATATTATACCTGCAGTTCAATAAATTCACATTATGGCATAAAACTGCGTGTATTTGGCTGTTTAGATGACTGTTCCAGAGGAATCCCCTGAAAGGCTTATGGAGAAGGCAGAGTGATAGACAAATGAATAGACCAATCATAACAATCCCCCGTGTCTCACGCTGGGTGCCTGGGTCACAAGCACTGACCTCTTAGTTGGTGCCCTTGCGGTTAAGGGAGGAGAAATGCTTGGGCCAACAAACACTGAACTGGGCCTCGTTTGCCGAGAACGATTTAGCTTAGCTCTTAATAGCGTTCTTCACGTACAAAGTACGAACGTGTTTTCCTTTTTCAACTGCACTTAACAGGACCGCGCAACGATACACTTTAAGTGCTTCTTAAGAGTCGCTATGTGTATAGTGCTTAAATTGCACGTATAGTGTCGCTCGTTATTGTAATTTAATTATAGCTTTGGACGTAACATTATAAATACTTGCAATTTACCTCGCTGGAAAATGTTTAAAATTATTCTTTTAAATATTAACTACATAATTTAGTATATAGTTTTGTAATTACTTTGTTCGGTACGATCTATTATTATATTTACACAATAACTGCTTTGTTCATCATATGTGGGTTTGCAATGTTTTGTTTACACAAATTTATCTGTGGGTCGAGGTGCAAGCTGCAGGGTCAGTAAAGACTATAAAAAATATATATAATGAGGTTTACAGTGTTGGCAGCAGGCCTTTTTCAAGTGCACAATAGGACGATGGAACATGGAAGCACTTACACAGGGTACATGTACATATAACTGATCAAGTAGAGATCTGCTCCCAAAATGATACCGGTGACATGATCAATGTAGCACAACAACATGCGGTGCGGGCGACCGCGCCTTTGGGTGTCAGAGAGGAAGATGAGGAGAGTGTAGAAGATGACGAAGGTGGGAAGACGAGCCAAGATAGACAGTTTCCCTCTACAAAATCTCCATTCCCTCTAAATTTAATTTGTTATACAATCATGCAGCCACTTTTTACCAACGTGATCATGCCGCAGATCCGTGTAAGTTATATTTATCTATTTATGCTCAGTTATTTTATCATACAGAAATTTTTAATGTATTATTTTATTTCATTTATCCATTTTATGCATTTATTTTAAACTATAGGCTATAATTATAAAGTAGCATATTATATATTAGATAATAAAAATAGGTTAATTGATATGATAAGTAAACCTATATAATTATATTATATTTAAATATTAAATGATCATGGTCACATTGTATCCTACTGCATTAAGTGTACGAATCTCAACATTAATTGTATTAAATTGTTTTAAGTGTAATTTCGCAATCGCCCTGCAGGTGTCTGTGTCCTTACGATTCTCGACTATTATTCCAAAGCACTCGCAGATCTGCGACGATTTTCAAGTACTGCTTAAGTTACGATGTTTTTCGGAAACAGCCAGTAATTCTAAAATGATTCGTACGATCGTTTCTACGATCCACTTAGGCTTACGATGCTTTTTTAGAAACGAGGCCTAGGTCAGTAAAGTGAACTTTAATTTAAATTGGATATTTTGTATTTGATTTAAATATAAATCTCGGGTTTTTTGTATTATATAAGTAACAGCAAGTTTTCCGATAGCAAAAGTAAGCTTGACATAGTAGCAACATGGAGTTATAAAAGCGTTTTTACCTTCAGTACATTCAGTGTATTTTCCTGCAAATTTGTGACATTTGTGAAAATTGTATGCAGACTGTTCAGCGGCGTGATAAAACGGACAAACAATGCGGCCAAGTAATACCGAAACTCTTGCAGACAATATGAGCATTTTTTAGAACAGAAACACTCTCTAACTATTTTTTAAAAATTGTTTTTTAATGAGTGCTAAATTAGACAAATTATGTATGGATGTATGTATGGTGAGGCACGAAAATATGTGTAAATTTGTCAATGTTCCAATTCAAACAGGGTGGATATCTATTAATCTGTCAGATAAATATTCTGTAGTGACTAAAGATTAAGCGGCTAACGCAAACAAGAAAATGTTAATTTTGTTAATTCACAATGGCATGTAATTCACTCTGTTAAGAAAGGCTTATTCCATTTTTATTTTTTCACAAGTTCACAAATGCAGTTATAATGTACAGTTATTTACCAAAACAAAACAGAGCCCAAGCATCTCAAAGAACACAAGCGAAAGACTGAATATTTTAACCAAAAAATGCGCTACTTGATATGTTCAGTGCTATTTGATAAGGCAAACGAATACCATTGTTTTGTAATTCTAAATAGGCCCAACCTTATCCCATTTTCTTTACCTTTAGTCAAAATACGAGGCTTACATTTCCTACGCAGAAACAAATACTGGCAAATATAAAACAAGCATCCCTAAAACAGAAATATATTCATTTACGTCAATGCATATTTTTTTCCAACTAATCTGCCAAATTGATTTTGCAACAGAGCTAAAACAGCTGATAACACTTTATAAATAAAAGTGATTAAGTAGTGTCGGACAGCATTGTGGTAGCCAAGACAGTAGACACAAGGAGTCAACAACATACCAGTTCTATAAAATCCATGATCATTTTTAAAAAACATGGCCTGCATATACTTTCTTGTCAAATGTGTGGTATTGCCCATCTTTGTTGTTATATTCACTTAGATTATGACATTTGCCTTTCATTACATGAAGTGTTTAATTTACTTGCCTCACTTTCTTGTTCGTTTTGCAGCCGCAAAATACACGTAAACTGTATATCTGGAGACAACGAGTGTTCTTTGTTCTGTTATTGGCTTCTTTGTCCGAAAAAATCTGCTAGATGGCGCCATTGCTCCATGCTGTGCTACATAAATTCACCAACTTGACCCCAGTGACGTCAAGACGGTCTGGCGCATCAAGGCCACTTTCAAAACCCTATTGGTCTGAAAATCACATGACAAGGTGCCTTGAATCCATAATTATGTTGCTGATGTTTTTCACCCCCCCAAAAGATGTCAGCGTCCTACTGTCCTTATCCTCTTCCACATAAAGCAGATTGTTTTAAATCAGAAGAAAAACAAGCTAAGTAGCAAAATGTCATGCCCGAACAACGTGGCAGCCAACACATTCCTGGTGGACTCGCTGGGGGGAGGAACATCTCCTTACAGAGGTGAGGGCTATTCCACTAACTCTGGAATGTATATGCAAGCGTCTGCAGAATATGGTTGTTCCATGATGATGGGTAGTTTTGGCATTGTTGGTACCCCTCTCTCCAAACGGGATGAGCTGCAACCGAGTGGGATGCATCTCAGCACTTACCAGCACTCGCATTACCTGTCGCAGCGGGACATTTGGACCGTAGGCTCTAAAACTTACAGAGGCTCACAACCTGTTGCCCAGGCTTTGCACCCATGCTCATTTCCAGCCAGTAATGTGAAGGAGGAAGCGATCCCTTGTCTTTACCAGACTGATATCGACAGCGCTAAAGAGAAATCCACCTACATCCGTCTGGGAGACAATAGCAGCCACACGAATCAAAGCACCGTCTCCACCCCCGATTATTTCCAACGGAGCCAGGTGTACACCAGTGAAAGGGGCCACCATGGAGATGAGTTCGGCTCGGACTTTAACCCAATACTCCGAAATTCAACGCCGGTAGAGGCACTAGCAGGAGATTCTTATGTCAAAGCCAGCAAAGCAAGGCAGGACCCAGAAGACATGGCAGGGAATACGCAGGAGGGCGACATGGAAAAGAGACCATCTAGAAAAGAGGAGAGTGTCTTAAAAACAGACAGTTGTACCGATGATTCCGAGAGCGAATTGAAAGGTAATACAACTATTGCCTTCTCTCTGCCACACACACACACACACACACACACACAAGCACACACACACGCACGCGCGCGCGCGCGCGCACACATACACACACAATCACAGCGCGCTTATTGTATGTAGCTACAGCATGTGAACTGTCAACTAAGTTGCACATAAAAATGGAAGACCTTTTAGCTATTTGCACCGACGGCTGGTTAGGCCCTGTGTACATCTTAACAATGTGTGTGTTACATGGCCAAGATGAGTTATTTATCTTTAGTGCAAGTAAAAGAACAAAATTCACGGTGAGGAGTGTTTTTTTTTTTTTTTTTTTTTTTTTTTTTTTTTCATGGAAACGGTATTTAATACACCTACAAAAATAAAAAATGTCCAGTATTAGCATATAAACAGTATCACAGAGAGCCAGGGTTACGCTAGCACACAGAGTTTAGTGCGCTCCTACACACATTCATCCAAGAACAGCAGGGCGAAATAAAACAATACACACCAATCTTAATTGCATTAAATTAGACTTTTATTACACAGCAGTTGGTAGCTTACAGTCGTATAGCTTCACTGGCAATAGATTTACACTTAACATGACCCGTAGCCTATTTTCTTTCTTTCTTTTTTTTCCACCACAGCGATTTTAATTTAGACAGTTGCTTTAGATGTAGGTTGTGTTATTTATTTATATACAATGCAGGTTTTATTCGTAATCCACAACTTTGTAATGCAATATTCAAATGCCTACTAATGCGCATCTACCGATACAGTAACATGACCCCAAAAATGAATATATGTATTGGGGTCCAAGTAATGCCTGCGATTTCAACGTGAGTGGAAGTCATTTTTTATATGTTAGAATTTGAATTACATTTTTGGAAAAGTATTACAGATTCTACACAATTTGATATGTTAAAATATTACTATGGGGTTTTGTAGACATTTAACGAAACAGCAATTGTCGTTTAATTTAAATGTGATATATTTTAGTTGATTTATAACATATCCTATTTAAATCGTTGCATTCATGTTTTTATTGTTATAAATGTCAATCAAATATCACTCAAAATTTGTAAGTGAAATATGAAATGAATATATGGTATTAAAAGTAGCAAGATACAACTAAGCATGTTATAAATAAATAATACATCTTATTTTTTCTAACTTAGCACTGAATTGCTCCCACGAATTGTTAAATAAATTCTATATATAAAATGTAATGACGCTCAAATTTCTGTGTTTGTTTTAATTTTGGTATTAAAATCTGGTATTAAAATCTGAAAAATTTTGAAATCTGCATTAAGAACACACTTGAAGTGAATCCGTCTGAAACAAGGACGCTTTTTGTCTTGGTTGATTTATTTTGTTAACAATTGAAAGGAAATGTAACTCAAATTGTATTAGTGAAATATGAAATAAATGTATGATATTAAAATAAGCGAGATATAACTAAGCAAGTTATAAATAGACAAGACATCTTCTTTTTGCTAATTTAGCACTGAATTGCTCCAACGAACTGTTAAATTCTATATATAAAATGTAATGATGCTCAAATTTCTGTGTTTATTTTATTCCTTGTATTGAAATCTAGTATTAAAATCTGAAAATATTTCAACGACACACTTGAAGTTAATCCGTCTGAAACACGTACGCTTTTTGTCCTGGTTGATCAATTTTGTTAATAATATAAAATAAATTTAAAGGAAAAAATATACTAACATTTATATATTAGCATTATTACGGATATTGCCTTTTCCCCTTTACCTTGGACCATGATTTAATATCAATTAAAAATAATTGCGATTTACAACGTGCAGTGATTGAAGCCCCACAATTGGAAATTTCACTTGAAACAAACTTTACTTGAAAACGTTCAATTGACAATATAGTTAATGATTCAAAAATTCATAAACGAAAATATCAGGCATGTTAAATTGTGGAAACTGAAGGAACGGCATCTCTGCATAGTTTTACATAGTTAAGAACGAGGGAATTTTAGATTAAACCATTAGATTACAGACTCAAAATATATGCATGTTGGTATGATGTTAATTCTTCCAAAGAGCAACAATCTTAGATATAAATACTTTTTGTTTTAGAGGCTACATAGTATGTAAAATAAGCAACTGCAGCGTCACAGTCAATACTGTTAACTAGCACTCATACTTCGGTTTATCAGTTGTGTTTTGCATACTTTTGCAGATGAGGATAAATTGGAAAAAGCAACTGGAGACTGGCTAAAAGCGAAAAGTGGACGAAAGAAGAGATGTCCTTATACAAAGCATCAGACACTTGAGCTGGAAAAAGAGTTCTTGTTCAACATGTACTTGACTCGAGAGCGCCGTCTGGAGATCAGCAAGTGTATCAACCTCACAGACAGACAGGTCAAGATCTGGTTCCAAAACAGAAGGATGAAGCTAAAGAAGCTCAACAGAGAAAGTCGCGTCCGGGAGCTAACTGGCTATAGCTTCAACTGATGGCTAAAAAACACACAAAAGAAGAATTAAGCAAATACATACTGTCTCTGGTCTCCCCCCGTTTTGCAAATTTCTCTTTTTTTCCTCCCAGTTCTTCTCTTTAATTCACAGACATATACTCAAAATATAAAATATCAAAGCACTACTGGGGTAAAACGCTGGCCAGTTGCAAAAGAACTGGAAATCTCTTGCAAGCAGTTTTACATTTAGTCAGCACTTGAACCTAACCTATCATTGAGGAACAGACAAGAATAGCATTGTAAATATGCCAGAAGAGGATTAAAAGGACGCTTGATGGAAATATTAGTGATAGATTTGTATTACTAAACTCCTCAACTCGGAATATATTTAGAAAGAGATTATGATGTCTTAGATTAGCTTGTTTATCGTCAGTGCGCTTGTCCTACACAATGCGTGCTCTGTATTTTGCATGCTTTGTTTTTTAAGTGTACTTGCCATTTTGATGTTTAACACAAGAGGCTGATAAATAAAACAGGGGATGGGAAAATCTAATGTCATGGTATGTCCTTCCCCTTGCCTATGTTCTCCTGTATTCTGTTGACAAAGAGAAACTTTGGTGAAGACAGAAAAGAGAGGTAGAAGGAGAACGTGCATAGCACTTCCAATATGAGTGGGAGACCTATAACGTTGATTTAAATATTATCCAGGTGACCACAGTAAGTCAAGGTCATAAAATTGTAATGTCATGACGGTCCTGGAAGCGCTGGGGGTGGATTTTATGATCTGCAAATATAATGTGCTGCTGCAGTAAAGATGCATTAAAAGGTGAGTGGAGGAGGGCTAATTCACATACTCGGCACTGCAATGTGCTGGCCTCACTGACGCGCTCTGCGGTCTGCCTGGCTGTTTTGGAACCCGGAACTTTCAATATGGAGTAATGGAATGCTATGATGCGATGGACCGAACACGGATAAATGATAAGAACTACAACAACAACAGTGAATGAATGAGTGGATCCTATGAGCTACGTTTATCAGACCATGTAAAGAAAACTCAAGGTAGGAAAATGTTTTCCATATTTTTTCCATTTAGCTCGACGGAGGCTATTCTCGATACCTCCTGCGTTTAAATGGCTGATAATGGATAACAGTTTTGATTTGAACGAAAGTTGCTTATTTGAGGACGTTAGATGTGCACTTTGCTTTAGGTACGTCTAACAGTTGTTGATAATGCACCTCCAATCACAAGTTAAAGTTGTGGATGTCGACCTATAATAGCATACTGTGTTGTCATTTAAATATGTGGGTTATCTGTAATGCCACTGAAGGACCATTTCTCTCCTTTCTGGAATTTGTAAGATTATAATTTGTCCTTGGGTGCGTTTTGGTCTCTGGAAAAAAGCCACAGGAATCTCTTTTGACAATCTCCTCTTGTTGCAGATCTACGTATATTTGCATCCTAGTGATGTCAGTGTGGCTCACTTGTTCTGTTGATTTTTAGACACTTTCGTGTCAGACATTTTAATGCGGGTTGCTAGAATTTATGATAAGCTTTTGAGCTAATTATTAAAACTACCTAAAGCGATGGACGGTCCGGCAAGCTAGAATCATCACAGACAAGCTTATATCAAAATTGACAATCGAGGCATTGAGGAATGGAATAAAATCCTTACTTAACTGTGCAGCGTTTGTTGCTTGTCTTCTCCTGTCCTGTGGATAACGCCGTTACGCGCGGCTGATGCGTGGTTTAGGTAGTTTCATGTTGTTGGGATTGGCTTCCTGGCTCGACAACAAGAAACTGCCTTGATTACGTCAGTTCGTCTTCATCAAGGGCGACAATTGCCGTTAAATTACACCCTGTGCAATGAAGTCTTCGCAAATGGCATTGTAAATGAACTGAACGATTATAGCCACAGCGGGCTCTTTTTCTCCTTTGCTCGCCTTTATGTGTCGGGCTGTAAAAGCTAAGAATTTAGACTCTCAGAGGGAGAAAGGACTGTAAACATCATGGGGCAAACTTGTCTGTTCCAAATATAGTTCATTATTTAATTTCAAACTGTTCTCAAGAGTTTTACCCACATTGTCAACACTATATTGGTAGTGATTGATACAGAGAAAATTCAGTCATAGAAAGAGGGAAGAGACAAAGGGAGCACAAAAGAGAGTTGATGGATTGATGGATGGAACTATCAGAATGGACACAAATCCGAATGTCATTCAAAACAGAACATTCTTTTTTGCCCCCTCATAATTATTCAACAACATAAATCATAATAACAACGCCATCTTTTTATAATACTCTGTTTTCAGGTGGTGTTTCGCTTTGGGTTCATGTGAATTACTGTTTATTCTCTCCACATATTAAATTATACTTGTGTGTGCATACGTACAATGGGCCAAGTCAAACATGAAACACATTTGCAAATTTTGATACATCTTGCGACAAATGTCGTTGTCTGGTTTTGACATTGTACTTGCTTGAAACGTGACCAATCAATGCTAAGTCTAACTATTCGTTTGGAATCAGGTGTTCCTCCTTACTTCTGTTTAACACATTTTCACTCACATGTTGGCAGCCAAACACCATTTAACCTGTCAGCGCCTTACCTCCATGGCATTTGTAAATGATCAATTAAACATTATTATTATAATACACATCATGATGGTAGGAGCAGTTGTAGTGAGCAGTGTCAGTGGTCAGTAGCCAGTACCAGCTAGCCTACACGTTAAAAGCGTTGTCAATACATAGGCCTACTTCACTTGCTGTGGCTGCATCAAAGGCAAACTATGCTTGACCTGTAGCTACCTCAGAAACTGCAAAAAGTGAAACTTAAACAAGGAGCTATTGCTACCACATCTGACCATTAAAATGTACATTTTTTGTTGGTGCAAACTAATGTTGTCAGGTTGATTGAGTTTTGTAAAATAAATATTGTATAACTTGAAAAAAATATATATATAACTTGAATATTCCAACTTGAATAACACCAGTGTAAATGAGCTACTTATCAGTACATTAAGTACAATTTAATTTAGAGTGCATGCCTTTCTTTCTTTCTTTCTTTGCAAATCGCTGCATGTTATTATAAGAATTAGCCAAATTTAGAAAAGTTGTACGAATCCTGACGATTTCGCCGTGAGAGTGTGTTGCGAAAACCTATTTGGTTTAACGTACGCTTGCAAAACGATGGACAGGTCTGGAACTAAAGGAAATAGTATAGAATAATCAAAAACAAGTCAAGTCAATTATTTGTACTGGTATAGCGCTTTTCGCATACATACAGTTTCGAAGCAGTTTAAAAAAAAAAAAAAAATCGTGCCTTAATGTCTTTAAGACCCCAGTAAACAGGCCAAAAACAAAAGTACTACAGTCAGTGCTGAATATTTAAAAAATCACAATAAAGGCTTGATTACTAAATTGCATAATTGTTACAACCACATGGAAATTAGAGCCATTGTTGCGTGGTAAATGTCAGTCTTTATTTATACTATACAGGTACTGAATATGAATAAAAAAAAACAATCTGAATAAAGGCTTGGGTACTAAGTTACATACATTGTAAAAAAAAAAAAAAAGTGGCAGGATTTTACAAGATTTAACAGTAATTTCTTACAACGTTTTATTTTAAAACATTTTACTAGGTCATTTTCTGTCACAAAACAACAAATTACTGTGAAAAAATAAATTTGAATATCGCAGTGCATTATGGGAAAATTGTGTTTTGTTTTAAGTCACCATTATGGTGTTTAGTGTTCCTTATGGATGGGACCTTATCTAATTTATTTCTATATGTGCTCCTCCCAGATGGTGCGATCGTGATTAAGAATACAATTTATTATATTGTGATGTATGGGGAAAAAATAGTCAATTTAGTGGTTGACTTTATGTTGGCCCATTATGTAGAAACTACACCAAATGATGCATTTGAAAGTAAAGAAATGGTCAGATTAAAGAACAAGCAAAGCTATGCTAAAATATGGTTGGTTTTATCGCTCATTAACTTTTTATCATGAGTTGTCAGTCAGGTACGCAAGATATCAACACTCAGCATATAAACTCAACATTGTGATTCCACAACACAGCACTGCTACATTACAGTAATTTATTGGTCCTGGTCACTGTGAAGTCACAGTATACAGTTGTCTTTTAATTATAGAAATACTACTGTAAAATATACTGTGAAAGTCATGCAACTCGTAGCCAGGAATTTACTGTAAACATACACTACATTTTTTACAGTGTAATGGTTACAACCAGATTGCTGTGTGGGAGAATCTCAGTCTTTAGTTACACTATACAGTAATAAAGTACAAATGCCTTCTAAAACAGAAAATAAATACAACTGTATTGTATGTCACAGGGCTACTGTAATTAAGCACATTTTTATGGACAGTTGTTTTTTGCTCATCAGCGACTAGTCCTCTTTCTTGTGGGAGAGTTTGGATTTCACCATATCTGCTTGTTTTCTTAACCCCCACCCCTGCCTTCAGCTGTTCTGCGACGGGAGGAGACAGTCTGGAATCCAAAGTCATTTTCATTCAGTTGAGTGAATGGGGTTCTCCTGTGGAATGCGTCACCAACAAAGAGTTTACAGCACTCGTAATGGCCCCACAGGACACTGCCGCCTAGCATGCGGATATAGCAGCAATATAGCAGCAATGTCTTCAAATAGCTTAAGGATTGGTAGACATCAAAATATCAACTCCTACTCAATATAAACTGTATGTTGAAATGTTTAATAGTGAAGTTCATTGCTTGCATTCACAAGCATAGTGCCAATATCATACTTGTGGCGAATTAATTGCAGCAGACTGTAGTAGACTGTAGCATTAGCAATGGCCTTTCCCTAGTTCGGAATGGACTAACGCCCAGTTAGTATTTGACGGGAATTAAATATGGATTATTAAAGCTGGTCAGTTTTCAGTGAGGTTGTCGGGAGCATCCAGGGACAATGAGAATGATTTATTTTGCCGTGACAAGTTTTTTTTTTTTGTTATTTATTTTTTATTTTTTTTACATTGTCAATTGATTCCAACTTTTATCTTACGCGATTTTAGTTAGTAGCCTATAATTCATCAAATAAACATAAAGGCCAGCTAGGGAACACAATGACATTTTGAACGAATTATCAATTTGCGTTTCATTACATATTGAAACGTTTATTGTATTTAGTTTGGAAACAGAATATTACATTTAGCTTACATTACATTGCATTCAGTTTACGTGTTTGTCTGGATCAAAGTCTGATTGCAGATAGACTTAAATAAGGGTTTCCAATTCAAAACAGCTTCAAAGCACTGTGACACAGGCAAGTCACTATGCTAAATAAAGGATTTTTATTTACTGGGGCAAGTGATCAATACTGCGTTTATAACACAACAAATTCATTTAACGTACAGCCTAACAAGTAATGCATTGATACATATGTTGTTCTTATTACCTGGGCCGGACAAATGATACATTATAGTTGCTTTGGCTTGCTCACTGGGAGCCTAAAGACAAAACAATTTTAAAGCATGATTTTCAATCATGTGTTCATTTTAACTGCTCAATGAGAACTTTTGAAAAATGACTGCGTTATTTTCTGTTACGTCGTAATTTTCTGTAAATCTGTTTTGAAAAGATGTGTGTACACTATACAATTAAAAATGACTTGATTTGATGATATATTAATTTATCTTAGTTGTTTAGTTCACAGACCAGCCATATTTTAATGTACTATGGCCACACACAACAATATGGTTTGGTATTTCCAAGAATTTCACACACCATTGCACTTGTGTATATGGCTGTGTGACAATAAAGTGATTTGATTGATTTGATTATTGTATGTGCCCCCCCCCCCCCCCCCCCCAATAATAATAACAATAACAATAATAATAAAAGGCTAATAATAATAAACAGACAACATAATTAATGCTTGAAACTAAAATAACATTTATTTTAATTAGATGCAATACAACATTTACAAATATATTGTACATATATTATTCATATACAATCAGGAGCAATTGTGTATGGGGATAATTCAGCGTTTCTTCAAAATCAGGAGGTCCATGGAAGAAATTTTTTAGTAGCTACGTTTCTTTCCACGTCATTTGGAGATAAAATAGCAAGAATATTTTCAGTTTTAAAACTTTAATGCATTATGCATTGGATATCCAACTGTTTACAACAAAACCCTAAGCAATGCCGCTCCTTATTCATCGCACATAAAGTCGCGAAGCCCTATCTGATTTTTGTCTTGCGAATAGGATTAAATCAAATGTATTAGTTTTCAACAAGGCACAGTGAAATTATGTTGAATAATCTAGAGGAAAATCTCTAAAACACGAAATTTCTGTGGGAATATCAATAACACCACCATGTTGTCGTAGTGTACCCAACTAGACTTTTCAGTCCCACTGGCGCTGGAAAATAATGGTATGGGTATATTGCAACATTAAGACAACGCGTAACATTTTTCAGATCCAGATAAAAACATGTCATTTCTTTGGACAATAGGAGAAAATATGCCTATGCGTTTTCAACCCGCTCCTGACTTAGAAGTGCACTTGTGTAAGCTGTTATCGTGCGATCTAACAGTAAAATATTGCAGTCCATCAAAGTGAAGTCAGTAGTTGCGTCATTTTCAGTCTCATTTCACCATTATATAGACAATGTTGGAGATTAATGATGAGATATCACGTAAATTAAAGTGCATTAGCTATGATAGCCTGCTGCACGTACTGTCCTAATAACAACATAAAAATCCATTTGAAAGCTTACATTATGTTAATACAAGAGAAATGTATGCGTATATTATTAAGCTATTCTTTATTATAGTCACATGAGACTGCGAAATGCATTTGTGGGGTCACGGGTGAAAACACACCTCCTCTTTGGTTGTTACCACATAAACATTAATTTTGCTGTGTTTTAGCTATTCACTGTAGAAAGTATCATTTTATATATGCATGTGATTGCTAGGTACTTGTAAATCACAATAGCTTATCGACAGGTTTGTTTTAGAAAATGTGTATAAAATCTACGATGTTCTTAAAGCTAAATGTTTGGACAGATAGAACAGTCAATGAGCTCAGACTATCGCTTCCGCATGTGCCGTGTGCATTGCATGGTTCAGTTTTATCCTAAGTCATCCTGCATAGCTTCAGTGCCAGGACACCAGTTAACTTTATATTCCACTAGTTTGTACACTTAGAGCAAGGTCTACTGAGAGCCAGCTGCCCCCTTTTAAAACACGACAAGGCCGTTATCCATATATATGAATCGAGGCGATTACATAATGACACCACGCCTTCATTTTAATTGTTTAACATAAAATTCTACTTGGCCTATAGGGAGAGAGCAAACCAGCAAATAAAAATGGTTTGAAAATCCATAATATATTGAATGTTGAAATCGAGTGTGGAGAAACATCCCTGTTAGTCAGCTAATTAATTTAATGTGAAATTCATTTTATACAGCACCTTCACTGACTGAAGGGACATATATTTAAAATAAGAAATAAAATATTACAATTATGGTTCGAAATGTTAAAGACATTCATGAGATAGACAGGGGGAAACACATTTATTTAGGTTATTCTTTCTTTATTAATAACAATATTATTTTACAAAACATCAAATGTGAATGTCAGTGCTAACATTACTAACATGAAAAATGTTAAGTACAGAATATTAAGAAATTCATTAAAAAATTAATACAATACAAGTAAACAGTTGTGATGGCAGCGACCTTAGCATCAAGTACCACGCCCTCTAAAAAATACAGCTAAAGGCTAATTCACTGCAATGTTCCGCTGTTTTTATAAGAACAGCATAACGTTTTTTGTAGTAGTTGAATGTTTCACATAACCTACGGGTTGCATGTTCTGTATGTTGAATTTAATAATTCTGACAATTTGATTGCATGCATTGATACCCACAATACGCTAAAACCACGCAACAAGGTTTTATATTATTAATGCTCTGGCATTAGATTTTACTTTGGTTTCAGAATATATTAAATATTAAATATATATAAATAATTAATATGAGGTAGAAATCAGATTCACGCTATTATCAACAAGCGGTCACACCTTCTTATAAAAACACGAGTTAATGAAACGTTAGATACCAAAAATCTACCGTTTAATCAACATATGTATTATGCTTTCCGTTGTTTTGCTGAAGCGAGAGTTGTAAGCTTTAGTTAGATGTTTTTAAACTGAAAGAGTGGAGCATATTGGCACTAATTAGCCTATTTTGGTTCGGGTCTACTTACATAACATTAAAACTACTTACATAACATTAAAAAGGTTGTTTGAGCAAAGAGATTCAATAGCTATTTTTAGTGCAACATTAGCTAATAATAAAAGTTTGAATATTAAACCACGTATTGTTATATGGTTTTTATTTGAGAAATATCTGATGTTCCTTCAAAAAACAGGGTGGAAAAAAAAAAAAAAAAAAAGCCTGACCTCATGTGGCCGATTTCATACTGGGCCTAACACTGACATGACTGCAGACCAATATCAAAACATTTCCAAGTGTAGAAATATGCTTAGACCAAACACTAAATGTAAAAATGTAACGAGTCACATGTTAACTGTAACGTATTTGAAATGTGTCATTTTCTACGCGTCAAATGGGGTATGGCATTTAACTATTGCACAAATAAATTATATCAGATTACATATACAGTATATTTAAAGTGTGAGCGGGTAATAATTCGAAACTACAAAACAAAATCAATCCAATGCATTTATATCAGCAATGTCAAAGCAAATGAAATAACCTCAAAACCATAATGTAGTGTTATTTTACAGGTAACCAAACTGTTTCATTACAATAACTACAAGATACATTTACTAAATACAGAAATACACACGAAAAGGAAAAAAAAAGAGATAGAGGGAATTATGAAGAAATTACAAAATGTATCCAGATTATGGTGCATTTTCAGAAATCGCACTGATAAAAGATGAAAAAGCACAAATGTTCAAACCTTTATCTCCGTTACTATTTTAAGAGCTTGTAGAGTTGTAGAGTCACCCTTTCTTTTCACAGTGTATTTGACAGAGGTTTGATTAGACTTCTTTCACAAGTGTTGGTTTTATGTTATACTAGGAACTCAACTGCAGTTTTATTAACGACACGTTTATGAACAATCAAATGGTCCTCGTAAAAATTTACTGAAGGACATAAAAGCATGCACGACCACTTGACGAATATAGCCGCAGTTGTGGTGCGTTTTCAGGCGTCTTACTATTCCCATCGCCTTTTTTTTAAACTCCGTTTTATGAGGGATATCCCTATTGTATTTATTTAAAACTAGTGGAAAATCGGACTCCATGGGTAAAGGGAACTCTCTGGACAGCGTAAGAGCAGTTTATTTGTCAAACGTATACCAATAAATACCTGAGAAAGAAAATCAAAAGAATTGTATTTTTCTAATTGCTTTTAATAATTCATATTGTTCAAGGAGGGATGCGAACAAGGCTAGCTAGAGCACAGTAGCATACACTCGACAGAGATTGATTACACCAACAAATAGTGCCCTTTGTAAGACTGTTAACATAAACCGTGATCTTTAAGACTACAAATAACACATCGCGTTAATCAGTTGCATCATATTACATTAAAACACATGAATGTTCATGTATTTAGGCTCAATGTAAAACACAACATTAGAATTAAGCAACCTACTGGAAGCTCGTAGTGCATTGCCGTTCCAAGAGAACGCGCATTGATCTGCTGTGCAGTTTTTCAGGGGGTAAATGTTATCACGTGTTCCACAGGCGTCCAATCCCAGCTGGGGAAGCTTTCTGAAATAATTACCTGTCTTGATTGTTCTACGGTCAGATAAAAAAGTACACATACACTCCATATAATAATCGGATGCATGTAAAAGGGAAGGGAGACATCGCTATGTCGGCTACGGGTCCCATAAGTAATTATTATGTGGATTCCTTGATCAACCATGAGAGCGAGGATGTTCTGGCGAGTCGTTTCTCAGCCACTGGTCCGATATCCTCCAGCTCACGCCCGACGCCCCTGGTACCGGACTGCGCGGATTACCCGTCCTGCAGCTTTGCCCCGAAACCACCAGTCTTTACTACCTCTTGGGCCCCTGTTCACTCTCAGTCGTCCGTGGTTTACCATCCATATACTCATCAACCTCACCTAGGCACAGACACAAGGTACGTTCGCTCTTGGCTGGAGCCTATTCCCGGTACCGTGTCTTTTCCAGGATATGCAGGGAACAGCAGGCACTATGGGCTAAAGCCCGATACCTTCCAGGATCCTCGCGCTGGAGACTGTCTGGGCTCGAACGGACGCACTTACACAGATTATCTTTACTGCTCCGCCGTCGACATTAGAGAAAAACAACAAAACACACCATCGCCGGAGACGGAGAGCCTGTCTTCCGGGAAGCACAAAGAGGACAAGGCTGAATTAGACCCAAGTAAGTTAAAACCATTCTTGTTTACAACCGGGTACGGGATGCCTCTCAGTTTATTGCATTCTCTTGGTGGTTGGCTGTTGTCCGTCATAAAACCAAGTTCTATACTCTTTCATCCTCTGTGCTGTACTCGGCCGACTCAAGTCGGCTTTGGGGCTATCCACTGATGACAAACGCCATAGAATTGGGTTGTAAAACGGGTAGTGGGCTATAAAAATGGTCTCCTTCAAAGACAAGTCTGGCAAAGGTTGTTGCATGTGATTTTAATAAATAGACTTACCGTTATTATAATAATAAGTATTATTATATTACTATACCGTTATATTTATATGCTTTTTTGGTCTAGGATTGTATGTATATATATATATATATATATATATATATATATATATATATATATATACAAGCTGTTAAATACGGGAAGATGCGTATTAATCTTTCACATTTAAAATTGGTGTAGAGGATGCGATTTTGGATTTCAAGTGTAGACTAACATATTTAATTATAAACTATGAATACTAATATTACTTGTTTTGAATTATACATGTTGTTGGCTACAGCCAACATATTTGTTTATATTTATAAGTGTCAAATAAATTACAAATGTGAAAACTTAGAACTGGTGTTTTGAACCATTCTATTAAATACAATTAACACATAAATTTAACATGTAACATTTACGTCGTGAAACAACACGTGGAATGTTCACAGTGCATACATTGCATAGCAGAACTTTGAGCGTAGACTTGTGAAGGCTTGAGTCACAAGCCTTCTTTTTATGGGCCTATAAAGCAAATAGGTACATTCACTAGTTTACGGCGCCACTTCTCTCAAAGAGTTTGCAAAGCTATTTCAAATAGAGCTGAGGGGGACTACCTATGAAATGACCTGCTATTTATAAGTATTAATCTTAAAATGCTGTTGCTGAATAAGATTGCCTAAATAAGAACTGTGGTTTGGCGCAACAGTTCATAAATATTTTTTGTACACAAGTAATGCCTATCATAATCAAGAAAGAAAATTCTTGGATCTATAATCCGGTTAAATGGGACATTCATCTGTTTTGGACAACATGTCATGCTTACAACAGCCCCTAATTACATGTTTTTAAATGTTGTTTTTCAGATAATCCCGTGGCAAACTGGATCCACGCGCGTTCAACTCGAAAGAAGCGTTGTCCATACACCAAGTATCAAACACTCGAACTCGAAAAGGAATTTTTATTCAATATGTACCTCACAAGGGACAGGAGATATGAGGTAGCAAGGGTCCTGAACCTAACGGAGCGACAAGTCAAAATCTGGTTCCAGAACCGAAGGATGAAGATGAAGAAAATGAACAAAGAAAAAAACGATAGTAAAGAACAATAAATCAAAAGTCATTCGTTGGACACAGACTGAAAGAATCTCATCATTTAGTATCGTCAGGAGTCTTAACATTTAGCACCTTCGGTCCATATCAGGAACAGAGAAAACGAACTTCTATTTGGATTTATTTCACAATATGGTGATTCATGTATGATTTAGTATAAGTGTAATTTCACCATCCTGCCTTGAGTCATATTAATAGTAAATGTGGTTTGGATTTACATAACGTTTCTTTACTCACAAACACAAATGTAGACTCTACAGTGAAGATGCCCGAAGTTTCAGCGAGAAAATACTTGAACTTTATTTTCAACTTCCTAATTTATGCTCTCTACGTGACTGTTTCTTTTCTATGCTTCCATTATTTGCAGGAGGTCCGAAAGCCGAGTATTTTATAAAGAATAACAAATCTGTAGTTAACACAATATAGGTGTTCACGTCGATGTACTTAGTTTGTTTCTGGTGTACCTGTTTGTGTATTTTACGTTCTTTAAACTGTAAAAAGAGTTTCATCATAGATTGTAGATATATTCAAATATATGCAAACATGTAAATATGACTTTGTGTCTTATTGTAATCATTTGACTGCATATAGAGGACATTCTCGCAGCAAAAATAGCGTTCAGGAATGAGTTTAGTATATGCTGTCCAGTTAGAGTTTGGCCTACACATGCAATGTTCCCATCTGAAATTATAAAGGACAGAATGAGTGCACGACGGAAAGGCCATTGTAAATTGGCTCTACCATATGCCAAAATATCAAAATTGCACAACCCAAAAAGATCAAACTCCGAAACGCCTGGAAGGCCTCATCTCCTTGCCTTGCACAATGTCATATTTCCCTAATTGGAAACCTGTTTCCTAGCACTGCAACATTGTTTTCTTAATTTTGAGCCTTGTCTTTTTTATATTTGAATTTATTTGGTTTGGAAAATTAAATAACTATATTCACAGATTTTTAATAGTATTATCAATTGCATTATTATAAGCAATTTTATAGACATTTTTTTAGTTACGCATGCATTAATATGACTACATTTTACAGGGAAAAAATATGAACAAAATAGTGAGTCACCGGTGCATCTTGAACAACTTTGGAAATGTCAAAAAATGCATGCAACACTAATGAGTTATTTTTATCAACACTAATGAGTTATTTTTATTTTTTATCATTAAAGAGAAATAGTTTGAGTATTTGAAGGCATTGGTGAACGTTCAACAGTTATTGAAATATTGACCTAATTTACAATGTTTGAATGGTAAAATCAATTGATAGCAGCTATGGTATTGATATAATTAAAGTTAATATTTTTAGTAGGCCTACTGGCTTCCTGCGCTCGGCTGAAATTGCCTTTTTGTGGGTCTTAACAATACGAACAGGATGCGGTGATTTCAAAGGCCAAACTACTACGTTTCCGCCCAGAACAAAAAAAAAAAAAAAAAGAAAAAAAAAATGCTAGTTTTACAACCCTGTTGGTGCTTGTGTTGTTTGTCTCAGATGCAGACGAACAAAACCTGGCTAACTGGCTAGACGTCTAGGCTAAATTACTTTATGGTTTAATGGACGTTGGTGGTGGACGATCTCAGTGTTGTGGAGATCCATTTTGTCCGTTGGACTTACTAGAGGCAACCGCAATCAACCAACAACCACACAGATGCCTTGAAGAGCCACTACAAGCCATTTAAAGACACTAAACTCGAGAAGCTTAGTTTTCACTTAACACGTGCTTGTAAAACTACTCCAGTCTCTGTATGAGTGTTGGCCTTAAATCATATATTCAATACGGCAAAGAGCCTTACTTGTTTTCACAGTACAGAATTTTCTATATATTTAGCCTCAAATAGGCTAATTGGCACTGTCCAATTTTATTTGGATTACTCCATATTTTGTGGCACAATTTGTGGCCTTGGCCTCTAGTCAATGATAGTTTGGAAAAGTTCCCCCAAGCACACTAGATGGCGCTATTGACTCACAGTTTAGGCATTTTGGGCTGCTGAGGCCTGGGAGCGGGCTGCAAGAAAAGTGCTGAAAGACTGGCCATCCCTGTTAATCACGTTTCGGCTAAAATAAAAGCGAAATGTCGACACGCTTAAGCAATGATCTTTACATGCACGTCTTTATCGTTACATTAAAACAAATGTTCTTTATACATTTATTGTAGTTTTGTTAAATAGTCTCGAATTGTAATGCTACGAACCTTTTTCTTCTTTTGTTTTGTCAAAATCAGTATATCTCACTGATGGCTGTAAAAAGCAACGAGTCGGATTTTTTTAACCTCCACACTATATAATGTGCTGTCGTCTATAGCTGGTGTAATTTATTGAAGTCACTGAGAAATACTAACAAAACATTTAGTCTCGTATGAGTTCTGATTTACAAATCACTGGATAGGCTTTCTATTTATTTATTTGGATACTCCTTTTTTATTTTTTTAAAAAAGGGCCAGTTTATCCATGCTGCTTTTTTGATTCGCTTACCAACTCCTAGACACGACAACGGACACCTAAATGACATTCCACTGAACGCTTAACATATTAAATTGTTTTAATAATTATGGTTTTAAATTTCAGATTAAGAAGGTAAACATAAATACAAATAAAAAAGGAAAATGAACAGACACCATAACATATAACAGAGAACACAACAACAAAGTGATACATTTGTTAATAAAATCATTGTGTTAAATTATTTAAAATAAGAATGGGTAAACGATTGAACTGAATGAATAAACTGATGTTTTGTTTTTGTATAAAATTTGATATAAAATGTGTTTATTAATGAGTTAAACATAACAAATGATTGCTGTTTTTGCATAGTGCCAATGTTACAACTGAGGCAAACAATGACCCAGAATTTGCATCTTTATAGACTGTGGGATGTCTATAAATTTCCTGTGTGTATCTCTACCGTTTAACAACGAAGAGTAAAATTGTAAAATAACGCCACAAAACCATGTGCACATATTTTGGGAAGGACCCTAAATGAGCCAAGTTGAAATAAACAACAAGCTATAATGTGTCTAGTAAAATAACGAGGCACCTATTGCGCAATTTTATTGTGTCAGTGCGGCAGATTTACTACTTTTTAGTACGGTTTAGGAGGGCCAAGAGAGGCTTGCGTGTTCAACTCTCTCTCTCTCTCTCTCTCTCTCTCTCTCTCTCTCTCTCTCTCTGTGTGTGTGTGTGTGTGTGTGTGTGTATTAGCAGTATAATACAATACAAATAATCAAAGTGTCCGTCAAAATCAATTTTCACAATTTGACATAGCCTAATAATAATAATAATAATAATAATAATAATAATAATAATAATAATAATAATAATAATATGTTATATTATTAACATTATTATTGTAATCACTGTTTTTCTAATATTAAAGAATTACAATTTATTTAGCGGTATCATAGCCGTTTCTTCATGACATTGCCTCATATTTTGGCGCTGGACTAATAACCGTTCAAACTGTTAATCTTGGGTAACGTAGTTCCTGTGGGCTATGGCTCGATACACAACTTTATAAACTCTCTAAAGAGAGTGTAGGCCCATATGTTGTGATCGGAGCGTATGTGGTCTTTTGAAATAAAATTATACCATGCTATATCATATACATTATTTTAAAGTGACCGTGGGGCTAAAAAGAGCGGTGATGCCACAACCAAGTCTCATTTAATACCTACAGCTGTTCTTTTTCAATTAAAAAAAAAAACAGTAAACGGTGTTTGCCTGTTCAAGGTAGACGCCTGTAGACGCTCTGGAAAGATGAGGAGGCAAAGGGTGGGGTGTGGGGACAAGGGGTGGTGGTGGAGGGGGCTCATTGTAGTGGGGGTGGTTGGGTGGGAGGCTAAAAAAAAAAAAAAAAAAAAAAAAAGTAAGAGCTTGTGACTGAGCAGTCGGAGCTAGCCAGCTTTAACATTAACACACATTCACTGTTCACGCCATGATTTGAGGCTGCAAAAGGAAAAGGCTGCCGATAGAAAGAGAGAGAGACTAAGCGAGGGGAGCTGAAGTGGGAGCTGCCTCAGATTGTCCGAAGGGGCAGCATTTCTCCATCAAGTTCCGGTTGCTCTGTCTGCGTTGCATGCCATTTGGAACGGCAACAATAGGTTGCCACCATTTAGAGCGTGGACTATTTTTCAAATAGACTGACTCTTTTTAATGCTAGATAAACATGAGCTCCTATTTTGTTAATCCTCTTTTTTCCAAATACAAAGGCGGCGAAACATTAGAGCCAACTTACTACGACTGCAGGTTTCCACAGAGCGTTGCCCGAAGCCACACGCTTGTATACGGACATGGAGCAGCTGCACCGGGGTTTCAACACCCGTCGCATCACGTACAGGACTTTTTTCATCATGGAACCACAGGTATCTCCAACCCTGGTTATCAACAGAACCCCTGTGCATTGGCATGTCATGGAGACGCAACGAAATTTTATGGATATGAAGCCCTTCCGAGGCAACCGCTTTATGGTACCCAGCAAGAGGCAAGCTTAGCGCAATACCCAGACTGTAAATCGTCCAATAGCACTAACCCTGGAGAAGGACAAGGCCACTTAAGTCAGAACTCCTCTCCGAGCCTCCTGTTCCCATGGATGCGGCCTCACGGTTAGAATAATTACTATTTTACATTCTGTTCAATTAAATGTCGTTTGTTTGTCTCTGTGTGTGAGTCAGTGTGTTAAAGCCTTATTCTTATGTAGCGTACAGTGTTTATCAACTGCACTGACAGATATAGACACAGATGGAATATCCTTTTGATGTTGCAAAATAGCACGTTGCATTTGTTCACCTCACCAGGTAATCACTGCTTTTTAGTAAAACGAATGTAGAGGTTTTGACAGTTGGCTACTTTGTGTTGCGAATGAGTTGCTCTGTAATGTCAAAGAGATGAAGGTTATCCGAACTCAGATTATCCTCGCCACAGTTTGAAATAACCACCTGCCTTGCCACATTTTGACCATTAATGGGTCACGATGATATATTTGTGATTTGAATGTGTAGTAGTGTAATAGCAATGATACAAATTAATAGCATGAAGCTGTAAGGGGTCGACAGGTGACAGTCATGCAATTTGTTTGATTAAAGTGTCTTTAGTCGATTAGGCGTTTCCTTACTGTTGACGCAAAACAGGTATAAGAGAACATTTCTTAACGTCAAATTTTAGTCTAAAACTCGTTATATTTCAGAATATAGTTTAAAGTAAATGAAATTATCTTCTAAAAGAAAAGGCATACTAATACCAAGTGTATCCGAGTTTTAAAATTAGAAAGTCAAAATTAGAAACAATCTCGTAACGAGATTGAGTGACGGATACAATAAAGACCTTTACGTGTGTTTTTGAATGTGTGTGTGTGTGTGTGTGTGTGTTTGTTTGTGTGTGTGTGTGTGTGTGTGTGTGTGAGAGAGAGAGTCTGTGTGTGTGTGTGAGTCTGTGTGTGTGCTCACGGGCGCGTGCGTTACTGACCTTAATTAGAACTGCTGTCTAACCTCAAATATAGAGACAAGGCATTTATGGGAGAAATCAAATGACAGCATAGATCTACCATTAAGAAAACCTTTAGAAGCTTGACGAAGCTTGTTGTTTTTTTTTTTTTTTTTTTTTTTTTTTTTTTTTTTGTTTGTTTTGTTTTTTCTCGAATTACTGGATTAGCAATAATTAGCAAATGACTGTCCACCATCCATATTCCTTGATATATATAATAGTGGCAAATGGTGGAATTGGGGACAATATAATAGACTACAAGGCAAAACAGGGCACAAGACATTTCACGTTTTGTGCTAGAGCGTTTCTTCAGTGTGCCTTGCTTGAAGTGTGTGTCTGTGTGTATGTGTGTGTGTGTGTGTGTGTGTGTGAGAGAGAGAGAGAGAGAGAGAGAGAGAGAGAGAGAGTCTCTGTGTGTATGTGTGTGTTAAATATTGATAAAAAAATTGAAACAAAACCACTGAGAATTCATTCATATTTTTAAACATACAAACATACACATCTAGCACCTTAGTACTGATGTTTCCTATATGTCATTATTTTTAACTATATACAATAATATGTAGGCCCAAATGTAAAGAGAAGGAAGCAATGAAGGCGTGTAAATGACAGATATTCTCGTTTCACTCCAAAGCTCCTGGGAGACGCAATGGAAGACAGACATACAGCCGTTACCAGACTCTTGAGCTGGAGAAAGAGTTCCTCTTCAACCCATACCTCACCCGCAAGCGCCGTATTGAGGTGTCCCACGCACTGAGCTTAACTGAACGGCAGGTGAAGATTTGGTTTCAGAATCGCCGAATGAAGTGGAAAAAAGAGAATAACAAAGACAAATTTCCGGGCCAGAGAGGAGAGGCTGAGGCAGAGGCCGAAGAAGAAGGCAACGAAGACGGTGAGGTGGAGGAAGGAGAAGAAAAGGAAACGGAAGAGAAAGAGGAAAGCAAAGAGTGATTTTATGGTCTTTTTTATGGTTATATGGCAGATATTGAAGAGGTCTCGCGAATGGGCAATGAAACAGAAGACAAAAAGTGAGAAAATCCCCCTCCATACAAAAGTACCTTAAAACCTGCCCAAAGGGGAAAAGCGCTTTTTTCTTTTTTTTTAACCAACACGAGGACTTTTACCATTAGCGAAAAGTGGACGTGTGTTTGACAAATTACTCAAAGTGGCCGTCTACCAGAAACACAATGACCCATCATTATATTTATGGAAATGTAAGCAGCATGATACAGATACAACGACGTTTAACATTTATTTCATACTTGATATGTCTGGGGGATAAAAAAGTGACTATAAAATGAAATACTGAAATAATTGTATCCGCTTGTCACTGAAGAAAAACTATTGGTCTTGTATATAAAATTAAAGCCACAACATGCTGACATGAAGAATAGATTGTGTATTCGGTGTAATATTATTTCAGCAATCCGAATATGGCAATATTGCATTAGTGCCACTGCTGAGAAAGATGGCAAATGTAGAAAATGCATTTTGTATTACACATACTTTATCGATTACTAAACTGTTCTTTATTGTTCTATGTGAGTAGGCGAGGTTACCATTTGTATTTGTATTTTTATTTTTTTCTGATTATTTTATTGGACTCACCAGAGATTGCAATCGTTTGAAAATCTCGAGAGAAGCTACCTAATCGTGGGAAATTTGCAATATACATTTCTACCTAGAGATTTCATATACTCTTTTTTAGTGTATTAAACCTAAGTTATGTAATTTACCCTTTAAACACTTACTGTTGTCGAGCTTTCTGAGATCTTAGGAAGACAAAATTTGCTCAAAGCCAGTTTAACAATTCTAAGAGATTGTATTACGGCACTACCTAAAACAAAGCTTTGCTAGCAAGAATGAATTGCTAATTTATTCTACATGCTACGGCGCTTCTTTTTTAAAAATATTTAGACATTTCCCCCAACAACTTAAACTGCCTATAGAAAATGCACATTTTTGTGTAGATGATCAAACACACTAAATACTACCCTACCTTATAAGGAAAGAAAGTCATTTTATCGTGCTAGTGTTAAAGCGTAGATTTTGAATTGCACTGAGTATAACCTTGTACGTCTTGTAATATCTTGCTGTTATCAATATGCTCGTTTTACTGGTGTTTCTCGTGTGAATATAGAAATTCGTGTGTCCAAGCCATTGTTGTTGAAATCAATGGAAGAATAAACAAGCTGGCTCATTCTCCCACGTCTCTTTTTTGCCTGATTCTACTTGTTGACAAGACATTGAAGTCCCAGAAACCGCTTCTTTCTCCAACAACCACAATGATGAAGTTCAGATGGTATACATACATAAAAGAAAATTTTATTTTTGCTTGTTTGTTTGTTTGTTTGTTTGTTTGTTTAAAAAAATACATGTCAAATAATACGAAAGTAGGGCTCTTATAATATTGTTGTAGATAATATTCCAAATCTGTGTAATGTATGAAATGGCAAAATAAAATCAAAAGTACAACACCATTATGATCTGTTTTATAACTGAAAGCTATGTTGGACATTAATATATCTGAAAAGTTGATATCCTTATTATTTTTCAAGCTTACAAAATGTGTCTTCACCGTTCAGAGGAAGAAATTAATAATGCAACTCAATTTCTGGAGCTCTTCGTACAAGTGATGACTATTAGTTTTGTTGTGAAAGACATACGAGAGTTGATTCTTTGACTTAATTCTCAATTTTAAGGAGAAGTATCGTTATCATCACAAGCTAAATGGTGTCTGATGAAATTCACAATTTAAAGCAGATCCAGGTTCTACGTTGTGCAAATGAATAAATATCATGCTTTTAATCTGTTGTTTCATTATCAAGAATGTCGAATTTTAACATTAATCATTATAAGCACAGAAAATATACATTCTCTCAAAGATCTCAAGATGTTACCCCAAATATATTTTTATGAGTCTTCGCACCGGGAAAACCAACCGATCCCACAACAAAAATGGCCACAAATATGTAATTAAAAAATAAATAAATAAATAAATAAATGTGTCTGTTACATGACAATAAATGGGTTTTATTTCTGTTACAGGGAAAGTTTCCTTAAAGCAAAATAACAAAATATCAGCACAGGGAAACAAACAGTATAAGCTATAATATAAGCGACAGGTCGCGTTTAATGTACTCACTGCACGACCTTGCTAGGAGACATCTAGAAGATCTCTTTTGTCTGCACCTGTGCTGGTCTTCTATGAGAGAACTGATAGTCTTTTGAAAGTAACATAAATCCTGGAACTGTATTAGTGTATGCTCTTTTATATTGGCTAATTACAAAGAGTTTTTCCCCGTTTGTACCTTAAACCCATAACGAACACAAGGTATAATGTATTGTCCTGCAATCTGACCAAACTGTTGGCCAACAAAACTCACTGTCATTAACCTCCCGTTCCATGACCGAGGAATGTCTTATTTATATAGCCTATTAACTATTTCTGTACAAAAAGACCGGATTAGAAGACTTACTTAGAGCGACGATAGATTTGTGCACTGAAGTATGCAAGAGCTAGTGGCCTAGCTATGTTTTCAATGTCATTGTCTTTCTTATTCAAAGACGACGGGATTCACAGAAACATGTATTTATTCAACAGTCAACACTAATCAGACAGAATTTGAGGTGTGAGCGAATAAAATCCAATTAGTAGCTATAGATTTTTTTTTTTCATACAAAATGTTGAAAAATATATAAAAACATTCCTATCGTCGTGAAAATCTTGGTGAGGCCCACCTTATGTGCGAGTTCTGAAAAGTGTTGTTTCCTTTACAACATGTAATAAGAGGTCATAACAAGGGTCTAGTGCCTAATAAAGCAGTCGTAATTGGGGACATCTGAGCCAAATACCTAAATAAATACAATCATAGCGAGTTAGGGTGAACAATGTCAGATTTTAACTTCAACACCAAGGAAGGATAATTGGTATTATATGGCACTCAAAAAGCAAACATGAAAGACCTAAGAAAGGCATTTCAGATGCTTGATATTGAAATATTTATATCTGCGGATAAATACCAAATTCCTGTTGATTAAACGAATATCAAGATTTCGTTAAAAATATCTCAAAACTACAAAAATCGAGACGAATGCTTCAAAGTTACAGGTATGATAATGATCACGAAAAAAGACGTTTTCAGACATCCTGTGGCTTTTCTGCCTGTTTCACAAAATGCTGTAAAATTCGTTTTCTTGCAAAAGCATTGAAACTAGGTTTTATTACTGACAATAAGGATTAACATTATTACCCATTTCACTCTACTTTTGTTGGTATGGCATTTCGTTAGCTGATCCACTGTTTTAAATATACAATATATATATATATAGTTTAGGGGAATAGGCATTTTCAGGACGTTCTTGTGGTAGTGACAATTGCAGTGATCATTGTCCATCCGCCTTGCCATTGTATATAGCACTGCTGTTACATTCCAAATTAGGCCTTTACTATACCTGCAGTAAAGTTTATTGGTGGTGTAAACCCGGCAGTGTCGTATCCGGGCAGACGTTTTTGCCTTTTGATTTCCGTGCAGTGCAGACAAACTAGAACAAGAGACAAGGAAGCCAACGTGGACGTGGGGCTGCTTTTTTAAGTGAATGTGTGCAAGAGTGCATGCATGCGTTTGTGAGTTTTATATATATATATATATATATATATATATATATATATATATATATATATATATATATATAAAACATGCATTCTGATTTGCAGTCTGTTTGTGCTATCAGACTTTTAAAAAAGTGGAAGAATGAAAAGGGCTGAATTAAAGAAAAAAAAAAAACAGATGGCTCCTGGATGCTTTCTTTAACTTTTTAAGTTTGTGAACTTTTGTCGATTATTTTTACTATGAAAAGTCTAGCTGATTTGAACAAAAGCCTTAGCGTTATATTGCCTTGGCTGTTTAATAAATCCACAATTCATGCTTAATTACAAAACAAATTACAACAGACTTGTCTGCATCCTATATATATTGCAAATAACTTTTTGAAGGATGTTTCAAAGAAATTACATGCAGATGTACTTTTTTAATAATATCAGCTTCCAATTAATGTTTCAGATAGCACTCAATTAACCAGTCATGCCCATATAACGAATTTCGTTTAAAAAAAACAAAACAAATGGACAGTAACTCTGTCGATAAATAGCGTCAGCTCGTAAATAAAAATGTAATAGTTTAGAATAAACTGAGCGTTTTTCACATACTTGCATCAGAATACTACACTGAAGTGCACACTCTTATATTTTCAGACATGACAGTTTCAGTACTGCCATAATGGTAGACTTGAACATTATTAAAATAGCATAATTTAAAAAATGTTATGCCAATCCTTTAAAACTTTTGCTTATCTGATGAAGCACTTCTGAGGGAAGACTTCATTTTAGTGAAGAGATGACACTTTTTGCATTCATTTTATTTGTTGTGGAAGCTAATGGTGATATCTGACAGCACAAGAGCAGCCAAAAAGGAGTCGGAAAGATTTTTACGGTTTTTAAATGGCTGTTTAAATGAATAAAAAGAAAAGAAAAGAAAACGAAAAAGAAAGAAAGATTTGCAATACTGTGCGACTTTTGGGCTCACCCATTATTTTGCGCTTGTTTACAGAGACACTTGTAGATGATGAATTCATCAAAATATAACAATTATGACTTTTTTATATATAAGATTTTGACAAAGTGAACACATGAGTCTTCTCTCTCTCTCTCTGTGATAATTATTTTTCTTGCAAATGCTTCAGGGTTGACAGGATCATGAGAGTATTTTATCTTAAACAAGTATTGAGAACTATGTGTATCCCAATGATTGTGAGTATAGTAACCTATAATGTTTTCTATGATTTTCTATAATGTATAATGATTTATATTATGTGTTCGGAAAAGTTGCAGACGTAGGCTCAATTAGCTTGTGTTGTCTGTGAGTAACGAGGCCAAAACACTTCTCTAACACACTTTTTAATTATACTTCTAGATTTACCCAGTAGCATTGTTTACTGTAATCATTAAATTTGGGTATATATTAAAATTGGACTACTAAACAAGCTTTCAGTGTTATCTCTGCCATCAACTCAAATCCGTGCGAAAAAAGAGGAAAATGGGAAAACGATCTTTGAGAGAGGGTGAAACGCAACACATTCCTAGTTGTTTAGAGGGGGAATTTACAGCCAAGTAATAAAAGTTTACGACTGAATACACGCGGTCATTGGTTGCGTCAGACCACGTGGTACTCACTCTATGAACATGAACTTTGTGCTGTTGTCTTCCCCTAGATCTCACCATCTATCGACTAGCGAGCTCGCGGTAGCGTTGAAATGATCTAGACCACCAAACATTTCTCCCGTTTTGCGTTTACTCACTAACTCAGGCGGAAATTAAAACGCTCTAAAACACCATTTTGTTTCTTCTCCTTATTCGCTAGTAATGACTGAATGTCCTCAGACGTCGCCGCCTCCCCAGTCCTCTTTCTACCTATCTGTTCCCCTTGAGGAAAAACACAGCACTGATAGCCGAAGTGCGCACGGTTAGAGCACGTAAATATCATAATGTCTTCTCGGAAGGTACCGATTTTTAAGAGCGTAGAAATGTTGCAGAGGATTGGGACTTAGATCCTATTGCCGTGCCACATTATCTGTCTGCTGCTACACCGCTAAACGTGCGTCACACAGACAACAGAGAAAGCTGGTAAGTAAATGATTCTTTCCTTACTGGCTTGTAACAAACGTGCACTTACACAACTTGGAGATTTTATATTTATAACGATATTTGAGTCAGACGCGCTGTGCATGTAACGTTTGTAAACGTACCCTATTGCGCTGGCTGTTCCCAAATACTTAACTGATTGTAAACACAACCCCTCCTTTAAAGTGACTGTTGTGCTGTTGCTTTCTGGTCATACTGTTGTTTGTATTATTTGTCTCAACGACAATGAGTTGACGATTTTTAAGAAGACGCAAGATAAGTCCCGTCCAAACCTGTGTGGTTTGGGGTTATTAAGCTTATTTTCAAATGGCTGAAAATAAGACGTTCACGGGTTCTGTTTACGATAGTGATTTTTTTGATACTGGAATATTGGATATCTGAGTTTTAATTAGATGCTTGCAGAAGAGCGATGAATATAAGGCCTTTCACCAAAGACAATATTCAACCCATAGCCTATTTGGTGACTATGCCGTGTACCCATTCTGCCATATGTCTTAAGAGGAATGTAGGTTAATTTTAATATCAGTCCTCAGTCCTGATTATTTACACTACATATGTATGACATAAGTTAGATATATTAAGATAGAGAGAGAGAGAGAGAGAGCGAGAGAGAGCGAGAGAGTATAACCCCGTGTCTCAGTAACTAAGTAGACAAACTGGTGTGTTCTGGTTGTGTGCGAATTGTCGTATAAACTATCATATTTCTGACCTATTCACTTAGCATACACGCTCAATACATT
Source organism: Myxocyprinus asiaticus (assembly GCF_019703515.2). Taxonomy (NCBI): domain Eukaryota; kingdom Metazoa; phylum Chordata; class Actinopteri; order Cypriniformes; family Catostomidae; genus Myxocyprinus; species Myxocyprinus asiaticus. Next base: position 11,645,354 of record NC_059372.1, on the reverse strand, counting down.
TTCTTGCTTTTTTCTCACTGACTCTCTCTCTCTCTCTCTCTCTCTCTCTCTCTCTCTCTCTCTGTGTGTGTGTGTGTGTGTGTGTGTGTGTGTGTGTGTGTGTGTGTGCGTGTGTGAGAGAGAGAGAGGGTGTGTAACTTCTGTATTTATCTTATTCGTATCTGTCACACACACACACACAAACACACACACAAACACACACACACACACACACACGCACACACAAAAAAGAGAGACATCTTAATGGCATTTTAAGAGTACATTTTCACTGTAAATGTAAGTATTTTAAGCAGAGTAAACTGTTACACATAACAAACAATATGTTAAACGCTCTAGATGTATCTCAGTATTATATGCGTAGTCAGAATCACCATCTCTCTCACACACACACACGCACACATACACGTGTTCAATCTTCCAACACTGTCATTCCATGAAGACGAAATCAAACAACACTGCCACCTTGTGCCCGCTCCTTATACAAGTCATTACACAGAGCGGGAGAGCTACTGGTCACATAAATCTTCATTTTCATAAAGGAATGTTCTTGACATATGCTGGTGTAGATATGTAGGTAGATATGTAGCTCTTTAATATAAATAAAATTAGGTTCTTAAAAAGTACAACATGGTAACATTATAATATTTAATATGAAATCATAAAAGATGGCAAAACATTGCTTCACTAATGATCTTATACAGATAACCATTAGTCCCATGCTGCTAAATGATTCAACTTTTCTTCTAAAGACATTGTGCAGACCTTATTTTTGTGATAGTTCCATGGTCTCGGCACCTGAACTTGCTGGGAGAGCGGGGTGACAACGAGTGTTTGATTACAGATCAATATTAACATGCTTCTAAAAGTTTTATTGCATATGTCATGTAATGAAAACAGAGACAACATTGACAGACATGAAGCTTTAGAAATAATAGCCTGTGATTTTTCTAATTTCTTATGGTGTAATGTTAGTAAAGTCCGTTGATACTGTCCAGTGTTCAATAAACGAGAGCTGCAATCTTCCGTCATGGCCCTCTTGAAGTCCATGCGTGAAGCTGGTATGGGGGAAACAGAAAGACATTTTTTTTATTTATTTTTTTTTATTCACATGCAACTACCTCTGGTAAAGACAAATATATCAATGCATTTTCCAGAAAGAATGTTTTATTTTGTTTTTGCATTATTTCAGTTTTGTTTGTGAAATTGCGAGTATGTGTTCTGACCACATGATGATTTTTAAAGGTACTGAACAAAGAATCCTAATTAGAGCCAAGTTTCTAAAAACACATTTCCAATGCTCGCATGTGGCTTGTGGATGTGTGTGTAGGCTACATAGCTATAGTTTGTACCCAGAAGTGTGCTAAAACTCATGTTTACTTTGTATAATGTATCTGTACGGGTAAGGGAAGGGTTTTGTATTGCATTATTATAGTGGTGTATTGTTTTTGTGGTGTAATGGATATAGCAAACGTATAAGAAAAAACAAACAAACAATAGAAGTCTATGGTATATCCCCATTTAGACAGCCAAGTAAACTAGTGTGTGTGTGTGTGTGTGTGTGTGTGTGTGTGTGTGTGTGTGTGTGTGTGTTGAGAGAGAGAGATAGCGAGAGGAGGGGTGGGGTTTTACACAACACTGAGTCTACTCTGAGTCTCCTCTTTGCCACGGATAATAACTGGGGAAAGTTTTTGCCTGGCATCAAAATTTCAGAATTACCCCGATTTAAGTAATCCATGTCTCTGCGCATAAGGAGCCTAAGATTTATTCATTTGTGTATTGCAGTTATTCTTAATGTTAATAACAACGTTCTAAACAAGTCGACGAAATTGACACATTTATTACCATCTGACTATAATTTGCGTAAACTTTGAAGCCAATCTTGTGTCTGCCACTGCTGTTGGTTTTGAATAATAGAAGACATCATTCAGAGTTGCCATGAAAATGAAAACAAATTCCAAACGAACTTTCAATTCCAAACATTTCCTTACAAGAACCGCAGGCAATGTGAATTCGCTCCACTTCAAAACAACTTATTCGTGGAGGTCATTAAACGGCCACATAATTTCACGGAATTATCTTATGCAAGTAAAAAACATAATGCCGTTCGTGTGTTGCTGTAAGTGCTTAGCTGCATATGAGATCTCTGTTACAGCTGTCACGTTACTATTATGGATTTGGTTTTTGCATATTTACATCGACATAGATGAGAGGCTAGGAAAGTTGAGCTTTGAATATCAAGTTAAGGTAGTCTGCTCAGCGGTGGAATTTGTAATTGTGGAAATCCGTAACAAATAAATAGGCCAAAGATAACATTCCGTTCGTGCAGATGATAATATCACAGATAGTAAATTACGCATTATAAGTAAGTAAGATTTCGACGCATTTCTGTGTGCCTAGTTTCGTCAAGGGTAAAGAGAATACAGGCCAAACGGGATGTCTATTTATTGCCTCTTCAAACGCTAAAACACAACCATGTGATTTGTCTTAAGGGCTGCAATAAAACACTTAAAGCTCTTTCTCTCCAGTCACATCAGCATACCAACTGCAGACTAAGTGTGATATGTTCTACTCACTTCTTCATTCACAGGACTGATACCGTAAAATAGTTCACAATATTAAATATATCCCCATCAAAGGCTTTCAGTTCAAAGCCGTTGGAGTAATACAGTTGAACATCAAAGAATCCGACATGTATAGACACAACGTACACTTAGGATATGATCCCTAAATTCAGCCAAACTAGGCGTCGAAGGACATAAATTGCTATAGAAGCAACTGCACGCAATAAGAATTGATAATGCATTTCTGATAAGCATTTAACGTAACTTCCCAAAACTTAATATTTTCGATTATTCAGTTGCCTATCCTGTCTCGCTGATTTCAAAACAATTCGCTTAACTTAAAAGATAATGATAAATGTGAAAAAAAAAGGTAAAGTATGTTTCAAATATTTGAACTAGCAACTGTTCAATTTTCACAGTCTAAAACTGGCTATGAATGACACAGAATATCGCGCATGCTTTTCCCGCAAGAAATATTTTTATGACTATTACATATTATTTGTATTTGTAAATGGAATCATAGTAATAGCCATGTTTGTTACGACGTCCTCATATATAGGCTGTTATATATTTATTGAATACTTCAGCTGCTGTAATTTATTTTTACATCAATACTTTTATAGCAACATTGTTAAAATCACCTATATTATTATTATTATTATTATTATTATTATTATTATTATTATCGGAATTATTATTATCCAAACCTTTGTCAATGGATAAACATAGGAATAATAAAATTATATATTTAGTAATCCTAAACTTATTAAAAACTCTTACCACGTTCGTGTTTAATAGCTATATTCTCTCTGGCCAATAAAGTAAAATGTTCTGGATCAGATATTTTGTCCAACATATTACAACCTATCAAAAATATATTAAGTAAATTCTTAATATTGATTAATCCCGGCTTTTAGTAACTTGAAATGGATACAATATGTCTTTATATCCTAATCAATCGATAAGCAGATTAGCTTGTTTTATAGCTGTTAAATGCCCTTTCTCACTGTCAGGCTGGAAATAAATTTTAATATTCTGTCAATCTCTTGTTTTGCGCACCTCTTTCTAAACCACTGTTTTTAGCCTCACTTTTTGTCATGTGGCCTGCATTAAGGTCAGGGAGTATACCCAAAACCATTCGGTTAAAACCATACAATTTCCCACTACTTATTCCATCTATAATATGTAATATAAGTATATAAAGGGACCATATAGCTATAATATAGCTGCAATCATTTAATAAAGAACTAGTTGTAATTGCATTGTTCAACAGTTAGGTCATCATTCTAAATATGGTCGCAAAAATCCGTAAAAATTCTTTATAAAAAATATGAATGTGGTGACTTTTGCAAATATGTTTCACAGAAGTGTTTATATATATATATATATATATATATATATATATATATATATATATATATATATATATATATATATATATAAACACTTCTGTGAAACATATGATATATATATATATATATATATATATATATATATATATATATATATATATATATTAGTTCTACGTCGTCTCTCAAAAGTTACATGCTAAAAATACATGCTACAAAATGCGAAGCTTTCTATCCACAAGATAAGAGACACGCTGCACAGCCCCCATACATTCAAAGGGGTAATTGCCTCAGAGCTGGAAGTCCTCAGTTGGTTTTGTGACTTTTATGGCACCAAGGCGCGTTTGACGCATTCTTTAGTATGATGCCCCTTCCCCCCTCCTTCCTCAGGTTCTTTTTCACCACTGAAATGATCAATACATTACAAATGTGGAAAGGAAAAGCACAGACGTTTCCCCTTTAGCGCCATGAAAGCCCGAGGAAATTAGAGAAAGGAAATACAAACAAACATTAGGTAGATATCTGAATAACAAAAAGATAGTCTAGTCCTTACGCCACAGTGGAATACTCTGACTGATAGCAAAGCTGTGAATATGTCTATTAAAAAACTAATAAATATGTATCAGCACATTTAGTTTCGGTTATCTGATTATACGAAGAAGGAAAAAAAATAAAAGGAAGGCAAACTAAATTTGCGTAGATAACATGCAAAGTGCAGCATATATCTGCAATAGGTCCTTGGTCATATATATATATATATATATATATATATATATATATTTAACATCACCTAGGTGAGGTTAAAATTGTAGTTATAACAGGCGCAACGCGAACATTCTTAAGATAAATTTATGACGCTATGAATGTAGAACTGTACTTATGATTAGGATTATCATGTTATATTCAAGGTATCAATGTGTACAGTTTGGTCTATGTCACAAGCGGTCAGCAAGTGTAAAAACGGATCGTTCAGGTAATTGATAGAGATTACATTTTGCTAATTGTAAAATGCATCAACACTTCCTCAAATACTTCCAGAAACTCTTTCACAATATACGTAGACAGGCTTAACGTGATTCAATGAGACCAGCTTTCTTATTTCAGCACACAAAACAAGCTTATTGATGAATGCACAAAAAAAGACAGTGTGAATGTGATTCTGCATTTCTCTATGTATGCGTGTGTGTTTATTTAAACATTATCAACTGAAACCACGGGGATAAGAAGCTACAAGCTCGATATTCCTCCATACACAGCGCATTCAATTGGCTGAAAGTGGTCAGGTGACGCTGTCATATTGTCCTTCCACTAGCCAAGCGTTGGCTATAACACTTGGTTTGCGCGTCTTAACCGGAGACTGGAAATTAATATTATTGAAATCCTTCTGAAGTTCATTTTAAAGAGAGTTAGGAAACCAGACGGGAGACGTGTGTATGTAACAGGAGGAAACAGATCCCAAAGCACAACAAAATAGAGTGTAAGATTGAGAAAGGAAAAAAGATAGGAGGGTGAGTTGATGAGAGGGCGATAGGGAAGGTATGAATTCGTATTTCGCGAACCCGTCGCTCTCCTGCCATTTATCTGGTGGGCAAGAGGTTTTGCCCAACATGCCACTGAACACGACCACGTATGATTCCGTCAGACATTTTTCATCTTATGGCACTACGGTGACCCAAAACCGGATTTATGCGTCCCCTTTCTATTCACCTCAAGATAACGTTGTGTTTGGATCAAGTCGAGGACCATACGAGTATGGATCTAACGTGTTTCTCCAAGATAAGGATGTGCTTCCCAGTTGCAGGCAAACTAGTATGGGACTCAATGCGCAGAGCCACGTTGCCCAGGAGTACAACCTGGAACATGCTCGTGCAGGAACACAAGAACAGAAAGGGAACATTCAGATCTACCCATGGATGCAGCGTATGAACTCGCACAGCGGTAAGTTTTTACTACGACTTGGGACATATCCTGGTGGAATGGGTCTGTTTTACGATACGTCCTATCAACAGAGTAGCTACATTTTATGGCCTCATAAACCACTACTAAATCATTAGACTATAAAAGCCCCCTTTTTCAGAGAGGGGAATCCCATTTGGCTAACCTCCTTTAATACTCGAGTGCCAAAATTATTTCAAAAACTTGTGCCTTAAGTGTGTGAATTACAACAATGCACAATAAAAAAGTGCGTTTAAATGGCATATATTTTGCCCTGATCTTTTTAATCATCACTTAATTGAAACTTTAACAGTAAACCTTTCCAGTGTACATTCTGATAACACGTGGTAACAAAAATAGTAAAGTGAGTTGTAAAAAAGAAATGTTATAAAAAAATTGGAAAACAATTTCGCGTTACTTTGTTCCTGCGGGCGGAATATGGGTCGAATGCTGCGAAATGCATTCTTTTGTCAAAATGTTATGTCAGTAACCTTATAAATTTTATATAAAATATATAATTTTCTTCGTGCTTCCACCAGGATTCCGGCCAAATATGTTGATTACGATTTTGTGTGTATATTGTTTTATTTATCTTATTTTTCCTCCCAACAGGAGTTGGGTACGGGTCAGACAGAAGAAGAGGTCGCCAGATTTACTCCAGATACCAAACTTTGGAATTGGAAAAAGAATTTCACTTCAATCGATATTTAACCAGACGCAGACGTATCGAGATCGCCAACGCTCTGTGCCTAACCGAGCGTCAAATCAAAATCTGGTTCCAGAACCGGCGCATGAAATGGAAGAAAGAGACCAATCTAACTTCTACTGTACCGGGGACCGAGTCGACGGGTGCTTCTCAGGAGACCGAGAAGGAGACCGAGGAGGAGACAGAGGAAGCTAAAAAAAAAGATTAGGCTATCTTTTTTCTCGTTCTCGAACGTTAACTGCAACGTAACTACCTAAACTCTGAAAATTGCAAATATTAATGCATGGACTGTATACTCTGCTATTCCTTTGACCGCCTCCTCTGACTTCCACTCCATACTATTACCACCATGCCACTAAAATATACACACGTAGAAACAAACGGGGAAATTAAGAGAGTCGCAAATGCACCATTGTGCAATACTTTTTGAATAGAAAATAATTCTTGTTTGTCTGCGTGGTCAAAAAAATGGTACAGATGGTCTATTTGTGCGGTTGACAGCTCTAGTATTATCATATTGCTATAGGGCTAGTAGAAAATTACTCCAAAATGTATTCGAATTTGGTAAGTAAGCTACGTTTCCCCTTTCCCCAACTAACTCAGCCTCCAAACAGCTCCCTAAGCATTCCACAAGTGAAGGAAACTACTTGTATGCACATTCTGTGTTTTTGTCCAGACGTATTTGTACAATGATGCAAGCACTGACGGGATTAACTATACTACCTACTCCTTGATGCATTACATTTTCATATTATTGTTTTCTTAATATTGCCTTTGCCTCGCCAGTTTTTTGATGTTCAAAATGCCGCTGTACTGGCACATTAACTTTTGAGAGAATTTCAAAATTACATTTCATGATACTTGTAGCTGTATGCATATACAATTGTCTTAAAGTGAGAATCACACCCATATGAATTCAAACATATACCTTGTAAGTTGGTACACAATTATATTGTTTGTGTAAACTGTGTATTATTTAATAAAATTCTTGAAAGAAAAACGTCTGTATTGTCCTAATGTTGACTCCACTTTTTAGAACTCCTGGAATTTTAAATTAACCGATTAAAAATGTGGCATCACACTCGTGTTTGTTTTGAAAAAGCTTTTATTAAGAACTTTTATTTATTTTTTATTTATTTACATTTTTTGTGATGATTAAACAACGGCGAGTTGATCAAATCCACGATTTAATCAAAATTGAGTTTATCCGTCAATTGTACGCCATTTTCCATATCATAGACGTCCAATAATTCGGATGGAATATTGCAACACAATAATTGTTAATATACATAATATATTGTCTATTACAACGTCTGTTCCGACGTTTCAGTCAAAATAAAACATGACCACTTCATGACACAGCGGCAATGATTTGTTGGCGGGAAAAAAAATACCATCTAAGTTGCATTAAATCCAGTGGTATAACGCTGAATCAGTTTAAATTAACTTTGCCGTTAAACAAATGCCCTGGTTTCAACATTTGGAGAGTCCTCAAATGTTCTAAAGGCTTTTAAATGATCATAATTGGCATGAATGGTCAAATGACAGGGAAAGACAGACAGAGAAACAGACAGAGAGGTTAATACACAATACAGACAGACAGACAGACAGACAGACTGACAGACAGACAGACAGACAGACAGACAGACAGACAGACAGACAGATAGATAGATAGATAGATAGATAGATAGATAGATAGATAGATAGATAGATCTCTCACACACACATGCACGCGCGCACGCACACACACACACACACACAACCCAAGATTGTATTGAGAAAACAAGAGATAAGTCCCGTGTTTGCCAAAAGTAACTGATGCTAGTCGTATACTCCATATTATTCATATTACCATGTCATTTGATTTGTCATAACATTGGATCGCATTTGATCTTATTCATCATTCACATGTCTGAGTGTGCGCGCGTTGGTGAAATGCGAATCCGCCTTGTCCAGAATTAAACACCAGATGACGCTCTTGTCTAACGGTCTCGCCCTTTTAAGCCCAGGCCCTTGGATGATTTCCATACCGAGAAGTTATCGGACACGTTTCCCTGTCTATCAATAACCTCCTGGGGATCAAGCCTATTTATGACTGGCCAACAGTCGCACGTGATTCTATTTAAACATCCCATATTTGGGCATTACACGTCGTATCAAGAAAAAAAAGAAAATGATTTCCTCCACCTATAAATCCTGCCCTTTTTTAGGACAAGCCTAACGTCCCCAAGAAATACAAATAAAACCCAATAAACAAATAAAACTCCTAAACAACGTATGTATATACTTTATAAGTTGATTCAGTCTCTGCTGTGTCCTATTGCTTTTTGTGATTCAGGTTAGTTTGTTTTGGAAATATAATGAGTGCATACGTTGGAATGTCTCTTTCTAAGCAAACGCAAGACGCCTCCTCTTGTAGAATGCACACTTTTGGCAACTATGGATCACTCTCTGAGTTCCACCAGTCCAATTACGCGTACGAAGGGCTTGATCTCAGCGGATCCTTCACTTCTCAAATCCCCTCCGATTCTTTGAAACGGGAGGCGATAAACACAACCGACCGTGCAAGGATCAGTGCAGCAATTCAGCGACCACAGTCCTGTTTGGCTCTGGGCTCTCGCTTCGTAAGCACTCGCGGGTACAGCCCCCTCAGTCACGGACTGTTGAGCCAAAAAGCCGAGGGGAATATGGAAGTTATGGAGAAGCCCAGCGGCAACAGCCGTACAGGCGATATCAAAATGGAGACTACTTCGGCGATAAAGCAACAAACTAATTCAACTCAGTCTCAGCGTCAGAACCAGTCGCAGCCGCAGATATATCCGTGGATGACAAAACTACACATAAGCCACGGTAACGTTGTTTAATGTATGTTTTAGAAGAAAGGAAAACTGCACGCATCTCATCCTCGTCATTGCATCCACTTCCTACCCTGTTTTGTCGCTCCATATTTTTCCTCTTGAGTTTTATAGGCCAAACGCAGGAAATAATAAAACTAGTGGCCGTAAATTTTATGACAAAGGCATCTATTGCTCGTAAAACTGTCCTGTTACTGTGAAGAGGTGATTTCCGTTAAATTTATGGAGATATAATTGGTTAAGAAAAGCAAAAACGGGGAAACATGCAAAATTACGTATTATTTCTTGTTGTAAGAATTAAAGGGAGTTTGTATGTCATTCAGGTGTAACGGGATTTCAAGTGAATCTTTGTTGGCGACATATCAGTTGTTTTGCCCAGAATGACCCTAAACAGAGAGACTACTGTAATCATTTATGTTTCAATGAATAAACCGGTTAGTTGCATTAAGATTAAATTGCATCATCGTTTTTAAAGTGTAGTGAAACTATTACTGGTAGTGTCCATTTTCATTCTCCAAGTATAGTTCTGAGTCTAATTTCTGAGTCTTATTTCCTTAGCTCTTAAAATATTTGGGTCAGGACATGTATAGAAGGCCTTCTCACATTTATGATTATGTTTCATAACTTTTGTGTAATTTTTTTTTTTTTTGTTTGTTTGTTTTTTTGCACGACACTTGTGATTTCACAGAAAATAAATAAATATTTGCGCCATACCATCCGCCCACTGTTTTCATTTTAGATTTCACATTGTATGTAGTGTCCATATTTAATTTTATGGTGGCAACCAAATCATATGCATCATTCATATGCATGAATATGAAGATTAATTTGATATTAATATGCATGATAACGACAGTAGATAAAAGTATTCCGTAAAGGTAATCTAATATCTTTCTGATGCTACTTCAGAATCTGACGGTAAAAGGTCACGAACCAGTTACACCCGCTACCAGACTCTGGAGTTGGAGAAAGAGTTCCATTTCAACCGATACCTCACACGTCGCAGACGTATTGAGATTGCCAATAACCTCTGCTTGAACGAGCGCCAAATTAAAATTTGGTTCCAGAACCGTCGCATGAAGTGGAAGAAGGACTCAAAGTCGAAAGTGAAAGGAGGACCATAAATAATGTGTTGTACGGCTTCAACAGTCTGAAAATAAAGACAAGGTTAATTTTTACTGAAATAAACTAATTAAAATAGAGTTTTCTGTTCCACAACAGTTGATAATGTCTTTCATTTGTCTACAATACCATGCTGTTATGTGAATATGTCCACATTTGCAATATTTATTGGTAGTGTCCCCTCCAAAGGGTTGGTCCCCTCACTATAGTGCGGGAAGTGCTTATTTGAATTATGTATGTTCTGAAACTTTGTTTGAATGTGCTTTGCTAAAATCGGTTGTAACTATAGTCTTTCCATAATATACCAAGCCAGGCCTGCATCCAATTAAAATGACTTAAATGTAAATGCAAATAATGTGGTCTATAAGCTGGAACATTCATCAATATGCCAACTGTATTTTGCATTTTGATGGGACTTTTCTTTTTATCTATTGTACTGTCTCTCCTAAATACATTAACTATAATATCCACACAATGCTAATAGGGCAACAACTATAATGTCATATTAATGGTTGTGTGTCATATTATCTGTTAGCCTGGAGCCTATGGTTATTTTCTCTTGGGGATTATGTCTGTTCAAATACTGTACAATCAGAACATTTATTCTTTTGTTGTAAATGGTTCCTTTGGGCTAATTTTAAGGCAGGTAGCATCCACTTTTGTTAGACTCGTCAGTGGTATATATGCCACGCTGTAGCCACTAATGAGTGCTTATTGACACATCTTAATCCAAACATGCTACACGACCTACTGTACTTTTGTGTGAACCGGATTTGCTAATTGTAATTAAAATACAAATCCAGTTTTTGTGTTATTCCAATCGTTGTGGGTTGTTTTTTTGTTTGTTTTTTTTTTTTTTTTTTTTTTTCGAGTTTCTCTGGTACGCCACATGAATACATTTCCAGTCCCTAATCAGTTATTCACTGTTAAATGGCTAAACATGCCAAAACAGTGGCAACATGTCACCCATTTTCGTTAGCTCTATCTTTAAACCCATCTATGTCCAATAAAACAATGTAGTTATAATGTAAATAAACTTGTTGAAACTTCAGAAGATCAGATTGTGAACATTATTTTGTTTGTTTAAAACAGTAGGAACAAAAGTGAAAATTGGTCTGTCGTTTAAAAATGCTTACACTTTTTGTTTTGCGTGCAGAGTTAAGGGGGAAAAAACCGTTCTGTGCAGTATAACTATTAATATGATTTTGATCATTATTCGTGTATCCATCGAGGACCCGCCTTCATGTGTATACTTCCAGTGATGAGGCATGATTGAGCTTTAACACTCTGGCCACTTATTTACAGTAGCCCTAGACGGAGGCACATAAAACTTTATGACCCCAATAAACTTTTACAGCGCTTCCTCTCACCCATCAGAAACTGACAACTGTTTCCTCTTTTCACAAACCGGCGGAAGTTTACACAAACATTTCAAAGTGACGTTTTGGTATAAAACCCTAAACAAGAGAATGGTGTGCATATGTAATCAAGTATTCCACGCATTACATCAACGAATTAATTGTTAGTCTTTCTTTTATTAATGGTTACCCCAGTTCTCCACAAGGGATCAATAAAGTATCTGTCTGTCTGTCTGTCTGTCTATTTATCTATCTATCTTGCAGGACATCTCTGTAAGACAGCCTACAACTGTATTGTTTTGCGTGTTAAGCAAAGTGAATTGCTACTGCTATTACGTTATTGTTGAAATATGTCATTTAGATGAAGCTATGATGCAGGCTATAAGCTATTCTGTGGGCAGAACTATCACGTAATCCAAGTCCATGGCAATAAAGTTGAAACAGAGGACACAGCAAGAGCGTTGTCTTGGTGTACAAAACGCTAATTTTCTACTAGCATGTTCAACACGCGTGATATCTTTCGCTATACTATTGGTTTCAGAGATTCTACTTTTTTTTTCCTTCATAATTCTTACCTCTTAGCCATTTCATTGATTTTATAATGGCACCGGCCATTTTAATAACCATGTTTCTGAGGTTTGTGCATGTTACAATTAAAACAAACTAAACTAAAAATCAAAACAGTCAGCTATCCCATTTATAGGCTACTACTGTTCCAAATGTGCTTTCATTTTAGAATTGTCTCACTCACCTATATTGGAGATTCACTGTAAATTCCCGTGCTTCTTTGAATTTCTACACTCGCTGTCTTGACTGTTAGAGGCACTTTGCGAGTTACTGTGACTATGTTGCTTTTTACACAAACCCCTCTTTTTTTAGCTCGCTAGCCACGAATTTAGAAGTTTTCAGCGTTATTTATGCCAATTGCCCAAAGCAGGACCAGTGAGTGGTGCATGGAGAGCACGTGGGGTCATTAAAGTGGGTTTTATGGCCTGCAAGACCTGACAAACCCTCAATATATTTACATCATATATAATGTCAACTGTCCGTAATCGCAGCTGTTAGCTAGTCTTATCTCTGAGAGAACGGCTTAGAGCCTAGTGTGGGTTACTCGCGCCAGGGTCTGTAGACTGCTAAAGTTCGACTCTCCAAAATGGATCCCAGGTGGTTGCAGTAAGTTAATAATCTTGTTGTACCCTTTTTAATTAAATATTTACTTTCCTCCGTAACACCCTGGGGAATTAATAAATGTTGTAATTTAATAGTTCCTTGAAAAATTGTTTCAAGTGGTGCGCAATGTGTCCTCTTCTGTTCAGTTTTAACTGGATAAATGTAGGCACTAGAGTCTACGTTTAAATAGTTGCATATCGCTGATATTACTGTCAATATGACATTGATATGTTTAGTTGACATTGTCTTCAAATCTAATTCTGTATATCATGACTCTGTAAAATATATCTTGATTGAAGTAAGATAAAGTTGTGCATGCATAAGGGGGAAAAGGGGGAAGTGCTTTGCCTTGGATAGCAATTTTTATGCACTGAAAGGTTTGTGTGCTGGTATCACAGAATGTGCGCGTATTAAAACACCCCACGTTTGATCGGTGAAAATGGTTTACTTTGTTGTATGTGGATGTGTATGTTGTGGTGAAAGTGAAAATGAAGGACTGCGAGAGGCTAAGCGATGTTGTATTGGTTTGCAAATGAGAGCATAGATCTTTAGGTTGGACATAATATGGGGTCATGTGCAGGGCAGAGATGATGTGGTGTTGTGTGGTGGGGTCGTGTACAGTTCAGTATGGATAGTGAGGCAGTCACATGATTAACTAAACACAAAATACATAACTAACTATATTAAATAATGAATATACTATATCGTGTATGGTTGAGGAAATGGCTCTGAATGGTTCAAAGTCAGCGGATGAGAAAGTATATTTTATACAGAGCATATGACTTTTTTTGATCACTGTTATTTGCTGGTTTTCACCACTGGATATGTAGTGGCCTTTATTTGACAGATGAGGCTCCACTTAACCATTATAATCATGGTATGAAAAGTTTAAGCCATATCTTACTTTATGATGTTGTGCTTGGAAACAGAATAAGTCAGACAGCTCTGTTCATTCAGAATGTTCACTATAATCTGTGTATAAGGCTGAGATTGGTTGAGCTGGAACTCCACTGCCATACTGCTGTTACGATTTTGTGGAGACCTGTGAAATATAATGAGAACAAATGCATAAAGTAATTCAGGCCCTTTTGCTGTGCAGACATTTTGCAGGGGAACAAAAATAAGAAACAGTAGTTCCTTTCTTTTCATATGCCAAAACTCTCCATTGTGTGCCTCTACAGCACACTTGCAGTGAAGGAAAAATAATTTAAAAGGTTATTGTCCCCCAAATACTTTGACGTTCAATCATTTTTGCAGATTTATCTTTACCAAACATGTAGTAAATAATAGGGGATTTTGTGTACATTTTGGAAGAGCTTCATAACAGGAGATCTCCAGTGTTGTGATGATTATATTTAATGAAAGATATTTTAGATAAGTTTGCAGAGTAAATAATTAATAAAATACTCTCAATTTTTGAAGGGTCTCAAATATATTATTTTAGTGAAGAATTGAAAAGGCTTTTGTTTCCATATGTAAGGTCCCTCAAAAGAATTGCAATCTCATAAGAGTTGTAATGGGGAACTGTGGATTGCATTAATATTCCTTCATTTTCCTTTCCAATGAATCACGCCTTCCGTCAGTTTAGTTCAGTTTATACTGTGTTTGTTAAAGCAAACCTCTAAATGCCATTGCTTCTCAAGTACTTATAAATTATACATATTTCTTCTCTAACAAGAGTAACAATTTCCAGTCTGAACATGACATTACACTGAGATGTGAATATAAGAACCAGATTTGTAGACATTTCACAAAACTACTTTGCACAGCTTCCCTATAAGTTGCTGATTAAAATTTTGTTATGTCCAGTTTTAGAAAACAATAGAGTTTAGACTAAAGGCTTATTTAACTCAGCAGTTTTGTCTTGTAAGGCTGCTTCTGGTTGTAAATACCGCTGAGTTGTAAATTCCATGACTTTCCAAAGGCTTTTCTTCAGTGCTAAGTGTTGAGGAAATACCTCTCATTTTTGGTAGACAGAACTGGCACTAAGAAAAATGGGAATAGTTTTAGTTGACATCAAAACAAAGGTTGTGTCATTTGAAAGATAGTGAACTTGATAAAACGTTTAAGTTGCTAACTCATTAATCCAAGAAAATAGGTTATTTGTATGTTAAAATGCAGTTTAGCTTATGTGATATTCTAGCATAAGCATTGGCTAAATGATTACTTAATTTTTCTTTCATCCAATCCATTATAGGTAATCAATTATTACTTTGGTGAATTTTACACTGGCTCATATGTATGACATGTATGGCTCTTATGTTCAAGAACATGTTACACAGTACTTTAGCACCATTTAACAACATTAATTCAATGGTTGTACAATTAAATAGTTAATTTAGCATATTTATGTTAAATTACATTCTAAAAAATTATTTTAAGATTTATGCATTTTTAATTTCATACCAAAATTCCATCAAATTAAATGGAGTAATCTTCAACAAAATAAAAATAAAAGTTTTATTAATTTAATTTAGCTAAAATTAATTTGATTAAATGTTGTTATGAAAATTAAATGTATAAATCTTAAAAATAGGTTAAAATGTGTTTTGAGTGCACACACACACACACACACACACATACAAATAAATAACATTATATTAATCAACACGATACATTTAGAGCATTTTATTGTGGTTTAAAATGAGGGAATTCAGAGCTTAACTGGATCATGTAGTGTTCACTGTGGTGTAACAAAGAACACGTTGTCCAACTAAACATCCATTGAAACATTTGTAGCAAATGTTCAGTGTTAGTAAAAAGAAACACCTTTTTCCTTCTTTCTTTTCTCTTTACAACATACATTTGTATATCAGGAGCACTCAATGAATTCTTCAATTTGATGTTGCAATTTATAATTAAGGGTACATTTAACTTGACTGTTTTCAGTGAACCCTCTCTCCCTTCTGTGCGCCCTTTTCTTTTATTCTATGATTAAAACTCTATTAATACTGTGTCAAAAACATTAACTGCCAATAGGGGGCAATAGTTTTATATTCCTCTGTTTTCCTCTCTTGCAGTGCAGACTACACTGTGTTCACCATTTACTTTTGCCATTTACCAGATTACAACTGGACAATGTGCCAGTATTTGTCCTTGAGAGCTGTTTACATAAATACATTTGAAAAGAATGGATAAATGACACCGAATTTTAAAGGCATTAATGCTGTTGCATGCAGAGGTAAACCAGGGCAATTCTTTAAATGCTGAAATAGCCTCTAGTAACAATCCACATTCTGTTTGTAGACAATCTCTGTTTGGAAAAGCAATCTGAATATTCCAAGACGGTACCTTTGTCCTCTTGTGGACTAAATTTTCTTCATTCAGTGAACTGTATAAATGAGTTGAATGCATAAGAAAAAACAGAGTTGGGAAATAAAAAATTTGTAGGTTGGCTGGTGGTTATCGTAATAAAACCACTGTCGTGATTATGATTCATCAAGGGAACTTTTGGTCATGGGACAATATGGGCTGCATTTACTACATTTACGAATTAGACCTTTTGTTGTAACATACCATAGTGCTTTTGTCTGTACCAGAGTGTTTAGATGGGCCTTATTGTGTGAGAGCTTTTCAGTGCTGAAAATGAAAAATTGTAGTATTGAGGCAGATTTGCTCTCTTCGAGGACCGAAGTTGGTTGGATTCACTGTCTTGATATACAAAGTTACGTTTTCCCTCTGTGTAAAAACACTGTATTTAACTGACTAAAATTACTTTTAAAATGTTCTTTCCGCCCTCTTTAGCAGTGTAAATTCAGGTAAATCAGGCCACTTTTGTCATTCATCTCATAGACAAAGAGTGGGCAACTTTACCCACATTGTTTTTTGCATGTAAACCTTAGTAAGTAGGATCTCATTTTAGGTCCTCTGTTTTTGCAAAAATAACTACATTCATTAAGGAAATAGTTCTGAAAATAACCTGTGCTAAATACATAGCCTTGTCCTAGTTTAAAGGATCATGCCTTTGGACAGTTCACCCTCAAAGAGAGACAAAGGAAAGCTGTACTAAAACCAAAAACAATCCAGAATTGAAATGTAGCTGTTACATTGCTAACTTTGAGTTGCATTTTTGTTACTTACACATTCCACACATTTTAAATGAATTTCCACAGCCTTAATATGGTTATATACATTCTACATATTCATTCAGCCTTTTAATTTATACCAGGGTTGTGAGAGAGTGCAGGATTCCATCACAACAATTCCACAATTTTAATATCATATGCATTCCTTGATGCACTCCGATAGGATATAATTTGATCCCTTACAAAACCTGTCTACACTAAATGATCTATTTATTTTTATTCTAAATTGATTTATTTCTTTTTAGCGGATGAGGAAATGATGAACATCGGGAAAGAAGGACCGCGTCGTTAAACTGGTAAGTCTTGCCGTTGTTTTCTTCAGCACAGAAGTACAATATTCTTGTCCCATCTTGTTTCGCTGCGTAGTAAACAGAGAGGGCAGTGTTCCCTGAGAATAGAGGGGGACAACTAAAGCACATTTGCCATCTGTTAGTGGCAAGGAGGTGAAGTTTGAGCAATTTGTTGTGCTAGTGAGCTATAAAGCTTTATGCAAGCAAGACAAAAAATTGCATTGAGGAAAACAACTTTCTAAAACTCAACACTATTTGCATAAATAAGCTGTCAACAGAAAACAACCTGTATTATTTTTCGATAAATGTAAATATAACTACATTAACTAGGATAACTGGATTAAAATGTAAATACAATTATATATAATACAAACAAAAGTAAGAGTTTTTGAATAATAGTTTAGACAATAAATAAGACAAAAGCTGAATTTAGATGATTTTGCTATTTACTGGACACATAAGAACTGCACAATTACATAAACATGTTTATTGGAATTTATTGAAACTCTTATATGTAGAAAAGGCTCAATTTTCCAATTCCCTTGTCCTTTTTATCTTGTATAAATGTTTTCGGTGACTAACTAAATTTAACTCGAGACTATAAAGAAAATTGCACGCGAAAATGAAATCATTCAGAATTACTGCAAATGGGATATATAAAATGGCATACTGGCGTAAAATGGCATTCCTTCAAGCGTACCCACCAAAAACCCTGGTTATAGCAATACCCTTCCATTTTAAATTCCACTTTCTTTTCATAATCTATCTATCTATCTATCTATCTATCTATCTATCTATCTATCTATCTGTCTGTCTGTCTGTTTGCGTGTAGGGGGAATTCACCAATATACAAATGAATCAAGCAAATTCGCCGGCGGGTACAGATTTTTCTAAGTCTCTACATTATAACTAGTTATTGAGCTAGGTGCAAGATCCGAGGCCATTTGTGTGTAGAGGGAATTCATCGCTTTTTGCTCATCAATAACTCCTTGGCAGTGAACTATTGGAACGAGTCGAACGCGAGGGGTGAAATGCGGGTCAGGCTGTCTAACTAATATTAAAATGCGTCCGCAAAGCAGGGTGGAGTGGGTGGATGGGGGCGTTTTCAGGCTGGTGGGGGTGGACAAAAACCCCTATCACATCTGTAGGGTCTAGAAGTAAAAATATATAGGTGATAAGGCAAGAAGGCTGTTTCTTAGCATTTAATTTTCAAAGAGTTGTGCCATGTCTATTTGTTGCAGTTGGTTGTATTTTTGTCATGTTTATGGAAAAATAAAAATGTTTTCTTTATTATTTCTGGTGGGTTATAATTCGGAATTAAAAACGTAGGCTCTGTTGCGTATACACAATTTCCTTTATTTTTTAAATCCTAAAGTTTTTAAAGTGGCGCGTCCTTATTTTTCTCTTATCTGTGCCTGTTTAGATAAAATTTAGAGAGAAATGCTGGGCACGGTGATGCGGGTTACCGGGCGGTCATATGGTAATAGCGTGCACAATAAACCCCCCGGAACAAAAGAAACTTATTTTTCATCTGTGCTGTCACGTGTCCGCTTTGTGCACAACGTGTTTGTGACTGAATTTTCAAGTAGGTGCTCCTAGGTGTTCGAGATTTGATCAGATTTGATGGTAAAAATATTTCTCTTTCTCTTGCTCACTCTCTTTCTCATCTCCTTTATTCAACCTAACGATAATGCAAAGACCACAGGCTTGGAAAACGTGAATAAGGCAGAACAGGTCAAATAAAATACAATTAAAATTAAAAAAGGAACAAACTGTGTTGAATTTACGAAACCATTTAAAGTTTTGTCCTAATAAACGGAGGACCAAGTGTGTTGAAAATGAGTAAATAGTAAGTGAGGGTTAAAAAAAATGGAATTCGTTGTAAATAAATAAAAATATTACAAGTAATCCGTTTTTAAAAAGAAATGTATAATGTATATTGGTTTCAGTACTTATTGTTAAGTCTTATTAGCTAAAACATTATAAATGAGACTAATAGCAATGGGAAATAATCCAACAAACCTATAGTGAAATAATAAATTGGTTACTTTTCGACATGTTGAATGTTTAAAAAAATAATAGCAAAAGTAAATATTACTTTTGTTCCACAATATTCTGCCACACACACACACACACAAATACTTTGCCCAGAAAAGGCTTTAGTCCTATTCAAGATGAAGAGGAAAGTCAGTAGTCGTCTATATGTACCCTGTAGAACCGAATTTGTGTCAAAAACATGAAAATCGCAAATACGTCTCTACAGGAATACATGGGCGACTTAAAAGCCTCGAACGCCAAGATGGGTTTGTATTCGTCTTAGTCTGAGGCACGTGACTTTCCATAAAAGTTTTGTGCTCTACTAATCGTATGGGTTTCAAAAAACATAATTAGCACAGGACGACATGAACATATTGAGATGAAAAGGTATAGGACGTAGAAGCGGAAATGTGCTGCATGCCATCCGTTGTAAACGATTGATTTAAAGCTTTTATAGCCTAATAAAACACCAAATGCTCCCCAATAAAATAATTCAACTGCCTGAGGTCCAAACATAATTTCTTAAGTTTTTAATTGGCTACAACACCAATTACGTACAAAAAAATTCGATAAACCGTCGAGTGAGACATGCCTATGGAATTACACGTTTTCTTGAGATACCTACAAATATATCCTGCTAATTCTAATGGATACCTGCCTGGATTGCAGCAATAAAACGTGTCAGAAATAGCATTTGACCATTTATTATCATTATTAGCAGTAAGAGTAGTGTAGATCCGTTATTTAAGTTAAAGTAGGCTTATTTCTTATTTCGAAATATGTCAGTGATGAAACTCCTTTAGTTAACTCTAGAAACAGAAACGAGAGGATTTGCCCATTGTGTGTATGCGTGCGTGTGTGTGTGTGTGTGTGTGTGTGTGTGTGAGAGAGAGAGAGAGAGAGAGAGAGAGAGAGAGAGAGATTTCGCACAATGGCGGAAAATTGAAGGTATACTGGCGAATGCTCTGGCGAATGCTCTGGTTCCTTATCCGGGGACTACATCGCCCCATGCCATTGGGCCATCATATCACGTGGTAAAAGTAACTTTACAGGGTTGCTCGCTAGTAGGAGGGCTTTATGGAGCAGAAAAACGACAAAGCTAGAAAAATTATTTTCCACTCCAGAAATTAATGATCATGAGCTCGTATTTGATGGACTCTAACTACATCGATCCGAAATTTCCTCCTTGCGAGGAATATTCGCAAAATAGCTACATTCCCGAACATAGCCCCGAATATTTCAGCCGTGCAAGAGACAGTGGCTACCAGCATCACCACCAGGAGTTATACCCTCCACGGGCAAGCTACCAGGAGCGTCAGTACAACTGTGCAAGCATCCCTGAACCTGATACTCAAAGAGGACATGGATTGCCTCATGCGGGGCACCTGCTCGGAAAAGGGCAATCTGCCTCTTGTGAGCCCCCACCGTTACCCCTCTCTCCTGCCACTCCTCCGGCTGCATCCTCCGCCTGCAATCAAGCCACCCCGGAGCATCCCAACAGCTCAGCCTCTGCCAAACAACCCGTGGTGTACCCATGGATGAAGAAAATTCACGTCAGCACCGGTAGGCAACTTGAGTGTATTTCTCTTAAGCACTATAAAGCTCGCCCCTCATTCTAACTCTCTCTCTCCGTCTGCCTCACTCCTTTTTACACTCATCCCCTGGCCAGCCTCTGCTACGATAGGATAGAAGCCTTTGAAATGGCACAATTGAGGCGGATTTACGACTAGGCATTGGTAATTACACCCACCATAAATTTTATAGCCGAGGTATACTCTGGGCAGTCGTATCACCATGTGGCTTCTCTTGTTATGAGTGTGTGAGAGAGTGAGAGAGACCTGGGACCAGAGAAAAACTAAGCTTTATAATGTTAAATTAATAATTCAGTGCTGAGTCCAAAGTGATTTTAGCCTTATTGTAGAAAGCTACATAAGTTTGAGATATTTTAACCCACCCTCGCCCCGCTCTGTCGCCACCATTTCTCAGTTAAAGTCACGCTTGTTTACCCTATCCTTCCCTTGCTGCTTCTTTTCTATTCTTTCTTTCCCTTTGCTTCTCCTCTTTCCAGTGAACTCTAGTTACAATGGAGCGGAACCCAAGCGGTCTAGAACTGCTTACACTCGCCAGCAAGTCTTAGAATTGGAGAAGGAATTCCACTATAATCGGTACTTAACACGGCGAAGACGAATCGAGATTGCTCATTCCTTGGTCCTCTCGGAGAGGCAAATCAAAATTTGGTTTCAGAACCGCAGGATGAAGTGGAAAAAAGACCATAGGCTGCCAAACACCAAAGTCAGATCCTCGTCTTCTACGGGCATTTCCTCTGGGTCCAACACAAGCTCATCGGTTGGCGTTGTGGCGGCAGCTTCCACCACTAACACCATGTCAGCCTCCGAGGACCTCTCCGGAACCGAGCGTGGCGAGGATATTACAAGGTTATAAGAGAACTATTTCAAGGAAAGATCAAAATGACTGATTATTTATAAAATATAATATATTTTGTTTTCGTAGGTATCTTGTGCGTAAAGGGGGTTCCTTTAAGTCCACAGTTATATAAAATGCATGTTATATAGCATGGATTACTGCGAATACCTATGGATTATTTTTTACGCGAAACAGGGTTTAATTTATCTAAAACTGAATCAATATGATGTTTTTTCCAGGAGGAGTGTTTCGGACGAAGCAGGTTATGGACAATTTATTCAAATGTTATTTGTGGGCCCTTCTTAGCCCAGCTGCCAAGATGAAGTGCACAACTAATCTATTTATTTCTTACTCGAGAGAGGGGATACTTTTTTGTACTGTAAATGAAAAACACTATCGTGGATATCGATAGATCTTAAACGTATTTGTTTTTCTTAAAAGTACAACATGCTGTGGGTTATCTGTCGTATGGAAAGTTTACGATTTTAAATTATCATTTCGTTTTGTTGTGTTGGCGTTGTGTTTAGGCTATTAACAGCAGATTGTTGTGAGATGCAATAAAACCAGTTTAGTGTATTTGTGCTAGTTATATTGGTCAATAAAACGTAAGTGTCTATTAGTTTTACCTAGACTTGGGTGAATTTTTATTAATGCACAATGTAGACTGAAAATGCGCGCATAAATAGCGAAATGTTTTCTCCATATTTTAACAGGAGATGTAAAGATTTACATTTTAGTAGACAGCTGAAAATTCGAACGTAGGCCCAAAAGTAAAATCATGTTATATCTACATTTAAGAGCAAACTGTACACCAGTGGTCCTGAGTGGGGTTAGTTTTTATTTTAAAACATTCTTTCTTGCAGAGAATGAATGGACCATTTTATTTATTGCAAACTGTTTGTAATATCTACAACTGGGTCTCTCATATCTGAGCGCTCCATTAGTATAGGTTGTCTACTCATCATCATTGTGTACTATCTCACGCATTCGATTAACGTGCCACGTAATTCGGGCCTTTTCAGTGGGGACCACTTCATTCCGGAGGATGACTGTTTATTACTGATATCAACATGGCTACAAATGTCTCTGAAAATCAGTTCCGGTATTCAAGAAATTAATTATAGCGTTTAGTCCAGTTATGCACTTCCTGCATTTCTTAGCACTTTTCACTGACTATCTTTAACATGCGCGCTATCATAACAAACTCATTTCTATATCTCCCCAAACACCGTATTTTCACAGGTAAACTCAATATGAGAATAAGTTATTAATCAAAATATTTTGTTTAAACATTTAATGTGTATTATGAACTTCTGGCTAATTTGAGAGATTCACTGAGCATTTACAGGTCTTACACAAATATTTGAAAATGTTACGATGATCATGCTGAGCTTAATTTACAATTAAGCTGTTCGTAATAGCTATTTGGAATTCGCTATTATTTAAAAGAAATGCTAATAAATCTGGATAGATTCAGTTGCTTCATAGTCTGGCTCGAACTGCCACACACTAACCATCATACATACATATGGTGGCAAAACGTGTGTATACGTGTGTCAAAAGACCAATGGAAACAATAGGTGTAAAAACGTCCTTTCGAAGTTGTTCCGTAATTTTGAATTATCGGTCAGGTAGGCTATAGACTATGTCCATACTGGTGTTTTAAAATAAGTCATTTATATACGGTAAAATATCCTCCCTTGGTGTACTTCAAAGTTATGGTTCAGGCCACTCCTTTTGTGCCTTTTTTTAAAAGTGGCGCTAGATTATGTTCGAAGCAACGTCATCGCCATATCAGATTTTGAGAACTAGACACACAGATCCAAAATCTACAGTTACGATGCGGAATGGAGAGGATGCTCCACTGTGAATTTTTGGTAGCCTTTTTGTGACATTCGATCGATTTTTAATGCTGAATACTGAGTTGTAAATGCACAGATTTTTATTTTATTAAATTATTTAGAACATTTCAGTCTCTCTATTGATACACAAAAATGTACAGAAAACAATACATTTGTTTGAATAATTGAAAATCTGCCAGACTTGAATGAAGATTACACAACGGTTTGCTAAGTGGGGGGCTGAGAAGCACAAAGGAGTGAGTCATTTTAAACCATCAATCAAGTCCGCCAGCAATAGTCAATTGTACTTCTAATGTATTAAGTTGTGCAGGCACTAAATTGTGCACAAAAGCGTCACACCAAAATATGTTTCAGTGGATAGTTTGTCCAAACCTAAATGAATAGAAAGGCATTGGCCATCGCTTCAGCTTGGCCATGACTTTGGAAAGGCACTTGAAAAAATAGGTGCATTCAGAGACCATTATGTGACTAAACAGCAGAGAGAAATGAATGTGTACGCCTAAATTGTAGCATCCCGGCAGTTTCTTTCGAGATGCTGTCGCCTCCATGTCGCGAGGTTGAAAAGATACTTTATTAAAGTTTGTGGCAACTGAGAAAAGTCGAGTTCAATTTGGGGACACATTTTCTGTCCCATTAGTTTCATTTCAGCCGGGTCGACCGACCTCTCCCACCCCGTGACCCCACTAGCTCTCTCAACGTGTACTTTTGTGTGCACCCTCACAGGCCTACTAGGGTCTCTAGCTTTCATTGTGATTTTATTTATTTATTATATCGATGTGCAAACAGACGAAGGACATCTGAATGTGTTTCTCCTTTGATGCTTTGCACCGAATAACCTACGACATTGGTGAACTCTAGAACAAGACTCTTCTTTAGCGTGTGATCTTGTAATTTTTTCTTTAGGGGGCATCAGTTGTTCGAAAGACTGTTGGTGTAACGTGTTAAACTAAGTCATACTGAGTGTGTTTGTAATGTAAGATTTAAATACTTGAGTAGAGAAGAACATTTTGCTCTTAAAGATGAAGACTAAATCGGCATATGGCCATTAACAAATTATCACGCACAAAGTGGACGAAATAATTGTAACTTATGTGTACAAATAGATTGTCATCCACTAATAACTAGGCCTATTTTATACTAGTTTTTACTGAGAGGTCTTTCATTCGTTTTTTGCTCGATTACAGTGATAGGCAAACAGGTATGACAACTTTTAAACGCATGATATTTTTAGCCCAAGTGAAACCTGTTTAATGAGACAATAGCAGTATTGAAAATGTGAGAATCCTCTCATTATGGGGGAGCGTCGCCACTGACTGACTGCCTATGCTCTTTTGATTTTTGGCAGATGTAAAGCCACTTCTCTGTCGCTAAAAATTACACAGTAATAGAAAAGTAAAAGAAACGTATCTATACGTTATATTTTAGTTGCTAGACACAGCACTGTAAAAGCGAAAACGTGAAATTGTTACCTTAATGATCTATTTCTACCTGTTTTGGCCCTTGAAAGTACTTTCGTTGGTGTATTCGAATTTAGTCAGGTTGTCAGTCATATTCAATTTTATTTTTAAATTGACTAAAACCGGTCATTCAATCATATTACCACTTGAAGCACTATATAAGGTTACCGGACAAAACTTTTTTTTTTTTAAGCAATGAGCCGTGGTTGCTAAAAGTGTGTAACTTGCAGAAGATCCTAACGTATAATAGGTTCGGACAAAAAAAAAGTTAATGTTAAAATATGAATGGATTTCCTAGCTTGGGGAACATAGTTTTATGATTTGATAAGGCAGATAGTACACTACTTTAGGGATCTATGCTGCAATGCTTATATTATTTTGTATTTAGTTGCTGAAATATGTAGCCTAAATCAGATTACAAGCAGACTTATGTTAAATATTCCAAATATTTTAAGATTTTATGTTAAGAGAGTCCTATATTTTACACTTGATTATTTGAAATGATTTGAGACAGTCATTTAAGAAATGCTTTAAGAAAGTTTGGTATAGGTGTTTTGTTAAATTGTAGGGATTCTGCTTCATCTCATAACTGATCAAACGCCTTTGGATGCAGTAATGAAACAAGTGTACAAATATAGAGGACAGATTTATCCCAATTATGTGATTTAAGCAGGGTGAACAACATGGCGCAAAAAGTTAAGTTTTCTGATAAAGTTGCAAATCACTCTTTTACGTTCATTTTAAGTTATATCGAATATTATTTAATGATGGGGTAGTATCGTATCCAAAACCAGCGCTTTGGTCGTTGCTTATAACACTGAACAAAAAGACACCGATCAAGAGCTGTCAGACCCAATGGTGCTCTTTCGCCACAACCTCGAGACCCAACCTGAAGTAGTGCGATAAGGTGAAAACACTGCGAAACAAACAAATCTCAACACGGTCGTGTTATAGAGGCTGTCTTATTTTTGAGTCGCTGAAAGTGACAAAGAATTGGTGAATGAATAAATGAAGAAAAGTATGGAGTGTTAAAGTGAATGTAAATGTTCAAATGTAAAACTTAACGGATATTAATGACTGTGAGCCCTAGAAATTGCACATTTTTAACTAACTCAGCGTGGATTCTTATAACGTTTGCATTTCTTACTCAAAGCTGTGTTCCTTTGGATGGACAGCTGATAATCAGCAGTGAAGGCTACATTAAAGTTCAACACACAATGATGTTGAATGTTACGTTATCATTGTCAAGAAGCCCAGTAACGATCATTTAATGTGGGCATTTCACATTTTTTATAACCCCCTTTATAAAAAATCACAGAAGGACACAGTAGAGGGCTACAATTACGACCACATTCGCACTGTAGTGAACTGTATCGCTGAGGAGGTGGACATTTCTTTATGTGTGTCCATACATCACCTGAATGATTGATGATTTGTCCCGTCCAAGTGCTGTGACTGCCATGCAGCAATTGTTGTGCTTAGGCTTTTAGACCTTCTTTTGTAGGAAGAAGAGGAGGAAGAGACTGAACAACAAGATACTCACCTGTCTGCAGAATCGAGGCTCTCCACCCGCTCTATCGAATTTAGTTAGTTAGTTAGTTAGTTAGTTAGTCAGTTAGTTAGTTAGTTAGTGTAAAACACAACGATGATCACAAATGAATATATTATTCATTTATTAAAATATCTATCCCCTTTCATTGTGTTGGTTATGATTCGTTATGACATGTAAGATTTAAACTTATTGTCTGTAGACTAAATTATCAACTATTTGCTTTTAAATATAGTAAACATTGTTTAGGCCTACATTATGGCTTTTATTCACTTTGCAGTGTTCACATTTGTAAAGTGCATTGAGTCATTTTTTTTTTTTTTTTTTTTTTTTTCAGTACACTGATGCGGAAGGGTCTATTTATACTTACATGTTACAGTCCAACGAGTGGTTAAAAGTTCTCATTAATTTAATCTAACATTTAGCGTGCAACTCAGGTAAGGAGGTTTATGGAAACATACCTTAAAAATATAATAGCACGTACACACTGAAGTTCTACTTTCGAGCCACTGGGCAAAGAAACAAAACTTCAACGACATGGGAAATTAATCAATACACTTTCTTCTGCGTGTATGCTGATCCTGACACTGCCAATTATATACTGTAATTGTAACAATGTTAATAACACCACAAGACATACATTTGATATGAGAATAGCTGACGGATTCTGTATTGGCTGGTATTGTAAAACATCAGAGACTTTGTAACTGATGACATGAGGTAGCTAATTAGTGTGAATTGGGCTTTTGGTCCTAACCTGCACTGTAAAAATGTTTGTCGGGTAACCAAAAATGTGCTCCATGTGCTAACATGTGAATGAATTGATTTTATTCAAGTAAAAAAAAATAAAAAAAAAAAAAAAATTAATATGACTGAATCAACCTAACTTAAAAAAGATTGCATCAATGAAATAAATCGTTTAAGGTCAGATCAGGAAGAACCAGCTCCTGCAACAATAGGTTAACTGCACAGTTTGACTTTTTACAGGGTCTCTGTCGCTGATTGGGATTTTCAAGTTTCACCAGTGTCTTTCTCACACTTGTAAAGTTAGTGACACAGTATCTATACAATTTACCGAATATAAGCAGCATATAACAAGCATCGTTTCAAAGCAACAAGTGCTAAAATAAGAATCGGAGAGGAATTCATCGTTCAGTGAGTTATGATATTAAATACACAGTCTGGTATTTTGGTGTTATTTATTGCCGTCGAATCTGTGGAAAGTCTTAAAATCGCATCCATTAACTGAATCTCAAAAACAAATACTGATGCAACCTTAAGAGACTTATGCAGTCGTAAAATGGAGTGGAGTTGTGATTTCACAGTACTGAAACACCCACTCAAAGCGAGTGTTCTTGGCGTGGACACATTTTGAATGTCTCCCTTATTTAACACACTAGATTCATCTCATCAGCTCATTAGTAAGTGACCCATAAACTAAACTGGGTGTCAGATACCACAATACTGTGGTACTCCCGGACCAGGATTGAGAACCACTGTTATACATCTTTTATTAATAAACAACACTCCCAGAACAATACAAAAGGTGTAACCACGTGTATAAGTAATTGTTCTATAAAGCAGCCCACTGAATATATTCTTATTTGTCTTTTTATTCTAAAATACATTTTGTCAACCCCTTTTGTAAGATAAGTGTCTTCTCAATGTAATTAAGTTAGTGATGAAAGGTCTCAGTTCTTAGCATTGTTACGAGGTACTCTGTGTAAACTGAGACGTGGTAAACGACGCAAAAAGGTTTAATCCGGGGTCATCGTGTTATTTTGCAGAAAGGTAGCAGCCCTGATATTGACTGTACGCTTTACTCATGAACTGGTAAATATACATCTTTTCCATGGATAGGCGTCCTATGCCATTGCCTATCCATGCATTAAACTTTCGCACTTTTTGTGATGTTTTATCTATATTTTACTCAAACGAAAAGCATGAGTATAGATTGTCTGCATAGGGCTCATCTCCATAATCTTTGTTCTGATGTCTTGCCCCTTAACCTTTACCCTCAACATGACCTCAGAAGCTATGCCTAATGGCTACTCAAACGAAAGCAGACCGAGAGAGAGGACCACAGGACAAAAATTCAAAACATTCCACAGTTTGGCTAGGCCAAGGAAAACGGCTCTGTGATTTTCATTCTAAAATATCTTATATGCCCGGATGAAAACTTCGTGGATAGATTCACGTCGATTTCTGCAGCTACAGAAAACGCACCACTAAAGTGGTGGAAGGTTTGCGACATTGGCAAAGATAATTTCTTGAGTCTTCTTTGGAGTGTTCAGTGAACCCAACAATTTTTATTTTATTTATTGTCATTAACAAGGTCCGGGTTTCCGAAGCTCTAGAACGTTAGTAGCGCGTCAGTAGTAACTAATCTCTAAAGCACGTTTCCGTTATTTAGTACGCGAAAACGTTCGTAAATTAACGAGAGCCCTTGATTACTCCTAACTACGTGTAACTTAATCTTTGGATCTGGGTCTTTTCGCTTGCCTTCACAGTTTATTCGGAGACAAAATACACAAACAATATAAACAATGCATTATGATTATTGCAAAGCCACTATTTCGGAGAACAACAAAAAATCGTTTGCAAAAATAGCCTTTAAAGGACAGCGCAGTTTATGCATACCACGTGATAGGCCCCTAAAATTACCAGACAGACAGGATATAACTTTATACATGGATACTTTAATAAGCATAAGTAAATAATTTGAGATCCTGCAACAGTTTTTATTTTATTTTTTATTTTTTAATAAATAAATAAATGTTAACACCTGAAATTTGAATGACCCTGTTTGAGTGACTGTTCTTGGTCTTTGTTTTCTTTTCTTCCTTTTTTTTTTTTTTTTTTTTGTCCCTTCGTACAATAACGTATAGCCTGATTTTCAGCATTTTTTGGGAAACCCGACCAATAGCTGGTAAAACGTACATTATTCCCGACAAAGGTTACACTAAAACTTTAGATCACTACTGCCTCAACATATTGAAATAAAAATCGGTTTGAAGATAGTCTTTAATGAGGCTACTGACTGTTTATTATTACAAAAATAACTATTCATCACAGACACATAATTATTTTTATTCTTAAATAAACTATATATTTATTTATTACTGGATTATTGAAGATAAGTGTCTTGAGAGAGATGAGTGATACTGTGATTGGTTCAAGTTGCCAGGAGAGTCGTTTACGGAATAGTAAACAGGCATGCAAACTCATGAGAGGAAAAAAAGGTGAGAAAACCATAGCAGGTGTTCCAGATGTGAATTTTTAGTTGATTTGTTTGTTGTATTTAAAGCTTTTTTTAAGTTTTTAAGCTTAAAGTAACACGTTTCAAGTGATTTTAAGAAAATTTTTGAAAATTTTACCAAGCAATTTGAGCAACTTAGCTTCAGAAAAGGTGGTTTTAGCTGAAAGGTGAGTAGTCTGCATCCCTGAGTAAAACATCCCTTACCTACAAAAAAGGTTAGAATTTTACAGAAGATTTTATCAAATTAGTTTTTTATCAAGTCTGTAGCCTTTATCTCCGTCTCTAAAGTTGCACTACACATGAAGAATCAAATCTCTATGTATCTGGCACAGAAACGAGTGGCACATGCAGTTTAAAACTCAGAAGGGTCGACATATGGATGAAGGGCCACCTGTGAGCATCTGGTGTTTTAAGTGCTCTCTTTCCTACACACTCTCACAGCGAAATCGTAAGGATTCATGTGACTTTTCTAAATATGGCTTATTTGTATGATATAGCAGGACTGCACTCGTATGAATTCGTACGACTTTCACTACAGCCAATGACGTCGCTATTACTTGCTTCTGTCACACACAACAGCTTCCAGTCTTGTTTACACACTCTACTGATCGGCTAGGTTTAGATAAGGGGTTTAGGTAAGGGCATAATATTAATAAGCATTAATCTTAATGCCTTTTCATGAGACTGGTTTGCTCTTAAACTTCCGTCCTTTTAACTAAAGTAAACGGGCCTAAAGGACAACTAGAGGTGGGAAAATGAATGTAAGAGCTGATATTTCAGAGTGTTCTCATCTAGTGTTAACACAGGTTACAGGTCCCATGACACATTTGCAACAAGACGGAAGAATCTTGAAAGTTATGTAAAATCACTTCTCCTACTCATCCAAATCTAATGTGACGTTGTTACATGTTGTGTTTCAGGATGAATCTATAACACCCAATAATACAAAGGGGCACTCTAAGTAGCCACATGTGATACCATGACATTGAGAAAAATTATGTTCACCCAGTTTTAGTAGTTTATAAATAAATAAATACACAAATAAACAATTATTTAGTGTGAGAGTTATAAATTTAAAACTCTATATTCATTGTCAAATCACATTGGCTGACTGCTCTCAAAGCCTAAAAGAAAGATTCCCTTGGTGCAACTGAGAAGTTCCCAGTGTCACGGTATAGATGTAGAATTGTGTTATTGAGGCTATTGTCCAGGCCTCCGGGGTGTCTGCAATGTGTCTAAACATATGCGGTCATGAGAAGGTCACTAGACGTGCTGCTGCGTCGCAATGATTAATGTCATCTTTTCTAAAGAGAAATGGCATTCGTAGTTTGGATATTCGTAGATCTTATTGACAATATTTAATTGCCAACGGTAAACCTCACAGCTCATTCATGCGCAAAGCCGTTGGACAACTTTAGCTTGGGATGGACAAAGAGAAATGTTCAATTACTTTTTAAACAATAGTTACTTTATTAGAAATGAGCTCCTGTTCCTCAACGCCAGCATCCATGACATTTGTCTGATATTTGGTGTGAGCACAGCCACAACTCAGACAATGACAGTAATTCAATATTCAGTTCAATTGCTTATAAGAATTGGTAAAGGTGTAGATTACTCAAAAATAAAACGCAAAACTTTGTATTTCAACAAAGACCCATTGACATACATAGTGGCAGGTATCATTTTATCTATGAGTTCACCAGAGTTTGTTCTGTCTTGAATGTGCAGAAACAACTACATTTAAAGCTAAAGTATACTTGGTAGAGTTATGTCGTACATTATCAAGATAACTTTTAACAAATTGTGACATTGTATGGATTGTAGCCTATTCATTTTCCATATTTCCTACTTTTATGTTTTTAATAGTCGACTAAATTGACGTGGTGTGAGCTGTCGAGTAATTTGGCATCACTGGATACTGGGAACATGGTCCACTTGAAAGTAAGAAAAGGGGGAAACAATAATGAACAATTATAATTGAGCTAACTGAGCAGCAGACCCTCAACTGAAGCTCTTTTTAAAAAAAAAAAAAAAATGGCCGCAGCTCAAGTCTCAGGAATACTTCAGAGATCAATGTAAATTTCAGTCCTTTTATTTAGGTACAGATTGTTTACAGCAACGCAGGGCACCGAAGATATACATCAATTTTCTGCTCTTCAGAGATAGGCCCATTTGTATGCATCGTTATAACCGACAACATCCTCTGCTCGTTAAAACCCTTTCCTAGATTCACTCTCTTATCTCTCCTATGCTGCTTCAAAATCTCATTATATTACTAATGTTTATTGAATAAATTAATCCGTTGCGTTGCGCAGAAACAATGAGAAGACTGTGATGCTTTTATGAAAAGCAAAAGTATTAAGGTACTTGTGGATTTCAAATGTACCTACGTACTAATGGAAAAAAAAACTGATTAAAGAATACCATTATTTTTTATTTTTTTAAACTCTACCCTCCAGTACAGAGTTTCAAAATTACCAGCCAGCTTACATTCATTCTAAGATCAGATCAACCCATACAGAAGTTGAGGCTTTTTTTTTTCCTCAAACAATTTTAGGTTACGTCACAACCCATGGCCCTATGTGCATTCGCTTCATTTGTCTATTATTACCCACTTTTGCCTTATTCTCGTTTTTAGCCTCTTTAGATGAGATATTTTTGCATTAAATTGCTACAGCGATGTTTTTATCGATGTTTTATGCAGCTGTTTGTATCAGCAACCACAAGAGCGCAGAAGGTAGGGAGGAATTATAAAAAGGTTGACACCCAGAGCGACCGGCGCGCTTTTGTGACAGAAAGAAAAATGATTTATTGCTAGCAACGTGGTTCAAACAGAGTTCACTGAGAATTGTAGTGTACCGGCGGAGGCGCTGAGTTATGGTCTTGCTGAGCCACTACATCAAAGATTCCTTTTTAGATTTAGTGAATGGACCCAGCGGCATGAGACAAGGGAACAAACTTACCTTAATTGGAAAATTCCCAAGATCACAGACGACTTTCAAACAATACGGTAAGAGTTAGAAATATGAAAGGTACAAGGGATAAAAAAAACCCTTCCCTTAACCTACACCACCATGAACATCGATAATAATAATCATCATAATAATAAACATTTGTATTATTTGTTAGACCACATAACAATAGAACACAGAAGCATGTTGGTCAACATCATCGAAGATGGTTTTAATAGCATTTATTGGATATATAATTCATCTGTGGTTATAGTATGAGTACACTTGCATTCCATGCACACTCGGACGCAGTAATATTTCATGTTAATGGCGCTGCAGCTCGGCAGATGCCGGACTTGTAATATGCATAGTGAATGCTTCTATTTGACAAGGCTTGTGACAGCAATTCACTGAACTCAAAATAACAAATCGTTCTTAAAACAAGATTGATTTTGCCTTACAACCAAAGAGGATAGCCCATGGCTTCTTGATATTCTTCTTTAATAAACAGCATATGAACGGTTCGTTATGGCCTGACTACATGTATTCCAAATGAAAGATAAGCCTTTTACATGTTCAGAGGCGAGAAGACTGTGCGTGTTTAAGCGATTGGCGCTGTCCTTACACTCCAAATTTACATGTGATTGTTTTTATAGAGTGTCCAAGTTAACCTTGCACATGTGCTACCTGCCCATACTGAACTTGCTCCTCCACACTAGAGTCTTGGAAGCTCTTAGCTCCCAACCTAATCCTACCTCTAAGCTCTTTATAAACCTGAACAAATACTATGCCTAAATTAAAAGAAACAGAGTGAATCGTTGAGAGAATTTTTAAAAAATACGTTAGACATGTCGTTGACATAGCTGAGTGTCTGAGTAAATATTTAAACAAGGCACTGGGAGAGTAAATGAAAAGGGACTAGTCCTTGTGCACAATTAATCACAAGTTCGAGACACAGATTTCACATTGCTGTAACGATGGGTGATGTCTTTCATGTTAAGACTCATTTCACACAGAATTTTGTTACCCTTTACTACGGGGATACTAACATCAACGTGAATGTTTTATGTAGGCTATAGTGTATTAATTAAGGAGTTGTTTTAATTCGCGTAATGGGCTAAAAGTAAATCCTTACAGCTGCCCGGGCAGCTTAGGTGCTGAATAGTAAACCTTCAGTAATGACCCTCGTCCTTCCATTCCATCCGCTATATGACGTCAGAGAACAAAGGCTATTTATATTGTGAAATTAAAGCTATTTGGTTTTGTGACAAATTGTTTAACGTTACTTTGAAACAACACATTACTCGACTTTAACAAGTTTCTGAAGTCCTTTGTATTGCCCTATTATTCCCTGTTTAGGGCAAATCTGGGCTGTTACTGCTCTTTGTTCATCAAGGCATTGCTTTAAATAGTAGATAATGCAATTCTAACTATAGATGACCAATCGAAATTATTGCTTTGGTTACACGAGGGCAGTCTTTGCAGCTGTTTTCTCTCACTGGAAAAGTCAATAATATCATTACTCTTTAAGACATGATTATTTTTTACATGCATTATCAGTTCAGCAGTGATAGTCAAAATCCCTTTGTTTGACCACACCCATGATTTTATTGATGTGGATTTTCACCATGCAAAAACGAAAAGAACTGTCGCAGCACGTCAGTAAATGTTTAAAAACGTCCTTAGCATTAACTTGTAACGCTTAACATGTGTGCTGGATTTTTTCGAGCAGAATTCACAGACCGTTATGCTTTTCATAATACATCAGTGACGACGGAGAAAAACAAACAATGTAGTACACTGCTGTCAATTTAAAAAAATAAGAACCATTGCTAACTCCTCTTCATGGCTGATTGCAAACTAAAAGAAAAAAATAAATAAAAAAATACATAACACAACACTTATGGTGCTGCTGGTTTGTGCAGTGTATTATAGGAATAATTAGTTAAAATCGATATAAAAAAAAAGTCGATTATTTTTAAATACCTACCACAAGAGGACTGAAAAGTCAGTCTTTCAAGGTTACAAACACTCATTATAAATGCATTATCACAGAAACGAAGTTTGTTTTCTGCAATCCATTGTGGCGAAAATAAGGAAAAGCGATCCCAGACATGCCCGCCTTTTTTCTTTTTAACTGGATCTCTCTCTCTCTCTCTCTCTGCCCCCCTCCCAATGCCTGAGCATTGCTGGTATAACTTCTGGTTTCGCAAAATAGTTGAAGAGTGCAGTGGGAAAACTGAATCCTCGTTTGGTTGCTTTCGAGCACTTCACAACTTAAGCCCTGTGTGCGCGAGGCTATTGGAGGCGACACTCACGTGACTACGTTGTTTACCCTTGTTGGCAAAAAAAAAAAAAAAAAAAAAAAACATCAAAGACTCGAGTGAGTGAACGTTTATGTTTTTCCTACACCTTGTGTGATCAATAATCCAACCCGAGTGATCAGGACTTTTAGAGATGCAAAAGGTTTTTTCTCACGAATATCTCATTAACAATGCCAACTTGCACAAGATATATTGCAATAAATCTCATCTTTTCATGGAGCAACAATTCTCCCCTTGTGTTCTGCAGGAGAGCAGCTCTGTATGGACACAACCTGGTGAAGAAAACAAGCATTTGACAAGACATTATGAAGGCCATGTGTGGAACTTTCAAAAACCTTCCTATTTCCCCTCTGCTGATGTCATCCACCCCACGAATGAAGCACCTAACATCAGTTCCGTGGACATGGAGAAGGGAGGACCTTTTTATGTGAATACTATGGAAAGAGACAAGGGGGACAAGCTGTCAACTTTCTGCTTTTCAACCAAGCAGATGAGAGAGGCACAACCAGCTATACCCTTGAGCTCCATTAATGTTAGGGAATCAGGTGAGAGAACTCGTTTTGGATTAAAATTAGGTATTGATTTGTAATGTTTATAAATACAGTTAATCTGATCAGTCGGCCATATTTTAGTCGATAACAAATAACAACTTTGTCAGATTTGGTTGTATGTCAATGTGATTTGTCACTTAGACACTGATGTCAAAGACTGAAATCAATGAGAACCACAGTGATTAATCAATTATCAGTGTTTTTCCTTCCCTCTTAAATTGAAAATGAGCTCAGAAGTATAGGCAAAAATTCAAACTTGGCTAAGTATGCATTCCAACACCTAAGCCTTGTCTAAAGCTAAGATCCATTTTGATCAATTAAGGTTATTTTAATTTAAAGATGAGTAAACACAAGAAATTGGCATTTATACATTCATAAATGCTTATCACTTATTGACAGAACTGTAAATACAATGAAACAAATATCTCTGAACTACAGAGAATTTGAAATGTTGCCAAACAGTAGTTATAATGTTTCAGTGTGTGAAACATATTTTGAAAAAGAAGAAGAGCACTTGTAAGGAAATAATATTTTCTTGAGACAGCCAGATGTTCTCTAAACTTGGTTAAGTTTAAACTTTACTAAAGAGCATTAAAAAAGTCTTCATTTGAAATTGTCTGAAGCTAAGCTCTTCTGGGTCACAAAGAAAATAATGTACAAAGATAAGACAAATAATTTTTTAGCCTAAGCTACATCCATACATTCACATTGGTGAATAAGTTCTCCAAAATATATATATATTTTTTAAATTAGGCTGAGGTGGTGCACGCAGTGTACAGAATGTCACTGAAAAAATATTGACATGGTAAATATAAGTATGGGAGGATTTCAATCAAACTGTACAGTAATAGAACATTTTGACAATTAAGATGGATTTCAGGTCACTACTTGAAAAACTTACACTGATAATTAGGACAATGAATGAAAAATAATCCATGCACAAATCATTAGGAATCCAACCACAGTAGAAATAATAGGGAATGGATAATTAACTGAGTGATTAGTCTACCAACAGTGGTCTGCCCACAGATAGTGTGCTGTATTCTCAGTATGCTGATTTATCACTGGGGGTTTAAACTGGATTTGTATGTAGGATGTCATGCTACATTTTTTCACCATAGTTCAGACAACAAGAAAGACTATGCTATACATCTGTAATTTGTTCTTATTACAGTCTGAAGCTTATTATCGTGGTTAATAGTTTGGGATGAGAGTTCTGTTCACTTTCTGAGCCTGGGAGGAGAACATTTACTCAATGCATATTTGTCCAATGTCAGACATGCCGTAATTCTACAGTTGCTTTTATCTGCATGTTTTCCAGGTGATTCCAGGTACAGCATTGGTGAAGCAAGTTCTCTAAAGAGAGTAAGGGATGGTGGTTTTTGTAACAGTAAACGGCCACGTGTAGCATTCACCTCTTCCCAGCTGCTTGAGCTAGAGAAGGAGTTTCACTTTAGCGCTTACCTGTGTCGCTCACGCAGGCTTGAAATGGCTGCTCTCCTGAAGCTCACTGACCACCAGATTAAAATCTGGTTCCAAAATCGTCGTATGAAGTACAAGAAAGATCACAAGCAAAGATCAAAGGCATGGTCCTACTCCTACTCCTGCCAAGACATAGGTAACCAGCCCTGTGTGTTTAGTGGCAGTGTTGTGCCAGTGCCATCAAAATTCCAATACATCAATGAGAGACCGCCAATGTCCATTATAAACTGTTCTCAGAGCCACTGGTGAAACTACAACAATTCAAACAACCAGCGACTGACTTCTGCTTTCAGAATTAAGCTGTGCTTCTCTTGTGTCATGTCTACACTACAGACAAATGGTAATTCAGAACTAACATATGTATGATTCAAACATGACCTCTGTCAACTCTCAAGGAAATGAATGTCTTCTGACACTATGAACTCTATAAGAATGAAATAAGAAACTTTTACACCACTACACATACGTGTTCTAATGCTGGTCATTGCTCCCAATGTAACGCTCTCTTACATTATGTGCATAAG
The DNA here is from genome assembly GCF_019703515.2 of Myxocyprinus asiaticus. NCBI lineage: Eukaryota > Metazoa > Chordata > Actinopteri > Cypriniformes > Catostomidae > Myxocyprinus > Myxocyprinus asiaticus. The sequence goes on along the minus strand of NC_059372.1, from coordinate 11,607,503 downwards.
TCAAAATGTAATGTCGTATTCAGGCTTTTTTCCAGGAAAATTTAACCTGGAAGAGTTGCAAAGCCAAGTTCACTCTATAAGTCTATCAGTCTGACAGGCAAAGAACCAGATTACCTATTATCAGCCAGTACATGGTACAACAGAGTTGGTTTACATTGTGCATATACTTCTAGAGTAATATCTCTGCAAAGCACCAAGATTTATTACCCATGGATGCAAGTTTATCTCCTAGGCACAGAAAGTAAAATTTTGAAAGGGCACTAGTGACTTTGAATGGCCATTAACATAGCATGAAAATCCTCTTAAATTTTGTAAGTTCATATTTTTATTACTCCACAATTATATGCTATTTTTCCCAAGGCATGTGCTGAGACTTTTCCCAAGAGAATGTTGATTACAATGGTGAGAAATATTTAAATATTCAAACCATGTTGAATCCCACTGACTTGTTCTCATATTAATGCTGCTCTATTTTGAGTTTGACTTCACACAACTTCTTTAGTGTGGAATTCAAGTTTGCTGTTGTTGCATGATATTGAAAGTACTATTCATCTAAATCTGAATTTATGAAAATCTCTCCAGCAACAAAAGAGAAATCCACTATGTCCCAAAGCCACAACAATATCAGAATGTACTGTATCCTTGCATTTATAATGTATATTGTTTATATCATACCTATGCAGTCATTACATTCATGTACATGTAAATGTAGAACTGGAATGTAAATTGTTTTATACATTGCTATTTATTGCCATCTTTATTTAATATACATGATGAGTGATCAGAATTGGCCACATCGGATTGAAAGCATGGATATAAAAACTGAAAAGTGGTAGCTGCATACTAATTAAGGCCCTCTGGTAAGTCAATAAAATAATCTGTCCCAATGTTGTCATTCTTTTTCTTTTTTTCTTTGTTGGTTTGGTCAAAGCAGGATTACCTTGAAAACCACTGAGAGTTAATCTTAATTTATCTTAAAATTGTCTCTCTGATTTTTACTGTGATACTTTTTGCATTAAGCAATACTGTACTTTGTATTCTTAAAACATAACCTTACATATATGCCTTCCTCCGCCCCCGCCTACCAACCTCACACATTAATCATTTAGACAAGCCCTCTCTCTCTCTCTCTCTCTCTCTCTCTCTCTCTCTCTCTCTCTCTCTCTCTCTCTCTCTCTCTCTCTCTCTCTCTCTCTCTCTCTCTCTCTCTCTCTCTCCAAGCGTTCAACCCGCTGGGCGTAGTGACAGGCAGTGCTCTTATCTTCCACCCTTCTAACGCACTTTTCTTCAGCATATGGGTTGAATCACAACCAAATAAAACAGATCTGGGTTTCTCATTTCTTACAAAGAGTATCTATTGTTACATTATAGCATAATAGGACTACAGTAACGCTATCCGTGAAATCGCTTGTGGGCACCGCCCCTGGCAGGGTAGGCGATGACTCATTTTGATTAATTATGTTTAATTAGGATGTCGACCGTGTGTCATTTTATAAGCTAAGCAAGGAAAAGCAAAAAATCTACCTTTTCAAAAATATTAATTTCGGCTGAAATTTTAACTAATTGAGCAATTTCATTTCGGCCAATCTCGGTCGTAGATCAATCTAGACCCAATATAATTGGTAGCCTAATTGATTGCAGGACTATTACCAACATTACATGATAAATCACTGGCTAAAGCGTTGAAATTCTTAGGCTGGTTGTTTCCTGGTTGCATCTATAATTAAAAGATTTGGAGCCCTTTATACCATTCATGTGCTTATGTGCATGTGATTATTTCAATTTGAATTTCATTCTAAATATATATTTAAACATAGAAACAAATAATGTGTTATTGTATTTCGCAGCTAAGTGTGCTAACGTATTTTATTCGAGTGGCCACCAGAGCATGAAACACCTTCTGTGCTGCTGAATTTATCATCCATCACCACGCGGCAGTGTTCCATATGCAAAATAGGAGTTGGCCTCCCGGTGGCCCCTTAGTGCAACTAAACGAAATGCTGAGTGCTTTACTGTTGTTTAAACTGTATCTAACCTAGCCTACTTCCTTTGTAGCGTAGAATATAAAACTTCTGCACAAGCAGGAAATAACGTTTAAATGTGTAGGTTAGCCATGTTGAGCTTTCCAACATCACTAATAATAATAATTATTATTAGTAGTAGTAGTAGTAGTAGTAGCGGTAGTAGTAGTATATTTAATAATCATATATACAATTCTGGGCAAAAGTTTTAGGCACTTGGGAAAAATGTTGCATAGTGAGGATTTCTTCAAAAAATAATATAAAATAATTATAAAAATAATTTTTGATCAAATCTAGACAGGCCCCATTTCCAGCAGCCATCACTCAACACATTATCCTTGAGAAATCACGCTAAATTGTTAATTTGGTTAAAAAAAACTGAAGATTTCATACAAAGGTGTACACTACAGTCTTCAAAGACAAAGGACAACTGGCTCTAACAAGGACAGAAAGAGATGTGGAAGGCCAGATGTTCAACTAAACAAGAGGATAAATACATCAGAGTCTCTAGTTTGAGAAATAGATGCCTCGCATGTCCTCAGCTGACGGCTTCATTGAATTCTACCCGCTCAACACCAGTTTCATGTACAACAGTAAAGAGAAGACTCAGGGGTGCAGGCCTTGTGGGAAGAATTGCAAAGAAAAAGCCACTTTTGAAACAGAAAAACAAAAATAAAAGGTTAGAGTGGGCAAAGAAACAGACATTGGACAACAAATAATTGGAAAAGAGTGTTATGGATCTTAACCCCCATTGAGCTTTTGTGGGATCAGCTAGACTGTAAGGTGCGTGAGAAATGCCTGACAAGTGCTACAGGAAGCGTGGGGTGAAATGTCACTTAAGTATTTGGACAAACTGACAGCTAGAATGTCAAGGATCTGCATTGCTGTCATTGCTGCACGTGGAGGATTTTTTGATGAGAAATCTTTGAAGTAGTTTAAGAAGTTCTGAATTTTTTTTTTCAAATTGTAATAGTAATTTTTCACGTTATTAATGTCCTGACTATACATTGTGATCAGTTGAGTGCCACTTTGGTGAATAAAAGTACCAATTTTTATTTCCATAAGAGCAAAATCTGTACATTATTCCAAACTTTTGGCCACCAGTGTATATATATATATATATATATATATATATATATATATATATATATATACAGCTCTCTGGATAAAATTAAGAGACCACTGCAAAATTATCAGTTTCTCTGGTAAATCCAGAGATATAGGTATGTGTTTGAACATTTTTGTTTTATTCTATAAAGTACTGACAACATTTCTCCCAAATTCCAAATAAAAATATTGTCATTTAGAGCATTTATCTGCAGAAAATTACAACTGGTTAAAACAACAAAAAAGATGTAGTGTTTTCAGACCTCGAATAATGCAAAGAAAACAAGTTCAAATTCTTTTTTAAACGACACAATACTAATGTTTTAACTTGGGAAGAGTTCAGAAATCAATATTTGGTGGAATTTCAATCGCAGCTTTCATGCGTCTTGGCATGCTCTCTATCAGTCTTTCACATTGCTGTTGGATGAGTTTATGCCACTCCTGGTGCAAAAATTCAAGCAGCTCGGCTTTGTTTGATGGCTTGTGGCCATCCATCTTCCTCTTGATCACATTCCAGAAGTTTTCGATGGGGTTCAGGTCAGGAGATTGGGCTAGCCATGACAGGATCTTGATCCGGTGGTCCTCCATCCACACCTTTATTGACCTGACTGTGTGGCATGGAGTATTGTCCTGTTAGATAAACCAGTCCTCAGACTTTGGGGACATTGTCAGAGCAGAAGGAAGCATGTATTCTTCCAGGATATCCTTGTACGTGGCTTGATTCATGCGTCCTTCACAAAGACGAATCTGCCCGATTCCAACCTTGCTGAAGCACCCCCAGATCATCACCGATCCTCCACCAAATTTCACAGTGGGTGTGAGACCCTGTGGCTTGAAGGCCTCTCCAGGTCTCCATTTAATCATAAGACAACCAGTTGGAGGATCGGTGATGATCTGGGGTTGCTTCAGCATATTTCCTTCAGTTGGAAGGAAATATTAAAAGTGCAGAAGCAGAGCTGAAGTGCCGTATGTCATCTGATGGCCTCAGAGAATTGACCCGATTGAAATATAGATATAATACTATTTTGTTGCAGAAAGTGGAGTTTTGGTTATTCAGGGCAAGACAGTCATACTTTGAGTTGGGGGACAAAGCAGGGAAGCTTTTGGCTAGATATATAAAGCAGAGAGAGTCTCTTTCTATCATTCCCTCAGTGAAATCTGCTGGTGGTGAAATTTTTACCTCAGCCTTTGATATTAATAATGCTTTTAAAGAATTCTATCTTGATCTTTATAGTTCCACATCTTTGTCTACTGATGAAGATATTAGAAAATTTGTGGAACCATTAGATCTTCCTAAACTGAAGACTGAGCAAAAAAACTCTCTTGATTCTGAGATAACCTTGGAGGAGCTTGATGAGGTAATTAAGTCCCTATCTACTGGCAAGACTCCAGGGCCAGATGGTTTTGCCGCAGAATTTTTTAGATCCTATGCTACAGAACTGGCTCCACTTTTGTTAGAAGTTTATACTGAAACATTAAAGAATGGAATGCTTCCTCGAACCATGGCTCAAGCCTGGATCAGTCTGATTCTTAAAAAGGACAAAGATCCAAGTGAGTGTAAAAGTTACCATCCAATCTCCCTGATCCAACTAGATGTAAAAATGTTGTCAAAAATTTTGGCTAACCGATTAAGTAAGGTTATGACATCTTTTATACATATAGATCAGGTGGGGTTTATTCGGGGCCACAGCTCTTCTGATAACATCAGGCGTCTCATCAATATCATGTGGTCAGTAGCGAATGATAAGTCTCCGATCACTGCCATCTCACTTGACGCCGAAAAGGCGTTTGATATGTAGAATGGGATTATCTTTTTAAGATTTTGGAAATGTATGGGTTCGGGAGTACATTTATTGGTTGGATTAAGTTACTTTATAGACACCCTGTAGCAGCGGTACAAACAAATTGATTAATTTCAGATTATTTTACTCTGGATAGGGGCACCTGGCAGGGTTAGCAGCCGTGATAAGAAAGGAGGATGATTTTCCAGGGGTGGTGGCAGGAGGTGTGGGGCATAAGCTTTTGCTTTACGCTGATGATATTTTATTATTCGTCTCCAACCCCATTAGATCTATGCCCTGCCTCCACAGAATTATTAATTCCTTCTCCAAATTCTCAGGATACAAAGTCAATTGGTCTAAATGCGAAGCTTTGGCTCTGACAGCGCACTGTCCAGTAACGGCTTTCCAGCCGGGTGCCTTCCAGTGGCCCAAACAGGGCATTAAATATTTGGGGATTTTATTCCCAGCAAACTGATTTAGTTAGTGTTAATTTTGACCCTTTAATAAAAAGGTTTTCGAGCGATGTGGGCAGGTGGGCTTCATTACATCTATCGATGATTGGGAAGGTTAATGTTATTAAAATGAATTGTATTCCAAAATGTAACTACCTGCTACAATCTCTCCCTGTAGATGTCCCCCTCTCTTATTTCAAGTAATTTGATAGCATGATAGTCCTTCATTTGGAATGGTAAACGTCCCAGATTGCATTTTAATAAGTTACATAGGCCGATAGACAAAGGTGGGCTAGGCCTACCCAAGATTTTGTTTTATTACTATGTGTTCAGTCTCAGACATTTGTCTCATTGGTCACTTCCACCTGAGATAGCCCTTCCCTGGTTTGTTATTGAACAGGCAGTTCTTGCCTCTATTTTGCCATTACAAAGCATCTCTATCAAACTAATCGGAAAAGTTACACCCCGTTATTTCGCATTTACACTTGGTATGGACTAAAGAGTCCAGATTGTTTAAATTGGACACTTATTTAAATGTTGCCTCGAGCATATGGCTGAACCCAAGATTGTGTATTGGCAAGTCCCCTTTCTGCTGGCCAGAGTGGATTGTGAGGGGAGTTGCTACAATCGGTGACCTATATGAAAGTGGAGTGTTGAGATCGTTTGAAAACTTGGTCCAACATTTTGGGATCCCCAGACCTCAGTTTTATAGGTATTTACAACTGCGCCACTTGCTTTGTACTATTTTTGGGAGTAGCACACACCCCCCTAAGGAGGCAGATGTTTTGGGAGAGGTGATTGCGGCTTTTGGAAAAGGTCATGAGGCATCAGTGTACTACTCCCTGTAAATTCAGAGTCTCGGGGATGGAGCCTTAACTTCTCTCAAGAGAGTATGGGAAAAAGATTTCAACTTGGCATTGGAGGAAGGAGTGTGGGCTAAGATTCTTAAAAATGTTAAGTCTGCATCTAGAGATGCAAGGGTGCGTCTTATACAATTCAAAAGTTTGCATAGATTTTATTGGACCCCCTCTAGACTGTATAGGCTTGGTCTTAAATATACACCCACCTGCTGGAGATGCCAATCGGAGGATGGAGACATGGCCCATGTTTTTTGGTGGTGTGTCGAGATCCAGAAATTCTGGTCGAAGGTTCAGAATTTTGTGTGCAACGTGGTGGGCACTCGGGTTTCGTTTTGCCCCAGAAATTGTGTTCTGGGTGATGGGGCGGTCATCGATGTGGGGGATGGCCATATTTAGAACTGGGTTCTGACCTGTGTGATGATCGCCAGACAGGTTATTTTGAGGGTTTGGAGGTCAGCTGGTGTGCCCCCATATCCGGAGTGGTGCACGGAGATGGGGAGGGTAGCAGCTTATGAAGAGGTGTCATTGGGAAGACGGGATGATTTAGAGATGTTTGTCCAGAAATGGGGCAGGTATTTGGAATTTTTGGGGGGGCTCCCGGGTGGGGTGTGGAGAGAGTATTGTAGTATAGTTTTTAAGTGAGTATGATTATTATGTGTGTATATGTATGTGTGTGTATGTGTGTATGTATATATATATATATATATATGTGTATGTGTATGTGTATGTATATATTTACTTATGTGTGACCACAGGATTGTTTTTTGGGGAGGCGGGGTTGGGGGATGGGGAGGGGGGTTGTGGGGTTTAAATGTTGTGTGTATATATATATATATATATATATATATATATATATATATATATATATATATATATATACAGTATGTGTGTTTCTTGTTATTATAAGATTGAATAAAAAATGTTAATTAAAAAAAAATAATAATTTGACTCTCGATGGATGTACTGTTTCATCGTCTTTAATAGCGAAGAACTTAGGTGTTATATTTGATACCAATCTGTCCTTTGAAAATCAAATTACCAATGTTTGTAGAACAGCATTCTTCCACCTAAGAAATATTGCTAATTTATGACACATGCTCTCTGTTGCTGATGCCGAAAAACTAATTCATGTGTTCATGACCTCAAGATTAGATTATTGTAATGCATTACTGGGAGGATGTCCAGCAAGATCAATAAATAAACTTCAATTGGTTCAAAATGCAGCAGCCAGAGTGCCGACGAGAACCAAGAAATATGATCATATTAGCCCCATTTTATCATCGTTACATTGGCTACCTGTTAAATTTCGTATTAATTTTAAAATTATGTTAACTACGTACAAAGCTTTGAATGCTCTAGCTCCGCAGCACTTAAGTGACCTTCTACCACGCTATATTCCATCACATTCATTACGATCGCAAAATTCTGGTCTGTTAATAGTTCCTAAAATATCAAAATCCACAAAAGGAGGTAGATCCTTTTCATATTTGGCTCCTAAACTATGGAATAGTCTCCCTAATACTGTTCGAGATGCAGACACACTCACTCAGTTTAAGTCTAGACTAAAGACACATCTATTTAGCCAGGCATACACCTAATTTATCCTTCAACTCACAATTAGGCTGCTTTAGTTAGGTCTGCCGGAACCAGAAACAGTGATCATGATCTATAACTCTGCAATAAATTGAATGGCATCTATGCTAATATTATTTTATTTGTTTCCCTGTCTCAACCTCGGGACTCCTATACTGAGGTCACCAGAACCGGCCAGATCCAGCTCCGTTCCTGCTTGGTGTTGGACTCCACTGCTACATGTTGCAGTGTGATGATGACTAAAAGCAGCCGGTGCTAGCCAAACATCACTTCAGTTTATTATGATGGACTTCAGAGGATGAACTAATGCCAAGTCCAACCATAAGACACAGGATACTTCATATGCCATAGCCTGAACCTTGGACATAGGATAGACCTCACCGAAATTACCGGCCAGGTTGAACTGCGATGCACCTAACTGATCTCTGCCTACATCAACACGGTCTAATGATGGACTACACTCTTGAAATGGAATACATAGACTATCAATTAATTGCCAACAAAACCCTTCATCAGACAACTAACAAGGACAATTGCATCTATGTGAACTTCTGCAGTTAATCCAGGATGAACTTCAAAGACATTAGTCATTAATCTTACAGTTCATACAAAATCTTTGTTTTAAACACTGACCCTTAAAACTTACTTAGTTTAATAATTTTAAACCATTACTTGCACTATACATAAGTAATATTGGCATTATATTCATGCTGTTTAGCCAGAGGGGAACTGGCTCCCACAGTGAGTCTGATTTCAACCAAGGTTATTTTTCTCCATTAACCAACATCTTATGGAGTTTTGTGTTCCTTGCCACCGTCGCCTTCATCTTGCTCACTGGGGTTATAAATACAATTATTATTTAATTACTTATTTTTAAACAATTCACAATTGTATTTTCTCAAACTACACAATGATGACTCTAAGACATTTGTTGGGCCTCATGTATTCAGATAGAAGACAAAGGCAGGCCTAACACAGTTGTAAAACCTGAGTGAGGCCCACACACTGTCATAAATCTTACTGATAAAAACCGCGCCAAAATCAAACAAAGGGAGTCCAAAACAGACTACAAATCCCACGAAGCCTTGCTCACTAAAGGATTAAACTCTCAACTCCTACTGGATGAGGCACACAACAGAACGGCCCTCAACTATGACGTCAACGGAAGTAGAAATTACTCTGAGACCCTTCCGGGCATTGCTTCCAGCAACTTTGCTCTTCCTGTGTAGACGCAGGTGGCACAAGGAAGTAACATCCAACTTGAAACTGTGGCCATACAATCTCCACCTTGCTGGATGAGTTGAGATTACTCTGTGTTCCACCGAACACTCTAATGGATCCAAAGGAGACTGCCGAGCAATCCGCATCTTCATCCGTTTGCCTGCAGAAGTGAAGAGAAAAAGATTTCTCTTCCCTCTTCAATCAAGTCGACGTCGTTGATTTCTCCACCAGCCCGCCGAGAATCAGCAGCCGTACCACCCGCCGACAGAGCGAGGAAACAGCCTCCCGTCATCACCCGAGCCTCGAGGAACTGAGTCGGAGTTAAAGGACGGATGAACACACATTCTGCATCCTCATGCGATTCAAGTAAGAGGTTTACGTCTGGGCAGAGATAGAATATTATAGTGTGTTATTCTTGTGTATCAAGGTTATTGCTTGTACAGTTTACGGACCGCCGAGTCCGCTCATTGCTGCTAATAATACTCAAGGTATTACTGTAATGTACTGTTAGCACGAATAAAAATCTGCTGTGTTGTAGTCCAACCACATTGGACTGTTGTGTATTTCCGCAATCGCGGGTGAGACCGGCACACTGAGTTTATCCATTAAAGAACCAAAGACCGCGGGACGGTTTATGATCCATCCACGCGTGTTCCATCTCTAAGTGATAAACTAACAGCTGCTTTCTCTCCCACAATCGCGAAACCAGCTTTAGTGCCGCCACTTTATTCTCTCTCTCTCTCTCGTACTAACCACACACACACGCGACCCCTCACAAACATTCTCGCACACACTTTTGGCTAGTAGATAACTTCGTGATAAAGCTCAGCTTTGTCCCTAAGTTATCGTACAAGCGGAGACACGCGGTAAACGGGCAGACGCCATTAACCGGCTTCTCTCCGCCCACATTCACGGCCATATTCTCTGGTCGGAAATCTCGCGTGACGTACTCTCCATGAGAGTCACGTCCGCCATTTTGTGTGCGTCACACATAAAATGTCAGTGCTCGGATTCAAGCCTTCATTGTTTCCTTTTGAATGTCGATTTTCTGAAGAGAACAATCTAATATTGAGACTGTTATACTGTATGGTTATTAGTCCCTGATTCCAGGGTGGTGCCCCAGGAATATTAATCCTTATTAATATTCTATTGATTTTGATAATTGATAATTATCTTTTATGATTGTTGAATTTGAAGGATCAGTAAGCTAGTGTTAATTCTAATCAATGTTCCATTGATTTTAATAATTAATGATTATCTTTGATAATAATTAATATTCTATTGAATTTGATGGTTATCTTTGTTGATGTGAAGGATTAAAAGAGCTAACATTGATTCAAATCAGTGTTCTATTGATTTTAATAACTGATGATTATCTTTGATAATTATTAATTATTGTTAATAACCAAACCCACTCCTGAATGTAGCCCACTACATTTACTGGTGCCCCGTATGAGGCTTTAATGAGTTAGATTCTATTATTTAATTTAAATATTAATAAATAACTAAAGAAATAATTATTAGTTATTTCTGATAGTAAAACTGATCTAAACAACCAGTAGAAACTACACATTATAGATATTACAGTTTTATCTTCTGTTAATGCCTGATCTTCTGTAAAGCTGCTTTGAAACGATGCGTGTTGTGAAAGGCGCTATACAAATAAAAGTGACTTGACTTGACCAACAGAAAGGGGACTTATTAATACGTACATAATTTTGGGTTCAGCCATATGCTCGAGGCAACATGTAAATAAATGAATATCCAAATTAAACACTCCGGACATTTTTGTCCATACCGAGTGCAAATACGAGATAACGGGGTGTAACTTCTCCGGTTAGTTTAATAGAAAGGCTTTGCAATGGCAAAATAGAGGCAAGAACCTCCTGTTCAATACAAAACCAGGGAGGGGCTCCCTCAGGTGGAAGTGACCAATGATCCAAATGTTTGAGCCGAATGCATAATAATAAAACAAAATCTTGTGTAGGTCTAGCCCACCTTTGTCAGTCGGCCTATGCAACTTACTGAAATGTAATCTGGGACGTTTACCATTCCTAATGAAGGACTTCGCTATGCTATCAAATTGCATGAAATAAGAGAGGGGGACATCTATAGGGAGAGATTGTAGCAGGTAGATGAATTTTGGAATACAATTCATTTTAATAACATTAACTTAATCAATCATAGATAAATGTAATGAAGCCCACCTGCCCACATCGCTCGAAAACCTTTTTATTAAAGGGTCAAAATTAAATCACACAAATTTGCTGGGAATAAAATACCCAAATACTTAATGCCCTGTTTGGGCCACTGGAAGGCACCCGGCTGAAAAGCTGTTACCGGGCATAATCAGAGCCAAAGCTTCGGATTTAGACAAATTAACTCTGTATCCCAAGAATTTAGAAAAGGAATTAATAATTCTGTGGAGGCAAGGCATAGATCTAGTGGGGTCCGAGACAAATAATAAAATATAATCTGCATAAAGCAAAAGCTTATGTGCCACACCTCCCGCCACCACCCCTGGAAAATCATCCTCTTTTCTTATTGCAGCTGCTAATGGTTCCAGGGCAAGACAGAACAATAATGGGGAAAGAGGGCAACCCTGCCGGGTGCCCCTATCCAGAGTAAAATAATCTGAAATTAATCCATTCGTTTGTACCGCGGGTGTCTATAAAGTAACTTACTCCAACCAATAAAAGTATTCCTGAACCCGTACATTTCCAAAATCTTTAAAAGATAATCCCATTCTACCATATCAAATGCCTTTTCGGCCAGAGTCTGATCATTCGCCACTGACCACATGATATTGATGAAATGCCTAATGTTATCTGAAGAGCTACGGCCCCAAACAAACCCCACCTGATCTATATGTATAAGAAATGTCATAACTTTACTTAATCAGTTTTTGACAATATTTTAACAAAATTGGACGGTGACTCTTACACTCGCTTGGATCTTTTTAAGAATCAGACTGATCTGGGCTTGCATCATGTTTGGCGGAAGCTTTCCATTCTTTAATGATTCCATATAAACTTCTAGCAAAAGTGGAGCCAATTCTGTAGCATTAGATCTAAAAAACTCAGCGGCAAAGCCATCTGGCCCCAGAGACTTGCCTGTAGGCAAGGCCTTAATTACCTCGCCAAGCTCCTCCAAGGTTATCTCTGAATCAAGAGAATTTTTTTGCTCAGACGTCAGTTTAGAAAGTTGGTTCTAAACTAATGGTTCCACAAAGTTTCTAATATCCTCATCAGTAGATGAAGACGTGGAAATATAGAGATCAAGATAGAATTCTTTAAAAGCATTATTATTATCAATGGCTGAGGTAAATATTTCACCACCAGCAGATTTCATTGAGGGAATGTAGAAAAAGACTCTCTCTGTTTTATATATCTAGCCAGAATTGTTCCTGCCTTGTCCCCAGACTCAAAGTATGACTGTTTGCCCTGAATAGAAAAACTCCACCTTCTGCGACCAAATAGTATTATATCTGTATTTCAGTCATGTCAATTCTCTGAGGCCATTAGATGACATTTGGCGCTTCAGCTCTGCCTCGGCACTTTTAATATTCCCTTCCAATTCCACGAGTTCTTGTGCTTTGGAGTTTTTGGTGAATGATGCATACTGTATGATCCGACCCCTAAGAACCGCCTTAAGTGCCTCCTAAGCCACACCCACAGAGGATACTGAGGACCAGTTTGTCTCCATATTAACACTGATTTCAGCCTTTAACATTTGTTGGAATTCAGGATTTTGCAAAAGGGCACATTAAAGCGCCAACTATATGATTTCCTTTTCTCCATATGTGGCAACACCTCTAAACATACCAGGGCGTGATCTGAGAATAAAATGTTTCCAATTGAGCAATCAACAACAGATGAAATGAAGGACTTAGATATAAAAAAAAAAATCTATTCTAGAGTAAATCATATGGACTGATGTAAAAAAAGTATAGTCCCTACTAGATGGGTTCAAAAGTCTCCAAACACATCCTGTGAAGTGTCAATGTTGCTCTAGGGGGCTTGCACACTTTTGCTTCACTATGATCAAGGACTGAGTCCATCAAAAGATTAAAGTCTCCTCCCAATATTATATCACGAGGAGTGCCAGCGGCTTGCAACATCCCTTCAAGATCTATAAATAAGCCCTGATAATCAACATTAGGAGCGTAAATATTAGCCAAAATAAGACTTTGCCCCTGAATTTCTGCTAAAACAATAATGACTCTTCCTATTTTATCTTGAATCTATTTGAGACATTTGAATTGTAGATGTTTACTTATCAGTGTAATGACTCCCCTGCTCATACTTGAGCCAGCACTAAAGAAACCACCCCATATCTTCCCAAATTTTTCAGCTTCCTGTGGGGAAAGATGCATTTCTTGAAGAAACACTATATCATATTTCTTATGCTTAAGAAGAGAAATAACCTTCCTTCTTTTTATGGGGTGCCCTAACCCATTCACATTCCACGTGGAGAGAGACAATCCACTCATATTAACATTTGACATTTTGACATATGAGAAACAATTGATTGTATGTCAACAACAAAATTATAAAGACCACATTCCAACATTAGTGCAACAATCAAACCCTGAACTTCCCCCAGAACCAAACAAACAGAAAAAAGAAAAACGTGTGCATAAACCCCACCTACGAGAGCCCCTGCGACAACTTTGCTGTTGGATTGCACAAGTCAGGTGTTTCTATACAAATTTTGTGAGACAGAATTACACAACAAAAGATATTCTATAAAACAAACTCCAGCCAATAGGCGTAATAAGCACAAAGAGCATGCAGAATCATCCACAAAACTGTCCCAAAGGAGTGTTACTCCACAAAACAAACTCCAGCCACTAGGTGAAACCAGCACAAAAAGAAACAAAAAAGGAGCTCAGTTTCCTCGAACAGTCGAGTTGGTCCACTCGGCTGCAACGTGAGTACCACAAAATGACTTACTCACTCCATTGACTTTATGAAGGACATCGCTTGCTGTGGGCATGTGAATGTTTTACGGCCATCCTTAGCACCTATTCTCAATTTGGCCTGGAATATCAGTGCAAAAGCGACCTTCCGTTGATGTAAAAGATTCTTGCATTCCTTGAATCGATCACGTTTCTCTCGCCGAATTCGCAAAGTCTGGGAACAAGAAAATGCTGTGGTTTTTCCAAGAAAGCCTTCCTTTACTCCTCGCCTCACATAACACACAATCTTTATCGGATGATCTCAGAAATTTGGCCAGAATTGATCGGGGCCTCTTTCCCTAAGCGGATCGCTGAGCCGGAACCCTGTGAGCTTGCTCGAGTTCCAGCTTATGGCCTGTTATGTCAAGCAGATTCAGAAAGAGCCTGTCCAGGAATTTCACCATAACCTGACCCTCTTCGGTCTCAGGAATTCCGACAATATGGACATTATTCCACTGGCTACAGTTCTCCATGTCCTCCAACTTCTCCCGGACACGCTCCAAATCTACCTTGGTCGCTAGCGGATTAGCAGATAATTCCCTCTCCGATGACTCTAGATAATCGATCCGTTTCTCAACATCCCCCACTCTTGTCACTACATCAGTAATTTTCGCCTTCATGGCCGTGATCGATCGACGTATTACAGCAATGACCTTTGTCAGCATTGCCGACATGTTCAACATCTCTCGTCGAATTTCCCACAGCTCTCCGACCAAATCGACTCCCTGGCATGGGGCCTTCTCGGGGGTGTCAGCTTGAGCACGTAAGTGTCTTTTAATGTCTCCAGAGCCCGAGGATTTTGAATTCTTTGACATATTGTCCTCCTAGAACAGTTATGGAACAGAGTGTATTGAATCTCACTGGTTTATTTCATTCAAAGTGTTAAATCTAGCAAAGTGCGCAGAGCTCGCCGTTCACACGTCCGATCCTCGCATGGTGTCAAGTGACTCCCCCAATCTTTCATGTCTTTATTGAACACATCCCATTAAAAATTCACAGTGCTGTGAAAAAAGTAAGTGAACCCTTGGATTTAATAACTGATCGATCCTCATTTGGCAGCAATAACCCCAACCAAGCATTTCCGGTAGCTGCGGATTAGACTTGCACAATGTTCAGAAGGAATTTTGGACCAATCTCCCTAACAGAACTGCTTTAGCTCAGCCATGTTCTTAAGATGTCTGGTGTGAATGGCTCTCTGGATGTCATTCCACAGCATCTCTATTGGGTTAAAGGTGCACTCAGTAATTTTTTTCCTCATTAAAAAGTTTACCTCCTAAATTGCAATTTTGGAATATACAGTATGTAGGAAATCATGAACACTCACATTAAAATGAAGACTCCAGTCATATCAGTAACCTTATAAAAGCTGTTTTATTCTACATGGAGAGTGAGTCTGCATATGGGGGCGGCCATGTTAGAATCAAATGACCAGCTGAATACTACTTGCTTATCTCAGTAACCGCCCTGTTATTGGCCACTTTCACTCAAGGATTAAAGTAATCATGACTGACTGTGAATAGTGAATTTTTATGGCATCTAAAACTGAAAACAATTGATTTTAAATTATGCTGCATCCAAGATGACACAAAGACAAAAGTTATTTAGTGCACCTTTAAGGTCTGGGCTCTGACATGGCCACTCCAAAAGGTGGATTTTCTTTTTTTGAAGCCATTCTGTAATGGATTTACATCAGTTTTTAAGGTCATTGTCCTGCTGCATCACCCATCTTCTACTGAGCTTCAGCTGGCACACAGCCACCCTGACATTATCCTGTAGGATATCTTGAAAATGTTGGGGATTAATTTTTCTTTCGATGATGGCAAGCGGTCCAAGCCCTGATGTCACGGTCCTGTCGCTCTATCAGTCTGGGTTTTGGTCTGACAGGGCCATGGCATTATCCGCCCATGTCTGTCTTTGTGTGAGCATGTGGTCCCTGTTTTATTCCCGGCCGTGTGCTCTTCTGTCTGTCTTGTGTGAGCACTATCTCTGTTTTATTCCCAGCTGCACGCTCCACTGTCTGTTGTGTTACATGTCTGGAATATGGTGTCTGGGTTATGACTTCCTGTCTAGTTCAGTTCCGGTCTGTGTCAGGACCCTGACATTCATACTCCTTGTCTGTCTCTCACGTCCACGGACACACATTGCGCTTGCTTTGCACCACGCGCCTGGGTCGCGAGCTGTCTTCCTGTTTGTGCTGAGGTTCGGTCACTTCGGAAAGGTGTTGGGTGTGTGTGTAGCCAAACTCTTACACAAGTGTCTGCTCTTGTCTTGTTTGTCGATTGGCATCAGTGTATATTGCCTCATTGTCTTGGTGATGTGCGCTCATGCCAATCAGATGTTTTGCCTGCTTGTGAGAGCACGCAGCTTTGTTATTGATCCTAGAGCGCCACGTGCTTCTCGGTCTGACATCACACCCTGCCTCCTCATTTGCTCGTTATTGTTTCATTGTTTACACCTGCTCGAGATTAACCCTCTTGATTTCTCTCCCTATTTTAGTCTCCTCGTGTTTGCTGTCCAATGCCAGTTTGTCTTGTAATGTTCTCTGTACAGACCTGTGTATTGTTCCTCAGTGTTCCTGTCTTCCTGTCACCTTCCTGTTCCAGTGCGGTCTGGTTAGTCCTGTTTCCCATTTCCCTCTGCCTGATTCCCTTGATTACTTTTGTCTCCTTCGGGGTTGTTTATGTTTTCCCCCTCGTGAGAGTTTGATTTATTTATAAAGTATTTTTGTTTTTTCATCTCTGCGTTTGTGTCCTTACCTCTCCCCAAAAACCGTGACACCCGAAGCAGCAAAGCAGCCCTAAATCATTGTGCTTCTTTGACCGACTTCACCACTGGGATTATGTTTTCATGTTGGTATGCGGTGCTCTTTTTACGCCATTCAAAGTGCTGCGTGTTCTTCCCAAACAAGCCAACTTTAGTTTCATCAGTCCACAAAACATTTCCCGGTAGCATTGTGGAGTGTCAAGGTGATATTTGGCAAACCAGTGGCTTCGTTCGGTGTGTCCTGCTATGTACACCATGCCGGTTTAATGTTTTCCGTGGACTCATGAACAGAGATGTTAACCAGTTCCAATGATTCCTTCAAGTCTTCAGCTGTCACTCTGGGGTTCTTTTTTACCTCACTGACATTCTGCGGTGTGCCTTTCGAGTCATCTTGGCTGGATGGCCACTTCTAGGGAGAGTAGCCATAGTACTAAATCTGTGGACAAGTGAATATCTAAGCTCTTCAAGATAACTTTGTAAACCTTTCCAGCTTAATGCAAAGCAATAATTCTTGATCATAGGTCTTCTAAGATCTCTTTTTTTTGTGAGGCATGGTCCATGTCAGCAGATGCTTCTTGTGAATAGCAAACTCAAAATGTTGGGATTTTTATTGGTCAAAGTAGCTCTAACCCACACCTCCAATCTCATTTCATTAATTGGATGCCAGGTTTGCCAACTCCTGACTCTAATTAGCTTTTGTTGATGTCAATAGCATAGGGGTTCACATAATTTTTCCAACCTACACTGTAAATGTTTGAATGATGTATTCAGTATGTGCAAGAACAATACAACAATTTGTGTGTTATTAGTTAAAACAGATTGTGTTTGTTCATTATTGTAACTTAGATGAAGATTAAACCAGATTTTAAGACAAATGTATACATAAATGCAGGTCATTCCAAAGGGTTCACATACTTTTTCTTGCCGCTGTATAGGGGTGTTCAGTCTTCAGATGCATCTAGTAACTGAGTACTCCTGAAATATTGTAACAAGAGAGAAATCGAGTAATTAAAGCTCAGGGGGACATGAGACACACACTTAGTGAGAATCTAATCTGTGTGGCTACAAAAGAGCACTGCATTCCTAAATCCTTCAACTAGCTTAATATGTAATTAATTTTCAGAAATCATCTGCAGAGAAATTCCTCTCAGTGTTCAGTAACATATTTTCTGGACTGACTTGAAGAGAATAGTAAAAAAAAAGAGAGAGAGAGATAGATTTAGGCTTCATTGGATTCTTTACATTCTTGTGAGCATGGTCTGACCAGCCATGATTTATGAGCACATTAAGGAGCATTACACGACCCCTGGCGAAAGATCACAGAGGATGAGAGAGCTCGCTCTGGCCACTCACACAATAAAAAGGACCTATTTTTAGGCATTTAAAACCACACATGGTGCACAGCGTAAAATCTCCACACTACAGGACAGCATTGATCCAAAGCTGGCCTTTAATGTAATCTAAGTTCCTCTTCATCATGAAATACAGGGACTAACACAATGACAGATATCTGCTGCCTGTACATTTCACTAAAACTTCTTGACATTACCTATTTCTTACACTGACACTGCTAGTTTAATTTCATTTCTGCAAATAGCTCACATTACTACATATTAAAAGGAAAACAGGTTTGTGCTTTATTGTATAATGGTGCTTCAACTTAGCATGTGCATTTGGGTTGCATCGAGAAATTTAACAAAAACAGAGGGTTGTGTGGTGACTTTATGAAGAGTGCACACTGATACATGCACACTTAAAGGAATGTTCTGGGTTCAATTAAGTTAAGTTCAACTGAGAGTGTAGCAGCTCGCAATTGGTACCCTGGACTCAAGAACTAGACAGACATTGTCATCAGGCTCCAACACTCTTTTAATCTGCAAAGAGGATATACCATCAGTGAAACAACGGACAATGCTCTCTCTCCAATCTGGTACACACAGGATTAATTATGGAGAGAATCTTCACATGCACCTGTTCACCTCAGCGCACTCTAACAAACTGAGATGACGCATGCACTGTGAAGCATAGTACCTGAAGCGCTTCACTGATGACATTCCCCCTCCACACAAATACTCCAGTAGACAGAGAAATAAAGTTCCAATCCTCAAATAACACACCTAACTTGGAAACAACTCTGAACAAAATTTTGTGAAATTCACTAAATCTGGATTAGAATACATAATATAAACATAGAAATACAGTATTTAAAGGAAAGAAAATAAAATAACAAGAATGACATTTTACTCCAGCTATATTCTCCCCCCTGAACTTCACAAATGTTGTGCTGTAAGGGACAGTCACACGCTGAATAAACATATATCTCCATTGTCCATATCCTTTGCAACAAAATGTTTCCCACCCACAGGGAAAGTGACCCTGGTAGGTTGAGCAGGCCCCCCAGTGACACTCGCAAAAATGGTGCCTTATACACCACCCATAATCACTACAGGAAAATGGCCATCCTGAGACTCATGGATCCACATACCTTTCTCTCTACAATTCACTCATTGCAACATGTCATTCCTGCTTTATCTCAATAAAGATCTTACAACCTCACCCACCGGACTAAAAGTTTTAATTGACTGGGTCATATTCTCTATTAACCGATTCACTGGTTTCACCACTCTACCCAGCCTGGTCTTTACTCCAACCACAGGTCGAGCAAGATGTGGCACATCAGAATTGACAGGCAAGACTGGATCACCCTTACCTACATCAGATACTACCCGGTCAAATTCACAGCTCACACCTACACTCCCAGAAATATCAGCACAATCACTGTTCCCAGTGACTTTCATTCATCAATGAAATAGAAGGTGGTTCCACCACCTCAGACGTTTCAACCAACGACACAACACTGTCAGTCCCACAGGACAATTTCTCTTGTGAGTCCTCCGAAGCTTCTATACTTTCCACCCAGCGAGTTACTCAGTCAGATGCACCAACCTCGGAGGCAGAAATGGCAACATCTTCCCACGACACACCGCTACCCCGAGCAGTAACCCCACTAGCAGCTTTGGATACCAAATCGGAACTTTCTAACTTCAATGGCAAGAAGTTAGCCTGCAGCAACAAATTTCGGTGGACAGTTTTCTCTTGGCCTGCATGGGTGTTGCACACACAGTATGTATGACACTTAGGGTTCATCGCAACAACCCGGTATGGAATGGATTCTCACCGGTCAGCCAGTTTCCTATGTCCACGTTCACCTTTGTTGGCCAGTAGGACCTGGTCGACCACCTCAACATTGTGACCCTTCACGTTGCGGTTGTACAACTCCGCTTGATACTTCTGGCTAGCATTCACATTCTCTTGGGCAATCACCAAAGCTTCTTGCAGGTCATCCCTCATTCGTTTCACATACTGATAATAATCCACAACATAATCATTCCTTCCTACGCTACTGAACATCATGTCCACTGGTAGCTTCGGAGTTCTACCAAACATTAAATAGAATGGTGCATACCCAGTGGATTCGTGAGCCATGAAATTGTATGCAAAAGTCAGCATCTGAATCATTTGTGGCCACTTCTCTTTCGACCTGGGTGTTAACGCCCTGATCATACTACCAAGGGTTCAGTTAAATCACTCAGCCTGGCCATTGCCCATCAGGTGGTATGCAGTTGCTTGGGATTTTCTCACTCCAGCAACCTGCAACAATTCCCAGATTAATTGGCTCTCAAAGTTGGCTCCCTGGTCCGAATGGATCCTCTCTGGGAAACCATATATGCAAAAATACCGATCCCACAACTGCCGTGCCACCTGCTTCACAACACAGGAAGGCATGCGCCCCTGATGTCCAGCTTCATCGTGAACACCCTTCAGGGCCTGCGGGATCAAAGAGGACGGGACCTTTCCCCTACCCACGTAGGACAAGACTCTGGACAAACAGGGATCTTCCTGCTGCCTTTCCCGAAGCTCCTCCAAAGAGAAGACCGGTAACGTGCACTGTCCGAAAGACAACAATGGTTGGGACTCCGGAGTAACCCAAGAGAGCACTCTACTTTCCACTCCTACCTCCCAATCCATGTGACCTTCTAACACCCCAGACACTTCAGGACTGGAGATCGACCCACTACGCTGAGCTGCAGTCGAAGAACACTCTGCACCCTGGACGTTAGTGCTGAGCCTGAAAACGTCCTGAACGGCATCATTGCCAAGTTTCTCTGTTTCTGCCAGCAGCATGCCATAAGGCTCATTTAGAAGCCTCTGACTAACACAAGTGTGGATGAAAGGTTGTCGGCTCAGAGCATTGGCCACTACGTTCTTAATACCAGGGATATACTTAATGCTAAAACTGTAAGGCGCCAGCTTGGCAACCCACCTCTGCTCACACGCATCGAGCTTAGGCTTCGTTAAAATATAATCAATAGATTATTATCTGTCCAGACGACAAATTCATGGCCCTTCAACCAATGGCTGAACTTGTCACAGACAGACCATTTCAGAGCCAAAAACTCTAAGCGGTGAGCAGGGTACCTCGCCTGAGCCCGTGTAAGTGCCTTACTAGCAAAAGCAATAGGCCGAGCTCTGTCCTCACCCTCTGCCACTTTCAATAGTACAGTGCCTAAGCCATCCAACGACGTGTCAGTGGACAAGACAAATGGTTTTGTAAAATCCGGGTGTGTCAGTAAGACAGAATTCATCAGAGCAGCTTTTAACTGTTGAAAGGACGTACTATGCCCCTCCCTCCAGTCACCAGGACTCAACCGCATGAACGAAATAGCTCCCTTTCCTTGGACCTTCTTACCCTTGGGTGCAGCGGTCAAAGCAAACAGCAGTTTTGCTATGCTAGAACAATTTTGGATGAAGCACTGATAGTACAACACCATCCCCAGGAACGATTTAATTTTTCGCTGAGAGGGTGTCACTCCATCCTCCATCATCAGGTCTGACTCGGTCACTTCCACAATAACTCTAACCTTGTCTGGGTCAGCTGCCACCCCTGCGCTATCAAAAATGTGTCCCAAGAACCGTACTAATCTTCTAAGAAAATAGAACTTCTTAGGGGCTAGCTTTAACCCATGCGCACTTAGCCTCTTGAATACCATCTCGAGTCTCTTAATGGCTTCCTCCTCGTTAGGCATGTACACGAGGAGATCGTCTAAGTAGCACAACAGGGTCAGGAAATTCTGGTCACCGAAAATATTAGTCATCAGATGCATAAAACTAGCCGGACTGTTGCACAACCCTTGCGATAAGTGATTGAACTCATAAAGGCCCATCGGCGTTGTGAAAGCAGTGAACCTTTTGTCCTCCTCTGCAATGGCAATGTTATAATAGCCGGAGGTCAAGTCCATTGCGCTAAAAATAGCATTTCCACCCAGAGCCGTCAAACAATCTGCCTGGTGTGGCAAGGGATAAGCGTCCTTTACTGTCCTGGCATTTAGCCAGCGATAGTCAACGCAGACTCTGAGATCCCCAGTTTTCTTCCATACCAGCACAAGTGGAGAGGCTCACTCACTACTGGACTTCCGGATGATCTCCTGTTCCTCCATATCTGAAAGCACCATCCTCAGCTTTTGATACTGGGCTGGAGGAACACGGAGGAAGGGGAGTCTGAATGGATGACTATCCGACAGATGAATTCTATGGACAACATCCCCAGCCTTATCACAGTCAAGCTTATGCTTAGAAAACACCCCCTTGTGTGCCTGAACCAACCGCAAAAGCTGGTTCTTCCAATACGGGGTCACTTCACAAGACTCAATGTCTAGATCGCAGAGGCCCATCCTTTGCAGTGCATCTCGGATGCCAGAGGGAGACTGACCCTCACTCACTACGTCCACACCACTGGAGACAGTATGACTCTGCATACTCACTGCACCTTTGTGCTCATGTTTAGCCTGTACATCCAAGTCTTCAACTGCAATGACCAGAGACACATTAGCGATCTTAGTGTTCCGTCTCAACGTGACAATGGGTTAATCACTTTAACTGGCACCCTCCTGTCACCAGGTAATGTGGCTATGACACGCCCAACGATAACACTTTTCCTATGGGCTTGAGTGTCAGTGGGTTCAACCACTACCGTACTTCCCATAGAAATATGCTCGATCTCGGGCTCTCCAGTGCTGTCTGGCCAGCTCATTACACGCCAGTATCTGTCAGATTGTTTAAGTTGATGGAGAACATACTTGATGACGTTAGTGCCAATAATCAACAGGTCCTTTTGGCCTGGAACAACCAAGGTAGGTACCATCACAGTATGCCCGTACACACACATCTTGAGCTGAAGGATACACTTGAGCTTGACCCGTACACCCCCACAACTGACTAGTAAGATGTCAGCGTGGGACTGATCGGGTTCAAGAGACCCACATGCATCCATCAGTTTACGTTCCATGTCCTTGTTTATTGTACACGCCATGGAGCCGCTGTCCAACAGGGCTTGGCAAGAAACAGTATCGTTTACAATTATGTCAGTGTAAAAAAGGCCATCAGCTTTATCTAGGCTCGCCAAACCCTGGAACAGAACGACACCACCACTGGGAGCAGCTTGGCAAAGGCTATCGTAAATGTCCACAAGATCATCTTCGTCATTGAGGGATTGACTTACCCCACTCACATCGTCCCCTCCTCGGTGTGAGTGTACCAGTTTCCCTGATTAGTTACATCAGCGGCATGCGCTACAGTTTGGTCGACAACCTTGCGACAGTCTTTCCATTGATGCCCAACCTCTAGACAGCTTAGACACCTTTTTTCTCTCATGCAGTGTGAATGGGTTGAATGCGACCTTTCACCGCACACACCACACGGAGAAGAATGGCGCCACGGGGCTAGTTTGTGCCTGGACTCAGGGGCAGGTATGCTCGTACACTCTAGCACCCTTTCCAACATGTTTAACACTCGTTCTAATGTATTTGCTTACCCCTGTCACAAAACCACTGGTCTTAGTGGGTACGCCGACCTCACAGACCACTGTGTTTACAACTACACATTCCCTTCTTGTGGGAGACGAGACCTTAACATCAGTCTCTGCAGCAACAGCCTGGGTTACTGCAACCCTTGTAGTCCCTCTCGTGCTCATCAATAGCCTCTTGGACCTCTCCAGTGGTCCACTTGCTAATCATTTTACATTTGAACACACTACAGAGATCAGAGTTGGGGCAGTTCCGGATAAGCATCATAGCTACTTCCGAACTCATATTCTCCATTTTGCCGCCACTTTTGCGCAAGTAAATATCAGATATTTCGGCAGCAACGTTCAGCCTAACCCAGTAGTCGACAGGGTACTCATGGGGCTTCCGCTGTGTTGCATAGAAATCGGCCAGTGGCTGACATGAACCGGGGCTTTCACTTAAATAGCGTTTCAATACATCGTAAACCATCTCAGGGCAGGTTGCTGCAGTGGGCTGCTTTTCATCTTAACTTTCACAATGTTCCTTGCTCTGCCACCAAGATGGTTCAATATCTTGTCTACACTAGCAGCATAGTCGCAGTCCTTCCTATGTAAATACACTTCCATTTGTTCAATCAAATCCACAATGGTGCATTTGTCTGTACCATCTCCTCTGAAAACTGGAGGCTCCTTTCCATCGGATTTGACTATCAAATTGAATTTGGACAGATCAAGACATGTGGATGTGGCTTCTAACTGACTTGGTCGAGGAAGCATGGGCGGGAAGTGCCAGGCTTTGGTTGGTTAACAACCGACTTGCGATAGAGTCACCTATTTGACTGCCAAGTTCACCAATGAGGTCACGTAACTGTTGCGTAACGCTGTCGACTGCAGCATTGGTAGGGGTAGAAGACATTGGTTAAGCCGATCCACCAACGAGGCACTCGATCAGAGCAGTGGTAGGACCGTAGGCCAACACACATGGCCTGCCAGCTACAGGTTCACTTATTCCCAGAAGTCCTCTGCCTCTACCAATGTGTGGTGTTGCTATCTCTTGATCTCGTCCCCCTTGAGCCATATTATTAGTGAAACTTAGAAATATGGTAAAATGTACAACAAATTTAGCTTCACTATAACATACAGTTTTTCTTCTTGAAAAGAAATAGGAAGGCGGAAAGAAGTGACAACAGATGGAAACCAGTTCAATTCACACACAATGAAAAAAAAAACACAGTCCAGAGGGTACCACAATGTCCAAGTCTGCTACTAGAACATCACCGAAGTGGAGTCATCGGTCTCAATCTCGAACCCTCTCAGCGTTGTGGACCCTCGTTGCAAAACCCAGCGATCAGCTGTTGCCAATCTGGAAGAATCCGGGTCATGGCACAAAATTTATGTAGCAGCTCGCAATTGGTACCCTGGACTCAAGAACTAGACAGACACTGTCATCAGGCTCCAACACTCTTTTAATCTGCAAAGAGGATATACCATCAGTGAAACAATGGACAATGCTCTCCCTCCAATCCGGTACACACATGATTAATTATGGAGAGAATCTTCACATGCATCTGTTCACCTCAGCGCACTCTAACAAACTGAGATGACGCATGCACTGTGAAGTATAATGCCAGAAGCACTTCACTGAAGACATTCCCCCTCCACACAAATACTCCAGTAGACAGAGAAATAAAGTTCCAATCCTCATATAACACACCTAACTTAGAAACAACTCTGAACAAAATTTCGTGAAGTCACTAAATTTAGATTATAATACATAATATAAACATAGAAATACAGTATTTAAAGGAAGAAAATAAAATAACAAGAATGACATTTTACTCCAGCTACAACAGCATTTGTGGCATGATGTTTATAACCACCAACAATTATTTAGACTCACCTTTTGTTTATTTAAAATAAAAAATTGCAGTTAAAGTAAGCAACTTACAATGGAAGTGAATCCATTAACTTTAAAATACACACTGTTTCAAAAGCATAGTCATTGTACATTGTATACGTTTACATGATTTTAATGTGATGAAATCACTTTCTAAACTTATTTGTGTACAGTTTTATCCAATATTACAATTTCATTGTCATGACAATGTAATGCTAGGAAATCCCTGATTTTATCACACTAAAATCATGTTAACATGTATAATGTTTACATCTTGTGGCTATACTTTTGAAACAGTGTGCATTTTAACATTTATGGACTGGCCCCATTCACTTCCAAGGTATGTGGTTTACAGCATTTTACTGTATTTTTTTTTTTTTTAAATAAACGTAGGACGAGCTGAAATGATTATTTATGGTGATAATCAATATGATGAGATTATAGAGTGTTCTTCAAATAAGTTCATATTGGGAATTTATGAAAAATGGAATGGCCAGTTAAGGCCTGCATGACATAGTCCACAGGACACCGTACATACATCACATTCCAGATTTAGTTAGTAATCCCACAATCTAGTTAAGGATCTGGAAATTGGATCTAATCAATTAATTCTACAGTCAATTTGCATAACAGATGCTCTACCGGCCATTAAAATTCACAATTTGTCTTAAAATGTCTCATTGGCTGACTATAGTTTTAGAAATTAAAAGATACAACATTATATATTATAATGAAATATAGTTCCTTGTACCAATTAGAAATGAGAGGACCAACCTGTGACCACATTTTACCATACAGGCTCTCATAAAGGATTAAAACTGGTAGAATTTATGCTTACATAGGTAATCACCACATAGTAGATTCATAGTTCCATTTCCAAAGCATTAATCAATAGCGATTTACAGCATTTTATTTAGCAGCTCAAACACAAACTGTGCCCAGACCTCTTCTTATTATAAACAAGGTGCTGACTCTGTATACTGTACATGACCTTTGGCAAATCCAGTCCATTCTTTTCCATTAACCATCCCAGCTTTCTTTCTCTCTCTCTCTCTCTCTCTCTCTCTCGCTTGCTCGCTCTCTCTCTCTCTCTCCAGGGGAGTTTCCTCTCAGTCAAACCTGCTCCTTGTGCTTGTTGCTCAGATGTATTGTTAAGTATCAATTCCTAGTGTCACCTTTGTGGGTTTTATTTATTTGTCGGCCTGCTGGTATGGAACACAGTGCGAGCATCACTCAGGTAGATGGATTATTATTCACCTGCAAACCCTCATCAATCTCCACAATTTGACTTCCTGCATCACGTACAACTGTTACTGTCATATTAAAGCACTGCATTATAAAGATCAATGGCCTTTTAAATACACCCTAGATAAAAGTGATTGGTGACATTAAATAAAAAAGGCTGATGACTGTCTTACAGATGAGGTGTCTCACCTGTGCTGATGATGGTTTGTACAAAACAATTACCATATAATACATTCTGATATTTATGATTTATCAAATTGCATCTTTCCTACATAATCAACACTTGACACAGAGATGACTTAAATCAAAGTAGTTGTCAATTAGAGATCTGGCATGCTCTAGATGCCAAAAAAATTAGGCTACAATGTGCAGAGGCGCCACTGTATTTGCAATACGTTTCCATGCAATTTTAATTCAATTACTACTGTTGCTGGCCTTTACGAATAATATTCTGATGTAATGCAATGCATTACATACAATACATGTACATTAGGGAAGACATCACGTTTTACTCCAGAGATTATATTTCTCAGGGTGGTCAATTTCTGTATAGCCACATGTCTTAAAGGGATAGTTCACCCAAAAATGAAAATTCTCTCATCATTTACTCACCCTCATGCCATCCCAGATGTGTATGACTTTCTTTCTTCTGCTAAACACAAATGAAGATTTTTAAAAGAATATCTCAGCAATGCTGGTCCTTTCAATGCAAGTGAATGGTGGCCAGAAATCTGAAGGTCCATAAAGCACATAAAAGCAGCATAAAAGTAATCCATAAGACTCTAGTGGTTAAATCCATATCTTCAAAAGCAGTATGATAGCTGTGGGTAAGAAACAGATCAATATTTAAGTTATTTTTAGCTATAAATCTCCAGTTTCACTTTCTCATCTGAAAGTCACATGTGGTGTCTGTTTAGTTTCGCCACATGTGACTTTCAGATGAGAAAGTAAAAGTGGAGATTTATAGTAAAAAAGGACTTAAATATTGATCTGTTTCTCACCCACACCTATCATATCGCTTCTGAAAAAATGGATTTAACCACTCGAGTCCTATGGATATGGGGGACATCCCCTGTCCAATCCCAACACCACGACCAAAACAAAATCTATGTCTCTCTTTAAATCTACACCTGCAAAAAAACAGCCTTTTTAGCTAAACTTAAAAAGTAACAATTATGAAGCACAAAAAAAAAGTTGTTTTGGCCAAGAAATATTGTAACTGATACATTTGTCATTTAAAACGCATTTGACAACCTGCTCCCATAAAAAAAAAAAAAAAATGGTGACAACATGCCCCGACCTGTCTTTTATGAAAAATACTATTGTCCTTAGAACACATTTAAAACTTTCAGTAAAAGTCTGCCTTCATAATATAGTTAAGCCATGCCTTAATGTATACCAGTGTGGTTAGATTATGTTCGCTTGTTTATCCAAGAGCTATTACAAAAATATGATAGAGAAAATGTACTTTCACATACTTTTAAAATTTTTCACAAACATTCACAAAATTATTCTAATTTAAGAAGGTTTTCAACTAACAAACATAAAACCACCAGAGAAAGAACATATTTGGACTTTTATCTCCAAATCTGTGACAACATTCTTGTGTGACAACTCTATCTATCTATCTATCTACAGTTGAAGTCAGAAGTTTACATACACTTAGGTTGAAGTCATTAAAAGTCATTTTTTAACCACTCCACAGATTTCTAATTAGCAAACTATAGTTTGGCTAGTTGTTTAGGACCATCTACTTTGTGCATGACAAGTAATTTTTAGTTTTAGTCATTTCTAGTGCAAGTAAATTTTCCAACAATTGTTTACAGACAGACTGTTTCACTTTTAATTGACTATATCACAATTCCATTGGGTCAGAAGTTTACATACACTTAGGGTATGTTTACACGACAAAGATGTACTAAAAACGGAAAGTTTTTCCTTTGCGTTTTTGAAAAGTTTCGCGTACAGACAACAACATTGTCAAAACAATCCCCGTTCATACAGATCCGTGTAAATGACTAAAAACGCTGTATTATGCATGCCAGGCCAGTAGTTGGCGAAGTCACTTTGTAAAGAAACACTACGCGCCTGTGCACATAAGCATTCTTCCACAGAGCGGTGAAGACAAACAATGAAGATGGCGAAAGCATCGAGCAATTTTGTCTGGACGGACGATGAGGTTGCTTTATTACTACATTTACTTTGCTGGAGAAGCGTCAATGAACTCAAAATCTTGAGCAGCACAAACACAGTCCTGGAGTCCACCATTGTAGTTTTGAATGTCTCGCGCATTGTTTTGAAGTACTCACGCGCATGCCTATAGACTGAACACATAATACGCGTGTGCATGACGTCATCGTTTTCACAAATTCTCATTTTTGTATGTTTACACAGAGACGATACCGGCATCGTTTTCGAAATAAAACAGAAAATGTTTTATGCATTTTGGCTGTTCGTTTACACGACAACGGCATTTTGGGGCCTGAAAATGCAAACTTTTGAAAACGGGTTTCAAAGTGCAAGTTTTTGAAAACAATGCTTTTATCGTCTCCGTGTAAACATACAAAAACGCGAATTTGTGAAAACAATGACGTCATGTGCACGCATATTACGTGTTCAGTCTATAGGCATGTGCGTGAGTACTTCAAAACAAAGCGCGAGACATTCAAAACTTCAATGGTGGACTACAGGACTCTGTTTGTGCTGCTCAAGATTTTGAGTTTATTAAAGCTTCTCCAGCAAAGTGTAGATTTACTGCATCACTACTACAACCAGCGATCGCCATCTTCATTGTTTGTATTCACTGCTCTGTGGAAGAATGCTTATGTGCGCAGGCGCGTAGTGTTTCTTTACAAAGTGACATTGCCATCTACTGGCCTGGCATGCATATTACAGCGTTTTTAGTCGTTTTCGCGAATCCATGTGAACGGGGATCGTTTTGACAACGTTGTCGTCTGTACGCGAAACTTTTCAAAAACGCAAAGGAAAACGTTTCCGTTTTTAGTACATTGATGCCACAAGTTAATTGTGCCTTTAAGCCGCTTGTAAAATTCCAGAAAATTATGTCAAGCCTTTAGACAATTAGCTTCTGATAGGAGGGGTACTGAATTGGAGGTATACCTGTGGATGTATTTTAAGGCTTACCTTCAAATTCAGTGCCTCTTTGCTTGACATCATGAGAAAATCAAAAGAAATCAGTCAAGACCTCAGAAAAAAAAATTGTAGACCTCCACAAGTCTGGTTCATCCTTGGGTGCAATTTCCAAATGCCTGAAGGTACCATATTCATCTGTACAAACAATAGTACACAAGTATAAACACCATGGTGATGTTAGTCATAAAGGGACCAAGCAGCCATCCTACCACTCAGGAAGGAGAAGCATTCTGTCTCCTAGAGATGAACATAGTTTGGTGTGAAAAGTGCAAATCAATCCCAGAACAACAGCAAAGGACCTCAAAATCAAATCCCTTTATTGTCACTCAACCATATACACAAGTGCAACAGTGGGTGAAAGTCTTAGGTGTGGTTCCAAGCAACATAGCAGTATGACAATTACAATAAACATCTGATTTACACATAACAGTTTACACATCTGTTACACAACACAATATACACTTAATATATACAATATACAGTATACACAAAATAAGAAGATTGTATACAATACAGTCATGTAATCAGTGGAAATAAATATGAAGTGTTGTGTTGACATTCAGCTGTTGGTTGATAGTCAGTTGCCAGTGTGTTATTAAGAGAAGTATAAAATGTGAGTCCAGTCTGAGGCTAATAAAGTGTGGTGCTGATATATGTATCGTGATCGATCAAGAGGTCAAAAGTCTGATTGCTTGGGGGAAGAAGCTGTCATGAAGTCAGCTGGTGCGGGTCCTGATGCTGCGATACCGCCTGCCTGATGGTAGCAGTGAGATCAGCCCATGGCTCGGGTGGCTGGAGTCTCTGGTGATCCTCCGAGCTTTTTTCACACACCGCCTGGTATAGATGTCACCATGTGAAGATGCTGGAGGAAACAGGTAGACAAGTATCTATATCCACAGTAAAATAAGTCCTATATCTACATAACCTGAAAGGCTGTTCAGCAAGGAAGAATCCAATGCTCCAAAACTGTCATAAAAAAGCCAGACTACAGCTTGAAAGTGCACATGGGGACAAAGATCATACTTTTTGGAGAAATTTCCTCTAGTCTGATGAAACAAAAATGTAACTGTTTGGCCATAATGACCATCGTTATGTTAGCAGGAAAAAGGCTTGCAAGCCGAAGAACACCATCCCAACCATAAAGCATGAGGGTGGCACATCATGTTGTGGGGTGCTTTGCTGCAGAAGGGACTGGTGCACTTCACAAAATAGATGGTATCATGGGGAAGGAAAATTATGTGGATATATTGAAGCAAAATCTCAAGACATCAGCCAGGAAGTTAAAGCTCGGTCACAAATGAGTCTTCCAAATGGATAATGATCCCAAGCATACCTCCAAAGATGTGGCAAAATGCCTTAAGGACAACAAAGTCAAGGTATTGGAATGGCCATCACAAAGCCCTGACCTCAATACAATAGAAAATTTGTGGGCAGAACTGAAAAAGTGTGTGCGAGCAAGGAGGCCTACAAACCTGACTCAGTTACACCAGTTCTGTCTGGAGGAATGGGCCAAAATTCCAGCAACTTATTGTGAGAAGCTTGTGGAAGGCTACCCAAAACGTTTCACCCAAGTTAAACAATTTAAAGGCAATGCTACAAAATACTAACAAATTGTATGTAAACTTCTGACCTACTGGGAATGTGATGAAAGAAAGAAAAGCTGAAATAAATAATTCTCTCTACTATTATTCTGACATTTCACATTCTTAAAATAAAGTAGTGATCCTAACTGACCTAAGACAGGGAATGTTTTCTGTGATTAAATGTCAGAAATTGTGAAAAACTGAGTTTAAATATATTTGGCTAATGTGTATGTAAACTTCTGACTTCAAATCTATCTATCTATCTATCTATCTATCTGTCTATCTGTCTATCCAATCTTCATGGAGAGGCCAACAGCTTTGCTCTCATGGAGATGGATTTCATGCAAGCTTTATTTCACTTTAGAATGGAGGAGAGGAGGCATATGGCTGTGCAGTGACAAGAGCTTTTTTTTTTTTCCTAACGACTGTTTAACCCTGCTTATGTCCCCCAGTAAGGAGCTCCAGAGGCATTGGACAGAGTGTAGCAGTCTACGCTCATATGACAGATGGCTTATTGTCACTTTGTTTGGGCTGCTGCCTGCTGGGCTCAAGTAGGAAGTGAAGACCGGAAGCATTCATATTCTTAGAGCCATATACTACTACACTAACTGAAGTACATGGCTGTGCCACAGAATTGGCACAGTGGAGCTGTTTCTACACATGCCTGCTGGGATCTCAGTATGCTGTAAGAATCAGTGATGCATACCATTAACGCACACCTGGTCACTATGTACTCTGTTCTGTTTGAAAAACAACTGTTTTGTTACAAGTGGTGATGCTCCATATTGTTGTCTACCCAAAGGGAATATGGCTTTTGAAGCACAATGGTTCTCAACTGGTGGATTGCAAACTAAAAATGGGTTGCAGGTCTACTATGATAGTGTCGTGAACAGCATGGAAAATACAGTACTGAATGCAAACAATACAATGCAACAATATAATTATGTCCTAAGGAGGCCATCTGTGGCAGAATAATCTCAGGGAATTAGAAAACTGTGATTTCGATTAATGTCTTTAAGGATGTTATTCAGTAGTCATAAACATCTGCTAAAGTCATGGAAAGGTCTTGGAAATTCATGGGTCAAAATATGTGAGAACCTTGTAAGTCTAAGCACTAATTGTTTTTAAATCCATTGCTTTATCTACTGAGCATTTGTGGCTGAAGGCAATACCCACAATCCCTTGCGCTTCAATTTATTTAAGTGTGTTTGGTCAAAGTGTGCCGACTTTGTACATGTAAATAATTTGTAAATAATCTGTTTTGAATTAATAGATGTTTTAGCTCTATGTGTGTTTTTAATGATGTTTTGCTGTAAGTTCTGTTTTGTTTAAACAGAGTGATTAGTGTTCACTTTGATAAAGATTCTTTAGTTATTAATTTGACTTATTAAAGTTTGAAGTACTTGTTACTAACACCACCTTTTAAGTTGTACCAACTATTTTGTGTCTTGATGGGGCTGACACATAATCTTATGTAGAAATGTAGATCTGCTTAATAAAGAATATATTTTTATAATATTTTCAAGAATATTTAAAATTATGGACAGCTGTACTTAAAAATGCTAATTTATTGAACTTCACTGATATTTTTGAGTTTGCTGAATTTATTGTCTCGAGTTCATGGAATTTATAATCCAACTTGAATTATTAAGATGGTACAACTAATTTGACTTATGTTGAGTAAACACACAGCTGGTTGCCTTACTTTTCAAAGGGGTCATGAAATGAACAATCAAATTTTCATTAATATTTAGACATATAAGAGGTAACTGTACTATAAAAACATATTGTAAATTTCAGAACTCAAAAATTCCTCCCCAGTCTAAAAAGAGCATTTATAGTTGCCACCCTGCTGAAACGTCTAATTTTGAAATCTGTCTGTTCGTAACGTCACGAAACATTGCTCCTTTGTATTTACACATCCCGCAACATGTCATCGCACATTTGGCCCCGCCCACTGGCGAGCAGTTCAAGTCAAGAGAGCAGGCCTTGTGTGGCTAACTATTCCTAACATAACACCAAAGGGGCCCATCTGGACTATTTTGAATTATTTTGTATATGACATTGAACTACACAGACTCTTTGATTGATGCCATGTATCTCACCACTTTTAAAAGATTCAGTGTCAAGTTACAACTCTGAAAGGGAGAAGCAATTCTCTTTCATTTAGCTGCTGCCTCTTGTTGTTTTGAGCACAAGCAAGTCACAGACACGTTCTTTCGCCCATCTGCATCTTTGATCATTTCGATGTGTTTCCGGCAATGTGCACCTCAGTGTGCCTACAGTACATGTCTGCATCATTTCACCATGCTTTGGACTATGATTTGCGCATTTTTTTCGGCTCATATCAGCGTGGATTGCATGTGAACCAGTCATAATACGATTCAAGCTTTGCAAATGTCGTGTTATTGAAGAATGGAGCAGTTAAAAACACTTGGACTCGATCAAAAACGTAAGTAAACCATTTCATTCATGAATATTTCAAATGTCATGACTGTTTGATAGTTCATGGTGCCGAGTGTTAACAGTTGTGCTTGAGAGGAACAGTTTAATATATTCGGATACAATGTGTTGGATGTGCGTTATGTGTAAACCCTTAAATTTTGTTTTACAATGTTGAGGGGTTTGTTCATTCTCTTCCGAATTAGTTGTCTGAATTTGAGGGGCTGCACAATGTTAGCCAATCATAACAGTGGGCTTTTACGTTGGAGTTTTATGGAGGCTGAGCGTTTCAGACAGAGGGCCAAAAACAGGGTGGAAGATTATCATAAATTATATTACTAAATTGTGACTGTTTTGGTGCAAACATTTTTTTTTTTTTTTTGTATCACATCATCATTGGACCACAAGGAAGATAATAAAATTACAAAAAAATAGCACTTCATGACCCCTTTAAGATTCCTCAACTTTTATTTTTGACAGTGATGGGTTACCGGTTCATGTAACACTGAAGAAAAGGACAGAAAAGGGCAATTATCCGTTCAAAAAATAATTATTTGCCTGAATTACAACAGTCTCTAATGTAATCTGGTTCCTGAAGCAAAACCAGTTAAGAAGCCCTTCATTAATGAACACTGAAATTGTCATTGAATGGCAAACATAAAATATGAAGATTGTAAAAATATCTCTCTTCAATGAAAAGCTTGTTGTGGTCAGACAAAAACTGCCGTCATCGTGCTATGTTATCCAAATCATTTGCCTCCTCTTGAGTAAAATGCCCCACTGCAAGTTTAAACATAACCTCGTCAGCAAAGTGCTCAATCAATTACTGCTGTTTATGTTATCAATGACTGTTGATGTTAAATCTACCCTTTCTCTCTCTCACTCTTTTTTTCTATCTTGCTTACTCTCTTTGTGATTCCCTCTTTGGTTCTCAGTCTTTCATTTTCTCTCTATTCCATTCCCATCTCTCTATCTCTCTCTCTCTCCTTCTTTCTAGGCCGGGCTGCTGTTCCTTTGGCTCCCCTCTTTGGCTGCAAGGTGTGTTTCCCAGTGATAAAATAAGGTGTACGCAAGTGCATAGATTACAAGCCCTTAACCAATCATCTGCGACAGGCCCGCTTTGCATTAACAGCAATGACCTTTCTGCCGGCGGTGACAGTCATCTGTCAGCAGTGTCTCACTCCTGGCATTTTCAGGGCTCAAAGATGAGATATAATTAGGCCTGACAGCCCTCTGGGTTAAACCAGGGCCACGACTCATCATTCCAGAGCACTGTCACAGAAATTAGAGGTCAATATCAGCCAATGATATGATCCCAACATCATGGCCATGATCCACTGGCTTGGTGGCAAGATCGCCAAAGATAAATCAGGTAATCAAATACTCCCTAATGAGACGAGTGATACATTCAGACCATAAACACTGTCATTTTCATCACACACTAGTTATAGGGGTAAAGGGACAGAGAGGTGAACATGCATATAATTACTTCACAGAGGGAAGCTTAGAGACAGCCTAGTCCCTGTTGTTTGTGGCCGAAGTGAGAATTGTACTTGGATTGAGATGTGCACAGTTTATCTCCTACTACTGCCAAAACACTAATAGCAACTTCCAGGATGTGGCTGGAATTAGCTTAGATGTGCCAAGTTGGTATTATTTGGTCTCTTTCCAGTCAATAAAGGATATGATTCTGAACATGAGCCTATTTTCCTGTCATCTGTCCTGGTAAATATGCATGTTGATGGGACGCAAGCTGTTAAGAATTTAGGGGAGTGTGCAATGGCTTGTTTACCCGGAGCTGTTCAACTGGGGTCAAAGACTGTAAACAACACATGGAGGTATGTTCAACACTGCTACCTCTTAAAGTTTAGACTAATCAAACATATGGCGCAAGGAGAGACTAATAAAGCCTTAATATTTGATCTTCATAAAACGAGAGTAAATAACATTAAAATTCAGTTTAAATCCATTTTAATTTCAGCCCAGAGCAAATTTATCTTATCTGGACTATAAAAGTGTGTATAATCTTATTGAGGTGGAGCAGTGCACACACCTGTTTTTTTCATACCCTGCAGCAAACACTTCTGCAACTCTTGTTTTGCCCATGCTGAAACCCATTACAGAAATACAATTTCTAATGCCTTCACACAGGCCCGCGATCGACTGCAAACAAATTTATATTCAGCCCGTAAACAGAGAGAAGCAGAGATTTATTTATTGAGCGGAGAGGAGTGAAACAAGCTAGCGCGTGAACCCTGGGTAACCCCACAGCTGACATGAAGATGGATAAGTGTACCATGCAAATGTACAGAGGGAAGGGATATATTGCAATCCGTCATTCAGTGCATTGCTGCCTGTAGAATTCCATTTATTCTTCCAGCTGGGACCAGCTTTCTGGGTTGTGAGTGCACAGTTATACATTGTTGATTATTTGAGATTGTTTTTTAATCACTGCAGAGCCCTAGTAAAACTCTTTATTGGCCATATAAGTGAGAATTTCTCCTTCTGTCCTGGGCAGTAGTTCATATGGAACTTGTACAGGTGGCTTTATGTTCTGGTTGAAATGCAGACTAGTATTAGAGTCTACTAACTTTTTGAATATTTTATAATTCACATTTTTTTAAATGTTAAAAAACTCTAAAATGTAAGTATCTTTTAATTTCAGTCTGAACACTGTCACCTCCTTGGCCAGGCTCTGTTTTAACTCCTGATGCTTTACTAAAGCATGGCACTAGCAACACCAAGGTTGTGTTAGAATTCCAGGGAATACACATACTGATGAAAAAATATTTTTCACACGTGCTTACAGTGGTTAAGATAAAAGAGACAGTAAAACATCTTTTATTGACCCAATAAGCTGATGTTTTTTTTATGCAATATAAACACTGTTATTATGGTTAGAGTGAATATAAATGCCAAAATGTAAAATATTTATAGAGAGGAAATTGGTTGTAAAAACAGACGTTTTTGTCATGTTTTAGACATGCAAAAAGTGAGGATCAAAATCAAATACAAAACTCTAACCCTAACTTTGCTATTTTTTTCTCACAAAAATGTGTAATTGATAGGCATATACCTTAATGAGCTGTTTCTACATTTCACAGTATTTTTTACTTGAACATTGTTAGCTAATGGTAACATTACCACATGATGCACATTTAAGGTTACGTCACAAAATATTTTTTGGGTTTTTCAACATTGTTGAAATAAATGTCAAATAATAATAATAAAAACAAACACTGAGGCATTTTCATTGTCATATATATTTCATATGTGTATCTTTCACTTCATTCAAGTTTAAAAAGCTTGTGCACTCATTGCACTGAAAAAATATTTTGTGGTAAATATATAAAAGTAAATATAGCAGAAAAGATTAAGTACTTTCTACATTGAATAAGTTAGTTTACACATGAACTTGAAAAATTAAGCTAATACTAGTGACTAAAAATGGTTCAAGGAACAAAAACGAAATTTTTTTTGCAGAACATAACCGAAAACCGGAACAATGTGATTTTCAATTGTTCCGGAGTGAAAACGTTATTTTTAAATGCTGGAAACTGGTTCATTTTGTTCCAATCATTTTTTCATGAAACTAAAGGCCAGAGGGTTTCTCACAGTCAGTTTCTGGAACTACACCACTTCATGTTGCCCAACCCCACCGCCTGTTGTGCGATCTGGCAACGCTGGCATTTGTATTTCACCCACCACTTAGCACAGAGTCCCGTCATTTAAAAAAGAACGTTATTAACCATTGTTTTATTCTGTTCTAACCGGTAAACTTTTGGAAAGGAGGTTATGGAATTTCTGAACCGGAACGAAAAAATACCGTTTTTGATCAGAACGAACTGAAATTAAAAGCATTTCGTTTTTTAGTCCCTGGTAAATACTACAATTGTTTTTAATTCAAACATGTAAAAATGCATGCTTTAGCTTATAATTAAATATTATTTATGATTATTTGTTACTTTTACAATGTGTCATCATGTATCAATCCTAAAGTAGAAAACCTTGTCATATTTTATTCGTTAATTTGAGTACATTTCAGTCATAAATAAATTAGGTACATTTTACTGAACGTTTCGAAACTGTTGTTCCCAGCATGCACAGGGCTTGAATAATTAATGAGCTTGCATGGTTTCACTGTTTGCAAGTTTATTTACACCATTTTTAATGTTGATTTTGTTGTTACTTGATAACTTCTTGTTTTGTAAAGTCTGAAATTAATTTTCTACTCAAAATTACCCGTTCAAGATAAAAAATTATTTGAATTGTTACCATCATGCGTGCGCAGCTTCATATTGTGATCTCATTGTCAGTGATGCAAGGTGATGTTATAAATAAACTTTATAGCATGCTTGGAGCTTTCCTGGGGAAGCTTCCATATGCCATGTGGTACAATATTTAACATGTAAGTAATGATAGTTCAAAATGTGGAATGTGGACAGTGTTCATTTGAAAATGTACTAAGCTTATTTGTATACCATTTACATCAGATTTGTAAGTAAAAGTTACAAAAAAAATTAAGTTCAAAGTACTCTCTCACATCAATCAATATTGTGTCATGAATGTAAGTAGATTTTACTTAATTTTATACCATTAAAATGTACTTATAAAAACTGTGTGCAAAAACTTGCGAAATTTAAATTAAGTAAATCTTACTCGTAATGTTTTTCAGTGCTGGCGTCACAATTTAAAATATGATGTCAAAAAAAAAAAAGGGGGGGGGGATACTGTAAGATAAGAGAATTTTATTACTATAAGAAAGAAAGTAGTCTGCATATATAGTCTACAAGTCTATACAGATCTATATCAAAAGTTTTAAATGTAAATGCAACTGTAATTTGTTTTCTTTTGTCTTTTTAAAATTTCAGCATATACAATCAAGTTTCGTAGTATATTACGTAAATTTGCGTTTAACTATACATTTTTGAAATTATTTTTGTTTGAATTGTCATGTGTTTGAAAAAAAATTTACATGAAGAAAATTAACATGAAGAAAACCACAAAAAAAAAAAAAAAAAACATTTGTTTATCATGGCAAGGGAAGCAGCTGCTGATTATCATTCGACCGACGTATGACCCTACATCCACAGCTGTGTAGAGCACACATAACCACTTATGAATCTCCTCGTACAATGACCTTATGATGCCTTTTAAACTGTTATGTTAGATTCCTTATGACCAATAATTTTTGCGAAGTATTTGGGGATACTTTTGCAAAAGGGGAAACATTTTAAAATTTCTCAAGAAGTAGTTGTTCATTCATGTGTTAACGTGTGCTACCTGCAAATATACCCAACGCTGGAAGAGGCCTTAATTGATTTTCACGTCAATTAAAAGTTTCATTATGTCCTTTTACAATCGCCAAATGTTTAATTTTATCGCCATGGTTTTCTAATTAACAACTACTGACACTGGCTTAAGACCTTAATCCCTCAGGTGCATAGTCATTTCGGGTAAGACAATGCTACTGCTGACAAAATGTCTTTATTGATTTTCTGTGCGGGCCAATTTGAAACTCGAATGGTTGGGCCTTCTGAAAACAAGCACAATATAAGGACAAGAAAGTTGACCTGTAAAGCAAAAATATTCTTAACGGGGTAGGCTAATTTGCTTACTTCTAAGCTTGTTAAATATCAAGCACAATAATAAAAAATATTATTTTGAATCTCAGGATGTGAAACATCAGTTTATTAATACCACTGGTGTTACTTTTAACAAATGTCATGGCATGCAAAATTCTACCACTAAAAATTATCCAAGAAAAGGATGTTAGCAATGATAAAATAATATTATTCAATATGAGATGAAGTGCTGATATTGAGCCCCCCTTCATACACGCGCCAGCACACTCAACAGGACCTTATTAGCAGGTCAAATAAGTCGTCCAAACTTGCTTGCTTTGGTAAATTAACGCTCACTCAGATGAAGGAGATGTCCGGCTATTGGCCAAGAGTTAGAGGGCACGTCATCCCCGTCCATCAAAGATGGAATGTTTCTACAAGGCATGTCCTTGTATCCTAATACGCTCATGAGTGGCGTCTGAGTGGATGGAGTTTCTGTCGCTTTCGGTCTTGGATGACATTTTGGAATATATGAAATGCAGTCATGAGTACTTATCAAGAGTTTATTGGCGGCGGGGACACAAGCTCAGTTTTCATCAAGGGCTATCATGCAACTGGACTCAAGCATCTGCATTAGGACCATGAAGCTAATTCTGATTTACGAACCAGAGAGGAGGGACGTGTCAATAGCGAGGCGGATTTCCTTCAGTATAATTTCACAAATCTAAGTGCCACAGCCGCGTGTTCAAAGTCCTGTGAGGATCATGGCCATGCTAATTCTACCAGACCCCCCTTCCCCCATAATCAAGATTTCTATAGACCAGTGTACCCCAGCCGACCCCAAGTCCCCTCCTTCCAAAGCTGTCGAGAACGGGGTCTTTCCAGAGCGGGTCTCTCGCCTTGCTCAGACACTTTAAGAACTTTCTCCGGTGCACACAGTGAAGCTGGCCCAGTCAACACAAACCTCGATGTCCACAAATTCGATGGCCCAAGACATCACCCCGCAGTTAAGGACAATAACAACAGACAAGAGGCTCTAAATGCGTTAAATGAGACATTCTAATGTAGAAAGTCATTCGATTGGATAAGAGTGAGGAGAAATCAGCCATGTGCAGGTAAGTTGAAAAGTTTAACTTTTAATGTCTGAAGCGCACCCCTACAGCGAGGTGATATATTGGTTGGGTCTAGTCACTCCATAACTCTGGCGTAGGGAAACGGCAACATATGTGCCTCTTCAGAATTTGGCTATTTTTCTTAGAAATCCTTGTGGTACTGTTTAAATTATAATGTTAACTGTGTTTTTTATATTGTACATGTTTTCCAATTATGAACCGATTTTCCCAGACTACAATAAGTAGCCTTTGGTGCAACCAAAGTGGGACAAGAAGAAAACTCAAACTTCGAAGTGAGGGTTTCCAATAGGCCGTACATATAAACAACTTAAAAAGCTGTGTAGTTGGGTGTGTTTAACTATACTCTGGGGACAAAATTGTCCACAATCTCCCTTGTGGTCATCTGAGAATGTAATCA
This sequence comes from Myxocyprinus asiaticus, assembly GCF_019703515.2. Taxonomy (NCBI): domain Eukaryota; kingdom Metazoa; phylum Chordata; class Actinopteri; order Cypriniformes; family Catostomidae; genus Myxocyprinus; species Myxocyprinus asiaticus. The sequence continues at coordinate 11,566,490 of NC_059372.1, read as the reverse complement.
ATTGGAAAAATGATTAATAACAAAGATTATTATTCTAAAAAAAAAAAAAAAAAAAAAAAGGTTTCCATTTAGATAGTCAAGTTAAAGTGTATGTTTGAACAGAAATGTTAGTATAATAACAGTTTGACGATTTTCTAAAGGCACCTGATTTCCATGTAAGTTAATGTGAAGACTTTGAAGGCCCCACAAAAAGTAGCAAAAGAATGAAGCTGCTGATGAATCTCGCCAATCCTCCACAGATTTGACATGTGTCAGAGGCAGGAAGTTCTTGCTTCACAAATCAGACTGCCCATCAACAATCTGAGTGCTGAAAACTTTTAAAGTGAAACATTTAAAAATGAAGGATTGTGTAATATATTCTCTGTTTTAGTGTTCAAATGGGTCAGCAAAAACATGCCAAACCGAATTCCTCAGTTTTTATAAATAGCAAATTCCAATCCATTCTATTCTGTATGTGCATCCCCTCAAACTCCTCTCATTGACAAGAACCAGCTCAGAATACTTAAAGGAGTCCAGCACCCCCTAGCTCTCTATCCAGAGCCAAAAAAACTTCAGAGGAACACTTTCCTCAACAGAGCCCTAAATCTTAATATAGCCCAATGTTTATATGCTGCAATTAATTTTCTATATTGAATGCTGGAAAATGTCTGTCAGAATCTCACGGTAATCCTTAACCAGAGTAATTATTGGAAAGGTCTGTGTTTAATGTGGTTCAAATGTGAGTTACTTGACATATGCTCATAAAATGTCATGCTCAATGACATTTGACCTGTATTATGTCAAAGTATTTCATGTTTGTTGTGAGAGCTGTGTGTTAAATTGTTAATCACTTGTCCCCTCAATAAATCACAATACATGTAATAGGCTTGATGGCAAAACCAAAGAGCCCCATTTGATTTGTCATTTCCTAAGAATCAGTTATAGAGCATTCATATGGTCTCTAGACTGTCAAAGAGAAGAATGTCTTCCCAGGCCACAATGATGATGTAAAATAACTCACAAGCAAATATGTCAGGGAAAAGGGCATTTGAGACTCTATTGCCCCATGTATGAACAACAGCGGTGGTCAGGAAAATAGGATGAAGAGGCCTGCTTTATCAAATCCTAAAAGCTTGTCTTTCTGGTGCCTATCAACCCCCATTCAGCGATTGTGTTTGTCATCAGACCATCATAGTTTTACCGGTAGTAAAATTAGGTTTAATGAGAGCAGTATCAAATGGTTATTTAAGTCTATTCAGTTTTATCTCAAGTCTTAGCCTGAAAGTGTTTGATATTTGAGAGGTTCACATGCGCTCAAGATAAAACTCACATCAACACACCAGCCAATGTTAAATGATAGTTGAATGTTACATAAACTCATTATGACTTAATGCAAAAAGGACAAGAAAAAAATGGTAAAGGCAGGGAAAAGTCAGTTTTGTTTTCAAGTTAAATAAAAGATAAGTGAGAGATTACATGCACTGGGAAGGTTATTGTTTTTATTGGGCAACATCAAAATGTTTTCTATTTTCAACATGAATAAAATCTTACACAGAGTCTACCTGGATCCCCCAGTACAGTGCACATATTCTCCATGCGCCATTCTTCAATTAAACCCTGACAGCACCTGAATTACTGTGGGCTGGATGCCCAGATGACTGAGGCAATCTGTATCGATCCCTGACCCCCCTTTTCTCTGCTCTCTTTTAGGCTTAGTGGGCCACGTCATCCCTCTGGCTGGCTGGCCATTTCCAAGTCATTCCTCAAATATTTAGTTTGATTCCTTTATGCCTACTGGCGACTGCCAATTCTATTATCCAGAAACTCAATCAGAGTTTTCATGCACATTTTTTATTTCCCAAGGAAATTGCTTAATTACTTCATTTTTGTCAGTGAATGCACTGATTGTTAGAATGTCCCTGGTGAATATTAAGGATGACCTTACATTTGCCTTTTTTCAGCTCTCTGTTTACTTTGTTAACAGTTGAGATTTGAGTTATTTTGATTGTGTACAGTGAAAACAAGACAAAGATCAGAGCCAATTGCTCTCAAAATCAACTGCAAAATCAACTGTTTGAGCTCTGAGCCAAAAGAGTCAAAGTGAAGACTTGCTATTAGTGCCATGTAGAGTTTATTCAGCTATAGGTCAGCATTCTAATTGGCAAGGTCTTTTGGACTTACTTTGGTCAGATTGTTTGGGGTTTGCTAATCCATTTTTTTTAAATTGCAGTCAAAATGGTGTGCATTTATTAGCTTTTGTTGTTTTTTATTTTTTTATTTCATGCATCTGTTCAGATAGTAAGTCCTTGACTGCAATGACAAGAGCACACACACACATGTTGTGCAGATGGCATAGAGGTTAGAAAGACACTTGCAACTGTAACAGTGAGTGCTCAGTGTGCCTCTATCACTCCAGGGGCTTTTCCCGTCTGACCCCTCTCTTTGTGCCATAAAGGAATGTGCAACATCCTGTGTGCTTCAGAGAGCAAACACCACAAGCAAACAACAAACATGATGGGTTTCTATTAAAACAGCCATTAGTTGACTACCTCAGTTCAACTGCAGGTTTAACCCTATTCTAAAATTAGCCTACAGAATGAAATTTGGATGCCCTTTATTTAGGTTTAAATGCACCTTGACTGCTGTATTTAGGGGACTTATACAAAGCATAGCACTGTGCAGCACAGCAGCATCTCTGGCATGTTATGACATCTGTGAAGTTCAAAAAGACAGAAGGGATCTTTATATTCAGGTTAAGTAATCATGTAATCATAAACTCCCACACAATGATAATCACCTTCTCCAGAAATTCACACAAGTCGATTAAGTGACCAGCCTGCACCTCATTGAATTTTTTTAATAATATATATATATATATATATATATATATATATATAATTATTATTATTGTTATTATTTATTTATTTATTTATATTTTATTTTTATTTTTTGCTATTGGAATGTTTTTTTTTTTTTATGTGATTACAATGCAAAATATTATTCTTTTTTTCTACAATGTGTACTTGGTAAGTGGCATATATGGAAGAAAAATAAGAGCTTTTTCAGTGTCATATCAAGATTTTTTTATAATTTTAACTTACAAGATTAATTAAAGTTGATCTTTTGCAGTTACCCCAAAATAGTGCAAATGTCTCCAAGTAAAACCTGAAGGCAGACATCAGGGATCACAGAAATATCACTATATGACTCACTTTTATCAGTCATAAACTAATGCATTTTGTCAAGCTCTTTTCCAGCTTTAATTGATGTTTATATATATATATATATATATATTAAAAGGTATATTTGCAGGCTATGTTTTAGAAATATAATTAACAAAGTTATCACAACAAGACAAATGAACACCATCTGAACATTGAAGTATTTGCTTATAGCCTATATAGTTTATGCAATCTGAACTTAGATTCATAACGCCCGTGTACCTTTTTGTTTTTGATTAATAAATGTAGATAAATTCGTTTCAAAATCTGCGCTGCATATCCCATTAACAGCATTATTAATATTTAATAACAATAGCTCTATATATAGGTATATTCAGTGATTTTAACGCTTTTCTAAAAAATAATAATCATAATAATTGTAACGATATAGCCTACATGTCTGTCATTTATATATTTCATGATGTTAAATATTTTTGTTATTAAAACTTGAAATAAAATGTAAGTTGGGAATGATTTTTCCACCGCCTACTTAAAAGAGCAACTATTTTATTTATATGTATTGCATTGCCTTTACAGCCAAAATACAGCTGGGGAGATGCTCGGACCCCGAGCTGAAGGCGGACCACGGACGAGATCCTGAAGAGGACTCCTCGAGCGGATACACTGCCGGTGGGGTCCCGCGAACCAATTTTACCACCAAAAACTCTCAGAACTGGAAAGGAATTCCATTTCAACAAATATCTGACTCGAGTTAAACACTCTCCACTTGAGCGAAACACAAGTGAAGATCTGAGACGCGTGAAACACAGAAAATGCTGCGGGAAGGCCTAGTTCCAGGATTAATGGTGGTTTCTGGGAATGATGAAGATTCACCATCGAGCAAAACAGACACGTGTTCATCTCCAGAGAAAAGTTCGTTTTGGTAAAGGGGCAATATTGTTGGGACAAACGTGGACGATCACATGCACTTCATGGAGCAAGTCAACATTTTCAAGACATAATCCTATGAAACGATCAAAAGTATTTACACACAGAAAATGACGTCTGTCTCCAAAAATACATATTTATTCATGTCTCCAATCTTTATAAAAAAAAAATAAATTAAAAAATTTAAAAATTTTTTTTAAAAAACAGTCACTCTCTACTTTAAAAGAAACTTGGCAAGTTTGCTCACCTGTTGATGTTTTAAACATAATTGTATTGCTATAAACCTAATTATAATAATGTTGTATTTTTTAAAAAAAAATTTATGTTATTAAATAACAGGAAAAATAGACATCTTATATAACTAATTGGTCTCATTTGATTTTTATCCAAGACTTCTAAACAAAATCGACTGGATTAAATCCAAAAGCAATGTTTTTCGCTAATATCTTCTAGAAAAAACACATTCTGGTAACAATTGATCTGGAACTGAATATCGGAAAAAAAGAAAATGAGCATACTATTTATGAATGTCACTATTTTGAGAAGGAAAATGGTGTTTGTTCAAATTTTAGAAATGCTAAAAACACATCTACTTCTGTTAGCACAATTACACGCGCACACACATTTAGAAACACACTCAACAGGTTAGCTCTCTGTTTTCCGTATATGATCTTCGCAGACATACTATGTCTGTCATATCCAAGCTGCTTGAGCTTTTATCTGCGAATAAAGAGCGCCGCAAGATGATCGGTGATACTCGTCTTTCTAAATAATGGCTAAAAGCTGTCAACGTACAAAGTGCCTCCACTTAGCCGTGTATTTTCACCAATTTATTGCTGGAAGAGGTTAAATCAAGTGCCACGGGTTGAACCTTCGCTGATACCAACTTCTCATTTTGATGGCATCAAAGCACTGATGCACATAGATAGGTAGATGAACAATGTTGGTGGAGGATGAACTGAGATAGATTTTATTGCTCTTCTCTTTGCAAAAGCACTGTTTATTTTTCGAATGCATTCAGGGTGTATTTTACTGAGATGCCATATTTCAGTTTAACTTAACCAGATTTGCCCACTTTAAAATGTTAGGGAGAAGCAATGACTTTCCCAGTTCTTCCTTAGTCAGGCTGTTTATTTTCCCTGTCTGATCCCGTTTTCACTGCTATTCGATGGGCATGGAAGGACAGGAATAATTGCTGGAATTATCTTAAATGAGAAAGAAGACTATCGTCATTTCTAAACGATCGATTTATTGATATGTGGATTTAAGTAGATTGACTTTTAATTGATTTGACTTGATGGGTTGAATAATTACAGCATTTGAATGGAAGACGTCTTGCAGAAGATAATGCACAGTTAAATTAGTAGTAAGCCTATATTTTAAAACGGTTATTATCAGCAACACTCCCCTAATATCAACCTGAAAAAGTAAGGAGTAGCCTAGCTCAAATGAACTCATTTGTCCCTGAAAGTACGAAACTCATAGCTAGAAAGAACAGTAAACAAACTTGATCCATGCATTTGCACGACATGAATTTCGTTCTTGCTTGGCACAAAAAAAAAAAAAAAAAAAAAAAAAAATCGTCAAAGTTCAGCTTGTAGCCTTTTCTTAATTTTAGGAATTTTCCAAATTACTCATTTAACACAAGTGACAAGAAAAGTAGCCTAATATTTAACAAAAGCAATGTAGCCTTGAGAACAGATTCATCTTTAAAAAAATATAAAAAATAGCAATGTTCTTATATTAAATGCCCTTGTAATTTTCAATTAGATAATTCAAATCCAGATGCCTTAATCAAACAAATAACAAAGGCAACTTATTAAAATTAATTATTAATTATATGTTCTTCGAGAGGGCTTGTTAAATAGATTTTCTGAGGTATATCGCTGTGACTTCTGCTTACTAAAACCATTTTGTTTCGCCTATAAGGACAGTTATATGCACGAAGCACTCCTCGCATGCCTAAGCCTGCTAATATATGCAGTTACTCCAGAGTTCACCTTTCACCTCTTGATCTCTGTTTTGCCTCGAGACAGCAGTGACCCGGTCAGTGGCTCACAGAGAAAAGGCTGCATTATTAATCTGTGCTGCCCTTGCAGCGTCTTCACACTTCTTTCCTTTTTAAGGGGTTATTCTCATGTTACAGTGTGGGCCTCTTAAGTAATTTAATTAACCAGTATGCCAACATGAGACCATATATATATATATATATATATATATATATATATATATATATATATACACACACACACACACATAAAAGTTTGGGGTCACTTGCCTGAAATGTTTCTCATGATCTTAAAAATCTTTTGATCTGAAGGTGTATGCTTAAATGTTTGAAATTAGTTTTGTAGACAAAAATATAATTGTGCCAACATATTCATTTATTTAATTACAAAACTATAATTTCATAAATAAAAAAAAAAAAAGTTTTTGAAATTGATGACCACTAAGTGCCCAACATATAGATGGGAACTCCTTCACTACTGTTTAAAATCATCCCAGGGTGATACCTCAAGAAGTTGGTTGAGAAAATGTCAAGAGTACATGTCTGCAAATTCTAGGCAAAGTGTGGCCACTTTGAAGATGCTAAAATATAACACAGTTTTGATTTATTTTGGATTTTTTTTGTCACAACATAATTCCCATAGTTCCATTTCTATTATTCCATAGTTGTGATGACTTTACTATTATTCTAAAATGTGAATAATTCTTTATTTTTTTATTTATTTATGAGTAAGTGACCCTAAACTTTTGAACGGTAGTGTATATAAATTATAAATTATATATATATATATATATATATATATATATATATATATATATATATATATATATTATTTATTAATAAATATATTATTAATAATAAATTAATATATTAATTTAAATATATAATAAATTAATATATGTTTTATATTATTTATTATTAATAATAATAATAATAATAATTAGTAGTAGTAGTAGTAGTTTTATTTATTTTTTTGCCAGTGGAATTGTATAACCCTCGAGCAAGAGCATATGAATGACTGGTTTATTTGTATGTGTTTTTAAATGTGAGGACGTAAAAGTTTTGGGATTTGAAAGGCAAACACTTGTTTGTGATACTGTAGATTTCCTTCTCGGGAGTTTGACGAATGACAATTTATAGCGTTGAGGAAGGAAGTTTTTCTCTAGTATAGCTCATTAGATTTCACCTACACACGTTGTTGTGCATTTTAGCTCAGTTACATCCGCACGCAGGGGCTTAATGCCCACGTTATGGCATGTGGGTGCAGAAATATATAACGTTTTAGGATCAAGTATAATCCTCACTGCGCTGTTGCATCTCACTCAGTAATTGAGAGCAAACGATATTACCTCCCTAAGCAATGCTCTTAGAATGATGACCGAAGACATACATTATTTTCTGTATTAAGGGCCTCTAAGTAACAGTTGCCTCAGAGTGCGCAGCAATGACTCCAGACGCAAATAAACTGAGCTTTGTGACCTCTAAGATGGCTTTCACGAAAAAAAAAAAAAAAAAAATGATATAAATACAGATGCACAGAAAAAAGCGATATATATGTTCATGTACTATTTCCACAGATATAAAATGTCACTTAGGCTACCTGTACATATATGCAACATATTTTTCAAAATATTACAAAAATAGCTATTTACTCTATATGCATCAAATCTTTCCCCAAATCCTAGTGGAATTTAAGTACATATACAACCAAATGAACTAAAGTTTTATATACTATATCTTCATATATGACCATACAGAATATCAGATTTATGTATGGGGACAGCACTGATTCAATTCAAACAAACACAAGGTCAGATTCCTCATATTTATTCCTGCACTTCTTATAATTAGTTGATGCAACTTGATCTTTATTTGCATTTTTAAACTTGGCTGCTTTATATAGATTCTGTACATGTCTCATTGTTCATTTCAGCATTTGCAATACATTGAAAAGGATTTTATCTCATTGTCTTAGATTACTAAATCACTATAATCATCCTGAGAAGTTTCACCCAAATAACAGTCATCAAAATTCCATGTTTAATTGAATACAGATAATAATAATAATAATAATAATGATCCCAGAAAATGGCAACATCATATTTTAATGGAGGGAAATTATCCTACTTAAAATGCAAAAATGTTCAGAATGTTAAAACTACTTCATATAATGTGGCTATTATGACTTTAGTATGTGAATTGGCTGTTTTAAATTTAAAATACAGGTGAAATGTTTTCATAGCTGTCCTTTTTAAAAGCCACTGCATGTCTCACCTGTGTGGCTTCCTCTTATTGTGAATGATTCTGATGGGTGGTCCTTAAAATGGCTGGTTACTACTGTGCACTAACAAAAGGAGACACACAACTTTCAATACCTCTTCACATACAACTACCATACCCTCACTCTATTACAATCAGACAATGTATTGGTTCCTTTGGAACACACAAATGTAGCCGGTAAAATTAAGAACTGTTGCTCATTTGTTTGCTTGTCAATGGCACACAAAGGGTGGTTGAGGTCTTAGGGCACCTTGCATACATACTGCACAGGAATAGTGCATGCAGACCACTTTCTAGCCCTCGTTTCTCCTACCATTTAAGACTCCTGAGAACAGATGTTTGGGGACAGCTTACAGCCTCAGCGAATTTCTGTGTGTACAAAGAAAACAGCAGCACTCAGCACTTCTGGCGGGCTAAGAAATTGTGCTCTCGGAGAAGGGGGAGGGGAGCACAGAGCCCGGGTCTAGGAATCAGAATGAGGCAGAGAAAGACAATGCTTACAGAGGTGAAACTGTGTCAAGGTTACGTTCAGGGTTTTCTTACGTTCAAAACTATGAGGTGCAGAGGGTCTCTAATTGATTTGTGTGTGTGTGGCGACAACTCACTTGGCTGTACATGCTCTTCTTTGGCAATTGTCACTGGCATAAATAAAGGAGGCCTTTATGTGTGGTTCCAAAGAAGCAGCGCTGACCTCTATGGTGTAGTACTGCGGACTCTCATGATTTGGATTGCCCTTTGAAAAGTTGCAGACAAGCAATACAGGGACCTAAAAAGCAAGAAAACAAGAGCATGTAGATTATGCTGATGCTGATATTTGTTTTTTCTAGGGGTACGAAAACAAAGGGAATCGTTTAATGAACAAAGGAAAGTAGCATATGCTTCATCAAATATAAAAGAATTGACGAGCAACACAGAAAAATTAATAGTAATATTTCAAGGCTTTCTCTTAACAGTTACAAGGCGCAATTGGACTGCCAGACATTTTATTCAGTTGCATCATTCACCAAAATAAACCTTATATTTCATTCCTTACATTTTTCACAAGTGCTATAAACATAAACGTGTAAATGAATATGCAAACGCATGTGTATTTGACCTTTCTTGTTCATATTTTCTGGTTAACAAAAAGGAATAAATGAGCCCTGCATTGCTTATTTGTCTGAACTAAGCCAGCCCCCTTGCCATAGACACACTTCCCTTCTGCCTTCAGTGAGGTTGCCATAGTGATAGCTTCACAGACACACAAGGAGGAGAAAGAAGAGGTGGAGGGGGAGATGTGAGGAGCAGAGGAGAAGAGGCAGGGCACACTGAGAGGACGCTGTCTGTCTGTCTGTCTGTCTGTCTGTCTTTCAGATAAAGCATTGTGCTCAGTCTTCCTCTCCGTGTCGAACAGAGAACTAGTTCAAGAGCACCACGCAAACCAATTCACCGTGAAGCAGTTTACATCACAGAAACATCATGTTGCAATACACAGAATGCTGACGGATGCAACCATGGTATTATCTTTGCACCTGAGGCTCATTAATTGGGTTCATTTGGTAAATTGAACACTATCTTTTTTGAATAATTATAATAAACCAATTTAGCATTTTTATATCATTTTATTTTAATGCTGTTTTAATGCTGTCTTTAAGTTGTAATATAGATATAGAACAGGCATAAATCAAAAAAAGCAAAAGAATGGGTGGCACCAAAGGTTTCTGGACCCGCTTAAGACCTAAAAATGCATCTGCAGGAAAAGCAATACTGCATAATAATGATGCGCATTTCTATTGGTCAGTCTGTGCATAGGGGAAAACCCTCGGTGCTCAATCAACCCACTGTTTTATTTTTCATCCTAAATGTCTTCAATCTTCCCCCTCTCTCCTATTCATCCATCCCTCCACCATTCCTCTCCTCCATGTCTCTCCCTCAGTGCCATTTATCTTACCCTCCCTCTCTCTTGCTCACTCTCCAGCCGATATCAAGGCGTGATCTCCAGCCTTTCAAAGGTCAAGTGATAAGAGGTCATAGGCGGGTCAGCCCAGCTGACTGGCTGACCTTCGCAAGGACTTCTGCCGTCAGCCAATCGCACAGCGGCATCTCCCGCAGATGCCTGCCTCCATCCCTGGCGGGCCCTTGGCAGCATGTCACGTGAGCATTAACGGACTGAGGCATCATGATGGAAATGATTAATGATGCTTTTAGTACCTGTTTAGAATGAAGCTGTCCACACTGCACTGTAATTACCCACTCCCAGGCAGCAGCTGCCTAACATAATTGCTTTTTGTTTGTTGACCTGGTTTACCAGAGAGAAAGATGGCTTTAGGTAGGTGAAGTGTGAGTATTTGTACATGTTGGCGTTGTATGGGCGACACGATAGAGGGTGAAGAAGTGGAAAAGGTGTGCGTGATCATATATGATGTCAGATATGGCTTCACCCTTAAAAGGCCCCATCTGACCCATCTGATTTTTAAGAAAGGAATTTTGTTTTATTCTTGAAAGTGCATTCGATAATTTCTCATTTTTATGTGCCGTTCTGGCAACTAAGGGGTAAACATGAGATGTGTAAATCTGCAATAAAATCTCGGAATCAACAGCTGTTATTGTAATAAGTAATTTGAAATAAACTGAGACGTTGGTGAATGAAACACTCCTTCCTATTATTTCTGTCCATTCATCTTAAAACCAACCCATATTTCAGCAGAAAGCACTTAAACTGTTATACGGTTGTAAACATTACTTGCATTTGGTCACACATGAATCAAGTGATGGTCTCCAAAGATCTCCAAAGAATGTTCACTTTTTCAAGGGACAATACTAAACAGAAATCACTATGAGCCATTTTGAGAACTTGCGCTGAGAATATGGAGTTAAGACTTACAATCATACACTATAATTTATCTATAAATTATATTGGGGTGTTTCCTCAATTTGTGAAATTTCATGTCCCAGGGGTTGATTTTTATTAAAACTAAGATTTCAACTTTTTTCAAAAGTGTCATTGTCATGTTCATGAAACCAGTTTGAGACGACTTTTGCTTTGTGACATGGTGCTTTATCATGCTGGAAGTAGCCATTAGAAGATGGGTAAATTGTGGCCATGAAGGGATGCACATGGTCAGCAAAAATACTCAAATTGGCTGTGGCATTCAAGCGATGATTGTTTTTATTTTTATTGATTGATATTAACGGGCCCAAAGTGTGTAAAGAAACATTCCCCACACCATTACACCACCGCCACCAGCCTGGACTGTTGACACTAGGCAGGTTGGGTCCGTTGATTTATGCTATTGGTGACAAATTCTGACCCTACCATCTGTGTTCCTCAGCAGAAATCGAGATTCATCAAACCAGGCCACACTGTAAAAAAAATGCTGTAAATTTACGGCTAATTTCCTACAGCAATCTACTGTGATTCTTAAAAACAGTACTTTGCTGTTAAAAATGTTGCATTCTGGGAGATCAAGAGCAGTCTCACTGTGAAGTGACTAGTTTTATGGTAAATAGCTGTTCAATGCAAGGCATTAGGAGAAAATGAACATTTAAAATCATGATATCATCTTGGTGAAAGCTGTAGTGACATTTTGAAACTTATATTTTAACCCCCCCCCCCCACCCCCATAAGCCTTTGCACTTGAATAAGTAATAAGTAATTTGGGGCTACAAAAAAAAAAAAATAAAAAAAAACACGTACAAAAGTTTTTATTCAGACTTAATAGAAGTATTAGTTTAATTATTATTGTTGTTTTGTTATCAATAGTTGTGTTTTGTTTGGAGTCACCATTGGTTTGGTGATTAGTGATCTCTTGTGCTGGCACCTTGGACCTTCTTTATTATTATATTATGTTCTTCCAGCCAGTCAATTTATGTTTAAGTAAAACACAAGTTGTTACACTGTGCTACTTGTAAGACAAAACCTAAGGTCAGACTGAATATCTGATCCTACCTTGGAAATGGCAATATATGTGGCAATAGTGATGCATTACACATAAAAGCAAAAACAGTAAAGGATATTTCAGCAAAATGATATTACCAAAATTAATGTTTGATGTTCTGATGAACTTATAGCATAACTCGAGTTTTTATCAAGACACACAGATATCAACTCTCGGCATACAAAACGCAACGATGGTGACAATTAACAAACATACTTTTACATAAAAAAGTAAAAGCTAAACATTAAAATATAAGTAACTTGGACTACAACAAAAACAACGTCAAAATAAACCAGTAAATAGTAAAAAATTGAAGTAATTTCTTCATGCCACAGTGCATGCTGGGAACCTACTGTTAATTTCAACAACAGTAGGTAGTATGTACTTTGACAGCTATATGCTGCTAAATTACCAGTTGTATAACTGTAGCTGTAAAAACAGTATCTAGCTGTTAATTTCAGCAACAGCAAGACACCGTTAATTTTACAGTAACATGCTGGCAACCCTGCTGCCAGTTCTGTTTTTTTACGAGAACATTTTTAACAGTGCACAATTTTCCAGTCATAAACTGTCCAGCTCCCACAGCAGCCTCAGATTTCTGTTCTTGACTGACAGAAGTGGAACCCAATGTGGTCTTCTGCTGTTGTAGCCCATCTGCCTCAAGGTTCGATGTGTTGTGCATTCTGAGATGCTATTCTACTCACTACAATTGTACAGAGTGTTTATCTGAATTACCGTAGCCTTTCTGTCAGCTCGAACCAGTCTTGCCATTCTCCGTTGACCTCTCTTATCAACATGACGTTTTTCCGTCCGCAGAACTGCCGCTCATTGGATGATTTTTTGTTTTTGGAACCATTCCAAGTAAACTCTAGAGACTGTTTTGCGTGAAAATCCCAGGAGATCAGCAGTTACAGAAATACTCAAACCAGCCCGTCTGGCACCAACAATCATGCCACAGTCATAATCGCAGAGATAATTTTTTTTCCCCCATTCTGATAGTTGATGTGAACATTAACTGAAGCTTCCGACCTGTGTCTGCATGATTTTATGCACTGCACTAACTGCCACACGATTGGCTGATTAGATAATCGCATGAATAAGTAGGTGTACAGGTGTTCCTAATAAAGTGCTCAGTGAGTGTACATTACATGTTTAAAACAATGATAATCTAAACAAAGTGGGAAATTAAGATCATCTATATCAATATTTATATCAATTTTTCTGTCCCATAATTGTGGTGTCATTTCCACCATACCAAACAATTTTTCCCCTAATAAAACTTCTTTCAAAAGTTAGTGTACTTGTTCAAAAAGTTAACAAAAGTGTCAGTGATGTGATGTCTGAAGGGGAAAAAAAGTAAAGGAAAATATCACTTGAGCAGAAGATTATTAAGCTGTAAATTTCCAATCAAGCTGTAATTTTGTCCCATTATGCAAAAAGTGTGAAAACATTATTTAATTGTGTATTTAGGATACATAAAATGTTTCAGCCATAGCCAGATAAAATAGTCAGCCATTCTATTTTAAAAATGCTAAAAATATATTTTAACACAATGCTCTATTTGAAATGTGGTGGAAATAACACTGTGGTGGGAACCTAACCCTACTACTGACTTTCAGAAAAAAAATGACGTAAGTCTCCCACGATGCATGTACATACACTATTGGACATTGTTAGTACACAAATAATAAAATAAAAAAATAAAAAAATAGTTAGAGTGTATAGAAGTCTATATTGCTAAAAGTGCCAAAAGCTGAAGAAACAACCACAGATATTCCTATGATGGCAAAAAATAAAGCCTGTAAAAGCATGTGTCAACTATTAAACTAAAGTTAAATTAAAGTTCTATCTGCTCAATGCCAACTCCACACAATAGAAGAATCTGCACTAGTGTGATGGCCAAATTATTTACATAATGCTACATACATTCCCTAATACATAATCCAAATGCTTTCTACATGTATACACGTTTTGACCTCTGTACACTTCTCTAGTTTTAAAATACGAAGCTAGGGGTTTTCTAACCTTTCAAAGTAAACCTCTTCTCAAGAGCTGCCATTGGAGTTTACTGCTCATATTTCACATTGATCCATAACCCAAATTATTAATGAGGAAATGATGAGAGTAAATTAACTGAAGGAAATTGCATGGTAAATAAATAAACCTTTCCCAAACAGGCATGATAACAATGCTGAAAACGGTTTGGTCTCTGACCCCTTTTTCTCACCTTTCCACCACATTACCAAGTAATATTTAAATCATGAATTCACACAAAATAAATCACAACCATATGTCATAAATCTCAATAATTCTTTCTCCTACAGGTTCTACATTATACACACATCTGCATTTCTGTAGCACAAAGTGTCAAGTTTGTGAACATTTGCATCTGCTCTGCATAGCACCATAGATCCCTGACTACAACGATGACAGTGAGAACCAGATAAACAGGCCATGGCTGACCTATGGGCTGGCACAAAGCGACTGCCCATAAATTTGTAGCTCTTTTCGTCTGGGTTCCTCACACCCCTTGTATTTTGCACCAAGGTGCGGGGACAGTCGCGGGCTGCTATCAGCGTTCTCTGTGTGAGCAGCTTTCATCCACAGACTAGTTCTCACATAACTCAGCCACAGTGTCTCTCCCTCTGCCTCATAAATAACATCACTATCGTCTGATAATGCCCACTTAATGCTTAGTCAATAAACCCCACAGTGCCATGGCTTCCCCCCTCTCTTCTGTACATAAATATAAACAGTACACTTGGATTGACAACCGGGTCTCGCGCCATCAGGTCATAAAGGGAAAGCACACAGGGCCTGTAGAGGCGAGTGGAGGAGAGATGGGGGAAAGAAAGGAAGGACCCAGTCACTGCAGGTGTTTGGAAGAGATAGTGGCCGGAATGGTGGGCTGGGAGCACTGTGGCACTGACTGATCACCTGAGAGGAGCGGATGCTAATGAAATAATTAATTAATGGTTTCTTTTGGTTCTCACAGCAGGGCTTATTTGACCCATTTGAGTTATCATCTCTTTAATGCAGACTGTAGTGCCATTAAATTAGGCCTCAGCAACATACCCACCTGACTGCCAAATATAAAATGACTGAAGTAAAAATAAGAGGGAGAGAGTTTATTCCAAGATCATTAGCTGTGCTTTAATAGGGGCAAGCTCAAAGGCAAGTGGAAAGTAAAAACAGTGTTAAAGGGATAGTTTGCCCAAAATGAAATGTTTGCTATCATTTAATGACTCATGTCATTTCAAACTTTTGTCTGTGAAACACAAAAGATTTGGCAGAATATTAGGGACACACATCTTCAGTCAAAAGATGCAATGAAAGTCAATGGTGACTGAGACTTAACATTCTGCCTACCATCACCTTGTTTGAAATGCAAAATAAAGTTATACGGGTTTGGAACAACATGAGTATTTAAATTATTACTTTAACTAAAGGGTTAAGTTCCCACATATCCACCCGACTGCCAAATATAAATGACTGAAGAAAAAATAAGAGCCAGGGAGTTTATTCCAAGATTATTAGCTGTGCTTTAATAGTGGCAAGCTCAAAGACTAGTTTTATCTTAGTGGAAGATAAAAACGGTGTGAAAAAAGGGACATGAGCTTTAAATGGCTTAACTCAGGGGTTATGATCCCATTTTATTGAGATCAGTCTTACGGTGGCCGCACACCAAGATGACACATAAATAAGAGTGAATAACATGCTGGTGAAAAGGAGTGGCTGGTAGTTAAGGGCTGTCTTACAACATTCTAGACATTTGGTGCTTTTCCTTGGATCCACTGTGTTGGTATTTCAGATGTTAAGAGGGTTGAGTAAAAGATTTTGAGGTTAAGAGTCTCTCTTAGATTATGGGAGTGACCTGAGTGAACAACTGGGATCATATTAATCTCAAACACAGTTATCCTTCAACGTGTTCTGGCTCTCTTCCTGAAGTCCTTGAGTAAATGTTTTGTCTACCACACAATGATCCAGACTCTCATTTAAGTGGCGGAACGACAAAACACAGATGGTGCAGCATCGCTTGCCAAAACAGGGCAAGCTAAAGCAACACGCTTTTTCCACTTAGACAGTGGCAGTTGAAATGTGAGAAAGAAGACTAAGACCAAATATGTGGTAATATTCATCAAAACAAGCCAACATATTGAAATCCATGTGTAAATAAGCATAGATACTGACAGTGATACCGATAGTTTTTTAGTTCTGTTTTTATGCTAAATTCTTTCTCCACATGTCTCTCAACAACTAAATTCTACATGGCCTCTAGTCAGGCTTGCATTAAATTGGTAAGATTTCTTATTTTTTATAATGTTCTTAACTCGCATTAACTAATTTCAGAATAATGAAGCATGTCCCTCTTTAGCTGAAGCAGCCTCCGCTTAAGCTTTAACAAACTCATCATATTCCTTGCTGTGAGTAATCAAATTATACGTGTTAAAAGTTTTGGTAGTTTCACCTCATGAAATTCTAGCAGTGCAAAGCTTACAAATTGCAACTCCGTGTCATTGCCATTTAGCGAAACTAAATTCGAACTTTTCAATGAAATATAACCAAAATTCTAATTATATTCGGATTTCAAAGACATTATTTCAGGTAGGGGGGAAAATCTACAAGACATCTGATTTTTAAATCGACGTTGTCTCCTACGTCCACAAGAGGGCGCAAAAATCAATATAAACCAATCAGCACCATGCTATAGCTATTGCAAAGAACACACCTGGTTGTTAACAAAAGTGCGTAAAATGACAAAATCAAACCGTTTCAGACAGTTCATATTCTCAAATCTTAAGTAAAAACGTAAAACGAGAAAAGAACCGCTTCAATAGACGATTTTCTTTGCTAACTTAGTGTTGCACAGTTGCCTATACCGGTGCCTTGGTACTACCATGGACTCAAGATTCATAATACCGGTGGTACCACAGTGTTTTTCATGAAATACAGCTGTATGTACGTATCTAATGCTTACGCAGCGAGACGCTCATAAGAGCAAATGAAGGCATAGTCAAGACACAACCGCCAAAGACCAACATCTAATGAGCAGTTCGCTCTGAACATGTCTGTCTTTTTATATGTTAGTATGTGCTAGATGGATGTCTTTGACTGTTGCAGTCTCTCTCGCTGTTTTTTAGTGTCTTGTGCAGGAGCAATGTGTCAAATAAAAAGGAAATTCAGCCTTTAAAATGAGTTTTGAGATACCTGCGATCTGTTTCATTCGTAGCACTGCGTCTGTTTTAACCCAGGAATACGACTGGTCTGAATGGCCATTGAGTCATCAACAGCGCTTCGTACACATCCAAAATTAGAATACTCAATTTAGCATTTGAATTTGCATTTTTATCTTAAATTGGACGAATAGTCGAATTTTGAATATTAATTTGACAGCCTTAATTGTCAACCAATTCAAAGTAATTCCACACAGGAGACATTTTCTTTCACAGACAGCACGAGCTGTAGACTAACTGTCCGACATGTTTTTCCGCTTTGAACAATCAGATGATATCTGATTACATAATTGCTTTTATCTGCCAATACAGATGTTTGGCCGATACATCGGTGCATCTGTAATATATTCTGATAAATACTGGAAGCTTGGAGAGAAGAATATTCTCTGGTAAGAGGAGGAAGGTGAGCTGAATGTCTCCATGTTCTCTGGAGCGCCATAAAGAAACTGAACCCAATGAATCCTTCAGTAATGGAGACAGACCCTCCCCAAAATTAGGAGAGATGTTAACTGGGGTATCAATAAATAAAGCACTAATTAGAAAAAAGCAACAGCCCTCTCTGTGGGCTCGGTGGCGCACGAGGAAAGAATACAAATTGCAAGCAGCATCCTCCGCCCTCATCTGCAGTCATGGCAACATGACACAAAGGGGCCGGCCAAAAGCCAGCTCGTCCAATCATCCTCTCTCCCTGTACTCTGTGACTGTGCAGTGAACCCACTGGCTAGCCCGTTCCACACATCTCCTGTGTGTGGATGTTGGTGTGTCTGCGTGCATGACTATGCACAGCCGCTGGGCTTTGAGACTTCACAATGATTAATAGTAGTAGGGGGTCTTCCCCTCCCTCTGTGCTGGAGAAAATGGAGGAGAAAGAAGGAGAACAAGAAGGTAATGAAAGAAAGCAGGACTAAGAGGGTGAGAGGGAAAAGAGGATGACATTAAGAGAGGTGACCGAAAAAGAGAAAGTGACCAGCAGGGGAATCAGTGATAGTCAAGGCTCAGCGATGGGCTCTTGCATCCCTGACCGCTCCCCAACCTTCTCTCTATCTATTTCTCTCTCTTTCCTCTCCCTGGAGGATAATAAAGATGGATGACACTGATGCTGTGCCATCCGGCACTACAGCCTTCAACTGCAGAGCCATTTGCACCATCATTTATCGCCCTCCTCCAAACCCACCCTCCTTCGCATGCCCCCCGCTCTAATTCTGCTTTAATAACCAGCACCTACATTCATCACAGTATTGACGTCTCTGACAGACAGTGCGGCATACACTAACTCCCTGCCCTTTACTCGCACACCAGCGGGGTCGTGCCGAGTTCACCCAGTCAATAATCACACAGGCAGCACACTGCTGTCACCTTGGTGATGCCGAGAGCTATATAGAGACGTATGATGCGCGAGAGCATGTGTCTCAACAGCACGCCAACACGCTGCCATTAGCATTATCACCGCCGCCAGGATCAGACGGCAAGCAAGATGCGACTTGAATGCCAATTTTTAGGCAGGACCCAAATGGCACACCACGTGTTGAAGCTTTGATACTGGACTGATAAAGATACAGTTCTGTTAGTCTATACTCACATCCAAACTCTAGGAAAGTGGTATTTTGAGTTTATCTGGCTTAAAGGTGAAGTGCAATTTCTGCGCCACTAGTGGCATCAAATGGAATTGCAAAATAATGATTGCACAATATAAGTCTATGGAGTTTTTAGCCAACTCTAAGGTCAGATACAGAAAAACAAAATCTGATTAGTTAGTCACCACAGTCTGAAGGTCTGTACCAAGTCCAATGGATGTAGCTTGAAAGCTCTAGGAGTTACTGTTGGAAATTTTGGCCTTGGTTTAGATATTAATTGATGTATACAACTATACCACTAAATCAAACAAAGCTATGTTAAAAGCACCAGACAGTCACAGTGTTTCCATTCTTCTGCAAGTCAACCTACGAATGATTTCCTTTTAGTTGTCTCTGCATATTAAACTAAGACGGGTGAAAGTATTTTAACAGTGATAAAATGACACCCTTCACCTTTAAGGGATAGTTCACACAAAAATGATAAAACTGTCATTATGCTCCAAACCCATATGACATAGTCATACAGGTCTGGAGCATCATTAGAGTGAGTAAATGATGAGAGATTTCCATTTTTGGGTGAAAACTATCCCTTTAAACAATACATCGTCTAACTATGCCTTCTTATCATTGCTTTCACCTTTGTGTGTTAAAACGAGTCTCTTTGTCATCAGCTGGCGGCACAGCTTGCTCGCAGGCCCAATTTCTTTCTTCATTCCATTCTGACAATGACATTTATGTTAATTTGTTCCATGCCACTGCCAGGCATCTGGAGAGGCCAGTCCCACTCTCTTTCCCAGTTTATTTTCATTTCGACCAATGCAAATGTATGTGTCATGAGCACTGTGCCTTAGATAAACAGATGGATTCGATAGGAGGGCAAGGAGACACCGTCTTCTGCAGTCATACGTAGAGGAGGGATTCAGTCACACACAAGTAGGCCAGAGGCTTCTCTTTTGTCACTTGTGCACTGTTCTATGCCAGGAAGACAGACAGTACTGGGGGAAGTGAGGGCCCTACAGCCCCTGTCTTTGTCAAGGTATTATGCACATACTGTATATACACATGCTAATTTACAGTATCTCTCTGTCTCTCTCTCACATACATATACACATTCTGCATTAGAACTCAACAAAGAGGATTTTGGCTCATATGGGCTAATAGTTCAGATTTTTACCTGCCCAACATTCTCACTGGTCCCACCACAAAAAAAACAAAAAAAAAAATGATAGGTGCAACACTATGTGTTGTGACACATTCCTCCCATAACCATCATTAAAAAAAAATTGTAACTTGTGCCACAGTAGACGTTCTGTCGGTTCGGACCAGACAGGAGAGCCTTCATTGCCCTCGCGCTTCGATGAGCCTTGGGCGCCCAACACCCTGTCGCCGGTTTGTGGTTTGTCCCTCCTCGGACCACTGTCAGTAGGTATTCACCACTGCTGAACGGAAGCACCCCACAAGTCTTGCTTGTTCTGACCCAGTCATCTGGCCATAACAATTTGGCCCTTGTCAAAGTTGCTCAGGTCTTTCCTCCTGCCCATTCTCCTGCATTCAGCATCTTGACTACGAGAACTGATTGTTCGCTTACCATCGAATCTACCCAGACCTTGATGTGTGGCCTTGTTAGGAGATGATCAATGTTATTCGCTTCACCTGTGAGTGATCATAATGTTTTGGCTCATTGGTGTATATATATATATATATATATGCAAATATTTATTTTATGTGAGACAGAAATGTTTTTTATTTAAAAATTACATCTAAAATATAAAACAAAAATAACATCTTAAAATATAATTTATTAATTAACTATTAAAATTAAACATAAAAAAATATTAATTTAAATATTGAATTGTATATTCATATTTATTTTAATTTTATTAACACATTTTAATGGTTTAATATTTTTCAGTTTTAAATGGTTTGTTTTAAAAAAAAATACATGTTATGTTTTGTATTTTAAACTTGCAATAATATCTTGAAATTACACTTACAAATTCACAACACACTTTTGCTGGTAAAAGACAGCATACTATACAAAACAATACTAGTTTGTTTATAATTTTCAACCTTTTGTTACTGATGCTTCCCAGACTATCATAAGTCATTTGCACAATTTCGAAAAAATCATATCTCTATGTCATTTACTGTATAATGTTACCTTGGTGACAAGTTTAAATCAGTAAAATTGGCAACAACAATGTTTAATACATCACAAAAAACAAAGACTAAAAACATGTCAGTATCAACAAATGTAAGATTTAATGACAATATAGCACTGGCCCTATAAGTTAATTGACCTGAGACTCTCTCACACTGGCTCCAGCTACTCCAGCTCCCATAATTTTTATTGAGCCCTGCAGACATTTCTCTTTTGTCACTTGTGCAGTGTTCTATGCTGTGAGGAAAGACAAGGGGAAGTAATGGCCCTATGGCCCCTAGCTTTGGAGGTATCACAAATACATACTGTGTATATCTACACTTACTCACTAATTATGTCTCTGACTCTCACACACGCATATAAACATATTCTGCCTTCTGCATTCTTACTATCTCTCTCTGTTACACATATACACCTGGTTCCCTGGGCTCTGAGAGTGATACTGGCTGTAGTGCCCATGTTATCCAGAGACACACGGCACGTGGTCTTGTCCCTCTTCACCTTTCCAACAGAGCCAGCCACGGTCGTGTGCCGGGGGCTTCTAATCCACCGCCCAGGTCCCATCGGCGAGGATCATTGAGCTAATTAATAACGTGGCACAGAGAGGGATGGGAGTCATTAAGGAGCCACGGCTGTGCTCTCTTCACCACTCTAACTGAGTGCACTGGGGTTGCTGGTAAAGGAGGGAGGGGGACTGCAGATGCAGGGTCTTGCTTGCCCGCACAACCCTACCAGACATAATTCACTACAATGAAGTTTAACAGGGAGAAAAAAAAACACACACACACACACACACAAACACAAGATGCACCAAGGCACACAGACTGCTAGAGCCAGACTGAATAAGACTGGGCTGAGGCTCAGAGGAAATGAGAGAGATTCTTCTAGACTTTCTGTTCTCATTAGCAGGCTGTAAGGGTTTGTTTGGAGTGGACTCATTAAACAGCAGAAATGTGTTAACCCCTCAAAGGAAGCACTTTACATTCACTTTTGCCAGCGAAGCAGGAGTGTCACTAACATTTCAATATGATTGAAAAACACAATGGATTTTATTCACTAACCCATGTGAACATTTTTACAAATAAAGTTTGCAATTAAATTTTTTCTAATATAAATTTAAGATATGGATAGGATTAGGACTCTCAAGGCCATAAATCATGGAATGTGTTAAGCCAGTATTATTTGTATACATATGAGATCGCTTGGGAGTGTTTTAAGCCAGCCTCACACTAGCTGACTCCAAACAACTCTATTTTGGCTGAGGGTGTCACACTCTTCAGCCAGAGTTCTGTCACACTTGCCAATTTAGAATGGTGGAGGGGTGTCAGACATACAATCTCTCTCTCCGATACCCTGTCACGTGTAGCTCGCCAAAATATCAAAAGGAGTGCTGCATGAACATAAATAATTATAATAGTTTGATTTAAGATCAGCATGGCATCTCATCGGTTCTTCAGTAAAATAAGAAGCAGCTCATTGGTCACTTGACGAGAGCACAAGAGTCCAGCCCAGGGTGACTGAAAACTTTTTCTATAATGTTTCATGTGATTTCCCAGTTGCTGGAGCCATTAACTCAGATGGTCAGGAGTCCTGTCAGTCAAGGGATTAACGACCTCCTGTTGGCAGGCGCAATGCATGCTTCATCTCACACCTACTGGCCAGCGATTGTGTAAATTGTTGGAAAAATCGGCAAGTGTGACACTGGCTTTATGTTGCAAGCATGCCCAGTTCACTTTACTACTGGAGCAGTATTTTTTAATTAATTTGGTTTACAACCCCTCCTATTTATTTATTTGTTTATTACAATTGCTTTTGTCCAAGCACATTATCATTTGCATCAGAAATGTTGGCATCTCCTTGGAGATCTGGTATAGCACCTGAAGTAGGCATGGGCGATATGGCCAAAAATACTATCACTATATATTTTTTTCATATCATTCGATGTCGATATATATCAAGATATACATTTCATACCATTAATGGAAACGCATTCCATATGTTTGTTAGACCTCAAGAATGACCTTTAATATATACTCAGTTTTGGATTTAATCCTACATAAGGTATATGACCATTTTCGATGAAATTCCACCAATTTCATCATCTTTAGCTGACAGTTGACTCCACTGAAAGACTTTCTCATGACACGCCACACTCCAGCTCAGTAGGTAATGCACCATAAGCTGACTTGCCAACTGCCAATAAACTTCACACAAAGAAGAACAACTTTCTTTCCTGTGACAGCGCTATGGATCATACAAAAATGTTTAACTAAACAGTACATAAATATACAGCAATGGTGTTGATGTCGGAGTTGCTGTTGTGTTCAGTCAATAGCTGCATTGCATTGTCAGTGCTGTCTTGTCCGGTACACAACAATATCATTTTAGCTGGGTAGCTAGCTAGCAGCTGCCGAGCCTCATAGCCGGTTTCCATGACAGCAGGGCTGCCTGCTAACTGGCGTTGTACTTCTTAACAGGCTGATTTCATGACTGTGATTCAGTTAGCTAGTTGTGTGTACAACTTTGCAAACTTTTTGCGTTTTAGCGACACATACCTGATTCGATCATCTACACTGATGAGCCAAAACATTATGACCACCTGCCTAATATGCTGTTGGTCCACTGCGTGCCGCCAAAACAGCGCCGACCCACCGAGGCATGGACTCTGGCACAAAGACATTAGCAGCAAATCCTTCAAGTCCTGTAGGTTGTGCGGTGGAGCTGCCATGGATTGGATTTGTTGTTCCAGCACATCCCACATATGCTCAGTCGGATTGAGATTTGGGGAATCTGGAGGCCAGGGCAACACCTTGAACTCTTCATCATGTTCCTCAAACCATTCCTGAACAATGTGTGCAGTGTGGCAGGGTGCATTATCCTGCTGAAAAAAGGACATTGTCATCAGGGAATACCATTGCCATGAAGGGGTGTACCTGGTCTGTAACAATGTTTAGGTAGGTGGCACGTGTCAAATTGACATCCACATGAATGGCCGTTTCCCAGCAGAACATTGACCTGAGCATCACACTACCTCCACCACCTTGCGTTCTTCCCACAGTGCATCCTGGTGCCATCACTTCCCCAGGTAAACGGCGCACACGTACATGGCCGTCCACATGATGTAAAAAATGGGACTCACCGGACCAGACGACCTTCTTCCACTTCTTCAAGGTCCAGTTCCGACGCTCGCGTGCCGATTGTAGGCGCTTTCGGTGGTGGACAGGGGTCATCATGGGCACTCTGACCGGTCTGCAGCTAGGCAGCAGGGTGCGATGCACTGTGTATTTTGACAATTTAACCATCATTAAAATTTTCTGTGACTTGTGCCACAGTATACCTTCTGTCGGTTTGGACCAGATGGGATAGAATTTGTTGCCCTCCCGCATTGATGAGCCTGTTTCAATCAAATAGTTCTACTAAAAAAAACATTGTTCAGAACATGACTTCACATTCACACAACTTCTAAACACCAAATTAAAAATGTTGCTTATCTTATGAATTTAAGAGAAATAGCACTATTACCCAGGCATTATCAAGAGTGTAAAAATATTGTAATTTCATAGTGAAGTGTTATAGGTTTGTGGTTTGTCCCTCCTCGGACCACTGTCGGTAGGTACTCACCACTGCTGACCGGGAGCACCCCACAAGCCTTGCCATTTCAGAGATGCTTTGACCCAGTTGTCTGGCCATAAAAATTTGGCCCTTGTCAAAGTCACTCAGGTCTTGACTCCTGCCCATTTCTCCTGCATTCAACACGTTGACTACGAGAACTTATTGTTCGCTTACCATCTAATCTACCCAGAGCTTGACATGTGGCCTTGTTAGGAAATGATCAACATTATTCGCTTCACCTGTGAGTGGTCATAATGTTTTGGCTCATCATTGTAGATGTAGAACATAGGCTAAATATCGAAAATGACTAAAAAGTTTATCATCGATATTTGAAAATTATTTTTTTCTATAAATATTGATATCAATTTATCGCCCAGCCCTAACATGGAGCAATGGTGATCATCTGGGCAATGCAAGTTCGATTCCAGCTTGCAATGTTTTCAGGGGGTCCCCTTCCCCCAACTTTTGCTCAACATTTCCTGTCCAATTTCAAATAGCAATTAAGTGGCAAAAATAGCACAATAAAATAAAAAACAATTGCCATGTTAACAACAACTCAAGCAATGTCCTGACCAGCAAATAAAGCTATAGCAGGGCTTCAATGGGCAGATCAACTAAATACACAAGGTTTTGGAATGTCTAGTGATTTTATTTATTTATATAATTTAAAAAAAAACTTATGTAAACAAATATCTGGAAATATTATAAAACAATTTCTGGTCATTTTCCATCAATTTCCTTTTCACAGCTTTTATCCAATTTCTGAAGCTTGCACCTAACTTCAACTTCCTCACTTGCACCCACATACTAAAAGGGAAAGCTCCACCCTTGCAGCAAAACAATTGAAAGGCACAGCAAACAAGGTCATTACAGCTTGGCTATAATGGGACAAGTACTGCTGGGTGCACTTCTCTTGAAACAGAGACCCACAAAAGTAAATTTCAGGTCGCATTTGAGGCCAGAGTGGCAGCAGTTTAGAGTGAATTCACTACACTATGTGAAAGTTTGAATATTACGACTACAGGAAGGCACAGAGCAGCCTAAACCATCTGCAATGGCTCTCTATGAAGTCCCAGCACACTAAACAGAACAAGCACTGTGTTCCAGACAACCCAATAGCTCAGCTACTCCAAATGAAAGGAAGCAGCAGGAACAATTAGTTGTGCAAACAAACGGATCAAAGAGGAAAGGCCAGGATCCACTATCACTCCCTTGACGTCATGGCCACTAACAAGCTTGAATGGAGGTAATTGGGGGAGCTGGAAGCTGAGACAAAATCAATGGAAACTTAGGCATACTAGCAGGGAGATTACTCACCAGTTCACACAATTACTCGGGGGACATGAAGACTGCCAGGAATGTGATGCAAGACTATATACCAGGACTGTGGAACAAGACAGGGACTCAGAAGACAGAATGTGAAATTGGATTGCGGGGAAGGATTATGGAGCAAGAGTGGGGAATAGGGTAAATAAGCAAGACTTTGAAATAGGAGCAGGGAATTAACTAATTTGTCATTTAGCTAATTCCTTTATACAAAGCAACTCACAGTACACTTATTACAGGGGCAATACCCCTGGAGCAATGTGAGGTTAAGTGCTTTTCTCAAGGACACAATGGTGAAAGTTCATGGGTCACTGCTTGCTGGGTTGGAACCTGCATCCATTCATTTACCAGTCCAGTTCTTTAACCACTAGGCTACACTACTCCAAAGGTATGGGAAAAAAGACAGCAGGTGTAGCTAAATGTTAGGAAGTAATAAGACCTAATGACTGTTTTGAAACTGTCAAAGTATGCACTTAGAAACACCTACACATTAATCCAGTGGTGTTCAACTGGTGGGTCACGACCTAAAAATGGGTTGCAGATCTATACAGAGCAACAGTCAGGTTCCGGAAGTAAAAATCCCATTCTTTTTCTCCATAGGTGAATTGTTTTTAACAATAACTTCTAAACCTTTTAAGACAGACCCACCATGACCTCAGAGTAGGGCTGTACAATAATGGTGAAAAATGATAATCAAAATTTTAATCACTAATATTAGTCATGATTCTACTGTCATTTGAGAACAATTTCTTTATTACAGAACTTTTCAATTTGGAGAAAAAAAAATCAGTTGATTCTGCTTAGATATAAATTCTAGAAGAACAAAAAAATGATATTAAACAGCAGCTCTCATGTTAAACAAGGTGTAAAACTAGTCAATTATACCTTCTGACCAAAATATAGTCATGTTTTGCCCATGCTTTACTGCCAATAGAAAGAGTTACTCTGCAGGGTGTTCACACTTGAGTCCTCTTTAAAATCTATATTTTTTAATTATTATTATTATTGTTATATTGCAATATACAATAGTAATATATTTCTTCAATAATTTAGGATGTACCATTGCTATATGGTCTCAAGCCTTTATTTTGGCAGAAAACTGAAGGATGTGTGGGTTTTGTCATTTCTGTTGACAACAGCTTTGTGCTCCTCCTTCCATACATACACTGCGTGCATAATTATTAGGCAAATTGTATTCCTCAGGATTAATTTTATTGTTGAACAAACACAATGCTCTCAGTCAATCCAAAATGTTATTGAACCTCAAACCTGAATGTTTAACAAAGGAAAAGTGAGTTTTGTCTTTCTCAGGGGAGTCTCAAGTGTGCACAATTATTAGGCAACTAAATTAAAAAAAAAAAAAAAATTCTCCCAACTCAATTGTTTATTCTAAATTTTTAGAATAAGTACAACAAATAAGTAACACAAAATGACAATTAAATAACATTTTTGGCCTTTCAAAAATATCCAGTGACCTTATTCAGTGACACACTTCTTTTCAATAACTGCCATGAGCCTTCCAACCACGGAGTCTGTCAGTTTCTTGATCTGTTCACGATCAACTTTCGCTGAAGCAGCAACCACAGCCTCCCAAATGCTGTTCAAAGAGGTGTATTGTCTTCCCTCACTGTAAATCTCACATTTGAGAAGGGCCCACACGTTCTCAATAGGATTTAAGTCAGGTGAGGAAGGGGGCCAAGTCATTATTTGGGCATCTTTGAGGCCCTTGCTGGCTAGCCAAGCAGTGGAGTACTTGGATACATGTGATGGAGCATTATCCTGCATAAAAATTATGGCCATCTTGAATGCTGAGGACTTTTTCCTGTACCACTGCTTGAAGAAAGTACTTTCCAGAAACTGGCAGTAGGTTTGGGAGTTGAGTTTCAGTCCATCTTCAACCCAAAAAGGTCCAACAACCTCATCCTTAATGATAGCAGCCCATACCAGTACCCCTCCTCCACCTTGCTGGTGCTTCACTCGAAGTAGTGCCCTGTGTCCATTAGTGATCCAGCCACGGGCCCATCCATCTGGTCCATCAAGAGTCACTCTCATTTCATCTGTCCATAAAACCTTTGAAAAATCTCTCTTCAGGTATTTCAATGCTTCAACTTGTGAATCTTATTCAGTGGTGGTCGTGTTTCAGCCTTCTTGGCCTTGGCCATGTCTCTAAGCATTTGACACCTTGTACTTCTGGACACTCCAGGTAGGTTGCAGTTCTGGAATATGGTGGCACTGGAGGATAATGGGTTCCTGGTAGCTTCACATTTAATTCTTCTCAAGTCTTTTGCAGTTAATTTGCACCTTTTCTTCTCCATGCGTTTTTTGCGCCCCGGTTGACTATTTGCAACAAAATGTTTGATTGTCCAGTGGTTAAGCATCAATAGCTTAGCTATTTCAAGAGTGTTGCATCCATCTGAAAGGTATTTTAAAATGTTTGACTTTTCAGTGCCAGTTAAATCTCTTTTTTGGCCCATTTTACCTGAGGTAATGAAGCTGCCTAATAATTATGCACACCTTGATATAAGGTATTAGTCACTTTCGCCACACCCTCCTTCATTACACAAATATATATCACCTGAAAATTATTGAATCCAATAAGCATTCTTAGTTTATATGGTTTGGAGTTGGAAAATTTGCATGGAAATAATGATAAGATCAGAATACTCACTTGCCTAATAATTGAGCACGCTGTGTAGAGAAATGCTCTCATCTCCACAAAACCCCGGTGCCATGGGGTTACTTTTGTTAATTTTTTTAGGAACTTGTAATGGCCAAACATATAATTACACAAAAGTGCAATAGAAGTAAATCCGTAGCACATTAAATATAATGCTGTCAGCACACGCGACGTGCACAAACCGAACACAGAGCACAGCTGTTTGTGTACAACACATAATCAGAGCACGAGATGGAATTACTTTCATGTTTATCAAGCAAAGAACCACTCTGAGAAACACCGTATCATTATCCCTGTGTGTTTCGAGTATGTGTAATACACCATAACAGAGCAGCACTCATACGAGACACGCAATACTCGTGAATATCTGCTAGTGATTGGTCAGTGGCAAACTTCTGAAGAGAGCGTGAATGGTCAGTTGAGGTGAAAAAAATGGACTTCGAACAAGCTTGTGATTTGGTATATCATCCATAGACACAGCCTATGATAAAAATGGATAACAGGGGCCTGGGTAGCTCAGTGGTAAAATACGCTGGCTACCACCCCTGGAGTTCGTTAGTTCGCTAGTTTGAATCCCAGGGCATGCTGAGTGACTCCAGCCACACTTCCTAAGCAACCAAACTGGCCCGGTTGCTAGGGAGGGTAGAGTCACATGGGGTAACCTCCTCGTGGTTGCAATAATGTGGTTCATTCTCGGTGGGGCACGTGGTGAATTGAGCACGGATGCTGCGGTGGATGGCATGAAGCCTCCACACGCGCTATGTCTCCGTGGCAACGCGCTCAACAAACCATGTGATAAGATGCGCGGGTTGGCGGTCTCAGATGCGGAGGCAACTGGGATTCGTCCTCCGCCACCCGGATTGAGGCGAATCACTACGCGACCACAAGGACTTAAAAGCACATTGGGAATTGGGCATTCCAAATTAGGGAGAAAAAAAAATGTATAACAATTTGCAGCCTTATCTGGAAGATCATTTCTGCTTAATAGCTCACTTATATTGCAGATGGTTATACTTAATTAACCGTGAGGCAGAAACTGTTATGGTGGTTAAAATATGACATATTGTGCAGCCCTACCTAAGAGGTTGTTAATCGATGTAATATCCTTAATACCATCAGTATTTTTCAACTTCATTTTTTTCATATTTAACAGCACAATTTCTTGTGAAAAACTGCACTACCCATGATCCTGAAGGGAAACGATCCACCAATCAGACAATTACAGCAAACAATGCTCAATAAACAATCACTGCAGTGACCGCCTATTTCCATGCATTGAAAATGACGCAATCAAGTCTTCCTACACTCTCAAACTACAATATGTTTGTATGTATCTGAATATTTTGCAGTAAACTTGAAATTTGTTTTTATAATTACAATCAACAACTTTAAATCAATAGTTTTATGTTTTTCCAACATTTTTAATTAAATTGCATATTTGCAATACTTCATGGATTCATGGACATGTCCTCATGAAAAAGGTCTTGTACCTTTGTCTTTTTGGCTGATTTTCAAGTACTTTTTGGCATCAAATCAAAGTTTGTAATGTTGTGGTTCACTTTGTAGCTGTTTGGTATGGTTCAGGGCTTAGAAATTTTTATAACGGATTTCATAATAATGGAAATTGTAAAAAAATTATGGAAAATATACTTCAGAAGCCAAGACAGCTGAAAAAGTGGACAGATACTGTTGTGCTTGATTCTGATAGATTTGCTCCCAGAAGAGGAAAAATAGTGCTAAAAGCAAATAATGAAAAAATATTTAACAATAAGACTTTTAAAAGGATATAATTATTCCCATATCTGGACTTGTTTCCAATCAAATTCTAGGATATTTTGCTACAAATTCTGTCACTTGGTAGAAGCTAGTGAAATCAGCCAGCCAGACATGCCTTCATCCACAACATTTTTTTACAAAAATATGCGAGGTAAATGAAAGTACGACTATATTAAATATACGATCACTTGCAAAAACTGATTTCTGTGCAGTGAATTAGGTCTTTTAGCTGACAAGAGCATGAAACCATTGAAATTCAATGGACATTTGGAAGCCAATAATAAATCAATTCATAAATTTCAGTGTTTGATTTCAGAACATTTTTGTTTACTTTTGGACATCAAGAAAAAACAATCTTGATGCCAAGGCAATACTGGGGGTCCTGAAGTAAAACCAGCTTTAAAACCATTGAACTAAATCACATTCAGAGCTATCAGAGACACATAAATAACAGTGGCAAACAAACCCCAGAATCCCCAAACCTAGTGGTAAATTGAGTTATTAGTGGTGCTCGCTAGGGCAAGCATCACAATTACTATTGATCAGATTTAGAGCTAGGAATTTGGGATTTGTGTTAACTGTCCCAGCACCATATGTGGTACTGACATAAAATATATCTCAAATCATGCAGCTTATTGAGTAGAGGTGTACCATTACTTTTCTAAGCAATTAAACTTATGCTTTTCATATATTAAAAAGGGTGTAAATATAGTTCCCTTACGACTCAGTACACTCGACATTGTGTAGCAACACATATGGGGAATACCTTCTTATACAACCTAGTTGAAACCTCTCTACAATAACGCTAATATTGTAATATTGGCTATGGTGTTTGAGTCCCGCCTGTTTTAGCACGAAAATGTCCGCTATAAAAACAAGTGCACAAACACCATTTCCTCAGAATTACTTCAAGACAGCGATCATCCCTTGTCTATAAGCCCTCTACCTTCGCCGTCGATATACACGAGTCAGTGGGCGGAATCTTCGCGGGAAGACTTTCTACTCCCCTGCAGTTCTCAGGCAAACATCACACTGCCTCGCCAATTGACGCTTCGCTGGTGAACGGGCCTCAACATCCTGATTCCCCGCAGCGCTTTGGCAAGGTTTGTGTATCCTTACAAAGCAATTGTATATTGTGTATTGTATATTGTGTGATATAAATATAAATATGTATTAATTTATATATTTATTTATCTAAAAGAGTCACTTTTTTTTTAAAGATGTAGTTCTGTAAGTGCTCCTTGTGCGAGAGACACATACTGTCTGGGCCGTGCCCACACAGAGTCAGCTCTCATGGAGACAGACTGTCCTCACTGTGAGGGCATGAGTCTCAAGCTGCTTCGCTCGTGAATCACCCTCATTCTGAGGGACAATTCAGCCTCACGCACCCTCCCACCCGCCTCTTCTGTGATACCCGAAGATTCACATGAGGAGGCACGGTGGGGCCGCGAGGTTGAGCAGGATGACTTTGAGGTGGTCCTCATGGCAGCACACGCCTCGCAAGCCCCTCAGTCTCTTCGAAGTGTATGTTTTTCGATATGCAATGTCCCTCTATAGGCAAGCATGATTTAATCATAAAGTTCCTTAAAGAAGTAAGATGATTAAACCCACCTCGGCCAGCTACAGTCCCGACTTGGGACATAACTTTAGTCCTAAAAGCCTTCGCAGGGCCCCCCTTCGAGCTTTTGGACTCTGTTGATTTGCGCATGCTCTCCGTTAAGACAGCACTACTGCTGGCTCTGGCCTCAGTAAAATGGGTAGGTGACCTGCATGCACTATCAGTCGACAATTCATGACTGGAGTTTGCCCCCGGTCTTTCAAGTGCCACTGTCAAACCCAGGAAAGGCTATGTGCCTAAGATCCTAACCACGCCCTTCAAAGTGCAGGTGGTTCACCTTCAGGCCTTCTTCCCTCCTCCATTTAATTCGGATGAGGAACAATCACTGCATTTTTTTATAACCTGTGCGGGCAATACAAACATACGTTGAGCGTACTTGCCAGTTCAGACTGTCTGATCAGCATTTTATATGCTATGGAGGACGCACAAAAGGAATGTCTGTCTCCAAGCAAAGGCTCTCTGACTGGATTGTCGATGCAATTGCCCTGGCTTATGAGTCGCAGGGTAAGACTTGGCCAATTGGTGTTAAAGCACACTCAACTAGAGGCATGGCCTCCTCATGGGCATGGACAAATGGTGTGTCCTTACAAGACATATGTTTTGCAGCAGGATGGTCCTCTCAAAACACATTCGCAAGGTTTTACAACCTAGACGTAAAGTCTCTCTCTTCACAAGTCCTCTCTGTTTAGAGCACTTGCTATTCATTGGCCAAATATATATACTTATGCCCCTCCCTTTAAGTATGGGCTCCCCATCATTTACACAACCGCCTGCATGCAGGACTTTATAATTTACCATAAAGTCACAAGTACTTTTATTATAAATAAACTCCCTTCCCAACTGGGTTCATAAGGAGTTAATTCACACTATATGACTATAGTTCATATATTATTATGAGAGCTCCCCTCCTGGCCAACACAAGGATCACTCACTGCAGCATACTCATGTCGGTCGCCGTCCCACTAGACTGAGGCGTCATGTTCCTCTCTGAGATGTTATGCCGTGTAGTGTGGCGTGATGGGATTCTGTTCCCCATATGCGTTGCTACACAATGTCAAATGTTCTAAGTTGTAAGGGAACGTCTCAGTTACGTATGTAACCTCGGTTCCCTGAGATGAAGGGAACGAGACATTGCGAACGCTAGCCCCACTACAAGACTCAGAGTTCTTGAGGCATGAGCAATGTGCTCCTTGTTCTCAGTCAGAAATTCTGAGGAAATGGTGTTTGTGCATCTGTTTTTATAGCGGACAGTTTTGCGCCAAAACAGGCAGAGCTCAAACACCATAGCCAATATTAGAATATTGGCGTTATTGTAGAGAGGTTTTAACTAGGTCATATAAGAAGGTATTCCCCATATGCGTTGCTAAGCAATGTCTCGTTCCCTTTACCGAGAACATAACCAAGGCATATATAGAAACCAGCAGTGACGGGCAGTAGCTTTGCTAAAAATAGCGAAGTTATTCGCTTAATTACATTTCTGAGTAGCAAGACGGTAGCTTCGCTAGTTTTTAAATCAAGTAGCTTTCAGCAGCAAAGCAATATTTTTGATAAGGTAGCACCTTAACGTTGACAAAAGCTACACCGCTACATTGTGCCTTGTAGATGGTGTTTACTAATGCCAGTTTTGAATCAGAACTAAAGATGTCTGATTATGTCTGAAACCAAACCTGCAAATACATCCTATCATTTGCCAGTGATGAAGGAAGTATTTAAGTTCAATATGTGTGCAGCTTGTGAATTACTTCTGCAGGTAAAGAAATTTTCCAACCAAAAGAGTATCAAAACACATATTAGCCTACATGAAAATACTTTAAAAAGTACCATGACAATACCATGTTTTTTGGACATGTTCCATTACCTGGGAGCACCATGTTAATACAATGGTATATGAATGTGGTAATATAGCGAAGTACCATGGTATTTTTTTTTAATTACCTTGAAGCACCATGTAAATACAATAGTATATGAATATGGTAATCATCTATCAAATTACCATGGTAGTAACATTCTTTGCAGTACTTTGTAACATGCAACTACAGAATGGTGCATAAATGGTTGTATATCAAAGTACCATGGTTTTACCATCTGATATCACATTGTTATTGCCCAGATGTGCTCTCTCTCTCTCTCTCTCTCTCTCTCTCACACACACACACACACACACAAACACACACACACACACACACACACACACACAAGGAATTTGGCCTCTTATCAAAGCTTCCAGTACACACAGAAATACAACAGCTAGACACAGAATTACAGGATAAGATGAATAGCATACTGTATGTATGCAGAGTTTTTATACAGAAATGTGCAAATGAAATTACATTTAAATGGGTATGGGTTTGTAAAGGTAGTAGTATAAATAAAAAATAAAATGTAAAAATAGTGATTTTACATGTTGAACACATCGGTTTGTATAGGCAGCATGTCTAAACATGAATTTACATGTTTGGTTTTTTATGTGCACATATTTCACCTACTGTATACTTGTATACTGTATTGCACTTAACTGTAATATACTGTACCAGGGCTTTGATAACGTCGTGTGAATATGTCTTTTAGGGGCTTTGTCTATGACAAAAGTGAAGTAGCTTAAATGTAGCAAGCTACTTTTGGCGTGTAGCTTGTTGTGTAACTTGCTACTTTTTCTGAAGTGTAGCTTTTAGCTTAGCTTAACTAATTTTTCTGTTGAGTAGTTGGTAGCTTAGCTAGCTAAATTTTTTGAGTAGCTTGCCCAATGCTGGAAACCAGAAAATCATAGGACATTAGAGACGGGCTTTTTTGAATTTGGGTCATGAAGCAACCACCCAGAAGACACTAGCAATCACCAAGCAAAGCACTAGCAACTACACAGAACACCTTATGCCGAGTTTACACTACACGATTTTAGCCCTGATTTTCCACTCGCCGACAAAAGCCCAAAATCAGAGGCAAATTGGTCCTCGCTCCCGTGAGCGACAATCGCAAAGTGTGAATTTTCAAAGACGCAATCTGAGAGATGCGCCGATGCGTCGCAGATGCCCCAGAGATATTTAAATATCTAGACTTGTCTGTGACTCCAAGTCCTGCAGTGTGAAATGTGTTTTGTTGTGTCATCCGCAGCAGCTCCCTGAACCCAGTCTTATCATACATCTATTTGTATGGTGAGCACAATAATATAGTTTCCATCAGAATAAATTGACTTAAATAGAGTTTCTATCAGAATAAATCCACATACACATAAGCTTTTCAATTATTTGAAACAAAAACAAAAGACAAACAGGTCCTTGTTGAGCCACAACTCCAGCAGGCAGCTACTTGCATTCATTGCAAAATTATTTATTTACCTCCAACTCTCTCTGCAGAACAGACAATCCTTGCTGCCCGCGTCTCCCCAACCATTCCCTCCTCCATATTCTTTTCTTTGTCTTTTTTGGGTTTTTGCTGCAAATCAGCGCGCAAACAACTTGGATCGCAAGCTTCTTGCGGACCACCATTTTTAGAGGGAAGAACTCCAGTCTCACGCATTCTTACGTCATTTCCTGTATCACTTCTCACGTGTGTTTTGTTGTGAAACCAGACCAGACAAGAGTTGTCGGGGATTCTTCCTAGTGAAATGTTTTGTAATGTGTGACCCCCTGGCGCCGATCCTTCGTGTAATGTGCAAACCACAGCAACTTCAACCCATTTATAGACAGACAGTTGTGTAGTGTGAACAGCAATCCCACAACTTTGAAAGTCATATACAGTTGAAGTCAGAAGTTTACATACACTTAGGCTGAAGTCATTAAAACTAATTTTTTAACCACTCCACAGATTTAATATTAGCAAACTATAATTTTGGCAAGTCGTTTAGGACATACACTTTGTGCATGACATGAGTAATGTTTCCAGCAATTGTTTTCAGACAGATTGTTTCACTTTTAATTGACTATATCACAATTCCAGTGAGTCAGAAGTTTACATACACTAAGTTAACTGTGCCTTTAAGCAGCTTGGAAAATTCCAGAAAATGATGGCAAGCCTTTAGACAATTAACTTCTGGATAGGAGGTGTACTGAATTGGAGGTTTACCTGTGGATGTATTTTAAGGCCTACCTTCATACTCAGTGCATTTTTGCTTGACATCATGGGAAAATCAAAAGAAATTAGCCAAGACTTCAGAAAAAAAATTGTGGACCTCCACAAGTCTGGTTCATCCATGGGAGCAATTTCCAAATGCCTGAAGGTACCACGTTCACCTGTACAAACAATAGTACGCAAGTATAAACACCATAGGACCACGCAGCCATCATTCCGCTTAGGAAGGAGACGCATTCTGTCTCCTAGAGATGAGTGTAGTTTGGTAAAAAAAAAAAGTGCAAATCAATCCCAGAACAACAGCAAAGGACCTTGTGAAGATGCTGGAGGAAACAGGTAGACAAGTATCTATATCCAAAGTAAAACGAGTCCTTTATCGACATAACCTGAAAGGCTGCTCAGCAAGGAAGAAACCACTGCTCCAAAACCGCCATAAAAAAGCGAGACTACAGTTTGCAAGTGAACATGGGTCAAAGATCTTACTTTTTGGAGAAATGTCCTCTGGTCTAATGAAACAATAATTGAACTGTTTGACCATAATGACCATTGTTATGTTTGGAGGAAAAAGGGTGAGGCCTGCAAGCCGAAGAACACCATCCCAACCGTGAAGCATGGGGGTGGCAGCATCATGTTGTGGGGTGCTTTGCTGCAGGAGGGACTGGTGCAATTCACAAAATAGATGGCATCATAAGGAAGGAAAATTATGTGGATATATTGAAGCAACATCTCAAGGCCTCAGCCAGGAAGTTAAAGCTTGGTCGCAAATGGGTCTTCCAAATGGACAATGACCCCAAGCATACCTCCAATGTTGTGGCAAAATGGCTTAAGGACAACAAAGTCAAGGTATTGGAATGGCCATCACAAAGCCTTGACCTCAACGCGATAGAACATTTGTGGGCAGAACTGAAAAAGCGTGTGCGAGCAAGGAGACCTACAAACCTGACTCAGTTACACCAGTTCTGTCTGGAGGAATGGGCCAAAATTCCAGCAACTTAGTGTGAGAAGCTTGTGGAAGGCTACCCAAAACGTTTCACCCAAGTTAAACAATTTAAAGGCAATGCTACCAAATACTAACAAAGTGTATGTAAACTTCTGACCCACTGGGAATGTGATGAAAGAAATAAAAGCTGAAATAAATAATTCTCTCTACTATTATTCTGACATTTCACATTCTTAAAATAAAGTAGTGATCCTAACTGACCTAAGACAGGGAATGTTTTCTATGATTAAATGGCAGGAATTGTGAAAAACTGAGTTTAAATGTATTTGGCTAAGGTGTATGTAAACTTATGACTTCAACTGTAGTGTGTGGGCAGCATTAGCAATCGTATAGCAATGTCCTGGTTACCACATTGAATACCCACAGCAAAGTGCTTAAACCAATCTAAAACCTTAGAAACCGCATATGCAACGTGCTAAAAACCACACTAAACACCTTAGCAACTGCAAAGCAATGTTCTGGCAAGCCACCCAGGACACACTTGCAACTGCATAGCAACGCACAACAAAAACCTAGCACACTGTAGCAACCACACAGCAATGTGCTAAAAAAACATTCTGAATACCTTAGCAACCACATAGCAATGTCCTGGCAACCACCCAAAACACCCTAGCAACAGCATAGGAATGTCCTGGCAACCACCGAGAACATCCTAACACCACATAGCAATATGCTAAAAAAAAACACTCTAAACACTAAATCAACCACATAACAACACCCTAGCAACCACATAGCAACATGCTAAAATCCATTCTAGACACCTTAGAAACCACATGGCAATATCCTGGTACCCACCTCGAACACCCCAATAACAACATAGCAATGCCCTGGCAACCACCCAGAATACCCAAGCAACCACATAGCAATGCCCTAGCAACCACATAGAAACATGTTAAAAAACACTTTAAACATCAACCACATAGCAACATCCTGTCAACCACCTAGAACACCTTAGCATCGTGGTGGCTGGTTTTGGATGGGCAAGCACCACTGGCATTTTCTTGAGACAAAGCAAAAATCTACAGTAGTTGTAATTGCAAATTGTAAATTTGCCTCTTACTCAGCAGGTCATTGGTTAGAAGGCTTGGCCAACTCTCTTGTGTGTTACTAATTAAAGCGGTAAAAAACAACAGAAGATAACCATATCATCACTTCAAGCCACTCTATAAAGTAATTGATCTAATACTCCAATGCTGCCAAGCTCATCAGTGGGAGTTCTGCTCTTTCTCTATCTCATTATTAATAGAGCAAAGTGTTGATTAGAATGGGCCTCCCCTCCTTGTCTTGCTCTTATCAGCTCTAACCTCCCCCCTCCCCCCCTCCCCCTCCTTCTGCCATCCAAATGCCAGCACATTACTGCCTTCCTGCTCATCGACAGGGCTGCCAGTCACTGCAGAGATAGATACCACTCCTGGGATGACTCCCAAGCCTCACTATTAACTTATTTGTTTTGCTGATCTAACAATCCGTGATCCTTCATCTAAGGTGAAAAGTGGACTTGCATGCGTGTTTATTGTATGCTGTACACTGTATGTAGTACTAATGATCTTGTGCAGTTGGGGATGCATTATAAGTGTGCAATTATGCAATGGACTGGGCTAGGATACTGCATATGAGGAGGGAGAAAGGGCTGTTAAAGGGAAAGTTCCAGTGGAGTAGCATGGATATCTGGGCCCCCTGACTGTATACTGGTCTGGGCAACTTTCATATTAAAAAATACAGTTAAAAATGTGTAAAAGTAGTGCACTGCCTCTGTCGCTCCTGTGTATAGCAAAGCATTTCACTCCTTTGATTCAAACCAACATCTGTATCCCTCTAATGATTCCCCAGTCTTTTGCACACATACCTTTTGGCCTGTCACTCTTTTCTGGTGCCAGTTCTACCCACCTGAGCGCAAAAGCAAAAATACCTGTCCTGATTCAGTCACTGCCACCTCCACATCTGCTCTCACTCTTCATAGAGGCATCTGCACAATCCATTCGATAGAGAGCTAATCAAGAACAGAGACAAAACCATGGCACCTTGAGTTGCTCTTCTTTGAAGGGCACTCCAAACAGTGGCGTTCCGGAGCACTGCCCCAAATTTCCCTGGAACTTCAGATGCAAACACTGACTGCTCTCCCCCGCAAAATACATGCAAATAGGTTCCAGTGCTCATTTATGCATGCCAGTCTTCCACTCCCCTGATTAAGACAATGTAAATGATTAATTCAAGTCCTGACTTCCAGGGACAAGGGAGTTGAACTGGAGGTCTGTCATTAACAGAACAGCCCCAGTCCACTCACCGGATGCTGGAAAGACTTTGTCAAATCAACATGAAAAATTTAGCACCATAATCTATATTGTATAAGATGTGTTATATAATCACTTAATAACGTTTCTGTACAGTTATGGAATGGTTTATCTGGCTGACTGTTCAATTCTGTTAGAATAAGAAATACAAAACTTCAGTTTAACTGTACGCACACTTCATACAAGACTGGCAGGTTACATTTTTCAGTTGTTAAAATATATTCAATGTACTTTATGTACAAAATCCTTAAAATCACAAGCATTTTTAATTATCTTTTAATCTAAATATATTTGTTTGATGAAATGACTCAAAAACAGCGGCAAATCATAAAGAAAAAATGCAACAATATGCAAAAACAATTATGCAAACTGTATAATTTCTGAATATTCCAGGTTCAATACAAATTAAGCTCAATCGACAGCATTTGTGGCATAATGTTGATTAACACAAACATTAATTTCGACCTCCCTAATTTTCTTTAAAAAAAAAAAAGCAAAAAACTTGGTTACAGTGAGGCACTTACAATTGAAGTGAATGGGGCTAATCCGTGAACGGTAAAATACTCACTTTTAAAAAAAAGTATGGCCACAAGACATAAACAATATGCATATTTACATGACTTTAGTGTTATAAAATCTCATACTTTTTCTGTGCAAAGTTATAGCCAAAGGGCTGCAAACCTATGCCTATCGGCAAAAATGCCATCTTGAGGGTGCAGCCTACAACACACTAAAGTGACTTAAGACTAAACTTGTACTGAACCCGGAATATCCCTTAAACTACCATTACAAAAGAACAAAGGGTTTGAATTGCAGCAGGGCTAATTATACTGAAAGCAAGATAACAGTTATGCTATCTGGAATAAATCTAGGCAAGACATGTTAAGACTAATTACTAAAAGTACACTGAACTCAATCTTTACCTTGGCAACTACCAAGAGCAAGTGGCTTTGCTCCTTCATTTAATATCCCCAGTCATTGTGTTTTATGTAAGCAGTGCCACCTCTTGGCTGACAGTGGCACAGCAAGAGCAAAATCATCTTCCAAGTTGCTGTCCAAAAGCACAACATGCAATTCCAAGACCTCCAAGGGAGCAATAAACTTCTAAAAATAGTTAAGACATGTGGCACATGTAACAAATGCTTTCAAGTTACATTACGAAGTGAAGTGAAATAGAAAATAAAAAGTTACATTTTGTGATAAGGGCTATAGCTTTCGCCATTGGTCTGTCGGGAATTGCTTTTAAAAGTGGAAAGTCAAACTTACTAGCTATCAAAGCAGACACAAGTGTATTAAATCTTATGTGGAGTGTGTTAAATGGCCCGCTGTGTTGTATGGAGTGTGAACTACAGGATGTTAATTCATCTGGATTTCAAGCAGATCATCAAAGCACAAGGCAGGAGATTCAAGCTGTCGGACATCAAAGCACACCTGACAGCCGTTCATGCTTCTGTGAGACACTGATAACCCTATCCATCATATTTGTTTGGCAAGAAAGAAAGAGAGAGAGAAAGAGAGGAAAAGAAGGAGGGGTGAGGCCCGGCTGAAGTCATAATTAATAGTCTCTTTTGTAGTAGCTCCACCTGGTCTAAACCTCGTGGCCTGAGGCTCTCGAAATGAAGCAAGCCCGTTCTGTGCTGAAACACCTGGAGAGATGTGGAACTCACCTCATTGCTATTTCTTCTATTCTCATCCTCCTCCTCTCTTACTTTCTCTCCTTCGTTTGACCTCACAATGCTCAGGTGACTCTTTATCATCTGCACAAAGATGCCAACATCATATCAGTTTTTGATTTATTAAACATTCCTCTGGCGTGAACTGAACATTTTCAGGTAGAGTTGACTGCAGGCATGACGAGCTGCAACTGCATTTCCTAGCATGCTAGAGTTCGGTATTCGCTCTCTCTGTTATCCACATGCAGGGCTGGTCTCGATTAAAAGTTTGGCAACATGCGACAACCAAGATGCTTGAATCAATTCATTTCTATTTTTGTATCACTCATCACATTACATGTTGTTACAAAGCAGCTTTAAAGAGATAATTACCCACAGTGTAAGACAAGGGTGACAATAGTATGGAAAAACTCCCTAATGTGAGAGTTGGAGGGGGAAAAAAACTTTGAGGAGCCAAGCCTCAAGAGGGAAACCCCATCTTCCTCTAGAACTGTGTGATAACTTAAATGCAGAAAGTGAAAGATGAATTGTGGGCTGGATATAAGGATCATCTATTAACACTTTAGGGCCAGTGCCTTGAAATTCCAGCAAGCTCTAGAGTCTTGCAAGCACATTATAATTATTAGAATATTTATAGAGGAGACCAGGGCTAGTTGTCACACAGGAAGGGCTATATCTCAGTAACTATGAGATTTGGAGTCAAAAGTCCAATTGTTTTTCTCTAGCTTTTTAGTATTTATTTTATTTTTATTTATTTGTTTGTATGTTGTATGTTTTGCCATTAATTCAGACAAGGGTCAACTATATTATGAAGGGAGATTTTTGCAGATAAGTTTAAATATATTTGTAGGATAAAGGTATTTTTCTTCAAAGTCAGGGTGTGTTGTCACATTTATGATTGTGCAGGTTGTTGCGTGTTTTAAAATGTCATAAATGTATGCAATTTATTAATTAAAATATTTTTAAAACAATGGTTTTATATGTTTGTATGTTACTTTTTCAATATTTGTTGTTTCGTGATTTGTTTTGAGTTTCCTATTTGTTTTACTTTTAAAATTTAGCTGAAAAGCCTTTCGTAGGCGATTTAATGCAGGCATAGACATAAAGAGAGGCATAGATTTTGTTTTGGTAGATGTGATGGTGGGGACATGTTCCCGTCACCTCCCAAAGTTCACATAAAACCTGCGCCACTGGTTTAGAAGCAAGTTCCATTGTGACATCTTAAGGGCATGTGGTCTCTATTGGGGCAGGTTTTGACAAAAGTTCAACGTGTGTTCAATGAACTTTATCTTTTTTTCCTGGGCAAGAATTGTGAAAATGTTCATGTAGCCAAGACTTTAAGGTATGTGGCTATGCAGAAATGGGTCTTCAAAAATAAACTTACTCTGAGAAATATTCACTGGAGTAAAAAGTGTGACAACTAGCCCCGGTCTCCCCTAATAATGATAATTATTAGGGGTAATGATAATGTTAGTCATATGATAATTATTTCAGTAAAGAAACAAGTGAAGGAAATAAGGGCCTAAGTTCTTAAAAAACTAAGAACCACACAATGTTGCAGGAGGAGGACATCTGGACATCTTTTGTTAGATCTGGAACGCTAACAAAACGTTTCCTACCAACCAAAAACAAGCCGAACCAAATC
This sequence comes from Myxocyprinus asiaticus, assembly GCF_019703515.2. Lineage (NCBI taxonomy): Eukaryota > Metazoa > Chordata > Actinopteri > Cypriniformes > Catostomidae > Myxocyprinus > Myxocyprinus asiaticus. The sequence continues at coordinate 11,523,545 of NC_059372.1, read as the reverse complement.
CCTACCTCTAATGATTGGTTGATAAGAAAGTTTTTGACGTTTCTAACCTCAGTCCTAAGCCTAACCCTAAACCTACCTTTAAAATCAGATTTGTTGATTGGAATGTTATGCAGAACCAACACGGATGTTGGATACTACTTGGGTAAATTACGTTATGCATCAAGGCACCAAATCAACTATGTGACCATCAGGTCAAAATTTTGTTAGGTTGATGCACAGATTGTTTCACCTGCTTTGAAGCACAATGGAGCAAACTGCGCCCTGTAAGACAACAGTAGAGTATCTTCCTCTTGAAGTCTCTGAAAGCTGGTCCTTGTGCAGTCTTCTCCGCTCTGCAATCCGTACAGTTGCCATGGCAGCGGCAGCTGTATCCACGGCGAGGGAAGGATGCTGGCACCCCCCAATAACATGAACCCCCCTCCCTCTGGTGACCCGCTGCTGAACCGGGGCTGAGAGCAGAGGTCGATGGCTCGGAGCGGCCGTATGACAGTGAAGGATGGCAGCGAAAGAGAATGAGAAGAGGGAGTAGCGGCATACAGATTGGGAAGAGAGGAGGAGACAGGGAGAAAAGAAAAAAACGAGAGACAAGAGCAAATTTAATTACTATCAGTGGAGGGATCTTCAAAAAAACAAATCGACTGCCAATTTTTCTGTGGGATGTGTGAAATTAAGGCACCATACAAAATGGATGGATCTACGCCACTGGCTTTTTATCCTCCAGTGAAATTAAAAAATGCCTCTTGCCCAGAGCAAAGATGAACAGATTACTTTCATGTGTCATTTTACGCCCACACTTGATATTGTTTGTTTCACACACACACACAGTTGTACGTTAAAGTGCTTGTCTGACGAGTGTGTTCATCAGATACGGGCAGAGATGTCAAGTGATTTGACCTTTGACTGCCCCTGCCAAAGGTCAAGCAGTTTAGGTCAGTGTCCTGCATATAGCGTTACATGTTCTTCTCACCTGGAAAATCAAAGAAACCTCTGAGAACATTGGCATTGACAAATTAAGTTACTTTTATTTGCTGAAACATAAGCCAAAACTTAAGCGAGTTAACTGAATGAACAACAAATGTTTGACATGCAAAGCAGCACTGAATTGATATTACTCAAACAATCTTGTAAAAAAAAAAAAAAAATTTTATAAAGAAAATAAGTTTTAAAATCTTCTACTGACTTACACTGACAGAAAATTCAATGTCCAAAATGTAAACAACATAGCAATATTTTCCCCTAGAATTGTACAGTTATTGGTCTTCTTTCTTTTATTTCCGTACTGAACTGCAATTGACCTCATCTTCCTTGCATATATTTAATTATTTATTGCTGTCTTTACACTGCACAGTGACTATGTGTTGATTCAGCTGACTGAAAATAAGACGCATGCTGAGTGTCATCATGACCATGACAAAGTAGCTCTGATGCTGCATCACTTACACAGAAAAAAAGCCTAAACCCTAAGCGCACTTAAAACTTTAGCACTATTCCTGTGCTGCCTTGACAGAAAATGCAAGTCTAGTTTGATTTTGGATATTTCACAATTGCTTTTACCTGGAGCTTACTGTCTTTCTTTGCCATGTATGTTTGCACTTAGGAATCTGACCAAGCAAGTTTCTCAAAAGGTAACAAACAAAAAATGGAAGTGTATGGAGGGAAAACACTGAACATAGTGCAGTAATGTTTGTCATGTACTGGCAGAGTACACATCATATGAGACTAAATAAACAGATCATATCTATTTCAACAACAAAACTGAAATAGATCAAATATTCTCTACAAACAGGACAACATGTGCACTTGAGAATTAGATGCCAGCAGTAATGTCTGGAAGTGTCTTAAAGTTGCTATAGTGACCATTTAGCATGTTGTTCTGTTAATAAAACCTGATAAAAACTAAGACAAAGTTTTTTGATTACTTTTGTTTATGGTTTATATATGATTATTAATTTGAATTTCGATTCTGAAATATGGACCTTAATCAGGGTAAACAGCACGTTTACTTTGACACGAATGACAATGTGGCTGTGAGGGACATAACTACAGTTTATTTAAAAGGTTGTACTATCTTAATGTGCTCAGTCAGTGATTTACAACCAGGAATTCAGTTTTCAGTTTTGCTTTGTTAAAGCTATAAAACCACAATTGCAACTTAACTGCAACAATAATAATCTATCAAAGAAAAAGAGTTCCTTTTAAAAAAAAAAAAAGAAAAGAACAATAATTTGTACCGATGACACTTTAATTATATTACTGATAATGCAAACTTATATCCAGTAAGTTTAAATGAACACTAGGTTCTGGTTCTAATGACACATTTCTGGTGTTGATGAAGGGGTACTTCAGTTTTATTGATGGGGCTTTGGGGGTACATGAAACACACACACAAAAGAAGTTGGGAAACACTGTGCTGGGTCACATCAAATTTTCACAATCCATGATTTATGGAGTTTTTGTCCCCTGGAAATTTTTTGGGAACAGTATTTTTAATGTTTCATCAGATGAACAAGATGATCAACACCAAGGTACACAACAGTGAAGAGACTTTCTATCCCTTACTTTTATTCATATCAAATTAAATATGCCATTGGATTAAGGTCCATTCTAATATTTAAATAGTTTTAATTTTTCAAAGTGGCAATGTTCCAATTAAAATTTTATTTATTTTGTTAAATGACTTATAGCTATAAGCTTCTATTATGAATTCAGTATTATCAATTTTGCACTTAAACTAAGCAAAAATGTTCTGCTTTGCACTAGAACTACTGGTACTTACCAAAATGTGTTTTATTTTGGGAAGAAATGTAATAAGATTTATACATATTTAAGTAAACCCTTGTTATTGTTGTTTACTTTTATATGTGTTATTGTTATTTTTTTGTAACTTCTTTTTACATTGTATGTTGTTTGTTTTCCTCTTTTTGTATGTGCAATGTAAATTAAAAAAAACTATTTCAATAGTTTTGCAACATCTCATCTCAAAAAACAGTAATGAGGAAAATTTATAAATGCACATGAAGTCTCAGTGTACAGGTAGGGAAGAAAAAGGCTATAATATTTCTGAGTTACGTAAATTTGTAAAAATGTGACAAAAAAACAAACAAATCTCAGATTAACAATTTGAGTATACTAATAAAGCACGCTTCAATCTGTCTGAGGCAAACACCTCCCTCTATTGGTCATGAGATTGCACTTCACCTTGAACACTGACAGCTTGCAAGCGTACTCAACACTGAAATTCAATGCATTCATTTTTATATTTATCAAAATAAAAAATTTAAAAAAACAAAAAACACCTTACTACACAAAAGGCTGCCAGTGCAATCCAGTCTCATGAAAATTTGTACATATTTTACAAGTTGGCTATTTCGTATGATTTCGTACAAGTTTGTTCGTATAAATTTGTACGATTTCATCATGTGCAAATGCCCGGATGTCTAATGCGGAAGCGCAAGTTTTGCCCTTACCCAAACCCCTTATCTAAACCTAACCGATCAGTAGCATATGTAAACATGATAGGTACGAATTCATACGAGTGCAGTCGTACGAAATCATATAAATAAGCCAAATTTAGAAAAGTCGTACAAATCCTTACAATTTCACCGTGAGAGTGTGTAGGCCAGTGATAGTGCAGGGCTGGTGGAAGAGCCTGGTGTGTGTGTCTGTGTCTAAATGACTTTGTGTAACACCGTGGCTGATGGTAACAGAGCAGAGATTGTTTGTTTCTGCAGCACGTGCTGCCTGCTGTAGCGTGGTGCCTGGGCATTCTTTTTCATTTGTTTGTTTTCCAGATGTCGTGTCCTCCACATCACCCCGTCCTCATCCTGCTCGACTACCCCTCCCTCGCTCTCTCTCTCTCTTTCATGCCTGCAGCAGTGTCAAAGCCACTAACCGCATCAGGCGAGATAGCAGATTGGAAGTACAAGAGCCGTCCATCCATCAAAGGGGAGAGAGTTGTGAAGGAAGGAGGGCATGGAAACGCAGTAAGAGAGGAAGTGGCACAAAAAAGGGAGGGAATTTTCAATAACAACAGAAATTATGAGCACCAAGCTTCTAACAAAGCATGTCTAGAACTCCTTTCTTAATGTAATTCAGTAGTGTAGTCTAGGGCATACGCAGGCGCAGGCAAACCCAGGGGGGATTTAGCCATGGGCGACATAGGCACCCTCCACCAGCCATCTCATTTCCAACCACCCACAACCCCCAGCCGCCCCACCATTGAAGTCAGAAGTTTACATACACTTAGGTTGAAGTCATTAAAACTCATTTTCTAAGCAATTCACAGATTTAACATTAGCAAACTATAGTTTTGGCAAGTCGTTTAGGACATCTACTTTGTGCATGACACAAGTAATTTTTCCAACAATTGTTTACAGACAGATTGTTTCACTTTTAATTGACTATATCACAATTCCAGTGGGTCAGAAGTTTACATACACTTAGGTTGAAGTCATTAAAACTCATTTTCTAAGCAATTCACAGATTTAACATTAGCAAACTATAGTTTTGGCAAGTCGTTTAGGACATCTACTTTGTGCATGACACAAGTAATTTTTCCAACAATTGTTTACAGACAGATTGTTTCACTTTTAATTGACTATATCACAATTCCAGTGAGTCAGAAGTTTACATACACTAAGTTAACTGTGCCTTTAAGCAGCTTGGAAAATTCCAGAAAATGATGGCAAGCCTTTAGGCAATTAGCCAATTAGCCTCTGATATGCTAACTGGAGTCAGTTGGTGGATGTATTTTAAGGCCTACCTTCAAACTCAGTGCCTCTTTGCTTGACATCATGGGAAACCAAAAGAAATCAGCTAAGACCTCAGAAAAATTTTGACCTCCACAAGTCTGGTTCATCCTTGGGAGCAATTTCCAAACACCTGAAAGTACCACGCTCATCTGTACAAACAATAGTATGCAAGTATAAACACCATGGGACCACACAGTCATCATACCGATCAGGAAGGAGATGCATTCTGTCTCCTAGAGATGAATGTAGTTTGGTAAGAAAAGTGCAAATCAATCCCAGAACAACAGCAAAGGACCTTGTGAAAATGCTGGAGGAAACAGGTAGACAAGTATCTATATCCACAGTAAAACAAGTCCTATATCAACATAAACTGAAAGGCTGCTCAGCAAGGAAGAATCCACTGCTCCAAAACTGCCATAAAAAAGCCAGACTACAGTTTGCAAGTGCACATGGGGACAAAGAACTTACTTTTTGGAGAAATGTCCTCTTGTCTGATGAAACAAAAATGTAACTGGTTGGCCATAATGACCATTGTTATGTTTGGAGGAAAAAGGGTGAGGCTTGTAAGCCGAAGAACACCATCCCAACCGTGAAGCATGGGGGTGGCAGCATCATGTTGTGGGGGTGCTTTGCTGCAGGAGGGACTGGTGCAATTCACAAAATAGATGGCATCATGAGGAAGGAAAATTATGTGGATATATTAAAGCAACATCTCAAGACATCAGCCAGGAATTTAAAGCTTGGTCGCAAATGGGTCTTCCAAATGGACAATGATCCCAAGCATACCTCCAAAGATGTGGCAAAATGCCTTAAGGACAACAAAGTCAAGGTATTGGAGTGGCCATCACAAAGCCCTGACCTCAATACGATAGAAAATTTGTGGGCAGAACTGAAAAAGCGTGTGAGCAAGGAGGCCTACAAACCTGTCTCAGTTACACCAGTTCTGTCTGGAGGAATGGGCCAAAATTCCAGCAACTTATTGTGAGAAGCTTGTGGAAGGCTACCCAAAACTTTTGACCCAAGTTAAACAATTTAAAGGCAATGCTACCAAATACTAACAAAGTGTATGTAAACTTCTGACCCACTGGGAATGTGATGAAAAAATAAAAGCTTCACATTTCTGCCTTTAAATCCTCCAAAAATTGGCCCCATTCACTTCCATTATAAGTTCCTCACTGTAACCTCATTTTTTGATGTTTTGAAGAAAAGGAGTGGATGAGTCAAAATTAAGTTTTTGTGGTAATCAATATTATGCCACAAATTGTGTCGATTGAGTTTAATTTCATAGGCTTCATTTACTATATGCAAAATATTATTTCTTATTAATTTCTTTTGATTTTGGAGTAAAATAGAATGAGGACACTTTCTTGACAGGTTTCATGAGAATCACCCAGGGAATTTTCAATAAAAACTAATTATTAGCTCCAAGCTCCTAACCAAGCACATCTAGACCTACTTTTTAGATGTAATTATAAACTGAGCCAAAAAACAGGTTTTCATTCACATATTCAGGGCTATGAAAAACAGCAGTGCAGACTTGCAGTGGAACTATTGGCAACATCTGTGCCATCCTATGGTGACATCATCACAGCACCTCAGCAGTTAAACATAAAGGAATAGTTCACCCAAAAATGAAAATTTGCTGATAATTTACTCACCCTCAAGCCATCCAAGATGTATCTGAGTTTCTTTCTTCATCAAAACAGAATTTAAGACTTTTAGGATTAAACTATTCTACTCTGAAATACAATAGGCAATAGAGACATTCAAGGTGTAGATAAAAAAAATAACACCAGATGGATGGTGGAACCCAGTGCCAACAATCACAACGAAGATGCAACGCAGCTCTTATGCAAACAATCCTTTTGTTCTTGTTATGTTAGGACACGCCGAACATACTTACGCACGAGCCATGTTTACACAAACACCTGATGCAGAGCAGACGCGCAGACAAGGAGAGAACCTGAAGGACAGCTGCTTTGTCAGACAGGTAGCAGGTAGTGGCTACGTGATGGATAGCACCAAGTTAAAACAGGTGTGCAGTGGGAGATCTTCACAGTGTGGCTTTCTCTCCACTGCCCTCGACTCTTAAGCATGATTCATGCAGGCAAGCATGCTCTGTATGCACGAAGGCAGTGAAATGCTGCATAATGGGGAACATACAGTGTGTTTCGTATGCATGGCACGCAAGAATGGTCTGGGACTAGGTCAAAAATGAACTAGGGCAAAAATGTCTCTGTAGGCGACAAAAATGTCCCAAACATTTAAAATGTGCCCCGAAGTTTTACATTTTTCAGGTTTTCTCTTTTTAGCCTGGCTGTTATCTAACGTTTGATTAATTAGTAACACTTTACAATAAGGTTGTATACATTAACATTAGTTAACACAATTGTTAACATAAACTAACAATGAACTATACTGCTACAGCATTTATTAATCTTGGTTAATTTTAACTTCCATACAGTATCTACCAATACATTTTTAATATTCAAAGTTTTATAAGTTAACATTAGTTAATGCAGTATAAAATAACAAAAAAACAGTAACACATTTATGAATAAACATTAACAAAGATTAATAAACACTGTAACAAATTGTTCATAGTTAGTTCATGATACCTGATGCTTTAACTAACATAAAAAAATAGGACTGTATTGTAAAGTGCAACCAATATTTCATTATATTCTATTCTTGGCCTATCCAGATTCAGGCCACCTCCACACTGATACGTTTTCATCTGAAAACACATTAATTTCACTACATTTACACCTCTACTAGAATGGCATTTTCCTTCACCGAAAACAGAGGCCACATCCATGCTAATACATTTTCGTTCTCTACGTTGTGGCCTTCCGTCCACACTGAGATGGCATTTTTGACAGCAAAAACAGAGCTTTTCGAAAACACTCTACCAAGTGGATAAATTTGAAAAGCCATCTTCGCATTGTGGTGTGGACAGTGGAAACAGAGATATCTGAAAACAATGACGTATTTGTTGTTATGTGACGCAGTCATGTGATCCATTCACCCCAAAACAATCAAGATAGTGGCCCATGTTGTAGTGGCATTGTTGCCTGCTATTCACTTTGATAGAGTTGTTAAAGATAAATGTTACTTTGTACAACCTACACATTGCATTCTTTCAAAGGTGATGTCAAGTTTACTCGGAATTGCTGTCCAGCGACGGAACACGAGGACAATTGCGTTTCAGACCGTACATGGAACAGCAATTTTTGGCATGCGCGGTAAGGGGATTTAAGAGTTTTCATACAGTTCAGTGTGGACGAGAAACTTTTGGAAAACGCTTGAAAACAGCAGTAAGGACGGAGAGCATTTCAAAAACCTAAACGCTGTTTTCAAATGTATCCAGATTAATGTGGACGTAGCCAGAGACTTTTGAAAATGCTCTCCATAACCACACATTGGTTATGTTAACTGATGTTAAGAAACTGAAAACAGAGGTTTTAAACTTAAATGGATTAGTTTGGACATGGCCTTAGGTGTTCCAGACACTGTAGTGACTTTTTGTGAGGACATTTGTATTTGATGTTTTATTCGGTTTTAAAAATAACAGTCATAATTGTTCAGCATACAAATTGATTGCAGTTAATTGATTCAATTGAAATATTTGACATAAAAGGACACAAAATGTGTGTTTGTATAAGGTTAGAAAAAACTGACCCTCATTTGAGGTAAAAAAAAAAATGCCCCTGAAAATCAATTCCAGGGGGCAAATATTGCCCTTTGAGACACTAATGTCACCAAATGCAATTGCAAAAATAAACTTTGTTTTCAAACAGATTTCAGAATACACCCACTGGTCGAAAAAACAGATAGTCCCGCCTTAAACTCATCCACTGGTTGAGTCATTATTGATGTGTCTGCCTGGACAGGCCGCTCAAAACAAACAAAGCAATTTTGGAAAGTGCTACAGTCACAGGGTTTACACTTTGAGGAAATCAACCTACTAATGTCTTATGTAAAGGTTTCTCCACACAGTAAGATAGGATAGGACAAAGTATTTTAACATTGAAAAAATTACAAACATCAGCTTTCATATAAAAATATATATATTCTGACACCGTCTAGGTCATACTTTGGTTGCCCTGCCACTACACCTCAGTTTTCAGCACCTCGTCATCTTTTCCTCTCTCTTTATCGCTGTGATATAACACTTCACTTCTCCCTGCATATCTCTGGCACCCCTGCACTGCATTTGTGTATCGCAGCACTTGCCTCCCACTCATTCTTAATGTGTTTGTAGCTGATCAGGCTCTCTCTCGCTCTCTCTAGCATGCTCTCCGTCTCCATTTCTAATTCCCTCCCTCTATCTCTTCCTCTTACTCCCTCTCCTCCTCTTTGTATCTGTCTCTCCCTCTTCCTCTCTCTTCCACCCTCTTTTTCTCTCACTCTCTGCGCTGATGAATCACCTTCCCCTCCCGTTGAACTCGACTGAATCTGAGGGAAGCAGTAAAGTAGCATCGATCAGCTTCTCCAACAGCCCTACGAGCCACAGTGCAGAGGCGACGTGGAAACAACAAACCGATGCCCTAGGCTGTGCATAAACGCATGTATGTGTGTGTTTCTAGAAGCATGTTAAAGGGATATTTCACCCAAAAATGATAATTTACTCACCCCCATGTTGTTCCAAACCCATATGACTTTCTTTCTCCTGTGGAATAAAAAGGAGATGTAAGGCAGTATGTTATCCTAACCTTAGTCAACATTCACTTTTATTGCATATTTTTTCTGAGGTTAACATTCTGCCTAACATCTCCTTTTGTGTTCCATGGAAGAAAGTCACATGGCTTTGGAACATGATGGTGATGTTTCATTTTTGGGTGAAACGACATTTCATTCTATTGTATATACTGTATGTGGCTAGAATGACAATAAATTAGACATGACTTGTGTGCATCTATGTGCGAATGCCATCAGCTTTCCTTACGAGTGCATGTTTACTGAGCACAAGGGAATACGAAAGGTCACACATCTCTTTCCACCTAGTATGTGATTTGCATGTTGTATGCAAATGGACGTGTCATTATTACACGACATAGGTTCATTCCTATCTGAACCCCAATGCATGCGAGAAAAGGTGCGTGTTCGCATGTGCAGAATATGTGAATTCAGCACATAAGGGAAGCATAAATCAGTCCGCATTCTTTGGCCTATAAAAGGTGGAACAGGGAAAAACACACATGGCTGAACGAATCGCTAGCACTTGAAAAACACATGAAAGGTTTCATCATCAGTTTAATTTGCATAGAAATGATCATTCAGTAATGCAGGTAGAGTGAGAAAAGCGAGAAAAATACACCTCCAAGTAAAGACATAAAATACAAATCTTTGAGTATTGAAAGCGGCAAAATTTCAAAGCACACACAGAACGTGACCACATGAGTTTGAGAGCATAAAATGCTTCTTAAATGTAACTAATTGCCACAACCTCTCTCCTGACCTCATTCTTACACATAATGACTCACTATGTAGCAGTACAGAATCCCTGACCATAAATAATTGGACTAACAGGAAACAAATGTATCAGCACACAATTAGAGACTTGGCATTTCACTGACACCGACTTCTATTTCCCTTCTCCATTAGGGCAACACTGTTCTGTCTCGGCCTGGTGGCGTGCTCCCTCTCACCTCTCTTGTTGTGTTCCTAATGTAGTGGCAAAGGCAGACTTCATTAGTCCCTGCATGCACCAAACACATTTATGTCCCACTCTCATTTCCTCCTTTTCATTGCACCATGATACATCAGCATGCTCATAGCAGTGTGAAAAAAAAAAAAAACTCTTAGTGAACTTGGTAGTTGCTTGTTGAGAGTGAGTGCCACCTGGTGGTCAAATTCGGGATTCTATCTATCACAAGACAGCCCCTCATTGTCTAAAGTTCAAAGAGGCCATGCCCTTCAAAGATAAAACAAACAAAAGAATTTAATGATAAAGCAAAAAGACAACTATTTACCAAGATTATCGCAGATTAGAGCCACACGGGAGGAATTTAAAGGAAAATACCATGCTCAGTACAAGTTAAGCTCAATCAACGGCATTTGTGGCATAATATTGATTACCACAAAACTTATTTTGACTTGTCTCTTCTTTATTTAAAAAGAAAAGCAAAAATCACTGTTACAATAGAAGTGGATGAGGCCAGTCCAGAAACCCAAAAATACGCATCATTTCGAAAGTATAGTCACAGGATGTAAACATTAAACATGTTAACATAATTTTAGTGTGATAAAATTGCTTATTAACCTTATTTGTGTAAAGTTATATCAAATATTACAACTTTGTTGTCATTACAACGACACCCTGTAATCCATGGTATTGAATATAACTTTACACAGATACAGTTAGTAAGCAATGTTAACACACTAAACTCAAGTTACCATGCATATTGTTTATGTCTTGTGAATATACCTTTGAAACTAAGTGTATCTTAGCGTTTATGGACTGGCCCCATTCACTTCTATTGTAAGTGCCTTACTGTAACTCTGTTCTTTTTATTAATGACGAGCAAGTTGAAATAAATGTTTGTGGTAATCAATATTATGCCACACATGCTGTTGATTGAGCTTAACCTTTATTGAACCCGGAATATATTTAGTATTTTAGGCTAAATGCTAAACTTTTAATCCAAAAGAACTGGTAATGGTAGAATATTTTTGAAAAATATTTCAAACAATGTACAGTCACCAACATGAGATCATGACCTCATATCAGTCTTAAAGAAAAAGTTTTTTATTCTACACATAATGCTAGGCGCACATTCATGAGACCCGCCATATTGAGATCATATGACCAGCCGAATATTAGGCAATTCTTTCTATCTCAATAACGCCCTGTAATTGGACACTTTCACTGAATAAATTAATCGTGGCTGACTACGAATAGCGCATTTATACAATTACATTGGTAACTAAGGACTTCTGTTTTTGCATGATGCTGCATACCCTGCTAAATGGCAGCAAATATAAACAGACATTTTACTGAGCGCACCTTTAAAATTAGGCACCTTGTTGCATTCTGCCCATTTTCCGAGTTACCCAACAAAGATTTCTGTGAGTTGTCAGCATGTCTAAATGTGGATAACTGTTTATTTTCATTTGTCTGCACAAGCAACCACAAGTGTGAGTGAATGTGCTCATTATCACTAATTCCTGTATACCTACTTTAATAACAAACTATCTCTACGTGCTAGCACAGGTGAGTTATGTTTGCGTGAGTTGCAAGGCGACAGGGGACGTTGACAGATCACGTCAGACAGCAGAATTGCAGGCTGTTGCATCCCCGTCCCCCTGTCACCAAGCTCATCTGTCTGGGAGGTGGTCATACCTGCGAGGCACCGTGCGCTCCTCCTACCGCTGGAGGAATCACACGGGAATGACTGCCAGCTGAAGGCGCCCGGTCTTGTTCTCCTGCTTCCAGCGGGTCTGTATGTTTTTGAATCATTACAGTTAAGGGGCCATGATGAAACAGGGAGAAGCCGCAGGAAACAGAGCTATTTGTCAGCTATGTGTGAGGTCAAGATGCGAGTTGCAACAAAAGTTAAATTGGCCGTGTCTCCAGAAACTTCAGCGTTGGCCTTGAAAGAGAGTGAGCACTCAAGCATGTATAATATGGTTGTGTTCAGTATGAAATACTAGCAACCTGGTGTCAGAATCAGGTTATCTAAATTTTTGCAAAATGTTTTTTGCGTGCCTCGTTGTATCACAGCAGTATCCTTTTAAAATGAACACTAGAGGTGCTAAAACAACAATGACTTATTCACTTTCAATCAAATCACAAGCAAAACGGAAAATTATCAGTTTATAAACACTTACTTTTCGCCCTATTCCTCACACACTGCTATCTTGACCCTGTTTCCACCCGGTATTAAGACGTATTTCGGGAGATCCAATCACACGTGGTCAGCCCTTTAAACGGGTTCTAAAACGTTTTGTGATCAGATCACAAAAACCACATATGAATGTGGTCAAAAACGCATGTGGCCAGATCGCATTTGAGGTGTAAACGCTAATCCATCCTGTATGCGCCCCAGCAGCAGTGAAGAGCCACCCCTCACCTGTCAATCAACTGCTGCGCTAAAACAAGAGTTTAAAGTTTGTCAGTTACGACTGGCTTTAAAAGAAAATAACCGTCCAATCAGTCAGTTTTAAAAAAGTGGATACATACACAATCACGAGAGCTATACAGATCTTCTTTAATGTGTCTGATATCAACACAAATGACAAGCATGAACACCTGAAGCTTCTTTTATACAGGTAATCTACTAAAATAATGGATAATTCTGCTTGATGGTGCGTTTGTGCTTAGATTGAATTTCAACCGAATCTGAGAGAAACAGCGTGTAGTTTTTTTTTTTTTGTGCTTTGCTGTGCTTTATTATCATGCAGTAACACAGTGACATAGTGATTGATGTATGTCGTCATGAAACAATCCCCTCCAAATCCGAAAACAAGTAGTAACAGGAGACGCATTTAAGCGACCTGGTGTAAACAGCGATATGTCTCACCTGACCACATGTGATCGGATCACCCAAGATGCATCGTAATACCAGGTGGAAACGGGGTCCTTGTGACATCTGAACACTTTTAGTATAGTGCATGACTTGTAAGGCTAAACATTTAACATGCATTATATACAGTAATCAACAACAATTACAAGTTTTTTCGGATGCGATCAAATTGCGTGGCTCAACTGAACCTTCAATGCAAAAGACAGGGGTGAAGAGCACAAGGTTTGACATGTGAGCCGAAAGTGTTGTGCATTCTGAGATGTTATTCTCCTCACTACAATTGCACAGAGTGGTTATCTGAGTTACTGTAGCCTTTCTGTCAACTCGAACCAGTCTGGCCATTCTCCGTTTACCTCTCTCATCAACAAGGCATTTCCTTCTGCAGAACTGCCACTCACTGGATGTTGTTTTGTTTTTGGCACCATTCTGAGTAAACTCTAGGGATTGTTGTGTGTGAAAACCACAGGAGATCAGCAGTTACAGAAATACTCAAACCAGCCCATCTGGCACCAACAATCATGCCACGGTCGAAATCACTGAGATCACATTTTTTCCTCATACTGATGGTTGATGTGAACATTAACTGAAGCTCCTGACCCATATCTGCATGATTTTATGCACTGCACTGCTGCCACACGATTGGCTGATTAGATAATCTCATGAATAAGTAGGTGTACAGGTGTACCTAATGAAGTGCTCAGTGAGTGTATCATTTTGCAAAAATGTCGCCACTCGCCAGTCACGTAATTCTTCACGATATCAGGCTGAATAGTAGCGTACTGTTGTATACTACCATCAACTATTTCTTTTCAATAGTATGCAAAATTGTAAAATGCTACAATATTGTCACATGATCTCACTATGTTGCATATTTAATGCAGCAAGTAGCATACAGTTATCAGCTTGTAAATAAAGACATTCATGTAGTCACTTTTGTTAGTCCACTCAAATAATGAGTCAAGAGATTTAAAAATCACGGTTTACATTATTTATGGTTCATTCATCACACAGTAAATGTCAAGTCAAGGCAAATGTAGGCCTAGTTGTTCATTTGGGTGTCCCATGCATACTGAAATTTCACATACTGTGCACGTAATACTTACTGCATATTGCAAAATTGTTAGAATAGTAAGGTAGTATGCTATTCCAAACATAGCCCATCTGTGCAGAAAGGCATGCACATGCACACACATCTTGCACATACTTTCTGGCAATTACTGTTTTGACTATTTGTCGCCCCCTGCAGGTGAAAGTGACTGACAACTGTAACACTTTCTAAAGCCCTTGAGCTTTGCCAATATTAGCTGCTGCAGAAATCGTTGCCTTAAAAATATCACAACTTCATTTGATACAATATATCAGAACACTCATTAAACTTAAAACTAAAAAAGCCAACCATCCTTTGTCCTAGCAACCCAATCCAATTCCAGGCATGTCATGGATCTAGGAGATTACAGCCATTAAATTTTAAGTGTAGAAATTTGCAGAGACATGAATGCACAATGTCGCCCCAGCCCCCACTGCCAGCCCTTCAGCAGGGTTTGTAGATGCTTTATGGTGGGCAATTCAGCCGCAGCTGCTATCTGCACCATCTCAGGAATGAACGCGCTTGGAATCAAGTGCAATAAACCAGACAAGAGGAGAAGGGGGGAGAGGAACAGAAAGAGGAAACAAAAGAGAGCTAGTCCGTCTGGACGACCATTTAGGGGGAAAGAAGGGGGGTGGGTCGATGCCCTCTTTTTTTTCCCCCAAACAGTAAGGAGAGAATGCCACACACGTACACACAAACCCACTGTGAGCAAAAGTGTCACACCGTAGGCACTGGTGGTTTGCTGTTTGTTTTCACAGGAGTGGCAAGTAGAAGGGCAACGGTCTTCATTTTCCACACTTCCTCTCTCTCTCTTCCGCACACATTTTATAAACTTATACAGTCTCAATGTCTCTCACACTTTCCGAATTCTCTCTCCCGCAGCTTGTATCGGGCCTAAAGTTGTGGGCCTCAGGAAATCCCCCTCCAAAAGAGACTGAGATGTTATTTATGTCTCCAAGCCTAAAAAGAGTGCTTTATAGCCCTTGTCAAGGAAGAGCAAGGGGAAGAAGCATAGGGATGAGCAACTGAAACAGAGTGAGAGAGAGAAAATAGTTTATGGCAAAGGTATAGAAACAAATATGCTGAAATGAAAGAATGTCTAAGTAGGTGCATCCTCTGGGCAGAAAGGTCTATAAGTGTATACATTTTTGGTCATAAATTTATGTACCGCATTTCTTTTTCTTTCTTTTTTTAAAAACAGATAACATTTTTTTAGTTAGTACTGTTCAGATGAAGCTATTTGACAACAGATATTCACATTTATTCCACAAGACAAAATAGTAAATGAAACACAAACTATCCTGTTCAAAAGTTTACATACCCTTGGTTCTCAATGTGTCACCTCCTCAAGTCTCAATGAGTGAATAATTGGGGGATTCTCATGAAACCTGTCAAGAAAATATCCTGGTCATATTTAACCCCAAATCAGTAATATGAAGAAAAAAATGTAATTCTATTTCACATAAAGAAAATTAAGCCTACATTTAGAAACAATTTCCTACACAATTCTTATGACCGTAACACATCTGGACATTTTACATTTACTATTCCATTACATAACTGTATACATTATACATTTACTGTATAACAGTAAAAAGATGCTGTTTTTTAATTAAAATCAGCTAAACTTAAAGGCAGTACCAAAGGAATACTACTATAAATGTAAAAATGAGAAGTTATGCAGTAACTGCAGTAATGAGAATATCAAAACTTTTTTCATCTTGCGGTAATGAGAATAGGGGAGTAACATTTGCGTAAATGTCACAAGAATGTTAAAGGAATATTCCGGGTTCAATATAAGTTAAGTTCAATCGACAGCATTTAAGGCATAATATAAATAACCACAAAAATGAATTTTGACAATCTACACATGTGTAATGTATGTGTAACTTATGTGTAGCTTATGTGTATTTTCTCAGGCACTTGTTGAGTCTAAATAGATGCACAACTTACATTATTTCATTAGTACACCTAAATGACAAGTCAAATCATACTGTTCATGTGTTTGTACTTGCTATAAGTTTTCTTTGATGTTGTTTCTTCATCAAATAGCAAAGTCAAATGTAAAACAAGTCAATCACTGAAACATCAGAAAAGTGCCACCTTGAGTAAGAAATAACATTATGTATGTGTACACGCATATAAAAAACTGATGACTCACCATTGTTGATAGTTCATTGTGGCACAGAAAGTCATATAGTATTTATTTGTATGAATATAGTACTCATTTATCTTGTAATACACTAAGAAACAGATATCCTGTGATACTAAACTTTAATAGATATGAAATAATCTAAATATTCCTTAAATATAATTTATGGAAGTGCCAAAAGAAAAAGGACACTCTTACATACCTCGGGTCTCTAGAGACCCTATACACTTTTGGTACTTAAACTATTATAAAAAAAATAATTTTTGCAATTTTGGCATTTTTTGTGTATCATAATATTTATAAGAGATAGGTTGTGGAATACTAAAGAGGTGTGGGCACAACTCCAAAAAATGGATGATGTACAGGGGATGGAATGAGGTCCCGGGTCTCTAAAGACCTGAGTTATGCGTTTAAGGGTTAAAGCTCAAATAACACACAAGTTAACAGAAAAATTTATGCAAGTGCTTTTATAAAATTATAAGCTTCACATTTCCACCCTCCAAAAATTGGCCCCATTCACTTCCATCTTAAGTGCCTCACTATAACCTCGATTTTTGCTTTTTTTAAAGAAAAGGAGGGATGAGTCGAAATTATTTTTATTTTGGTAATCAACATTATGCAACAAATGCTGTCGATTGAACTGAATTTGTTTTGAACCCGGAATATTCCTTTAAAATATCCTAATGGCCCTAAAAAACGGTTTCATTTTCAATATGCAAAATATAATTTCATATTTGTTTGTTTTGATTTGTGTAAAATAGGATCAGGACATTTTCTTGACATGTTTTGTGAGAATCACTCTTTTACATGCTCAGCAAATAACTCATTTTAAACCCAACACCACAAGAAAACTGCTTGATTCGAAAAGATCAGGGGTTTTTTCCAGTTTTGACATCAAAACATAAACAGACATGTGCATAACTCATGCACACTTTTAATAAGCTGTCAGAACAATGGAAAAGGTGTTGACATCCAGAGCTGTAATCGAGGTAATGGGCAAAAATCTGCTTTAAAACCAGATTTTATGATCTTTTCCAAAACTCAGTTTAAGGCGTTTACATGATTTTACACTTTGTAGGGTTAAGTATAATTGGTGTATGATGGTATATGCACTCGATGACTCATTGAGGCCTTTTGTGATGGTTGTGTGTGAGTCACTCCTTCAGGGCATTACTAAATAAAAAACAAAAGACCATTTTTATGATGAAAAGCTCTTATTTTTAGACTTCTTAAAAGTTCTGAATGGGGTATGTAAACTTCTGAGCACAGCTATGACATGCACACACACACATAGGAACCATACATATAAGTGGGGGCCATGACACATTAGATAGGTCTTTGCTATGTTTAGACTGGGCCCAGATGTACCTGCCTGCAGCTTAGGGGGTTCAGCACTGCCTTGCCCTGACTGTCTCCTCCCTCATCCTCCAAAGAGAGATACTCAGCCACTTACGAAACAATACCTCTGAGCTCTCCCTGTCACGAGACGTGCTCTAGCTCAAGGCAGGACACTGACAATGACAAGTAACCCACAAAGAGTCCCATTGAAATGCGTTATACTAACGCTACAATGGTAACAAATACAGTTTCTTCAAATACTACGTTCTTTCTTATGTAATATCAGAGTATGACACTGCTACTGACAATACAACATATAGCTGAAGCACATGACTTCACACTTACATTCTTGTCCCACTTCTGAACTACTCAAAGAATGAATGGAGGGTGGATCGTAAACACCCACAGGTATAAAATCTACACCTCTCTTAGCAGTGCTTAAGTCCAGACTCTCTAAGTGCTCTGAGTGGGTTTAGTGTTTCAATGACTCATTCCTAATGTGTTACAATGTCCTCTTCGGTATCATGGAGAGATTCATCCACTCAGCTCCATTCAGTGGGTTAAAAGCAGGTACACCTCCTCTGTTTAGACTGTGGAAAGTATTCACTGACTGATTCTTGTGACATGGGACAAAATATGTCCCAGAATTATTTTTTAAAACAATTTAAAACAAAAGTTTCTCTTGATTTTATCAAATATATTTAATAAATACATAACAATAATAACTCACTATCCCTAAAACTTCCTTTCCTCAAGACCATTAGTATACTATGATTAATTTATATTAAAATATAAATTAAATATAAGAACATCAGAAATATAAATACTTTTCTCTTTAAATGAAATATTACAACTGTGTTTTGAGAGATGGAAATATTAATTTAAAACTTAGAAATGTCCCTAATTTTTGTCAACACTTTTACAAGCTCTGGTCAGACTTAAATATCTCACCAAAGCTTGTTTGACTTTGTTAATAAAGCTTTATATATTTTATACTGTCTGATAATAACCATGATATGTCAACCCCTGTTACATAGATTGTAAAGAAATTGTTTGAGATTATTTGATCATTTCCCATTTGCCTACATTTCCTAATTTTCCTGCATTTAATAAAGTTGTGATCTGTAAAATATGGTTATTTTGTCAACACTATTAGCAGTCAACAGCATAAGTTTTTCTGTCTGACTGTGTTGATAATAGGGCTGCAACTAACGATTATTTTGAAAATCGATTAATCTAACGATTATTCGACTATTTGGCGATTATTGCGATGATTAATCATTAGCTCTTAACCAATTATTCACCTTGTGCCCTGACTTAAAAGGTTATATTAAACATGCTTACTAACAATAAAGAGGACAAAATCATCTTTTAAAAATACCTCTAAATGACATTCACTGAATTAAAGGGAAAAAATACTTTTTATTAAGTTTAATTCAGCAAAGAAATTCATGGCTAAAAATACTATTATCAAGTGTTTTTGTTTTGTTTTCCATTTAAAATTGTCTAAAAATCCTTAAAACAAGATACATTTACTTGAGAAGCAACATATAAGATATTTAGACTTGCTTTAAGAGAATGCATCTTAAATATAGGTGTATTTTTTCCACTTGGTTATACTTCTGCGAGAGCAGTAAAGACAAAATACACTTATATTCAAGATCTATTCTCTAAAAGCACAGTCTAAATATCTTATATGCTGCTTCTCAGGTGAATGCATCTTTTTTGAAAGGATTTTTAGATATTTTAAAATATTAGTATTTTTAATATTATATTCAACATTCTCAGATAACAATTTTTTCTTCTGCAGTATAGCTGCTAAAGTAAATGTGCATTGTTTTAAAGGAGTTTTAGATATTTATATTGGAAAACAAACCAAAACAAAAACAAATTAAAAACATATTTTTTTGCAGTGTATAATGGGGCGAAGACTACCCTCTCTCACTTTTCTGTTCACTTCAACCCATCTTTAACTCACAAAAAAAAAAATCCTTCTCGTATTAATAAAGCTGCGTATTGCCAATTTTCTTCAACATCAGAAATGTACAGTGATACATATATTATGATTCAATAAGTCGCGAGCCATCACGTTATAATCTAGCTGCATTAAGCGTGCGCGCTCGAGGGATGAGTGTCCCCCCGACAGAGTGTACCTCAGCTGGGTGAAGTTTCAATCTCTCCCCCTTAGAACGGGACACTTCGCACAACTCACAGAAGAGGTGCTGACCGCACAGAGAAATGCCAGTTTCGCAGCTATAAAGCATTAAATATAACTGCATTAAAGATGTAACAGCGGGGTGTTTCCTTTAATGAGCTCCGGCTCTGCTTATTCCACAGCGAGAGTGCTTCCCACATACTTTGCGATCTACATCACCTGAAGCTGTTTGGAAAGTTTAGAGTGCATCTGGACTGTGTGCAGTGGGTTTTTTTTCCTCTCCACAGTCAGGCGCGAGCTGCAGTGCTGCTCTCACGCATCATCATTAGAGTTTAATATAATCTCATGTTACATTAAATGAGATCAAACGACTATTCGACAACAATAAAATTTTACATCGACTAATCGTTTCAGCCCTAGTTGACAATTCAATAACTGTACATGAAAATTAGTTTAAACCATCCTGCAGTCTCAATTAACTCATTAATTGAAGCAAAAAAACAAAAAAAAACGTTTGTTTACAAAATTTAACAGATTTCAATCAAACTATATTGAGTAACCTTTAAATAATCTACTTTACTAAATTAATCATAAATGTGAATATTTAAGATTACTTAAATACATGTTACATTTTGTTACAGATTACTCAATTCAGATTGATGGAAATTTGTCAAATTTGACGATCGAGATGCGTAAACACTAAAAACAGGGAAAAATAATTAGTACAGATTTGTCAATATTTATAATAAACTACACATTATTTTTGTATCTGACTGTGTTGACCCACATTGAGTGATAAGTAACAATTAAAAAATTCCTTGACAAACAATCTTGAAAAACAAATGACTCCTATAGTTTTTCTGTCTGTGAACTATGTTGACAATTTAATCTGTAGATGAAAATCAGTTTAAAACCATCCTGCATTCTTAACTCATTAATTTAAGTTTAAAAAATCAGTCCATTGTTTACAAAATTTAACAGATTTTTATCAAACTATATTGAGTAAACTTTAAATAATCTAAATTACTATAAATTAAGCATAAATGTGAAGTATTTAAGATTATTTAAATACATATTACATTTTGTTACAGTGTCCTTGTTACACATATTACATGTATCAACTATAGTAAAACATTCAATTATGCCTAATTACAAGCAACTAACCCCAAACCAAACCCTAACCTTAAACCTATAGTAAGTGCATGTTGTTAATTAGTAATAATCATTGATTACTTGTTTAATTACACTGTAACAAGGAGACTAAAATAAAGTGTAACCGATTATTCAAATCAGAGATGAAAATTTGTCAAATTTGATCATCAAGAAGCTTAAATATTAAAAATAGAAAAAAAATTAGACTATAGATGTATCAATATTTATAATAAACTACACATTATTTTTGTTTCTGACTGTGTTGACCCATATTGAGTGATAATTAATCATTTCAAAATTCCTTGACAAACAATATATTTTTTTTTCCAAAGTCATATTTTTGTACCAATACTCATGAATCAGTGCAATGATATTTTCACTTTACAACAAAAAAAAAATACAAAATAAATACAAAACATGGCATATCCAGCAATGTTGTACAACAGTGGTGAGAATATAAACAACTACTTGGAGAACAAATCTATTTACAGTTATAATCTGTTTCAGTTCCCCTGCAATAAAACAAAGGTAACAGTTACTCCAAGTAAGACAGTTTATGAGCAACATGTTTCAATAAAATGATATTCAACTAATAAAAGTAACAAAGTGAGAGTCCATGTTGGTGGCCTTCGTCTGAGTCTCAACTAGCCGTTCCTGAATTTACCACAAACTTCAGTACACAAAAAACAGAGAGGCGCACACATGTAAACACATGTGCAAACCCCCGTGCACAAATGTGGCATGCACACACTGATTTACAGCGGAGTAAACGATTTAAGCTGCGCGTCTCGCTCTAACACCTAAACACCTGACAGGCCTCTCATAAATAAGGTTAGCCAGAACCTCCTGTGTAATTTACACCTACACTATCTCTTAAACTAACATGTAACAGGTTCATCTGCCATATTTCAGCACCACAGGCTGAGAAGCCGCCCGGGAAAGATGAATGAGTTGGATGGGTATTAAGAGAGAGAGAACGAGCACAAATGTGCAGTTATGAGGGGTTGGGGCCGAATGAACTTTAAAAGCCCAGAGTGGATCTGTTTTGGATGTGGAGGCCATGTTGGCTGCGTGCAGGCCCAGCTCAGGCTTATCTTACGTTCCAGGCCTGAGGCACAGCCATGGCAAGCCACACTGACAGCAACATCAAGGCCTCAGCATCTCCTATCATAAATCGTCCTGCCCTCATTCTTCTTCTCTCATGCGGTGAAATGCATCTTTGTCCCATAAGGGTGATTTATTTCAGAGAAATCTATAAGGTGCACCAGTCACTTCACAGCACGGGGCTCTGTGTGCATGAGGAAGAGAGAAAACCAGACCCCAAATCTCGCCTCAATGCATCGAAGCCTGGATGCAATTTAAACAAGCAAACCTAGTTATGTGGAGAAATAACACAATCCATATCTCCCCCAAAAAAATAAAAAATGTACATTTTACAATAACGGCACATGACAAAGTACCACTGAGTGTAATAAAATGGAAGTTGACTGTAATTTGACTGTAATAAAAGGGAAGTGAACATTCTCAAAATTACATAAAATGACTTATGCCACCTAGGGGCTGTATTTAAAACTGCAGTACAATCAAACATATAAGAGGACTTGAGTAAGACTTTAAACCATTTTTATTGGCTACACAAGCTTAATCTTAGCATTTCTCTCAGCTGTGAGACCACAAAAATACAACATAGAGTGTCAAAGGATATCTTGCAGTACACATTTACTTTCAGACCAGAAATGTTGTGTTCTTAGAACCACAAAGACTACACTTTAAAGGGACAGTTCACCCAAAAATGAAAATTCTCCCATCATTTATTCACCCTCATGCCATCCCAGATGTTTATGACTTTCTTTCTTCTGCTGAACACAAACGAAGATTTTTAGAAGAATATCTCAGCTCTGTAGGTCCATACATTGCAAGTGAGTGGTGACCAGAACTCTGAAGGTCCAAAAAGCATATAAAAGCAGCATAAAAGAAATCCATACGTCTCCAGTGGCTAAATCCATATTTTTAGAAGCAATATGAAAGTATGGGTGAGAAAGAGAGCAATATTTAAGTCTTTTTACAGTATATCTCCACTTTCACTTTCACATTATTTGTTTTTGGCAATTCGCATTCTTAGTGTATATCGCCACCTACTGGGCAGAGAGAAGAATTTATAGTAAAAAAAAAGAAAAAAAAGACTTAAATATTGATCAGCAGAAGAAAGAAAGTCATACACATCTGGGATGGCATGAGGGTGAATAAATTACCTTAGAATTTTCATTTTTGGGTGAACTATTTATTTTAAGGGTGCTTTTAACAGACCAAACTTCGTGCCTTATAACATGCTCTGGTAGTCACTTGCACACTCACTAGTCCCTGAAAAAGCTCAGCCCTGCACACTGTGGATTTGCATGAGCATGTTTATTCCAAGCATTTTACTGCCAATTGGAACTTTAGCACCATGAAAACAAGCATAAGTGCCATCTGTGAATATATAAATGAATGAAGGCAGTTGCTAAGTAACTGAGCACACAGCAAATTATTAATTCAGTATTAAGGAAGATATTACTCAGTAATTAATGTTAAGCTATAAACTCTCTCTCTCTACTTTCTGTATTTTATTCCTGGTACAGACTTTGATAAAGCCTTTGGTATACAAAACAATGACAGAGAGAAATGCAGTCAATTTCCTGCCTTTAAACACTCTGCCTTTCATCTGTCAGAAATCAACCGCATTCTAACAGGTTCAACTACTATGATTTGGGTGTGAAAACTAACTAATAAACCCAATAATACCTTATATATGGCTAAACGATTATGACAAAAATTATGATTGTCAATTACTTTCCTTGATATTGTAATTGTGAATATTAATTGCAATTAATAGAGTTTACATTACTATACTTATTTTGTGTAGAGAGAAAAAATGCCATATTATGTAGGCTACACCAGGGGTTTCAAACTGGGGTCCGGGGACCCGCAGAAGGCCGTAAAGAGGCTGCTAGGGGGTCCGCAGAAATTGTGGATCAAAAAAAGGAAAAAAGGAAACATTGTATGTGAAAGTTTACTGTTCGGGTAATAGAAATTAAATAACTCCAGATAATATTGTAATTATTTCTTTTGGTTTTAATACAGTGACAATATAAACAGGGTTCCCACACTATTTGAATTTCCATGAATTTTTCTTATCATTTTTGTTACAGGATAATTATTAAAACTCATTTTGATGCATTTTGACTCAGACTAATTTGTTGAATTGATTCGACGATTCAAGAAAAAGAACCTACCCAAAAGAACCATTTGCTCACAGTTGTGGATGTTGTAAATTATTTAACAAAATGTTGTCTTTATGGTATTATGCTAGGGCTGGGCGATATAGAGAATATATAATTGCTATAATCGATGATTTTGCTGATGATATATCGTGGTGATTTAAATGTGCTTTTTATTTGGCCATTAAGTGTCATCAAGAGCGCATATGAAGACAAATTTCACGAACCTTTAGGGTTGTGCAATTAATTCAAATAACACCAAAATGGTGAAATTGTCATATGTGTAAACTGCAAAATGCTGCGATTAAAGACAGATAAACATTGTCTGTGTGCTTCTGAATAATCTGGTGACGTGCTGTTCTGTGCAAGCGCGGTCGGTCGCTCATGTGCTCGTGCTTTTAGCGCTTTTGGAGCAGTTCACATGTATTGTGAAAGAAAAGTTCTCCATGCGCTCAATTCCAAACACGAGAAACCACTACAAGTCATTATACAAATCTACAAATCCAGAAAAACAGAATCGTCAGGTTCATACGACTTTTCTAAATTTGACTAATTCGTATGATATCGTGCGACTGCACTCCTTTGAATTCCTACGACTTTCACTACAGCCAATGACGTCGCTGGACATCGTTTCCATCTAATATGCTACAATTACTTGCTTCCTGTCATGTTTACACACTTTACTGATTGGTTAAGTTTAGATAAGGGGTTTGGATAAGGGCATAATATTAATAAGTATGTCCTTAATGCCTCGTGCGCGGAAATCGTGCTTACTTTCGCATTAGACATCCAGGAATTTACACGTGATGAAGTCGTACGAGTTTATGCGATCAACATCTTGCGAGACCATACGAAATAGCCAACTTGTAAATTATGTACGTATTTTCATGAGATCAAGTTTGAAAGGAGGAAAGGACAGCGTTTCACCAGATGTGGAACACTGTAAACTACAGACCTGTACAAACTGCAATTTCTGTGTCAAAATAAAAGCTCCAAGTGAAGGTGAATTAAATAGGACAGAAATATATTACTTTAACATAAAACCAATGAATCCTCAAAGTAATAATAATAACTCAGTATTATTTTATAATAATAAACTTGACTGGGTCCCACAGTAATAATTTAGTATTATGCAATATTCAACTGGGTTACAAAAAGTAGTTTAGAGTAGTTTTTGCACAACTTGTTCGTTCACAAAAACGTTTCAGTAAAAATATATGAAGGTAAATAATACTTTTTATTAAGCTACTATGTATCATAGTATAAAAATAAATATGAAAGTGCATATCAATACTGAATAAAGTATTGAAATCTACTTGGCTACAATGGCTGTTTGGATGATATGATGGTTCCTCAAATAAAATTAAAAAATCACTTTTGAGCCATACATAAAAATACATAATTATCGAGATATTTAGGCTATTAAATATCGTCAATAAGCTGAAAAATATTGAGATTACATTTTTGTAGCCATATCGCACAGCCCTATATCATGCTTACCATTTTTCTCATACATAAATGGGTCTTTATACGTAAAAAAAAACAACAAAAAAAACGATATAGCCGCATTTATATTTTTGTACGGGGATCATCATATTTGTGAGTCCTTGGCATTAAAAAGTTTGAAAACCCCTGGGCTACACATCCAAAACAAGCTGAGAACTGTGTTCCTGATTTGTTTTTTTTTTGTTTTTTTTGTTTTTTAATTGCTGTTTTACACATCAGTAAATCAAGACCAAAAATATATTTTTTTTTAATATAAATTATACAGAGAAAGTAACGCAACAATACTAGAATAATAGGTTATGATATGCCTTTAGATTCCCTTAAATGCCTCTAATGCTCCATTGCAACGGACTTCGTTTTTTTCATAATTGGTTACAATTCTCAACCACTGCAATAGACAAAACACAAAAAAACTGCCGCAACAGAAGTAGGCTAGATCAGAATGAAATGCAATAATTCACAACTGCGGCAGCTCTAACTGTAATCTTAATTTCTCTCTCTCTCTCTCTCTCTCTCTTTTTTCTCTCTCAAATAATTGTGCAGCCCTACTACCTTACACTAATGGAAACATAAAACTTTAGAGATCAGTTTCCCACCATTAGATCCACCACTTCCTCTATTCCCTGTACTCACAAAAAAACAAAGACAGAGAGAGGCAGACAGACCAATGACTGGATCGACTCCAACAAGTCCTCACCACAAGACCATCTTGAATGTCTACAGTAGAATTCTCTGCAGCACAAAGGAAAACAGCAGGCCTCATCACTGGGGTCTCAATTCTGAGAAAGAGAGACTTGGACCTGATATTATCCTCCTCGATCCAAAATGTCCACCATCTGTAACAGCTGGATGTCAGCCGGTTAAAGAGTAAGAACATTTGGGCCAGATCCATCCAAAACAGGGCCCTAAATTCGGGTTTGAACAGCATTCAAAAATCACAAATTGGGCAGCTCTTTGCCAGTGTTATCATGGGGACTGAGTAAACACTTAGTCACGAAGATGCCAAGACAATAGATGTAATTCCCAGACAGAGCATCTGGCCAGTTGCTGACTTTCAATCCAGCATCAATAAACAAGGCACACCCCCACCTCTGGAAATGTTCAGCATCTTCCTCACAAAGGCAAACAAACCTGCGGCTTGAAGCATTTTGAGAGTAGGTGAGCTATGCTACTTGCCTGAAACAGAGAGAGACATTTATTAACATGTGCGACATTCTAAAACACAAGAGTGCTGAAGACACAGAGACACAGCCAAAGAAAATGATGACTTTGCAGTTGAGCCTAAAATTCTGTGATTTATTAGACTCACCTAAGCCTTTGAAAATGTAAAGAGGAATGGCATTTTGATCCCTTGTAATCAGTCAAAGAAGAAAGAGATGTGGAAGTAAGAGATTAAAATGACTAAGTCATGTCGCTGAATATTATTCAGACTGGACAAAGGTCAAATAACTATTTGTTCAAGCAAATAAAAGAATCTCGCTGACTTACTGAGGAGGAGTGCATTGGAAATATTTCTTCATTTATTTTAATGCTCTCCATGCACGTTTTATCAGGAATGAGGTCAAATATGTTTTGCAAAAATAAATGTTTTTAATGCAGATATAAAAGAGATTGGCTTCATTTTTAATAATAGAATTCTACTTTTGACATTTGTAACATGCAGTTACTGCATATACAAAATATCAAAGTATATCTTTAAAAGCATGCTTTTAAATGAATGTGTATCCATCTGGGAGATTAAATAAACCTACAGTAAAAGGACTACAGTCTAACTATTCTTTTTAAGCTTTAATTTATTCACTCTAATTCAAGTGCTTTATTATATATCAACAGAGAACCAAACAGAATATTGATCTGCATTTTTAGTTATTTTACTTACCAAATAAATAAATAAAATGAATAAACCTCGCTTAATCAGTTTCGCATGTGCTTCACACTGATCAAATGCGCCCTCTGGTGGCGGTTTGTACTACACACTAGATTTGAACACTGTAACCACAAGTAGGCACTTGATTGTCAGCAATCATAGGCTACCTGTCATGTTTTACTGAGACAATATGTACTAAAAACTTATCTTTACATATATAGCCTATACTAAAAAAAAATTATATAATAAATAAAAAAGCAGTGTTCCTTTATTCATGAAAATGCTCCAAAAGTGAACTTTGTATTTATTTATTTATATTTTTATTTATGTATTTTTTTTTATTTTTTTTTCAAAATATTCTGACAGCAAGATTTGTTGAACGAGAGAATTAAATATACATCTTACTAATTAAATCAAGCATTTGGGAAGCTTTTTGTCATTTTAATTCCTTATTGGATTTCAGTGGTGCCTAATAGGCCCACCAAGTTGCCAGTTTTACTGTAGTATGTATAATTGTAATAACAGGTATTTTAGCAGAAAATAAAGTTATCACTGAACGTTCTTTGTTTAAGAATATCTGGTTTAACCATAATACTGTCCAACACAATAGCCTACTTGGCAATGTTTATGTCTTGTTAGTACTTGAGCTTTAGCTCTTCACTTCTTGTGTATGTAGATAATTACTGCTAACACAGGATATTTACTATCGGTTTCATAGGAAAGTGTCTGTTAGAACACAAATGAAGATTGAGAAACACCTATTATATAAACAAATCAAAATTACTAATCAAATTAACTAATCAAAACATAAACCTCTTCTTCCTCCCATGCCATGCTTTCAATCTGCAAATCAAGGTAATTAAAACACAAGTTTCTCTCTTAATGTTTAAGTTTGACAGCGCCCTCTTGTGCCCATCAGTGGCTGGGCTGACCGTTCATTTAACATGATCTCGTAAAGACGTCGTTTTTCTTATCTGACCATATATTAACTAGCCTATTTAATGAAATGAAATAAGTTCATACAAAATACAATTTAAAAATGTAGTTGATTTTTTTAATCTCTTCCTTAATTTTTTTATGTAAACACTTTTCACTTTTCTCGGCGTGCTTAATCGTTAGGTATTAATAAATCTTTATTTTTATTCTTTTTATTAAATTAAATAAACGTGTATTTTAAAAATAAAATAAATGCAATGCACTTACAATGGAAGTGAATGGGGGCCAATCCGTAAACGTTAAAATACTCACTGTTTCAAAAGTATCGCCACAAGACGTAACAATATGTGTGTTAACATGATTTTAGTGTGATAAAAAGGCATACTAACCATTTCTGTGTAAATTTATAGGCAATTTTACAATGTTACCGTGATGATTTAATGTCAACAAACCCTAAAACTCTAAAATGACTGTAAAAATTATGATTTAAACAACTTTACAGCTCAAATAAAACATGAGTTTTAAGAGAAGAGTTAATATAATTGCTTTTATCAAATTATAAGCTTCAAATTTCTGCCTTTAAACTCTCCAAAAAATTGGCCCCATTCACTTCCATTGTAAGTGCCTCACTGGAACCTCAGTTTTTGGAGGGTTTAAAGGCAGAAATGTGAAGCTTATAATTTTATTAAAGCACACATTGATTTTCCTGTTAAAACTCGTTTATTATTTTAGCTGTAAAGTTGTATAAATCATAATTTTTGGGTTTGTTGACTTTACATTGTCACGGCAACGAAGTTGTAAAATTGGCAATAACTTTACACAGAAAAGGTGAGAAAGCGATTTCATCACATTAAAATCACGTTAACACATATTGTTTGTCTTGTTGCTTTAGCCTATTGTTGAAACAGTGAGTATTTTAACGTTTACGGATTGGCCCCCATTCACTTCCATTGTAAGTGCATCACTGTAAACCAGATTTTAGCTTTTTTAAAGAAAAAGGAGAGGCAAATCCAAATTAATTTTTGTGGTAATCAGTATTATGCCACAAATGCTGCTGATTGACCCTAACTTGTACTGAACCCAGAATATTCCTTTAAATAAATATTGTGTTGAATAAACGACAGACACCAGAGTTATAAACATCAAATAAAAACACGAGCACATTACATCCACTGTGGCTATTTACAGGAGTGAACATGCCCTTAAGGACCCAATCTGTCTTCATTCACAAGCTCATAACTCTGTATAGAGCGGCGTTGGCCTCTGTCCCACCGGTGCCAGCTCATTGATATAGTGACAGACGTTTGTCAGTGCAGACGACACCAATCACACTGGCAAAATAAAACCTTACATGTATTTTAAGTAACATTTTAACAATAAATGGTTCAAATATAATCTAATTGTGAACACTGTAATGTCTTAAATGCGATTCCTGTTCATAAAGCCAGAGGGCAGTGCACAACATACACTTTACCATGTCCTCCATATAAGCACGACCCAGGGCAGTGCTCCTGAAATTTCAGATGGGGAAAAATACTGTGAACCCTGAACCAGTATGTGGACATTTAAGTCACACTTAAAAATGTATGAGTGTCATTGCATTATATATCAGAATATCAAACCAAGCGGCCCACAAGCATGCTACTCAAGCAAAAATTTATTTTAATTTTTATTTTATTTTTTATTTTTTTTTATTTTTTCAAACAATAGAAAACTGTTCAAAATTTAGACAAAAACTACCTGGACCATTTCTGGAGGTCAAATTAGTTGAACATATTCATAGTTAATGTCACGAACTACACTTGGCACTTGTGTGAACTTGAGGGGAACTGACTAAATTCATATATCCACTAGAAATTACACAGGGAGAACATGCTCGCAGTGGAGCAAAGAAAAGTGAAGTTTGTTCTGGAAAAATGTCTTGTATAATTTGTTTGCAGATTCCACTCGGCATGCTATTTTGTTATTTAATGCAAGTAAATGTGTACATTTTAGAAGAGGTTTTCCACTGTAAAAATGTTCAGTCCCTAAAGTAATTAATAGTAGGCCCAACTTTTGAGAAATATATTTAAACTGATACATACATCAGAAGACAAGCTGTGTCAATAAGCTGATTTATCCTTAAAGGCGGGTTTATTGGTGGCCGCCATGTTGAGATCACATGACCAGACGAATCGTAGCCTTGGCTACTTTTTTATTATAAAGTAGTATTTTATACATTTAATAATGTATTATTAATTTATTTTTACCTTATTGTAATTATGGCATTTTATACCACTTTATCTCGGTAATCCCTTTATTATCAGACACTGGTTGCGAAAATGAGGGATAGACCAATGCTATCCACTGTACTGTATAAAGCTCCTAGGTCACATGTTATTTTTTCACAACTCCTGTTTTCTGGAGTTTTTTTTATTTGTATTATTATTATTATTATTATTATGGTTTTGTCAGCTGAACCATCCAAAACACATTACCGAAACAGTAGGGGAGAGCGGGGAACAAACTAACACTTTTTTTGTAGCAGTTTTTGTAAATGCATTTGTAATTTGTATTTAATTTTTTCCCACACTGATTTTAAACATGTCTGGTACAAATATGTGGTCTGGTTTCATGAATACAGTGTATACCATTTTCATTATCTAGCTGGAATGAAGCTAAATGTTATAATGTGCCCCATAAGCGGGGGAAGTTGTAACAGGTGAGGGGCACATTGTAACATGACCATATGTCTGACAGCTGAAAATCCACCTCTGACAATTGTATTTGGTCTAATTAAAAATATCTAACTAATATAAATATTTGACTAAAATATTATGTCAATAAAACCCACCTATTAACATAACAAAATATGGCTTAGTTTTGACACTTGACAATGAAAAGACAAAAAAGCCAATGAATAGGCCAAAATTAAGAAAGCAAATAGATGAAGACACAACACAACACACATACACACATAAAGGGGGATTACGTGAATTACATAGTTGACTGTAAGGAATCGCATATAGTTTGTTCTAAAAGTGGCGCATTGTAACACCTTTGCAACTGGGATTTAAACCTGGCTAGTCACTTTTTTTTGGCTAACAAAGCATTAAACGACTATACAAGATGCTAGCTAACAGACTGAAGATTAAAATGATACCAAGTTTGCTTTGTTTTAAATAAGCACCAAAAACAGAGATTAAAATTAACTTTCATGTGAAATTTTACTTTTGCTACTCTTAAATGAACTTTTGGCGATATCTTCCAAGGCTTTTTGAATTTTGGCACAAATACGCAATATTGATATGGCAACGGTTAAACAAATGACGTTTCGTCATACAAGTTTATGTGGAAACACTTAAACCACGTGTATCACTACAAGCCCATGTTAGTGTGTGCCCCTTTCAACCCTTACAACCCACTGAAGAGACTGTAGTCTTTCCCTCACAGCCTCGTTGTCATTCCCTTCAAAAAAATAAGATAGTGCTACTGTGAATTAAAGGTGCACTCTGTAATTTTTTCCTCATTAAAAAAGTTTAATTTCCTAAAGACATGAATTTTGCAATATATTTTGGAAATCATGACCTCTCACATTAAAATGAAGTCTCCAGTCATATCAGTAACCTTATAAAAGCTGTTTTATTCTAAATGGAGAGGGTCCTCTCATGGGGGCTGCCATTTTAAGCTAAGCGTACACTACACAACTTTCAGTCGGCGTCCTGCTACTCACAGTCCGGTTTTTCGTCATGCTGGTGCGAACACTTCAGGACTGTAGTGTATCAGCTACTCAACCATTTGTCCCCAACTGTGCACACCTGGTATTAAGATGAGTAAGTTACAGTTTTAGGTGATTCGATCACAAGTGTACAAGCGAGACACATAACCGTTACACCTGGTCGTCTCTTTTGACCACTTGTGTTCGGATTTCGAGGAGAGAGTCTCTGATTTCAAGAGGACATCAATCATTACGTCTGTGTTTTACTGAATGATAACAAAGCATAAAAAAAGTAAAAGACGAGAAAGAAAAGCACTGAAAACCGGAGCACAGTTTCTCTTCCCGAAAATTACGTTTAGAGCAGAATTCTGTGTTATATTAGTGCAGTACCTGTAACTGAGTTTCTAATGTGCGTGCTGTTCATTTCTGTGTCCCTATTGTACATATTCATGCATTTGCTTTTTTTAAATTTCCGATCGTACGCTTATTCCCTTGAAATCCGCATGGAACTGGCGAAAATCGGCCGTTTCAGCTGCCCTTAGCGCCGTCCCGTTTCAAACGGATAGGCAAAAATGCATCTTAAAATTAAGATAACAAAATTCATTCACAAACTCATGCAGTTTATTCTTGATACCTGTCATAAAACATGAAAGAGTGGCTCTCGCCCATTTTCATGCTTTATTGGCTCCATTTGCAAAGGAAAAAAAATTATAAAAAGCTGATAATAATAAAGACAGCGGTTAGGGAGATGTGGATGATGATTATTTATTTTTTTTTTTATTTATTTTTTTTTTGTCTCCTGCAACCCAAATCTTGCTCTCCTCTTTCAACAAACATGAAAGAACGGCTCGTGCCCATTTTGCTATTTGCAAAAGGAAACTTTTCAGAAAAACAGATTAAAATAATAAACCCAGAGGGTATAGGGAGATGTGGGTGAAGATTCATTTTATTATATTCTAATTATGTTTTGTATTCTGCTTCCTAATACCTTGCCCTCCTCTTGCACTCTCTCTGTATTTCATTGGCTGTGGCTCATTGTTGGTCTCTCACTCGTCGGGGCAGTGCACACACCTGACGACAAGACATCTAGATCTAGATAGGCCTGTCACAGGAGACTTCTCGTCGCAGACCAGTCGCCGACTCAAAACATCAAAGGAGACGAACTGGAGTCGTGTAGTGTCCACTAGCTGAATACTACTCGCTTAATCTCAGTAATAGTCCAATAATAGTCCTGTTTCTTGACACTTTCACTCATTGATTAAAGTAATCATGGCTGACTGTGAATACAAAATTTCTGAAACTGCACCTGAAAAGCATCTGAAACTGAAAACTATTGATTTTAAATGATGCTGCATCCAAGCCGCTAGGTGTCAGTGTAACGCCAAGATGCACTAAGACAAAAATTACTGAGTGCACCTTTAATCATTCAGAGTAGTGCCATATTTGATTTTTTTACAGTTACAGTTAGTGGTGTGCACTTTTTGAAGCTGTATAAAGGTCCTGGATCACATCTGATTTTCACAACTTTTTGTCTCCTGAAGTTTTTGCTAAGCAATAGATATCCATGTGCTGAAAAAACAACACCAATTTAAACAACAGTAGGCCATAAACCACTGAAGAGACTGTATGTCTAGACTATCCCTCACAGCCTCGCTTTCATTCCCGTCAAAATCCACTATGGAACTATTCTGAATAAGCTTCATAGGCTGTGATTATTGGCAAATGCTAAAATTATTTTGTTCATATGCACTATTTATTTCTATATAATTATTTGAATTAGGATTATGCTTTTTCTCTCATAGACAAAAACTTATACCTTGGCCCTGAACATAAGGCCTCTGACCCCCTGCCGTGCCTGTGGACTCAAAGGGCCCTGCCATACCAGGATTTATGATGAGGAACCCCAAACAGCAGGAAGTTTCAGAAGCAGTAGTCTGACTGCAGTCAGGGGCTCCAGCAGGGCAGTAAGTTGTTTCCTGCCACCCTTCCATTTCTCTCCATGGCTTTAACCTGCAGAAGGCATAAGCCACTGGGCAGCACACACAAGAAACTGATGAGCTTTCCCCGTAAAGCCAAGCTTCTGGTGACCTTGCTGTTGCAAAAATGTACACATCTGTCATACATTTTCACATAGTTTGACATCTAATTTAAAAGCGTCGTTTGAGGTTCCAGAGACTCTTTTCAATTGTTTATGACGAAACTAAACATTTATGTCGCCAAGAAACCTTTCTATTAAACAAAATCAGATATTCCAGAGTTTTTTAATGCAAGTAAACCTTACTTAATTTGAAAATATACAATCCAACACACTCAGTTTATTACGATAATTAAGGTTATCCCTTTTATCTTTCTTTGTCAATTAAATATTTTGTGTCATTCCTTCTCTTAATTTACATGTGTTGTTTTTGCACTATTTTTGTTTTGCAGCAATAAACGCTTTGGCAATAAAAATGTACAAATATTTATCATGCACCTTAAAACTAAAACATAAGTGCATTTTGTTATTGAATATTGCTCTCTCTTTTTTCTCTCTCACTTGCGCTATGCCTCTTTAACAAAGACATTTGCCTTTAAAGAAGCTAAATGTCAAAGTTACAGTCAGTAATCATCAGTGGAACAGATTCCATACTGCCTGTTTCTTTCAAATAACTTAACATGTGTTTGTTAAACATTTGGTTTCCTCTCCATATGGTGCAAGCCTCTCTATAGAAGGCTAAAAGCAAACCAGGTGCGGACAAGCTGAACTGAAGAGGTCAGAAGTGGAAACATGCAATACAAATTTTTATGTACTGTTTTTACTCCCAGCATTCTAATGTTTGCTAATCAAATGCAGCATGTTGAAGCAGTTCATAACACTTAGAAGAATGAGCAGTGCAACACTTACATCTGTTCCAAACAAACAAATCTAAACCTTCTTTGTGGGAATGCTGTGATTTCCAAGACAGACTGAACGAGAGTGGGAGAGGATAGGGAAAGAGGGAGACCTAAACAAAGATGTGTCTGGTGGTGAGACCATCTGCTCAAGTTTACAACCCAGATTCTCCCACAATTCCTGGATTCTTGTGCTGTTGACTATGTGCTACTGTCATTTTGAACATGATATATTGAATAGAAAAACCTTTATAATCTCTCATCTTTAATGATATTCCAGAGTAAATCATAACTGAATACCATTTTAATGGGACTACTCTGATGGAGTAATCCTATTAATGGAAAATGGAATAATTTCCCTTTTAAGTTTTTTAGAGCTGCTCCACGGCTTCAAATTCCTCATCATTCATATTTATGCATTAAACCCGTTCATGTTGTTTCTGAAATTATTTTGAGCCCAGAATTTCAGTGCATGGAATGTCTGCCCTGAAAGCCAGGGGATTTCATGGATATTCAATAAAGGAATCCCTCGCTCACATGGATATTCAATAAAGGAATCCCTTGCTCACAGATCGGCTCTCTCCTGAAAGTGATATCACTTATTCTCGGACACTTTACGATTGTGATGCATGTGATGGGCCGATTTTTCCATCGGACAGATGTGCCCGCTCCTTTCATTGCCAGCTGGGTTGGCCTGCACATGGCCGGTCCATGTTTCCCACTGGGTCACAGAGCCCTCTGGTTTCAAACGCTGCCAGATAAGGGGTCCTCCGGGGATGCTGTAACTCTAAAGGGCCCCATTGTGCCATGTCATGGTCATGCTGTCTGTACTCTGATCAGCGCAGAACAGCATGCTGTCAGTTAAAATGAGTGGCTGCGGGCCAGTGTCTGAACGTGTCTGTCCTGCATGTGAGTGGATTAGCACTTTCTACACGTCTAGCTCGGCCAGGAAACTCAAGAAGACTTTTAAAGCAAAATAGGCGCCGATAAGTCGCCATCATAAATTTTAGGACACATGCTGACCAAAAACAACCCAGTAATGCAATGTTGTCTTCCTAGCCCAGGGGCATGAGGGTGAGGTCAGCAGGTGGGTGCCTTTGGCTGACCTTTTCATACTGTGCCTAATGTATCATAAGTTGTCTTTCAAGTTAGGAAAGCACAGACAGATGTTGTTACCTAAGAAAACAAGGACAAAACTTGACTCCAAAAAATAAGATGATTAAATAATTTTTTAATTAAAATGTTTGATGATCTATGGTTGTAACTTGGTTGTACTGATCTGCAGTGTTGGGTAGGTTATTCAAAAAAATAATCCACTACAAGTTACTAATTACTTATTTAAGATTGTAATCAGATTACTTTAATAATTGCTTTCTAAAACACTTTTCCGCAAAACAAATTCAAAATAATATCTTTTATTTTTTCTTGTTCATTGTTACACACAAGTCATACACTGAGCACCTCACATTTCTCCTTCACAATGACTCATTATGGGGGCATAATTCATGTATTCTACATAAATAATACATTAGAAATAAGCATAACCCTGTAATGTACTTAAAAGTAATTAAATTAATTTAGTCAGTAACTGTAATCTGATTACAATAAAAATGTAATGCATTACACTACTATTGACTAAAAAAGTAGATTATAGTATCTAATTACTTTGTAATTGGATTACACCCAACACTGACCAAAACGTAATCAAATTACTAATTATTTTACTTTTAAGTTACTTTCTAAAGCACTTTTCATAGAAACGTTTTTGATTTGCTGCTCAACAAATTAAAATATTGTTTATATTTCCTCCTTGTTCACTGTTGTACACCCTTCAGCTGTCACAAAAACAGGTGTACATTTAAACATAAATTTATATTTTTCAAGGTATTATACATAAATAATATTTTTTTCAGAAATGTGTAACCCAAGTAATTTGCTTAAAATTACTTTTATTGAAAGTCAGTAACTGTAATCTGATTATCTAAAGAATTTAAAATGCATGCGTTATACTACTAAAACACTACTACTAAAAAGTAATTAGATTACATTAATTACTATGTAATTAATTTACACCCAACACTGCTAATCTGCATCCTCAGAATTTTGATACTAGCGTGTAGACTCAAAGGTGTTTATACTGTATCTCCAGTACACATCACATGTGTGTAATTTCAGACCAGAGAAGTGAGACGGTTACTGAGATTAACAGTGCGGTTAGTTTCTGCACCATGATTAGTATGGAATTAAGCAATCATTAAATAACTGTCATCAGAGCAATACTACTAAGTGCAAAGCAATTGAAACCTACATTTATAAGTGAATTTGGTCTATGATAGGCAATATTAACAGAGTGGTCAATTTTTATGCAAGGAGAAGGTCACTCAAACCACATTTGCTGATAGACATTAAATAAATCATAGAAATAACTCTATAAACTAGAATGTGTAATTGCATGGCGAATTTTAAAATAGAGTACTTCCATGTAGTTTAAAGCTTGAAACAAACATAAAAAATTACACTGTAAAAAATGTCTATAATTTTAATGGTAAAAGACTGTAAAATGCTACAGAAATAAAATGTTAATTGATTAACAAATATTACCTGTAAAATATACAGTAATATATATATATATATATATATATATATATATATATATATATATATTATTTTTATTTTTTTTTTAAGTCAATACAGTAGTTTTACAATAAAATGTTATAAAATTACATTTTTTAGATGTAAAAAGTATGATTTTCCTGTATAATTAATGGTAAAAATTTACATTATGTTTAACAAGAGAGTACATTTACTTTTTACAGTAAATTATTGTTAAAATTACAGTAAAAACAATAATCGGGTGATCCCACAATTCCCTGCATGACCCATCTTATTTAATTAAATTTTATGGGAATAGTTATGTTTCTTCTTATTTTTAATATCAGTTACGTACATTGGGGTGTTCTGTTTTATATTTGATGTAGTTTAGTTAATGTTTACAGCATTATTTAAATTTCACATTGTTACCCTGATGGTGTTTAGTGTTTTTGTGAGTAACACTGAGCACTGTCTCTGCATGTTTATTGGTCATTGCTCCTGGAAAAGCCACTATTGATGAACTTCATGTCATCATGTGCCCTTCTGTAATTTGTATGGTGATTAACAATTTATTATAAAGTAAAAAGCAGGTTTTTACGGTTTCAGAAGGTTAATATCAAGTTTATGACTTTTTTTACTGTAAATTTAACAGATTTTTATTTTTTTACAGTGCCATGATGGTCATGTAAATTACAAAAGTTTTAAACTTTAAAATTTACAGGTTGTTCTGTAAATTTATTTACATTTTTACTGTATTTTGTACATAATCTGGCAACCACAGTTTTTTTTTCTTTTCTTTTTTTACAGTGTATTGTTAACTCAACAAGCTCAGTTTAAAAAGGCTTGGCATTATCACTCTATATTCTCTCTCTTTCTCTTGCTCAGTCTTTCTTATGCCCGTGTGAAAATGAATTTACAGTCTAATTATGGAACACGGCAAGCGTCGAAGAGCACAAATCACACATCATTAACAAATGGCAGAAAACTGCCATTTTGTAATTGAAGTATAGATCTGAATCAATATTTAGAAGTCCCAGTAGGTTACATGGTGTATGACACGAATGAGAAAAAGGAAATGGCATTGTGCATTTCTTTGTTGATTGCAGGACAAAACTGCGGAGGAAAAAAAGGAAGGAAAGTGCAAGATTGTCACCTATTCACTGTAATCGATATTATCATTTTTTTTTTTTTTTCTAACAACTGAACAAATGCAAACCTTATTAAATTAAGATATCATGTTAAAGGAATATTCCGTGTTCAATACAAGTTAGGGTCAATCAACAGCATTTCTGGCATAATATTAATTACCACAAAAATGTATTTGACTTGACCCTCCTTTTCTTAAAAAAAAAAAAAAAACAATCTGATTTACACTTACATTCAGTGGAAGTGAATGAGGCTAATCTGTAAACGTTAAAATACTGTTTCAAAATATAGCCACAAGACATGAACAATATGTGCGTTAACATGATTTTAGTGTGATAGCATCACTTATTAACCTTTTCTGTGTAAAGTTATATTCAATTTTACAACTTTGTTGCCATGATGATGTAATGTCAACAAAACACTAAAACGCTAAAATGGCTGTAAAAATTATGATTTAAACAACTTTAGAGCTCAAATAAATCATGAGTTTTAACAGAAGAATTAATGTAAGTGCTTTTATAAAATT
This sequence comes from Myxocyprinus asiaticus, assembly GCF_019703515.2. Classification (NCBI taxonomy): domain Eukaryota; kingdom Metazoa; phylum Chordata; class Actinopteri; order Cypriniformes; family Catostomidae; genus Myxocyprinus; species Myxocyprinus asiaticus. Next base: position 11,483,981 of record NC_059372.1, on the reverse strand, counting down.
ATAAGCTTCACATTTCTGCCTTTAAACACTCCAAAAATTGGCCCCATTCACTTCCATTGTAAGTGCCTCACTGAGACCTCGATTTCTTTTTTTTTTTTTATTAAAAAAAAAAAACACATAAAAAAATAAAACGCTACAGTAAGGCACTTGCATTGTAAGTCAATGGGGCCAGCCCATAAACATTAAAATACACACTTTTCAGTAGCCACACAAGATATAAACATTACACATGCTAACATGATTTTAGCATGATAAAATTTCTGTTCTAAATTATTTAAGGCATTACGTCATCATCTCAACAGAGTTGTAATTTTAGATATAACTTTACACTGTTAGGGTTAGTAAGCAAATGTATCACACTAAAATCATGTTAACACCTATAATGTTTACATATTGTGGTTTTTAAACAATAGGCTATATTTTAACATACTGGCCCCATTCACCTCCATTGTATAAGCACCCTGTTGCAACCACGATTTTTGCTTCTTATTATTTTAAATAAACGAGGGACGAGTCGAAATTATTTGTTGTGGTAATCAACATTATGCCAAAACTGCTGTCGATTGAGCTTAAATTTTATTAAACCTGGAACATTTCTTTAATGTAATTTATAAAATCAAAGATCGGTCGAAGCCACACCGAAGTCTAGTGTACCACAAATCTGAATTAAAGTATTAAAATGAATATTTATGATTTTTATAATTAGAATGTCCTTAAGGGGTGTCATATTTCAGTACTGAAACTCGTCGTGCATGCGCGCTGTAAATAATACATATCAAGTAATGTAATGATTGCTCAAAGCTAATTTAAAAAAGCCCATGAATCAGTTCATAGAGCAATACACACTGACATCTAACCTCTGATCATTCTACTCCCTGTCTCCAAAAGCTATAGCACTAGAATCGGGTCGTTCATAGCGAAGTTTGTTATTAAATGCAGCTCTAATAGGCGCGCGGTATCTTCTCTCCTGCTGAGCATCTCAGGAAACCAAACCGGCTCACATCTAGTCGTCCTCTGCCCCACCCGATCTCAGTTTTTACCTCCGGCCTGTTAAAAATGAGATCAGCTCGTGGAGGGCGAGCATTAGCATTTGCATTTTATTGGAGGCATGGAGATTTAGAGCACTGGATACATCAGCTCTGAGCAGACAGAATTAGTTAACAATGCATTATCTGCCTTTTATGGCTGCCATAATTCTCTCACTCCCCCGGCTAGAGGAAGAGATGGGGGGTGGTAGAGGATTGGACATAACAGCAGACTGCTCGCTCCACGGTGGGGGCTGCAAAGAGAGGTTGAGCTTTGTCTCAGTCTCAACGCTTAGCTGTACATTAAACGCAATTTTAGCCCAAATAAGAACGTCATTGCAGCATCACTGATTAGAGCACAGGAGAAAAGTCTCGAACAACGAGCCAATATACAACAGAAGTGCCTTCAAAGGTCACATGCAATGGCGGGACCTTGCGTCCTTAATGATGGCACACATAATCTTGCACTAAAATTCAGCATAATCATGGCATAAGGGTGCTTTGGTTGGTAATTAATAGCATTTAAAGGTTCAGAATGAGAGGTGGCGAAGTAGTCACACGTCTTCTAAATTGAACTTCTGAGAGCTACAGACTCTGTTCACTGATCCAAACGAAGGGATGGGGCTCAGGTTCAGTGTGTGTGTATGTTTAGGTGGTTTGGACGATGGTGCAGTGTGGATCGAGAGCATACTGCTGCAGTCTTCCCCTCCCAAACTCCAGCCCTCGAGCTGTTCAGTAGTCCCCTTGACAGCCATCTATTTCAGCTTATGCGCAGCAAAAACCCATCGGACCACATTCATCCCAGAAATCATGCACACAGACTCCATTCCCTTCTTGCTGACTGTTTTTGCTTCGGCAAACAGGAAATATATTCTAAGCGTGAACTCTCATCTTTCTGTTAAACTAGTTGGTTGAGTTTGATGGAAATGTTACTCAAAATAAGGCAAATCCCATCACCTTGCATGTAGTAGTTTAAAGGACTAGTTCACCCAAAAATGAAAATTCTTTCATCATTACCCAGATGTGTATGACTTTCTTTCTTCTGCTGAACAAAAACGAAGATTTTTAGAAGAACGTTTCAGCTCTGTAGGTTTATACAATGCATGTGAATGGTGGTCAGGTCCAAAAAACATATGAAAGCAGCATAAAAGTAATCCATATGACTCCAGTGGTTAAATCCATGTCTTCATAAGCGATATAATAGGTGTGGGTGAGAAACTGTAAAATGCTACAGAAATAAAATGTTAATTGATTAACAAATATTAACTGTAAAATATACAGTAATATATATATATATATATATATATATATATATATATATATATATATATATATATAGAAACAATACTTATGTCCTTTACTATAAATTATCCGATATGCACAAATAATGAAAAAAAAAAAATCACCAAAAAAAGAAAAAGAAAAAAGAGGAGGTGAAAGTAAAAGTGGAGATTTATAGTAAAAAATGACTTAATTATTAATCTGTTTCTCACCCACACCTATCATATCATTTCTAAAGACATGAATTTAAAAACTGGAGTCTTATGGATTACTTTTACACTGCCTTTATGTGCTTTTTGGACCTTCAAAGTTCTGGTCAGCATTAATTTATAATGTGAGACCCTACAGAGCTGACATATTTTGCTAAAAATCTTTGTGTGCAGCAGAAGTCGTCATACACATCTGGGATGGCATGAGGGTGAGTAAATGATGAGAGAATTTTCACTTTGGGTGAACTATCCCTTTAACATTGCAGGTGAAAACTTGCAACTAAAAAAATTTTTAGTTGAAAGTTTACTTTCAATTCCCCGATAACGCTTTTAATTTTTTTTACAGCATTTATTTAGTAGTCTTGGTTAATATTGATTTATGAAAAAAAAATTAAAAAAAATAATAAACAATGCCTTTGTTAGTTTATAATGCATTGATGTTAACATATACAACTTTACATTTGTATAATGTATTTGTACATGTTAAAATTAACCAAACTGTATAAGTGCTAAAAATGTATTTTGCATTGTTAGTTCATGTTAACTAATGTAGCTAACTAATGTTAATGCATACAACCTTATTGTAAAGTGTTATCAATGCTCCTTTTGTTCCAGTAATATATGTCTTTTTTTATTTATTTTTTTTCACATCTAAAATGTGGCTTTTCATACACATTCTCTTTGTATCTCCTGATGTTACATTCATTTTGCACTTCTCTTAACGGAACAGTTCACCAAAATGAAAAATGTCATGTCATTCAAAACCTATATGCTGTTATTTTCCCTTGCACTTTTAAAAATAAATGTTCTCAAAAGAATCTTTTAATAGTCTAAAAAAAACTTATTCCACTACAAAGAACTTTTTGAGCAATGGATGTTAAAGGTTCTTCATGGAACTACATGCCAATAAAGAAATTTTATTTTTAAGAGTGTGGAACAAAAATTAATTTTGGAGAATCTTTGTGCAGCTTTTTTTCCTTGACCATGGCTGTCAAGCTCCAAAAGGAAAAAATAAAATAAAATAAAAAAAACATAAAAGTAGTCAATATGATTCACCTTGAGCACGATATTCAGAGACTTCTGAAGCCATAAGATGACTTTGTGTCAAATTGTATCATTCACAATCGATCAAGATCGAGATTCAAAAAGTATACATCACACCACTGATGCCAAAACACCATTAATTCTCATGTGTCGTAAACAAATACAAAGCACCAGTGTGAATATGCAAAATATAGGATGAGATTTGAGAGTTGCATTGGAGGTGATTCTTATGAATAATGATCACATTTTATTCTGTTCCTCACACAGAGCTTTATGGCTTCAGAAGACTTGGAATATAGTGCATAAGTTGTATGGACTTCTCATTTGGTTCATTTATGGTGTTTCTCTGAAGCTTTTCAGACGTGGGCAATATGGACTGTTGTTTGGAAAAAAGCTGCGTAAAGATTCTAAATTGTCCAATTATATTCCACAGAAAAATAGCAGCATACCGGTTTGGAACGACAAGTTTGTGAATTTTCCTTTTTGGGTGAACTATTCCTTTAAGATCACAGCCCTGGTGGAGCAGACCAAGCGTGATGGCTCTCCAGCGTTCCATAAAGAATAAATGCAGCCTCTCACTGGCTCTGCTGAGACTTCTGCTCCCCAGGGCTGCAAATTTACTAGTGACCTCTGCATTCCATTCTAGAGCTGTGCTACTTCCACTTTTTTCCCCTTTGGAAAATTCCACTGCCACTGAGGTAGTCAAGAAAGCAGCCATCAGACAGTATGTAAAGGGAGGGGTTAAGGCTCAGACGCCATCTCTCCTAAGACCTGGACTGTGTGGAGCTGAGGCCATGAAGGAGCTACAAACTACATTCACAATACTCTCAATGTTTCAGATGTTGTACAAAAGAAAAAAGGAACAGCAAACTGGAAAAAATGCTGGTACATCTGCAAGAATACACTATTATCTGGGATATATGACTATGATATTTAATATCTGTGAAACTGAGCATGACTGAACTATGACAACAAATGTGTTGCATTTGCATTCACACAAATGTTCCACAGGGGAAGTTGCATGAAACTTGAGTACTTAAGCACAATAAAATGCATTAAGTACAGGTTAAAACTGAGAAACTAAAGGGGAAATTCTGTCATCAATTATTCACTTTTACGTTGTTTTAAATCTGTATGACATCATTCTTCCGAATTGTTTGGTGTCTTAAATCCCCATTCACTTTTTTGTATGGAGAAAAAAACTAAAATGCAACTGAAGCTGTCAGTGTCCAACAAATTTTATATATATATATATATATATATATATATATATATATATATATATATATATATATTTGTTTTTAATGTTTAGGCTAATGGAAGTCATATTATTAAGGAAAATGTAGAAATTTTAACCAGACAATTTGGACAAATTAGCTTCAGATAAGGTGACTAGCTGAAAGGTAATTTGCATCCCTGTAAAAATTATGAAAGAATTTAAATTTTGGGTGAATTATGCCAACCCTCACATATCAGTGCATTTTAATACAATGTTAAACGTCCAACATAATAACTGTCCATTTATAAGCCAAATCTCTTACTCTGAATTTGGATGAAAAAGCATTTAAAGCCCAAACTCTTAGAGTCCTTGTTTCTCTAGAATTCAACCAGTTATATTCCAGTATGCTAGTTTAGCAATGATAAGGCTCTTGAGAAATAATAACAAACAGGCCAGAGTTGCTCCATTATGACACCTGCTGGTGCACTTCAGCACTGCTATTCAGATTAAAGGATTTTTTTTGAGGGGTCATAACAATTTAGGCTAAATTAACAGCTTTTGTGGCACAATAATTGACTCAACCCTATTGACAAAAAAATAATCAAATTAACATTATTACTATTTTGTGGAAATTAACATCAACATTATGCTACAAATACTGTCAATTCAGCTTAACTTGTGTTGAACCCAGACCATTCCTTTAAGATTACTGAATGTGCTGAATGAGATAACTGTCCAAGTGTTGCATATATTTATTTGGTTTACACAAATAAAAAGAGAAACTTATAAAAAAGACGAGCTTTGCATCTCACAGAGAATCTTACGAGAAACTTAAACTACAATGAAATTTATTTCATTTGACGAGTCAAAAAGCCAGATTTTCAGTTTTCCTATATTTTCAACTATTAGTGTTGAAAACTAGATAAACTACAAAATGGTACAGGACATTAAAAAGTTGTGCACTTACAGTAAATCTAATGGTGCACATTTTAAAAACAACTGCAAGAACAGAGAAATCTTTAGAAATGATCATGACAGGGAAGGTTTGTTTGTTATACAACAAAAACATACAAAAAATTGAGAAAACTCATTTTAAACTACACAATATGTTCAACCCTGTTTGAATGTTTCAAAATGTTTCTTACTGTTACAAACAATTCCATCTCAAAACTAAAACCTTTGAAAATAACTGAAGATTCCACTGCTGTCCACATGGACCATATTCATACATAAAACTAATCTTGTTTGTTTTTGCAAATGAAACATTGTTCTTGTATACCATTATCAGAAGCTTTCATCAAGTTCCATCAAAACAAAAATGGCACAAAATGCACTACTAAGCACACAACTGTCACTTTACCTTGATAAACACCATTTTATTGAGGGGAAAAAAAAAAAGAAAAAAAAAAGAAAAAAAAAAAAAAGAATAACCTGACACATGGTTAAACTATCACTTGAATGAGGACTGCTTCAGGTTCAGAAGGCTAAACTGGGAATTAGTTCACCAAATCAGCCACAAGGGGAAGTACACTGGTTGAACTTCTGAGCAAAGCAATGTAATGGGAGAATAAACAGATAAAAATGTCTTCCATTACAAACTTCCAGAATGACGATTGTCTGTCCTCTGTAGTTATTAGTTACAAGGGCCAATTTTGCTAGAGACAGTTGTCGTTATATTTTTACACAGATATTAGCAGAGAAAAAGAAAATAATTTCAGTGATTTAATGCTAATGATTATGTCTTAATTAAAACAATCTTTGAATCTCAAAACAGTGAATTCCTCTATAATGTTGCTTTACTGATATACACAAACCAAAAACTAACGACCGTATTTTGGCCTGTAAGGTTCACCATTAGAGCAGTTAAAAAAAAAAAAAAAAAATTATACAGCAAAATTGTACCTGATCATCAAAAGGGAGAAAAGGTAACAAATTGGGATGCAGCTTTCAAAATGTAACCAAAAAGGCCATCACGTCTTTGTCCAGGGTTATAGATCAGAGTAAGGTCAAGCAATACTACAAAACCAACTGTGTGAATAAAGTTAAAACCTTGACATGTACGGTTCACATCTACACTAGCACACAACACATCATAAGAACATAGTTGTAGGGGCACAAATACACATCATGACAAAACAGAGGGAAGATAGAGAGAGGGAGCGAGAGAGAGAAAATCACATCCCACCAATCTGCTGCAGCTACCATTCTCCATTAACTTTTGGCTCACTTTAAGATGGCTCGAGAAGTTGTCTGATGGGAAATGCTTTTTCATGAAGGTTGGACGGAGGTTTAAGATGGGCAGTAACCTCCCTTACTAGCTGGCCGTTTCTTTTTAAATGGTCCGTTAAAAGTTGGCTATGAGAGTGTCATAGAGTGTGTTTAGAGGATGAGGTTTGGAGGATTTGGTTTGTTTCCTCTCCTCTGCCCTTTAAACAGCCGTGGCACTCTTCTCTTTCTTGTCGCCATCTTCGTGCCAGGTCAGACGCTCCTCATAGAAGGCAATGACGATCTGTGGGCACTTGTGATTGGCTTCTTTTGCAAGCACAAGGTCTGCCTCATCAGAGTCCTTCCTGTGGTGGGATATAACCAACAAAGAAAAACATTTGCATCAAGTGGAGTATTACAAAATATTGCAATTGTGTTCTATACATCACACTGCACTGTTTTAGCTCCAGTTCTAATCTAATAAATCAAAAATTGCTTTGTGACATGAAAATTTTCTGCATTAACTGTTCTGCTCGACTTAAGGGAAAGGTTGCATTAACCAAAGGTTTTCTGTCATTTACAGAATTTTAAAAACACTGAAAGGAAAAAAGGAAATCCTTTGTCATTTTGACAGATAAAAACGCTACAAGTTATGCTATCTGGAACATTTCATGGGATATTGTTAATTGTATGGGGTGACTATTGTGAGAGCAGAATGAAATGTAAGAGTTAAGAACTCGCAACACCGCACTTTAATACTCTGCATAATAACTGCAAAAATGTCCAACACTTGCTGGTTTTAAGATACTGAAATGTAAAGATTTACCGATTTTTTTTATTTTTTTGGGTCATATAAAAAGGTAAATGAAATATATTTGAGTTTTACACTGATGCACAGACCAAACAAGAAAAAATAAAGACTTTTGAAAACTTCCTAAGGCCTTTACTTGAGGAAACTGAATTCAGCACTTAAGACCTGCAGAAGTTCTGTGATGGAAACATGTTAACACCAACATACAGGCCTGTTTGGGAACCAAAACGACAATGGAAAGAAATTTAAGGTGTAAGGAGAGCTACATCCCATATACTGAATAATGTGCTGTTGTAATGTCAGCTACAGGTAGGTACTGCTGTTGTCTTGTAGCCCCTACATGTAGTTCAACGTCCAACAATCCAACAGGATTTCAAGGGCTTTATGTCTAGCAGCATTCCTTTGCTTGATGCAGCATCCATCAGTACTTCTTTAGCTTCACTTGGAGGGTTTCTAGGGCTTTACATCTAGCAGCATTCCTTTGCTTGGCTACATGTCTCAGACGTGCTAATTTCTCCTCTTGTTGAATGTGTATAGCATAACAGCATGATGACTAAATAAATGTATCTAATGTTAAAAGACTTAATTGTACCGCTACATGTCCACTTGTTCAATGAGCATTATTTTGCCGACCATGCCTCCAGACTATTGTGTAATTTTTAGAATTGCTAACGTTAGATCATGAGTGCTACCATAGCTCATCCAAAGATGTTGGTGTGACTACAGTACCGATAGGAGCTATGTCAGTACAAAGTTAAATCATCTTCAACTTTTCTCGCCATACAGCTAACTAAATGAATGGGATCCGTCGAGTTTATTTTACAAGTGGAAATAAATCTAGCATAAGAGAAGCTGCTCTGACATGGAGTACAATTAACGTTAGCTAAAAAGACATAATATACATAACCTACAGAGCTAACGATGTTAAAAGTCAAAACCATACAATAGTCAGCCAACAGAAAAAAACGAATGTCCTAACCTCAGGCAATGTCACCACTCTCCGCTCAAAATGAGCCGTAAAGTATGAGGCGCCAAACAGCGCAGGGAGAGAGCAGTGTGTTCAAAGGCAAACTTCCTAGCATTTGCTGCCGTGCCAGGAGTAAACAACCACATGATGTAATGTTTTAACAGTTGAGTAGAATTTTTTGCTCAATGCAGTTCACTCATACGAGCGTGACAGAAATGCACCATAGGAATCATTAAGGAGTCTCAACACCCCCCCCCCCCCCACAAAAAAAAAAAAAAAACCTCTTTGGATCTGGACCACACACAAGTCACCCAAATTGATGTGAAAAAAGCTAAATTCGCCAAAAAGCGAGTTGTTTAGAAGTTTTTGTGATATCAATGTCACTTTAAAAATAAAGCACTACTACATTTTACTGATGGACAATAGAGAATGATGAAAATTTAAATTCCAGTCCATCAAAGTGATAATGACCATAAATACAAAAGTATAGAATATAACCCCTTAGTTTTTTTCCCCCCTAATGCCCACTTGTAATGTTAGTCGTGGTTTCTTGCACCAAAACGTCAACACTGAGTATAACATGACCATTTTCCACACTTTCTTTGACCCGTAGAATTATACAGGCTGTGTTTAAGCCTCCTATACCCTCCCGAGACCCGAGCGTGACTGCATTTTCCATTTGCCTTTTTGATTTGTAAATTGTAGCACCTAATAAACATGCAAAAAAAATTATATATATATATATATATACACACACACACACACACACACACAGTTGAAGTAGTAAGTTCACATACACCTTACATTAAACTCAGTTTTTAACAATTCCTGACACTAATTGAGAAACTTTCCCTGTCTTAGGTCAGTTAGGATCACTACTTTATTTTAAGAATGTGAAATGTCAGAATAACAGTAGAGAGAATTTTTTACTTCAGCTTTTATTTCTTTCATCACATTCCCAGTGGGTCAGAAGTTTACATACACTTTGTTAGTATTTGGTAGCATTGCCTTTAAGTTGTTTAACTTGGGTCAAATGTTTTGAGTAGCCTTCCACAAGCTTCTCACACTAAGTTGCTGGAATTTTGGCCTATCCCTTCAGACAGAACTGGTGCAGGTTTGTAAGCCTCCTTGCTCGCACACACTTTTTCAGTTCTGCCCACAAATTTTCTATCTGATTGAGGTCAGGGCTTTGTGATGGCCACTCCAATACCTTGACTTTGTTGTCCTTTTGTAGCATTGCCACAAATTTAGAGGTATGCTTGGGGTCATTGTCCTTTTGGAAGATCCATTTGCGACCAAGCTTTAACTTCCTGGCTGATGTCTTGAGATGTTGCTTCAATATATCCATATAATATTCCTTCTTCATGATGCCATCTATTTTGTGAAGGGCACCAGTCCCTCCTGCAGCAAAGCACCCCCACAACATGATGCTGCCACCCTCATGCTTCACGGTTGGGATGGTGTTCTTCGGCTTGCAAGCCTCACCCCTTTTCCTCCAAACATAGACGGTCATTATTGCCAAACAGTAAAATTTTTGTTTCATCAAACCAGAGGATATTTCTCAAAAAAGATCTTCGTCCCCATGTGCAAACTGTAGTCTGGCTTTTTTTATGGCGGTTTTGGAGCAGTGGCTTCTTCCCTGCTGAGCAGCCTTTAGGGTTATATCGATATAGGACTCGTTTTACTGTGGATATAGATACTTGTCTACCTGTTTCCTCCAGCATTTTCACAAGGTCCTTTGCTGTTGTTCTGGGATTGATTTGCACTTTTCGCACCAAATTACATTCATCTCTAGGAGACAGAATGTCTCCTTCCTGAGCGGTATGATGGCTGTGTGGTTTCATGGTGTTTATACTTGCATACTATTGTTCGTACAGATGAACATGGTAGCTTCGGGCGTTTGGAAATTGCTCCCATGGATCAACCAGACTTGTGGAGGACCTCATTCTTTTTCCCCGAGGTCTTGGCTGATTTCTCTTGAATTTCCCATGATGTCACACAAAGAGGCACTGAGTTTGAAGGTAGGCCTTAAAATACATCCACAGCTTCACCTCCAATTGACACCAATTAGTGAATTAGACTATCAGAAGCTATTGGCTAATTGCCTAAAGGCATGACATCATTTTCTGGAGTTTTCCAAGCGGCTTAAAGGCACAGTTAATTTAGTGTATGTAAACTTCTGACCCACTGGAATTGTGATAGTCAATTAAAAGTGAAACAATCTGTCTGTAAACAATTGTTGGAAAAATTACTTGTCATGCATAAAGTAGATGTCCTAAACGACCTGCCAAAATAGTTTGCTAATGTGAAATCTGTGGAGTGGTTAAAAAATGAGTTTTAATGACTTCAACCCAAGTGTATATACACTTCTAACTTCAACTGTATATATAAATAGTTTTCATAAAAATGTATGTCAACATATGTGGACAGTGGGACTAAGTTGGGAAATTTTAAATACTACAAAGCAATTGAAAGTCAGATTTTTTTTTTTTAAAACAAATTGTTTATTATGTTTCCAGGAATGTTGGTTATTCATGTTTGTGAGACGTTACAGATATTACATCAGAAATTAGCATAATTAATTCTGATTCAAAGTAACGGCCAGCATCATCCAATCACTGCAAACCATGTTAAAATAAAATTAAACATTATGAATTATGAATCTATGTACCGATCACCATTGTCCCATTTCTGCCAACCATGTTGAGTGGTCCAAACATGATCTGCAGCCTGAAACTGAATTTTTGATAGAAAGTTTGGATTGAACACACTGCATATAGAGCTATAGGATGCTCCCTCACTCCCTATTTAGTGAATGATTTAACCTCCAGTGTGCTGTCTGTCTGCACTGATCTCAAAACAGTTTGAAATGCACCTTATTTTCATCCCAACTCCATATAAAGCCTCTGAAAGCAACATTTTATAGATTTTGGATGAACCCATTGATTCTTAATGTGATAATGCACAGTAAATATAGGATTTCTAAGGAAAACATTAGCTAAAGTACACATCAGTGTACATTGTGTTTAGCTGTGTGACATTTCACAATAAATCGCTCAGATTTTAAAAATGGCATATCAAATGAAACTAGAGACTCTAATCTTTTGACTCAAACAGGTTTCAATGTAAAAACTTAATTAGGTTTCTTACCAGATGTACTTTTGTTGGCATTTCTGCCAAAGACAAACTCTGCTGTGGTCGGCGCCATGTTGTTTTGTCACATGAATCTATGTGTCAAAAGTTTAACCCTTTACTGACAGCACAGACTCTCCTGAACTGAGATCAGTCGGAATTAATTTAAATTATGCGCTGCACATAACGAAGCCAAAATACAACATCCACACAGGGGGGTCACACGCGGATATGTAAAATACCTCTTATGAATGGCTAACCTTCAAATACAAATTGCTGTATAGGTGCTGATATGTAAATGTGGGTAGTCATGTTAATTTTCTCAGTGTTGTAACATCATAACCTTAATGATTTGTGAATGACCTGTTTTTGCAGCTTAGATTCCATAACAGGCCTGTGTAGACATGGGGGGGGGGGGGGGCAATGTGAATATTTGAGTATGTCTTACTATTACTTGAACAAAGAAAATCCTGTTTTCTATGATCAATTATCCTAAGTTCCCTTTGGATAGAATTTATCAACCCTGTAAGGTTTGTAAAGTAAATGACTAAAAGAGCTGAATTGGCACATACAGTGTTTTGAAAGGAGATATTTTGCCCTACAATGACAAAAGCACACAGTACTCACCACTTCATAAGGAACATAAGGTCTCCACAGGAGTCTGTTGCTCCAATAATCTTCTCTGGCTCCAGACCTCGCTCAAATCCTCTTGCAACAAGGATCTCATCCTAAGAGGAACAAGGATGATGCTCAAATAACACCAATGGCTCAAAATAGGCAGATGTTTATTTTTACATCGCAATACTAAATCCACTGAAGTAGATCTTTACAACAAAAGTTCACATACCTGGAAAAATTGTCAAGCAAGAAAAAGATTTGAGCCTCTAGAAACACCAGCCATACCAAAAATACAACTAAAATGATAATCCATCTTGACTTTGTAATTAAATGCAAATGCACCTCTACTAGATGTAAGTCATTAAATTCTCGACAACCCCCAAACAGTATTTTCCTTTACGGTGTGTGCTCTCAAACTTTAAAAACAACCAAGACGTTATATAAATAGTAAACAATAGTGCACGCCATTTCATTTTTCCCACAGAGATCAAAACAAATTCTTCACTAAACAGTTTTAAGACATAAACCAAATCAACCCTGTGGACTGATGGCTGATTAACAACCTCATAGCTCATTGTAGGTCTTTAAAGGTTTTTAGGCTATCGCAAAAATTAAGGATGCACCGATAGGGAATTTCTGGTTTTATAATTCAAAGCTCATTGTGGAATATACTGATAAAAAACCTGGAAGTTGGAACTACTTGCTAATGAATTAAAAGTTACTCATTGCAAAAATAGGTGTCATTCAAAAGCTTGGAAACTCTTAACTGCTGCTATTTAAGGTTTATTAACACATGTAACTTGAACCAGAAATATGCCCATATTACAGATGTATGCTGATTTAAATGAGAAATAAATGACAACAGACTTGTATAGATTGTTTGGTGCCCATTTATATAAACATTTACGGTAATCCTGATGGCTCAGAGAGACAATATGAACTTCTAACAGATGTAATAATGCTTATTAAATTATCTGCGAAAATATCAGCAGCAATTCAACTATCAGTGCAATGATATTTAGATTTTCCCGATTATCGGCCATCGATATACCATGCATCCCTATTAAAAATCAATTCCACTATGGAGAGAATGCATGGGATTTATTCTTATGGAACCCTGTTGCACTTTTTAGCTTTTAAATATTGAATCACTTTGAACTGTGTATTTTCTTACATGGTTCCCACTCTTTTCAAGGCACAAATTTTCCAGGACATTTTATATGCCCACCAAGTGTAATATTTAAGCAAAAATATGTGTCCATTTAAATCGAGCTTTTATTTTGGAGTTTCTGTGTGTTTTGTATGGTAGATAAGCAGTTCACTACATCGCCTAGTGTGATCATTAATCCCCGTAAAGCTACGATTTAATTAAATAAATATATAGTATGTGCTGTCCACTTCAGAACGCTCTTCTCTGTTTTGTACTGCACACACAGATGATCATGATGAGGTTTACTCATTTGGGATTCAATTAAATTGCAGACTTTAGTAGTTTAATTATCACACTAGGACATACATAAATTTTAATTTGATTGTGCATTCAAACATTTGTTTTCGTCCAAATGTGTCATATTCCATGACATTCTGCGTTTTATAGCTAATGCCATTTTTATGACTAGATTCCGTACGTGTTTGCTGCATACTACATGTGGAAACCACACTATAAGCAGACTCCGATTGTTGAATTATTGAAAATTAATTCACATCCCGAGTGTGAAGGCCGAATAACCATGCTACCAAATTAGGGTGTTAATCTGTTGTCCACCCATCATCGTTGTCTAAATTTAATAACTTAAATGTTTTTGTGATTAACACAACAGCAATGTTGGAATGAAAAAAGCGTATGCTGTACTGTATCAATACTTAAACTATTTCATCGGAGCAAAGCAGAGATGACAGCAGATGAGCAGAAAAAGTATGTGACGGATTCGTTCATGACAGTTAACCGTTGACGTTGTTTCACAATGTGCAGCTGCCGGCGATGACAAAACGAAACAAATGAGTATATGACTCCTATTCCAAGTCCGGATCGTTACCATGTAACAAAAACCTTGTTAGCAACACAGTCAAACAGTTCTATTATACTAAAATATTTGAGGACAAATAATTATTTTGATATTTTTCGAATTTTCCATTATTGGAAAACTTCACTGCAAAATTCCAGGTTTTTTAGGATGTGTAGGACCCTGTTAACACCCTTACCTCCTTTTTCTTTTTGGGTTTGCTGCTACCCCCATTCTCTTCTTCTGAGTTTTTCCTCTTGCTTGTGGCGCTGCTGCTACTGCTGCTCTCTTTAGGGCGGGCCACAGAAGAGCCTGTGCTGGAGGACTTACTGCTGGGTGTGCTCCCACTGCTTCCCTTTTTATAGGTCTTCATGAACTCTGAAATGAGCTCCGGACAGTCCAAGTTCTTCTCTGGTTCCCAGGTATTGTGTTTCCTGCAAGCAATGCATGACTCATGCAGATCAATTAAAGCCATCAGATTTCCTTATATCATAGGTCTTTGTGCATGAGATACAACTATGGCCCCGTTTCCACTTAGTTGTAAGATGCGTTTCAGGTGATCCGATCACATGTGGTCTGGCGAGACACATCGCTGTTTACACCTGGTCATTTAAATGAGCCTCCTGTGACCACTTGTGTTTGGATTTGGAGGGGAGGGTCTCTGTTTCATGACGTCATACATCAATCACTAAGTCAGTGTGTTACTACATGATAATAAAGCACAACAAATTCAGATAAAATGGTACGCTGTTTCTCCCAGATGCGGTTGAAATTTAATCTAAGCACAAACACAACATATTAAGCAGAACTTTGTTATTTTAGTGGATAACCTGTATTAAGAGCTTCAGGTGTTAGTGCTTTTCATCTGTGTTGATATCAGACACACTAAAGAAGATCCATAAAACTCTTGTGATTGTGTATGTAACCGTTTTAACTTTTTCCGATCGGACAGTTTATTCCTTTTAAAGCCGGTCGTAAACAGCAAAGTTTAAACTCTTGTTTTAACGCAGCAATTGATTGACAGGTGAGGGGTGGTGCTTCAGGACAGATTAGACATGTGTTTTTGACCACATTCGTATGTGGTTTTTGTGATTCGATCGAAAAACATGTTAGACCCATATTTAGGACTGAACACCTGTGATCGGATCACCCGAAACGCATCTTAATACCAGGTGGAAATGGGGTCAATGAAGTTCACACACAAAACAAATTTACCAGGAACACATGAAGTGATCTTTTAAAGAACAGTTTTGGCATTTTTATGTGTGGTAACAATTTATGTGCATGTAATGCAAACATTCACACAAAGTAGCCTTTCACTCAACTTCTAGAGATGCGAAAACAGACATACTGTATACAAAATAATGTAAAGGTGAACTAAAACTTACTCTGAAAAGCCTTTCCACTTCAGGAAATATTCCACCCTGCCCTTCACAACTCTCCTATCCAAGACCTTCTCCACCACATACTCTTCCTCATCAGAGGACCCAGCAGCAGCATCATCATCTTCGCGGTTCTGGTTGTTCTTCCCCATGACTGATTTTGAACTTATTCTTTCCTATAAGCAACAGCGGCCGTGTGCTTCCTGGTTTGGGAGGAAACCAGTCCCACTGAAAGAGAAAAACGCATTACAATGAATGAGTTTTAAGGGTAAATTTCTGTTAGCTGAATTGCAATGGCAAAGGTCAATATTTGTGCTTTTTCTACACTCACCTAGTCTTTCAGTGCGTGACCTCAGAAAGTGCAGAGATGATCCTAGGTTACAGCATTCAAAAAGAGCTCCCCTAAGTATACAAAGTCAATGTAAGCATAATTACATTTAATGATTTTCAAGCCTTGACTGCATAAGACAAACTATACGAAACGATACTTATAATAACAGCTTTTGCAAGGTGTGGATACCAAAAAAGTACTACGTGATATGCAAACAATGCTGCACACACTGTTATCAGCATAGATGCAAACATTGCATGCTGCCTGATCAACCAACAATAGGACGAGCAATCATTCTGGCCATTCCCCTGGTAGGCCATGTTTCAAATCCCATACTCATTTTCAAAGACCCACATATAACCAGCCTTGCACTAGATATAGGATAAACAAGCCATGTGTTCTTATCATAAAGCCACTCAAGGATCTTATCGAGCAAGGCCAAACACTGTTGAAAAAGCCTTTGAAATATCACGTTATCGTAATTTCACATTTCAACAAAGAAATTATTAAACCACGTAAAAGCATGTTATCAAATGTGGAAAGTATATCCACAACATCACAGTAATTATCATATCATAAACAGTTACATGCACTGCTAGAAGCATGCTAACATTTTGGCTAAAGAAATACCACTGAATGCTACCGTTAGCATGGCTAATAGCTCACCATACAAAAGTAACAAAGCAAAAAAAAAAAAAAAAAAAAAAACAATGGAATGGAAACTTATTTAGGAAATAATTGTATACTCTTTCGGTGTGGTGTTTGTAAATATCAATCCAAAAGTAATCTCAACGAGCCACTGCCTGCAAAAACAATGCCCGCTTAGCAACAACGCAGGCCGCGCTGAACAGAACAGATTTTTACCTGATCTTATCATCTTTAAACAACACTGACTGTTTCAATCACTTCCAGACGGCAAGGACGATTTACTATAGTATTATCTGAAACTGATATACCCCATTATTTTATACTCACTGAGAGGTTTTCGGAGTTTTTCTATTCGTGTTGGATAATGGGCTGCGACGGCGTTTCCCTGCACAGAGTTTGCTGTTTTTCGCGCATGCATCCGTCCAGTGGCGTGTTGAGCCAATCAGCGCGCGCTTGCGCGGGCCTCTCTCGCGCCAAAAACGGTGTCTTTTTTTTTCTTGCAACACACGTTTCAACATAAACATGTAAATTAAATGATGTACTTTAAGGGGAAAACATAAGGTATGTTATGTATGTATGTATATATATATATATATATATATATATATATATATATATATATATATATATATATACAGTGTTGGGTGTAATGCATTACTAAGTCATTAATTACTGTAATTAAATTTTTCATTTAAAAAGTAAAGGGATTACTCTTAATTTTTCAGTAATTGAATTACAGTTACTTCTGATGTAATTGCGTTAAATACTGTATAGACTACAGATCAATTATATATAAAACAATAGTGAATTTAAAATTGAAATGTAACATCTAATGTTAAAATGTATGTTTTCTAATTTAATCCTGCCCTCTTAAATTATTTGGCCAGTTCATGAATAATTTATTTGATTTTATATTATTTATTTGAAAGAGTTAAAAGAACAGTTTCATCTCTATCCTTGTATTTTTTTAGTAATATGTAATGCTATTACTTTTCAGACAGAGTAATTAGTACAGTAATGTACTTACACTGTAGAAGATGTAATTAATAGTTAGTAAACAATTACTTTTTTAGAGTAACTTACCCAACATTGTGTGTGTGTGTGTGTGTGTGTATATATATATATATATATATATAATTTTATATGCGTTTTTTTTATTAAGCATCAATATCCACACAGTTCTAATATATATTAGAATTGTGTGGATATACTGCTTGATTAAAAAAAAAAAACGCATATAAAATTCAGATAACATTAAAAAATTAACAATAAAAATATAAATAAGGACACGCCTCTCCGTACGTGTTATTGATGCAATAACAATAAGGTGATAACTTAGAATTAAAGCCATAATATATTAAATATATTATTCTTTTTATTTCTATAAATAACTTGTTTCGCAAGAAACTGTTAAATATATATTTACAATCAGTATTGCTCGTACAATGAAAGGTCACTGTCGAACCACCAAACATGTTCGCTGTTGTCCAATTGGCTGATTTTAGGATTGGCAGGACTCTAAACCAATCAGATAGTCCTAAAGCGCAAAACAAAAGCCTTAGCGGGAAACGTGAGCCAATCATCGTCTGCGGTAGGAGGGAACAATGTTTATGTAACCTATTTATGTTATCTGCCCCATTCTTCGGTTTGTGTCTCACCAACAAGCGTGTGGCGCAGCACGGATAGAAACAGTCACTAGGATGTCCAAGGAGGTGAGATGGGTTTACAAATATGGTGTTTTGTTTTTATAACTTTAGCTTTCTTACTACATGTGAGTTTATAACGACGTTTCCGTATTTTTTCATTGATATCAGATTCTTTGTTGGAGGTCTTTGTTAATGCATACAGCGTGCACGCGCCGCCATTTTAACGCTCGAAGCAGCACACATAGGCCGTATGGTTAAAGGAGCTAGTTTTAACGCAAATCGTGCGGATTTCATTGTTTTGAAGAGTCAGTCGCGACATTATGATGTCTTTGCAAACAATGCGTTAAGTCAGTGCTTTACTAGTACACAGCGTTTGCCTTATATTGGCCATATGGCCCTGCACCAACATGGCGGAGGAGTTTCACCTCCCCCAAAATACAGCGTGTTGTCTTTAAGAGGGTTTCGAGGTATTGTGTGCTTGCTTTAATGAAACAAAACGATACTAGTTAAAGCTGATGGGTTTTAACGCGGTACAGACTGTGTATGAATGCAACATTGTTACGGATTTGTTTTCAGGGCCAACCACGCGAACCGGAGCAGCTGAGGAAGCTCTTCATCGGAGGGCTGAGCTTTGAAACCACAGACGACAGTTTGCGAGCATATTTTGAACAATGGGGCACATTGACGGATTGTGTTGTGAGTTTTCTTCCCTTTTTACCTAAATTATTATTTTTTATAGTTGTGTTAGGGGTGGAACGATTTCATTAAGTTAAAGGAATGGTTCGCCCAAAAATGAATTAAGTACTCGCCTTTATGTAGTATTAAACTCCTATGACTTCCTACAGCAAAAAAGATATTTTAATAGAGCTATGTATTTTATTTTTCTTCATATAATGCAAATGAATGGTGACCAAGTTTTCAAGCACTAAAAAGCTAATAAAGGCAGCATGAAAGTAATGTATAAGCTTTCAGTGGTTTAATCCATGGCTTCTGAAGAGATCCAATTGGTTTTGGGTGAGAACAGGGAAAAAAAGGACAATTTTCACTGCATTTTGCCTTTGCAGTCTCTAGGCATGATCATGATTTCAGGCTCTATTAAACTTCCTAGTGCTCTGCGTATGCGAGCACTAGGAAGTTTAAACAATCTTTAAATAATAATGGGCAAGGAGACTGCCGAGATCAAGATTTAAAGAGAAAATTGAGTTACTTGTGGTCTGTTCTTGCTCAACTGTTTGGATTGCTTCAGAAGACATTGATTAAACCACTGGAGTCATATGGATACCTTAGGTGCTATGTGCCTTTTGGTGCTTAAATTTGGTCCCCATTCACTTGCACTCTTTTGTATTCCTCAAAAGAGAAAATCATGTGTTTTGAGACAACATGAGGGTAAGATGAGAATTTATCCTTTTGGGTGAACTCTTCCTTTTAAATAACTAGACCACATCTTCCTCTTTGATTTAATAGTGTTAATTCCTATGGCTATTTGTGTACTTTAGGTCATGAAAGATCCAAACACAAAGCGGTCGAGGGGATTTGGCTTCGTCACTTACTCAAATGGGTCTGAAGTTGACGCTGCTATGGATGCACGCCCCCACAAGGTTGATGGTAGACTCGTGGAGCCCAAGCGGGCTGTGTCTCGTGAGGTGAGTTATTACACCCCATGCAGTTATAGGAGTTTCAATTGCCGCATTTCCACTATCGGGCCAGTGCGAGACGACATTTACTGGTGATCCAAATCGATTTGCATTCCCACCATCCCACCCTGGTGCCAACATCACACACCTTGCCCATTACATAAGCAAGAGGGAAGCTCACTCTGGAGACTAGCTAGCCCTTGAAACATGGTGGCAGAGGTCGGTAGAGTAGCCAAAAACTGTACTCAAGTAAAAGTACAGTTACTTAAAAAAAAAAAAGTAAAAGTCCTTGTTACTTTTAGAAATGACAGACATCAACTCCCCTATGTTCCATTATGTAATACACATTTAACATGTATTACAGAGTTATTAATGGAAATTCTGTCATCACTCACCATGTTGTTCCAAACCCGTATTACTTTCTGCCATGCAACACAATAAGGAGATATTAGACAATGTTTGCCTGAGTCACTATATTTACTTTCAGTAAAAAAAAAAATTCTTCTCCAAATTTTGAAAGTGAGTGGTGACAGACTTTCAGTCCCTAACATTCTGTCTAACATATTTTAACACATTTGAGTTCAGCAGATGAAAGTCATACACATCTGGGATGGCATGAGGGCAAGTAAATAATGAGAATTTTAATGAGTGAACTATCCCTTTAAGGGCTCTTGTCAGACCTGGTTGCATTTGTCAAGAAGAGAGGTTTGGAAAAATTTCTAGTAATTATTACGGTGAAAATGTCCCACAAGGACATTATATATAATGCTGAAATATAAACCTATGCAAGATCGTTCTTTTATTAATGCCTTTCACTATTTCATAGCTGTTCCTGTGTGGATTCTTATTTCAGTGTAGTTTTCAGTGTTGAAAGAATTTGGATCATTAGTTTTGTACAGCAAGACCGCCTAGTTCTGTGCATTTGATGTACACTCTACAACGGTTAATTGCCCACAGTCCACCATGGGGAAGATGTACGAGCTGGGAGTTTATAGCTTCCTTCTCTCCTGCAATGTTTTAATTCATGCTTAATGTATTAAATTATTTTTTGACAAATCATTACTTGATTAAAATAGCATATTGAGAGGCATACAGATTCTTTATTTGATAAAATGTTTACGCTTTATATTAACACAGTATATATTAAAACTGACAAACAGAATGAAGATCTATTGTATTAAAATTAAGAATAGCAAGGCACAAGTGTTTTAAGTGCATTTGTGACTATGTTTCTGTGACGGCCCCAGAGCTCTGACGCTATACATCAGCATCCGAATTCCAGCACTTATTTCAGCACTGCTGAGATATAGTGCAGTAACTGCCATTCACTATATAGGAATTAGTGAACTATTTCAGACAGCCAAACTCTTCGCCATACGATCGCACACATCTCACGCACGTGCCTCGCCCCTCGTTGTGCACGTGCAGAAATGCTGGCTGGCCTTTGTAAAGAAGTAAAAGTTAATTAGAAATTTACTTGAGTGAGAGTAAAAAGTACCCACTATTAAACTTACTCAAGTAAATGTAACAGTAAATGTAGTGTGTTATTACCCACCTCTGCATGGTGGTGACTAAAGATGCTGTTTGTTAGTTTCTTTTTGTGTTTGCTTGGTGGAAAGACCTGACTCTGCAAAACAACTCCACCTTTACGATTGACCCTGCCTCAATCCCCATCTGGCTGCCTTTGGTGCAAGGGTAATCAGTGGGCCCAAGGCCGTTGCCTATTATCCCCGAGGCATGAAGTGCAGTGGGCATGCAACTGACCCTGGCACGCAGTCATTTGTCCGGTAGTGGAAATCCGGCCACTGAACTTCAGATCCTTTTCAGATGGTATATGTGACGCCTATGCCCAAACATATCTTTTGTGGTACAATTTTCCAGGACTCAAACAAACCTTTTGCCCATACAACTGTAAAGAAGATATTTGTCGGTGGTATTAAAGATGACACTGAGGAGCACCATCTTCGTGACTACTTCACTGATTTTGGCAAGATTGAGGCCATTGAGATAATGGTTGACCACAAGACTGGAAACAAAAGGGGCTTTGCCTTCGTTACGTTTGATGACCATGATTCAGTTGATCGCATCGTCAGTAAGTGTGGTTTTGTAGTTCTAACATTTATAATATCCATGCTTGCCTTCCCATTGATTACTTGAGTATTTTCCCTTAGTTCAAAAGTACCACACTGTAAATGGGCACAACTGTGAAGTCAGGAAAGCTCTCTCTAAACAAGAAATGCAGAACACAGGAATGAACATGAGGGGTAAGTTGATATTAAGTGTTTTTATTATTTGTAGAAGATTTACTTGGATGCCTTAAATGATGGTTTCTTCATTGTGTAGGTCGTGGAGGTGGAAACTTTGGTAACCGATACGGCAATGGAAATGGTGGATACAATGACTTTGGAGGTGGTCGCGATGGAGGATTTGGTGGAAGAGGTATGTGCTGTAGTTAACACCTTGAAGTGTTTGGACAGTGTTAGAAAAATTACTTGCATAAATGTTTACACAATCCTTTCTCAGGAGGTGGTAGAGGTGGTGGTGGTGGAGGATATGGAGGTGACTGCTACAACAATGGATTTGGAGGCGACGGTATGGATTTTATTTTACCAAGCTTTATTCTTTAGAAGTTATTGCATAGTTGTTGCAAAATACTGTTTGTTTTTAGCATGTCTGCAAGCTTTTTTCTTTTGCTTTTTGTCTAGGTGGTTACGGTGGCGGCGGTCCTGGTGGCTATGGTGGAAACCGTGGATATGGAGGTGGAGGTGGTGGATATGGCAATCAGGGTGGAGGTTATGGTGGTGGCGGTGGTGGTGGCAGTGGTGGCTACAATGATTACAACAATGGCAATGGAAACTTTGGAGGTGGTGAGTAGTTGTGTAACTTTAAAGGTCAGCCTCATTCATAGGTTATATCCTTGTTCAAGAGAACATAACATTAACTGAGCTTGTGGTAAATGTGCATAGGTAACTTTGGAGGTGGCAGTGGCAGCGGAGGTGGTAACTACAGTGACTTTGGCAGCTACAACAACCAGCAGTCCAACTATGGCCCCATGAAGGGAAACTTTGGAGGTGGAAGTGGTGGTGGAAGGAGTAGTGGCCCATATGGTGGTAAGTTGTGTTTACCTCTGCAAGTTCAATTACCTTTTTCTTGGTTATCAAGGTCCCATTTGTGTAACCAACTTTATCCTAAATGGTGGGCTCTCTGCCATCTTAGGTGGCTATGGTGGTGGTGGCGGCAGTGGGGGCTCCGGCGGTGGATATGGCAGTGGGGGCTCCGGCGGTGGATATGGCAGTGGGGGCTCCGGCGGTGGATATGGCAGTGGGGGCTCCGGCGGTGGATATGGCAGTGGGGGCTCCGGCGGTGGATATGGCAGTGGGGGCTCCGGCGGCGGATATGGCGGTGGCTCTGGAGGCAGACGGTTTTAAAGTTCTGAAAGGTTTGTATTGCATTCTTCTGTTTACCCTGAATATAGACTACATTTTGCAGATAAACCTTAGTTTTTCAGGGTTAAAATTCCAACACATTAGTCTTAAAGGACTGTTAGTCTTATTTATAGACTTCTAGAGGATTAAATCTTCTACTCACTAACATATAACCTTGCTGTACATCTGGTGTCGAAACAACCCTCAGGTAGTGTGCAGCTTAACATTTGTTGTTCATATTGTTCAACAGGACTGAGTGCTTTAGGAGAGGAGAGCGAGAGACAGGGCAGATGCAGGTTTACATCCTAGATCTGCTCAGCCAAACAGGTGTGGCAAGTTACAGCTGCCACCAGAAGAGCTGTGTACAGTAGTGCTATCATGTGTGGGATATCATGAATTTGTCATCATGCAGACTTATTTTATATTGTCTATGGGAAAGCATTCCAATGAGGTTTTATGTAGTTTTCAGTCGTTATGGATTTTGATTTATGTAACCAAGGTGAAATAAACATCCTCATTTTTGTTTTTTAAAAAGCTGTGGTGTTAGTCATTTGGGTCTCTGGGTTTTAGTGTAGTACACTTGAACTTAAGGATGACTGGGCTATGTAGGTCAACATTATTGAACCTATTCTAAATTTAGAAATTAAGCCCAACTTGAAGATAAAAGTGCTCACTGGCTCTGTGTTACTGATGTACAAAGGCAAAATGCAGTGTATATATCCACTTGTCAATGAGTTACGCCTGAAATTGGGTCACTTGGACAAGGATATGTCCTGTGACAGACTGGCTTGGCTCAACTGTGCTCTTGATTCAGAAATGGTGAAAATTGCAGTAAACACTAAATCCACACTAAAGGCAACTTTAAAGTTACCATTCTCCGGTTCTTTGAAGTTACTATGCGTCTTTGCCTTTCATAGGGCAGATGAGCAGTTCAAGCTTAATAAGTTAATCAGTCAACTCAAGGCATAGTCAATTTGCACTGGTTCAAAAAGGTTAGGATGTCTATTGCAAATGCCTAGAGTAGTGTACATGTGGCTACATGGTAGTCTAGCCATGGGGAGCAAGCTGAGAAAGGAGTAAGATCTTCGATGCCCTGTGAAGAAGCAGAGAACAGGGAGTGCAGGGCGCCACTCAAAGACTAGCAGGCAGCAACTACCAAATGGCTTTAATAACTCCTGTAGGTAAGAACAGACTTCTCAACTATCGCTGGTAACTATAAAACATGATTTTTATTAACAGGCTGTACAGTTAATGTAATCTTCCCATTCAGTGTTGTGTATGTTACAGGGAAGTAACTGCAGTCAGTATAGTTATTTAGTGCGCAAAAGTTGTTTTTTTTTTTTTTCATGCATGCCCTCTTGATTTGAGCAATGTTGTTCAGCTTGACACTAACTTGCATTTATTTTCTTTAGGATCTGATGAGTGAATCATGTTTGAAATGGAAAGGCATTTGTCTGTCTGAACTGGTTGAGAAATAAAAGGTATGCGTGTATGTATGTTATATGTATATGTGATTCATCCGTTTATGGCATCCACATTCATTAATTTTTTTTTCTTTCAGGACCAAGATGCTACAGACTGTTTATTTTTTTACCTTTTTTACAATAAATCTTTTTATGCTACAGGTGTCTTTCCCCTAAATCATTTAGTGAAAATTTGTATTTATGGTAAGCTGTCTAATAATGATTCCAGTTACTGGACCAACATTTTAACAAGTTATTTTGGAAAATCTTTCAGTATGATCTAAATCAGATACAGACACATTTGGTTGTCCATTTGAGGTGATTTTTAGAAAAGTGAAACTTTAATTTAAAAAGACTTATGAGATTGATCTTTCAACATGTCCACATCACATTTCTTAAACTATGCAAAAATACTGAAATACAACTTCAAATATGCATTCAGACACTGAGTGGTGTGTAGTTGTGAATCTTAATGGTTTTCTCAGCTTTAGATTTACAGCACTATATTTGATAAATTCACGATAAGGTTATTTAAAATTACTCCATTAGGCATTAACTAATTCTTTCAGTATTTGAGTCAACTGAATATCAAAATACTATTCATGTTCATACTGCATAAATGTTAATTTATGCAGCTTTGTAGAACTTAAAGGGATGGTTCACCCAAAAATTTAAGTTCTCATTTACTCACCCTCATGCCATCCCAAATGTATGAATTTGTTGCTGTTTTTCAAATATATCCACTCTGTAGGTGCATATAGTTATGGAAAAAATATTTGCACTCATGGTAAATGAGCAAGAAGGCTGTGAAAAATGTATCTTTTCGATCTTTCATTCAAAATATTAACAAATCTAACCTTTTAAGCAAACTATAAGTTCTTATTATTGTATCTGAATTAATATTTAAAAAAATGTTGTACACCTGGGTGACTAACATGAAATTGTTCAGCCATGACTTACTGTTTTCACAGGGGTGTAACTTACACAAGCCAGTTATCCATCCTTTTTGGTAAGACCGAAGAATAAAGTTCCTATGTTTGGCGAAAGGTTGAGCTTCACAAAATGGGATGTGGCTAAAGCATTGAAAATGCCCATTTCCACCATCAGGGCAATAAAAAGTTCCAATCAACTGGAGATCTTAAGAATCAGCCTGAAAGAGGATGTGTGTCTATTGTCTCCATACACTGAGTAGGATGGTTTGAGTGGCCAAAAATTCTAGAAGGACCACAGCTGGAGAATTGCAGAAATTAGTTGTGTCTTGGGGTCAGAAAGTCTCAAACTACGATCAGATGTCACCTAAATAAAGTTGTTTAGGAGGGTTTAAAAAAGAAAAATGGCCTCTGCTTTCATAAACTCCAAGTGTCTTAAGTTTGCGAGACACTACTGGAACTTCAAATGGGACCGGGTTCTATGGTTCGATAAAACAGAAATGGAGCTTTTTGGCAGCAAACACCGGAGAAGGGTTTTGCACACAAAGGTAGCCAAATGGAAAAGAACCCCAAGCCCACGGTTAAATATGGTGGTTGATCTTTCATGTTGTGGTGCTGTTTTTATGCCAGAGGTCCTGCACATCTTCAGATACATGGCTTCATTGACTATTAAATGATTAACAGATGAAACAAAACCTGAAAGTCTCTGCTAGAAAGCTTAAAATGGGCTGTGGTTGTGGTAAAATGGGCCACATACCAGTAGCACAATGATCCAGAACAAACCTCAGAATCAACACAAATGGTTCACTGGCCACAGAGGTTCTGTCATGGCCATCCCAGTACCCTGACCTGAACCCCATAGAAAATCTGGGGTGAACTGAACAGGAGAGTCCAGTAGCGTGTACCTTGGAATTGGAAGGATCTGGAGAGATTCTGGATGGAGGAATGGTCTCTGATCCCTTGCCGTGTGTTCTACAACCTCAGGAATTATAGGAGAATATTCAGAGCTGTTTTCTTGGTAAAGGGAGGTTGCACAAAGTATTGAATAAAAGGGTCCCAATAATTGTGCCACACATATATTTGAGGGGACAAATGTTTTTTGATAATTTGTGTTTGCAATTGTTTGATGTCCATTTGAGGATAGATCTTTGTTAATAATTTGAATGAAAGATCAAAATGATAAACAAAACAATACAAAAAATTCACAGCCTCCTTTTCTCATATTTACCAAGGGTGCCAATATTTTTGGCCACAACTGTAAGTAATATGTTTAATGTATATAGTGCCTTTCCAGAGCTCAAGGACGCTTTACAATAGTAACATAATACATAAAGAATGAACAGTCACAAAAACAGTTCAGATAGTACAGTCATTGAGAGTGAATACATAACAAATTAAGACAAATAACACTGAGAAAACAAAAAAAGATTTAAGTTGAGATTTAAACTCAAGAGATAGAAGAGATGCTGCAAAATGTCAGAGGGAGTGAATTCCATATATTGGGTGCTACTGTGCTGAATGACCTGCCACCCATAGCAGAGAGGCGAGATCTAGGGACAGGAAGGAGTCCTTGGTAAGTGAATGGGTACCAACATTTTGAAACCAAAAAGCACAAAGGTGGCTTAAAAGTACTCAATGTCTTTGGAAGCAATATGATAGGTGTGGGTCAGAAACATATCAATATTTAAGTCCTTTTTTACTATAAATTCTCCCTGCTCAGTAGGTGGCGATATGCACGAAGAATGTGAATTGCCAGAAATATGAAAGTGGAGATTAAAAAAAAGTAATTAAATATTGATCTGTATGTCACCTACACTTATATTGCTTCTGAAGACATAAATTAAACCACTGGAGTCAGATGAATAACTTCTATGCTGCCTTTATGTGCTTTTGGAGATTTGGTACCCATTCACTTGCATTGTATGGACCTACAGAGCTGAGATATTCTTCTAAAAATCTTTGCTTTCTGTAGAAGAAAATAATTATTATTTATTAACATCTGGGATTACATGAGGATGAGTAAATGATTAGAGAATTTTCATTTTTGGGTGAAATATTCCTTCAAACAAGATTACTAACTGATGTAAAAGTATTATTCATTGGAAGTTCATGTTAAGTGTTACATTATTGTTAACAAATACAAACTTATTGTGAAGTGTTACCAATTTTGGGGTAAGATATGACCCAAATATTTTCTAGACCGTTTTCGTAAGATTCATCAGGATACCAAGTTCATTCACTCTCCAGTGCTGTATTGCGTGGCACCAAGAAAATGTTGCCATCGTTAGTCTGTTGTAGTGAATATTCATCAAGCGAGTAAGGGTGTCCATCCTCATCTCGTAGCTGTGAAAACACTTGGGTGTAAAGATCTGCAAGGTGACATTTGATAATGGCTAGGTTTTGCTGAAACTCAAGTCTCTCTCTGGTTAAATGCTCTCTTTGGGCTTGAAGCTGCCCCAACTCATTTTCTAAATGCACAATATTCTCCATTTTTCGTTTGCGACAATTCTGAGCTGCAACTTTGTTCTTCCCTCTGCGGCGAATATCCTTCACAAGTGCTAGCTGTGCGTCATTCAGTGTGAATTGGGTCAAGAGCTCATTGTAGTCATCCACTGGCAGGTTCACTATCTTGTCCAGAGAGAATGGGATTTTTAGAGCAAGGGCTCGTCGTTCATCTCTGCTCAGAGTAGCAGGAACACTGCTGGGTTTTGGCTTTAAGTAAGGAGACTGATATGAACCTACTCTTGATAAACTCGAGCAATTTAGTTGAAGGTCATGCAGGGCTGTGGGTAAAACTGGTTGCTTCATCGACACAATTGACTGGTGAACTTGAGTCTGCTGATTGACAGATTGAAAATTTGCAGCCGTGGAAAAGGAAGTTCCAGGGTAAGAGCTGTAGGACTGCTGGTGGTCAACAGACCCAAGTAGACTTGGCCTTATGCGGCATTGTTCTCCCATACTTTCAATTTCACTTTCAGCGTACCCCATTGTTCCATCTGTAGGTAAATATGTTGGTACTGCATGTACTGCATTCTCTGGGGAGGCAAGTGACGGACTTGAACCAAGTGACAAACCAGAATCTGACTCCAGATCATCTGTAGAAGTTTGTTTGATTTGTCCTAAACCATGAAGGTTGAGAATGCCATCTTTTCCAGTCCCATGGTTGCGTGTTGACATGCTCATGTGCTCCAAAAGACTTAAGAGAGGTGGATGGAGAGCTTGTGTATTTGTGAGAATTCTGGGTGAAGCATGGCCACCAGGGAGTCCATAGTGCATTCCCATGTGTGTATTGAAGCGCTGGTAGGGCGGCATAATTTCAGGGTAATAGTTCTCATAAACTGCTGCAGGATGACCATCAGAAGTTCCTGGAATGGATTCCACCTGAGGCTGATTCATCCCAAATCCCCCTTGAGAAACCATGGGCTCAGCGGAGTAGTATGGAATTGCTTCAAAGGGGTTTTCATTTGGTACCTCAAACTCCTGCGACAAACAAAATTATGTTGTTATAGCTGAAACTTACAGCTCTTCAAATAACATCACTAACCATGTCTCAGACTTGACCTTGGAGGTACCTGAAATTAAGCTGTATTAAAATAAAGAATCCTGGCATCCAAATAAAGAGAAGATGTAATCTAAGGAACATTTTATTTATGTTGAGGAGCATAAAAAGGAGGGTTCTATTAAATCAGATGCTGACTGAACTGTTATTAGTACGAGACAGTGAAATCGTAAGAAATGTTGACTCGTACAAGTAGGTATGACATTTACTCGAAGAATGCTATTATGATTTTTCCTAAGTTTAACCCCTAAACTTAACCTAACCACAGAGTCTAACCCCTAAATATGCAACCATGATTTTAATAGGAAAATAACTTAAAAAGAAAGAAAACATTGGGTTTTGAATGACACAAGGGAAGCGTATTACAGTCATTTGTATTGAATAAAAAAAAATATGAGTAACTAAATTTGTTCACTGACTCTTCCTGTCTTAAAATTCAAAAAAAAAAAAAAAAAAAAAGATTTTTGGTAAAGTAAATATAGCAGAAAAGATTAAGTACTTTCTACATGGAATTAGTTTATGCGTGAACTTGAAAATACTAAGTAAACTCTACATTTGTACTCAATTCAAACATGTATAAATGAATAATATAACTTATAAGTAAATATTATTTATGATTGTTTGTTATCTTTACAATGTGTCATCATGTATCAGTCCTCAAGTAGAAAACCTTGTCATATTTATTTGGTAATTTGAGAACATTTCACAGGTATGTAAAATAAGTCAATTTTACTAACTTTTCAATGCTGGTTTTCCCAGAATGCACCAGGCTTGAATACTTGAATACTTAATGAGCTTGCATGGTTTCACTGTTTGCAAGTTTATTTACACCCTTTTTATTGTTGATTTTGTTGTTACATTTGGAAAAATCATGTTTTGTGAAGTCTATGGTTCATTTTCTACTGAATAATCATGATCAAATAAAATTATCTTTTGGTTGTTACCATCATCGTGTTATGATCTGTTTGTGCAAACCAATATATTGCTTCTAGCATCCAATATTATGTGGTGGTATTAGCTAATAGATTAAATAGCATGCAGAAATCTTCCCTTTAGAAGGTTTCTATGCTATGTTGTTCATGATTTAACATGTTTATAAGGAAATTTCAACATATTAAATGTACAAATAAAAAATATTCAAATAAATATTTTAGATAATACAGTAACTTTTACTAACAAATATGATGTACATGGTACTTAAACTTTTAATGTTCAAGTAAGATTTACTCACTTTAATCAATAGTATGTCATGAAGTTAAATAGATTTTACTTAATTTTATACTATTCAAATTTACATACAAAAACTGTGCAAAATCTTGCAAAATAAAAATTTGGTAAATCTTATTAGTAATTTTTTATATAGGACAGGAGGCTAGCTAGAATTTGATGCCTGTATTTTATCGATTTGAAATTCTGTTTGTAGATTGGTTTGTCTCTATGGGAATAAAAGGCGTACGAGTCAAGTTGCACAATATTTTACACTTTCACCAACTTTTTACAAGTTGTCTTGTGACTATGGGCATTTTCAAAACTGCATTTTTGCACCCTTGAAGGGCACTTCGGGAAGAGGACGCCACTCGAAGGGTCGTTCCAAACAAAAGTGAAAAAGTAATTGTTTTCACAAAGAGCCCTTTCACAAGACTTTTAATGAAGCCTACATTCAAACTGTAATGCCATGCACCCTTCAGAGTGCCCACATCAAGAGCTCTGTCCTTCGTAGTGAGTAGGGCGTAGGGATGATCACTTTCGATTGGAATTCGTCCTATGTTGTAAAATAAAGTACCCTGGCAACCTAGTAAATTGAAGATGTGATCTCAGAACATTTGATTTATGCTGTGGACCAGGATCTGTTCAAGAGTCAGCTGCTGGTTGCAGGACCACCCCACCTGGGTGAATGTGCCACCCGTAGCTTATGCAGGTCTTACATAGGAGTGCTCAGGTTTCATGTCGAAACAGATGGTCATTGTGCTATGCAGGGGGCTGTCGGCAATATACAGCACTCACCCTCTTTCTCTGTCTGCCTTTATCATTACATCTTTCAATTGGCCCATTGTTGCAGATCTTAACACAATGCGTGTGTTTATAGAGAATTCAGCATTAAAGTTGTTATAAGGATGGGTATTCATTAAAACAGCTCTCCTTAACTCTAAAAAAAAAATAATCTGCTGTATTTTACCATGAAGTAATAATGGATGTTCTCAACAAAAATTAACACACAGATTAATAATATTATCCTGTCTGAGATGATGTCTTGAGTTGTGACATTCTTGACTGACAAATAGGAACCCGATTAGGTGTTCCAGTTTACAGACCTGAAGTTCTGTGATGGCCATCAATTCCTGCCAGGCCAAGTCCATCTCCAAATGCTGGGGGGAACGATGTGCCTGGAATCCAGTGACATTGGTGGACATTGACACCTCCCCATGCAGTGTTCCAGGATTTGCCAGTCCCTTGAAATCAAATATAGTTGTTGGCAATCATTAAATGGGATTGATCTAAATACATTTACTTAGAAGTCATTCATAAACATTTTTTTTAAGTAATTCATTAGATTTTTGGTGATCTTCCCTGCTGACTTTAACCTTCTGATGCATGGTGACAGATGTTTAAAACCATCTGTAAACTTTCAGGGTGTGATGTTATGTCCAAACCACCATGGGTTATCTTTGACCCTTATTCTGTATGACGGTCGGTCCTCTGTATATATATCATTATGTTTTTAATTTGTGCAAACATAAATTCAACATGGCGGACAAAAGTGATGATGCACCAAGTTCCCCTGAAATACATAAAACCATTATCTTCTATTGCAATGAACACATACGTATGTGTAACTCTCCCAAAAACACAATTTTAAAGAATTGGAAATGGAAATGATTATATTCCTGTTTTTAGTAAAAGACAAATTAAACCCAGGATTAAGGTTAATCTGAGTTTATTCTGTCCCACTATGTACAGAATACAGAAAAAAGTGAATATATTAAATAAAGTAAATGTATATATATGCACTCACTGAGCACTGATTATCTAATCAGCCAATCATGTGGCAGCAGTGCAATGAATAAAATCAGGCAGATAAGGGTCAGGTGCTTCAGTTAATGTTCACATCAACCATCAGAATGGGGAAAAAATATGATCTCAGTGATTTCGACCGTGGCATGATTGTTGGTGTCAGACGGGCTGGTCTGAGTATTTCTGTTATTGCTGATCGTGTGGGATTTTCATGCACAACAGTCTCTAGAGTTTACTCAGAATGGGCCAAAAACAAAAAACATTCAGTGAGCGGCAGTTCTGCGGACTAAAAAGCCTTGTTGATGAGAGAGGTAAACAGAGAATGGCCAGACTGGTTGGAGCTGACAGAAAGGCTACGGTAACTCAGATAACCACTCTGTACAATTGTAGTGAGTAGAATAGCATCTCAGAATGCACAACACATCGAACCTTGAGGCGGATGGGATTCAACAGCAGAAGACCACGTCAGGTACTTTATTAGGAACATAGTGTTCCTAATAAAGTTCTCAATGAGTGTATATGTTTTGTCTACTCACCCCACAATTGATACTCAGGGGTAGTATACTGTTGACTGCCGAACACATTCAGGACAGACCCCTGGTGCAGTGAACCAGTCTAAAATAATGAAGAAATTATTTTCCAATCAACTTGCATATATATATATATATATATATATATATATATATATATATACACTACCGTTCAAAAGTTTAGGGTCACTTACTCATTCTTTCACATTTTAGAATAATAGTAAAGTCATCACAACTAGGAATTATGTTGTGACTAAAAAAATCCAAAATAAATCAAAATTATGTTATATTTTAGCATCTTCAAAGTGGCAACACTTTGCCTAGAATTTACAGACATGTACTCTTGACATTTTCTCAACCAACTTCTTGAGGTATCACCCTGGGATGCTTTTTAAACCATATTGAAGGAGTTTCCATCTATGTTGGGCACTTATTGGCTGCTTTTCATAATTATTCGGTCATCCATTTCAAAACCTTTTTTTTAAATAACATTTTAGTTTTGTAATTAAATAAATTAATATGGTGGCACAATTATATTTTTTTCTACAAAACTAATTTCAAACATTTAAGCATACGCCTTCAGATCAAAAGATTTTTAAGATCATGAAAAACATTTCAGTCAAGTGACCCCAAACTTTTGAACGGTAGTGTATATATATATATATATACTTCATTTAAAAATAACACATTTTGGCCAAAGGGCAGAACAACAATTCTAGAGCAATAACATAATACTAAAATTATCACAAATCAATATCTTAAAGAGGCACAAACAGTGCAATCATTAACAGAACAGGTTAACGCAGGTAAAACAATGCCAACAAACAACTTTGCACCAACTTGGTTTAAACTGACTGCATTTTAATTTACACAAACTGAAACTGTGAATGAAACTATTTCAAAATCTAGACAATAACCGAAAGAAAATAACTTGTTTGAATTTGTTTAACGTTTCCCTTCCCATGTGCTCCTTATGTCATAGTGTGACATTGGACATCAAGTTTCGTCGGGCTGGAATTGTCCTATCAGCTGGGTTTTTGAACAGTAATGTCAACCCTTGATAAGGCAATCTTTTGGGAGCCAGCCTGTTTTCTAGTAAATGAAGGCAGAGGCCTAACCACAAACATCAGAATGTCAGGAAGACTTTCTCAGTACACTCCTTCATGTTGATAATAAATAGGCTAATGAAGGGTGATGAATGAAGTGATACTTCAAGTCCATAAGCAGCCATAATGCCTACCGCTGCGTATTATCCTCCTTAGTTTTTCTGACTGCCATAAGATTATGTAGAACAAATTAAAGGTGTTATGTTTAATTATTTGTTGATATGTTTTGATTGGTGAAAAGCTGTGAAGGTTCATCTGCAGTCATCAATCCATTTGATGTACATTAAAGTGGGCATAATATTGCCGCAATAATAACTACATAAGCTTAATAATAATACATTTTGTGATCAAATGCCACTATTCAGCTGCTATTTGCCAGTATCTTTTGATAGAGAGAAAGAGAGTTTAGTTTGATTGTTTGCTATATTTTTGTAAGAAGAAACAGACGGTCTCCACTCAATTTTATTAACAGTTTATCTCTAGCTAATTGTAAAAAACTTGAGCATGCTGCATGATCAAAATGTCAGATAAGTTTGACAGAGCATTGCAGCAATAATGCAGTATGACATCTGGTTTGGTGTTTCATGTGTGGTGAGGTGTTTAAGAAAACACTTCTTTCCTCTTGTCATATTGAGTGTAACTAAAAGACATATCGTGCCTTTACCACGATGTCTAGCTTGTTTCCTTTGACATGTTTCTGAAATTCTGAGGAGACAAGGCTGCGGGACCGGCCTCCCAAAATTTCAACATCAGCTGTGGTAATAACCACTTTGCCATTCAACACAAGTGCCTAAATTATTGCAAGAAATGTGAAGTTGTGCTCTGTATTTTGTTATTATTTACTCCATTTTTCTTTTGGTTTTTCAAACCATACTCTAAAAATTGCTTTGCAATATTTGTGATAGTGAATACAGCAACTATAGCGGCTGCCATCTAATGACAAATCAATATTACTTAAGAATAATACCACAAGAATACTTTTTCACCTTATAACGTAATATTACTTAGAATAGGAGAATATTACATAGTAGAAAATTACTTAAATAATTCAACAGAGGTTTAAACCAAGCAATATACACAAAGTAAAATGTTTTCATAAAACCTAAATTTTCTGCGAATTTTTTTTTTTTTACTTTATAACTAAATTCAATAAAAAAGATCACCTCGGCATTAATCAACACACATAATAATCTGAGAAAATGTACATAACTCCTGTCAGTTACAATGTCTTATAATAATAGAAAATAATTCAGTGAAGTTCAAAATTATTTCGTCAGCTTAATTACTGAGGTACTGAGGCAATAAAATGTTAACACTGTTTTTCATTTCTCTCTACATATGTGTCTATAGTTCATAAAGCTTCTGGAAAAATAAATGGAAGTGTTTTTATTATTACAATTATTACTTAATAACCTTCTAAAAATGTCATGTAGAATCTTTCTAAGTGAATTGACTTTTCACAACTTTAAATTGAGTTAACTTCATAGTCTCTAATAATGTCAATAACTGACAGATTTGCTTGAAGAAACTTCACAACAACAACAAAAAAAGAAAGTGAAATGACAAATTGTACCTTATTAGCATTTCCTTGAACTACTGCGCTCAGATGAAAAAGTTGACAATATCATATTATCTTGGGAGCAGAGACCATTGACCCATGTGTTGAGCTGAAGAGTGAAACAGTTCGGTGCAAGTTTTTAACCAATAGCTCTGAACTACAAGTGTGCATTCGCTCAACCTGTCTTTCTCTCTCATTCACCCGTTCTCCCACTCACCCGGTCTGCTTTGGGTGTCACTCACAAAAATGGGATGGGTCTACAGGCGATGTAAGTAGCTTTCCTGTAAAGCAGCCACGCTTCTTGCCCTCTTGTTTCCTAAATGCAACACTTGCACTTTTAATCTGTTTAAATTACGTTTCCTACAAAAAAAGAGTGACCAAAATGGTTGAGCCACGAATATATAAAGATATGACTTCCCTGACCAAATATAGACCTTGACATGTCGACCCTTATGACTGTGGTTTATGGATGATTCACGTCCAGATCTTTGGTGTGTACATGACCTATAACATCAGTCACCTCTGTGCAACAGGTGAACCTTAATCACATTATCACAAATGTATTTGTGAGAAATGTGCGTTTCATGGCAGGAAAATTGCTTAGGGTAATCATGTAAAGGAAATCCACTGTGAGGGGATGTGGTTTGAACACAAACATTATGGGCAGGCGCACCTGGAGTTAAATCTGGGATTGCTGTGCGGGCTGGCGCAGAGGAGGGGCGGTGTGAGGGGGGGCTGTTTTCTGACTTGGTTTAGCAGGGATGGAATGTACACCTTCAACAGGTAAGAAAGGCCACATTGTTCCTGTACCTGCAGCACAACCGCAGAGAAAGTGCGAAAGCAGGGGGCAGGGGGACGGGTGATTGTGGAAGAGAGCATGTCTTACATTGCAAGTGACCATCAGAATCTTGCTCAAGTCCCTCCAAAGTCACACAAAGACAATTGACACAATTGTTCAGACACAATGGAATAGTGCTTTCTGCTGACGAGTTGAAAGGATGTTTTCATTGTTCATTTGAAGTGCCTGTGATATCGTGTTACACTCCCCTTCAATAACTCTAGGGATAGGGACAGCTGTAATTCACCACTTAAGAGCATTCAGGTGTGTGGCGGTCCACAATCATTAGGAGCACACAAGGTGTCTGTTTAAGCCAAACCCTTGGTGTGGTTATAAGGAACTAAGAAATATTAAAGGAATATTCCAGGTTTGACACAATTTAAGCTCGATAGACAGGATTTGTGGAATAATGTTGATTACCACACTCGTTCCTTCTTTTCTTAAAAAAAAGCAAAAATCAAGGTTACAGTGAGGCACTTACATTGGAAGTGAATGGGGCCAATTTTTGGAGGGTTTAAAGGCAGAAATATAAAGCTTATAATTTTATAAAAGTACTTCCATTAATTCTCTGTTAAAATGTGTATTATTTGAGCTGTAAAGTGTATTATTTTGCTGTATTATTTGATTTGTAAATCGCCATTTTAGGGTTTATAGTGTTGTGTTGTCATGGCAACGAAGTTTTAAAAATGGATTCAACTTTACACAGAAATGGTTAGTATTTTAGCACACTAAAATCATGTTAACACGCATATTGTTTGTGGCTATACTTTTGAAATAGTGAGTATTTCAGCGTTTACAGATTTTCACCTTTCACTTCCATTGTAAGTGCCTCGCTGTAACACATATTTTTTTTAAAGAAATTCAATTTTGGGGTAATTTTAATGGAGAGCCTGCGAGTCGGTCTCCATCACAAGATGTGTCCAAGGACTTCTTTATTATTTTACTCACCATTTTTCAGTATTTATTTGGGGTTTAATTGAAAGATATTTTTATCCATCCTATTTATTGTATTGATTGGTGTTTTTAACTCCCTTTATCTCTCGTTCTTATTTATTTAATGTGACTTAGAATGGGGATGTGAGGGTTAATTTTATGTAAAATAATGGTATGTTCCAATTAGTAATGGTGGGAAAATCATGTATTTAAGCCAGCCACCACTAAAAGGTGGAGACAAGATGGACAACAAGTGCTTGGAGCACATGGTCAAGGTTGCAAGCGCTGCTTTAGCGCAATATACTCAGGCCTCCATTGTTGAGTGAGGGGAGTTGGTACTGCTTAGTACCTAAAACAGGTTTTAGTTTTTTTTTCAAGGGAACCTTGGTTTATGTTCATTTTCAAACACTTATTTATTTGCACATTTTGCACAACTCTTACCAAATAAACATCTTTTGGAACGCAATTCCTTCTCTCCGGTGTGATGTGACTGCCTTGGTCCCTAGCACAGTAATCAACATTATGCCACATATGCTGTCGATTGAGCTTAACTTGCCTTGAACCTGGAATATTCCTTTAATGGAATATTGCAGGTACAAGTTATCACAAAAGTAAACTTCGGTTTTCAATGTTCCGGCATGTTTTGTCATTAGCACAGTAAGTGGACAGTCTGCGTGCAGCCTAGTTTTTAAGACACGCGGATAGTCCGCATATTTGTCCATCAGCTGCATAGGTGCTTGACACTGACTGTGCTGAAAGCATCACAAAGCAGTTGTAGTGCGCATGTGTCAAACGCGTCCGTATACAGTCAAAAGAGTGTACTTAGTGCTCAACAGTGTGCAAGACGGAACGGCACGTGGAAAAACAAAGTGTACCCTAGAGTTTAGGCTCTAATCTACAACCAACCTAAGCCATGGTAACACTACATTTCGCACTCCATTCACTCCCATTCCAGTGCATACAAATGCAGAAGACCGGAAACGTAGGCTTATGTGAAGAAATGTTGCATTTCACTATGTACAAAAGTTTACATTTTGTGAACTCTGACCAGTGAATTCATATGACAAGAAGACGTGTGACTAGAAGACAAACGTCACACACTGACCTCTTGGCTCAATACTAAGAAGACATAAATGCTGCATGTTTTATTGTTGCTATTTGTTATTTATTATTTATTAAAACTAGAAGCCTGCACACATGAGATCATATCCTGTCCATTGCGGTGTCTGAAATAATTTTGCAAGCTCAAAGTCTAGTGTGACCGCCCCTTCGTATGGTTGGCTGGTCTTAGCTTGTTAAAGCTGGTCAGCCTGACCAACTGAAAAGTGATCAAACCCATCTAAAACCAGCCAACAGACCAGGCTGGAAGACCAGCTGAGACCAGCTTAGGCTTGTTTTAGATGGGTTTTTCAGCACAGTATTTACAACATTTATGACATGCTGTCAATAACCACAACAAATAATTTCAACTTGTACCTACCTCATACCTGTATAAACAAACAAAAATTGTTTTCAGAAATGCACTTACAATCAAAGTCTATAGGGCAACAAATATAAATTGTAAGTGTAAGAATGGGTCGAAATTATTTTCTGTGACAATCGACAAAACGGCACATATACTGTCAATAGAGCTTAAATTATGACTAAAAATGTGTGTAAAGATGACAGGCCCCTGACAGTGTTGTGCCAGTGGTTTGCTAAATGCTTGTTCGAGCTCGTCCTTTACTATGTGATCTTGTATTCCCACGCGTTAACATGTTTGTATGTAAATGCAACATAATGATGGACGTAGGTGGCTGACATCGTCCAAAGAGGTGGGCGCCTGCCAGGAACCAGAGAGACGGGACTTCCCAAGCCTTGATTCCTAGCACCCACCCACCTACCCTACTCAACCTCCTACAAACACATGTATGAAAACAGCCTGCTATTATATAGACCACAGTGATTTGGGATTTGGCATGTTCCAACCAAAACACCCATTCTGACTTTCTCTCTCCACACATAGTTCAGGTCTCTCACAGTTTTATATCTCACTGTGTGAAGCTTTTAGTCATTTTATTTGTTGTTTATTTTAAATATTATCTTGTATTTCTGGATCAATCACACTTTTAAGCCACTTTGTGGTCCCATGTTTTTGGTTTATTTTTTGCATTTATGCATTTGGCAGACACTTTTATCCAAAGCAACTTACAGTGCACTTATTACAGGGACAATCCCCCCAGAGTAACTTGGAGATAAGTGCCTTGCTCAAGGACACAATCATGGTGGTGGCTGTAGGGATTGAACCAACAACCTTCTGCTTGCTAGTTCTGTGCTTTAGCCCACTACACCACCACTACTCCATGAACCAGCAATGACCACCAGTATTGGGTATATCGGATTACAAATTAATTAGTTACTGTAATCTTTTTTTAGTAAAAAAAAGTAGTGTAATGCATTACATTTTAAATTATTGTAATCAGATTACAGTTCAATTAAAGTACATTACTTTTAAGTACATTACTTAAGCCAAAGTAAGATGTGTAATACGTTTAAAATATAAATTCATATGTACGTCTGTTAGCATTTCTGTGATAGCTAAAGGGTGTGTGACAATGAATGAAGAGGAAATATAGACGTCTTGAATTTGAGCAGAAAACCAAATACTTTAAATGGAAAAGTTACTTTTTAGATGAAGTAATCAGTAAAGTAATATGATTACATTTTTTAGTGAAGTATTTAGTCATTTCAAGTGGATTACTTATTTTGAGTAACTTACCCAACACTTCTGACCACAGGAAGTCATAGAGCCCCCCGATACTATCCTGACCCACCCAATTACTGCTAATCCTTCTGCATCCCATATGTAAGAGAAAGCCCATAAGATTCATTTCAGAAGATATTTTTTTTTTAACAAAGTTTTTCAGTAACTATAGCAAAAAAAAAAAAAAAAAATATATATATATATATATATATATATATAAAATCACAATCGAAGACTAATTAGGCAATCCAACGATGCGGTACAAGTAAACATGAGAACATGTTTAATTACATGGAAAAAAAACCTCCCAAGCAACTACTATGATGAGATCATTCATGTCTTTGGTTTGTGGTCCATTGGGAAAGTTCATCCTGGCATGCTGCAGGGAAAAGCGGAAAATACGTGTATGAGTAATCAAGTGTAACATGTTTTCATCAAATGTTAAATGTATATACTGCAACAGCTCTATCAACCTCTAAATTAAATAAACAACATTCTCTTATACTGCCATGTAAAGTGTTTTTGCAAATACATGCCTTCAGCGCAACTGAAGGACAATTGGTGCACAGAGCAAAAGCAGGAAAAAAAATAGTCAGTGCTGTCTTTTTATACTGTGTGGATGTGTTTACTCAATGTAGGTCCAGATTCAGTGGCGTCTAAGACCTCATTTGGGATTTTTTATTTTTTTTTTACTATTAATTTGTATTTATTTATTTTTATCCTGGAAATAAATAGAAATGTTATGATTATGAAAAAATTTAAAATAAAGAAAAGTTATAACACTAAAAACAAGGAAGACATTTAAGATTCTCCACTATTTCAAGGTCACTAATCAAATGTAAGCAAATATGTGACTTGACCATGTTAACTCTGTACAAAAAGGTCAGATTTCCCTGCTTCCAGTGAAGTGCACAAGATACTCTTTGGAACATTCTCAAATTAGGCTGGATAACATGGATCATCAGGTTTTGCACACACTTGTGCATTCCAATCCAGCTTAAGCGCATACTGTCTTTAAAACAAAAGGGTGGCATACCAAAATTCTAAGTAAATCTCAAATGGATGTAAAATTTCAGTTAAAAGTTTCATTCTAATTGCTATGCTGTTAATGTAATTTGCAATTAAAAATTTTTTATTAAAGGAATAATCCTGGTTTAATACAAGTTAAACTCAATTGACAGCATTTGTGGCATAATGTTGATTACCACAAAAAATAATTTCTACTCATCCCTTTTTTCTCTCTCTCTCTCTTCTTTTTAAAAGTGGAAATCAAGGTTACAGTGAGGCACTCACAATGGAAGTGAATGGGGCCAATTTTTAGAAGGTTTAAAGGCAGAAATGTGAAGCTTATAATTTTAAAAGCACTTACATTAATTCTTCTGTTAAAACGTGTGTATTATCTGAGCTGTAAAGTTAAAAAGTTTAAATTGTTTAAATAGTCATTTTTATGGTCATATTAGGGTTAACAGTGTTATGTTGTCATGGCAACAAAGTTGGATATAACTGGAAATAATTTGATACAACTTAACAAAGAAAAGGTTATTAAGCGATTTTATCACACTATAATCATGTTAACGTCTTGTGGCTATATTTTGAAATAGTGAGTATTTTAAAGTTTACAGACTGGCCCCATTCACTTCCACTGTAAGTGCCTCACTGTTACCCAGATTTTTGCTTTTTTAAAGAAAAGGTCCAAATAAATGTTTCTGGTAATCAACATTATGCCACAAAATTACATTTATATTTACATTTAGTCATTTAGCAGACGCTTTTATCCAAAGTGACTTACAAATGCTGTCGATTGAAGTTAACTTGTATCTAAACTGAAATATTCCTGCAATCTATTTCTGCAAAATAGATGCATTTTCAATAGTGGTCTTAAGATGTTTGGACCCCACTTTGCAGTATGTATTGTATATGCTTTATTGTGAACCAAAGGAGGCCGAGTGAATTAAAGAATACAATGATGGAGTGCCACCCCCCCCCCCCCCCCCAAGCCAAAAACCACAGCAGTTAGCATGAGCACCTAGACAAGCCTTTATCAGCACTCAACAGAGCTTCCGCCACCCAACATCCCCTTTCCCTCTGTCTCCTCTCCCTCTGCAGACACACACACCAACCACAAGGGCACCGCTGCTCTCACCACACCCATGCCTACACTGGGAATCAGGAGGGATATAGAGCCACCTCCAGTGTCTAACACCCTTCACAGGCCAATGGGATGAATATGTCCATCATTGCCTTCCTGATATGGTGTGAAAAAGGCGATTGACCACATGTTCGAGTATGAACATGTAGATAAAGATGAGCTATTGTGAAAGATATCCGATTATCTGAGAAGTTTATCTCAAGCACTATTGAGACATAGTTACTGTGTGCAATGATATTGTGGGGGCAGGTTCCTCATTTGGCCATGGTCAGGTGTAACGATTGTTTAGTGAAAATATTCTTCTGAAATGAGTTCTGAGAAGGTGACCTACAGTACTGTATATTATAAATATTTTCACTGTAAGTCTAACACGTCAAAGCATACAATAACAGTGCTACTTGAAGTCATGGATTCTGTAAAGGGATTCTTACAATACATAATATTTTTACAACAAATAATAATGGATCATTTTTGATGATTCTTAATTATTATGAATAATGATTATTAATAATGGTTAATTTATAATTGTCATAACAACTAATAATAATAAACGTTTAACTATATCAAGCCCTGAATGGTTGCTAAAGATAATAAGATCTACAAAATAAGACTTTGGGAAGTTGCTATTCACCATGTAAATCTATTTTAAACAGCATTTTGCTCACTCTTTTATGATTATTATGCAGCTTTTTTTTACCTCAAATTAACTAAGAGACATGAAATATTTGTGTTTTAAAATTTCTACTTTGAACTAGTGAAGGCAAAGAACAGATTAAATTAGTTGAAAAAAATAAATAGTTTCCTTTTAGCATCTAAATACACTTGTCATACACTCACACATTTTAAAGTAATATCTTGTTCATGGATATGTTATGCATCTACCCACATACAGAAATGGAAAAAGTTTATAGAAGAGTTTATTTTTAATTAATGTGATGAACATAATGACATAAAAGGCATGGAGAAAAACAATCAGATAATTTTTTATACTTATTTTTATTGTTATCCTGCTATTAGAACAGCAAAATGTATGATGGGAGTTAAAAAAGGTTTATCTTCTTTACAGTATATTCAGGCAAGACATACTGTATCCTCTCTGACATAAGATAGGGTAATTTCGAAATGCTTTTTGTGGTAAAATTGTGAAAACCCAGCGTTTCATTGCGAAACTTGCTGGTGGGTCACCTTACTGTTCTGTGCATATAAAGAGATTCTTTATTCAGAAAAGAAACAACTCTTTG
The DNA here is from genome assembly GCF_019703515.2 of Myxocyprinus asiaticus. Classification (NCBI taxonomy): domain Eukaryota; kingdom Metazoa; phylum Chordata; class Actinopteri; order Cypriniformes; family Catostomidae; genus Myxocyprinus; species Myxocyprinus asiaticus. The sequence continues at coordinate 11,440,340 of NC_059372.1, read as the reverse complement.
TCCTAAGGTTCAACATCAATTTTAAACACAGAATGAAGCTTAACCAGAAAAGCATTTGCGAATTTCACTTAAAAATTAGCCCACCATAGATCTCAATATCTTTTTTTCTTTTTTTTTTAAACTCTGAACAAAACAAATGACCTCTGATGTCAGTTTTGTTGCTGTAGTAAAACTATGAGCTGTGCACAGGGAAAACCCCTTTTAGGAATAATTTTCACAGTGGTTCTTCCCAGAAGAAGTGACCAGTGTAATTATGATGCCTAGTTGTAGGAGGATAACTTAAATTATTTTGTGTCATTCATAGAGGGCAAGTAGATTTCAAACATGATCAGTTATGAATTATCACTCTGTACCTTTGACTAAATGGCTGTTAATAAGAGTCAGAGGTTTATTTCAGGTTTCATCACGTAAAGATGCTTATGAAATATACAGACATTGAGGAATTAAGGGAAAAGAGATGTGAACCACTCTTAAATGGAATAGCGTACAGTGCAGAGACAGTCAGGGGAATGTATTTTATCCTACTCCATTTGATTTGTTTTTTGACATCTGTATCTGTTCTGACATCATTTAGATGCATTTTCAAGAAAACAGGCCTAATAAGTAGATATTCATCATTTCATTGCAGCTGATGAAAAGGCCTAAAAGGTGAAGACCAGGAGGAATAAGACAAGAAATTATAAGAGAGAAATCAGACACAAAAATAATAAATAAAATCCATAGATCAAGCACAAATTAAATATTTGATCTCATTACTAAAATGAAAGAAATTGTGTTTGTATTAAAGGGATAGTTCACCCCAGAATGAAAATTCTCCCATCAGTTATTCACCCTCATGCCACTCCAGATGTGTATGACCTTCTTTCTTCTGCTGAATACAAACAAAGATTTTAAGAAGAATATTTCAGCTCTGTAGGTCCATACAATACAAGTGAATGGGGACAAGAACTTTGAAGCTCCAAAAATCACATATAGGCAGCGTAAAAGTAATCCATAAGACTCCAGTGTTTAAATCCGTATCTTCAGACGCGATACGATAGATGTGGGTGAGAAACAGAATTGGAATACTCTACCTATTGAGTTAAGAGAGAGTACTAATTACTTAACTTTTAAATATAAACTTAAGATATGGCTTAAATCAAACCAAACTTGCAATCATGTGTAATTAGTCTCTCATAGTGTTTATACATGTATATGTTGCTTTTGCACTGTATTGTATTGTCATCAGTTTTGTCTGTATCTTATTTATCCTTATTAAAAAAACAATTTTTTTTTAAGTGTTGTTACTTTCATGGCTCCGGTGAGCTTGTCGGTTTGTTCTGTGTGTTTTGTTAGTTTCTCTCCCTCAAGTTTTACAGGTGCTGCCGGAATGCATGATCAGTTTTTCCATGGGAACATTGATTGTTCCCAGGGGAACGCTGATCATGCCACTAATTAATGTGCTAGCAGCACCTGGTTCTCCACTGATTCACTCCCTACTTAATCCCTTTGTGTTCTCAGTATCTTTGTTAGATTGTTGTTTGGTGTGAAGTAACTTACCTCTGCTCTTGGGTCTCTTTGTCTCGCTCTCACTGTCTTGACAGAACAATCTAGCCAAGTATAAATCCAGCGGAGGAGTCTACTCTTTGCTCTGCCCTCTCTCAGAAGGGATCTTTAGTGGTACGTCAGCAGGATCAAATCTCCGCCTCTAACCGGGCTCTGGAGATGATGGCGTCGCAGCTCGCTAAGCTCATCTCTGTCGTTCAACATCTCCGCCAACCTCCCGATGCTGGTCCTACTCAGGAAGAACCCTCACCAGCTCCAGCAGTTCCCCACATTTCTGGGCGCTCAAAGGCTCGTGTCGCTTCTCCAACCCCGTTTTCAGGTGAGGCGGGATCCTGTAGCACATTGCTTTCACAATGTTCCCTGTTCTTTACGTCACAGCCCTCTGCTTTCCCACCGGAGACAATGAAGGTGGCTTGTGTGATCATACTCCTCACTGGAAAGGCCGGTGAATGGAGGATCAAGTTTCGCACCCTGGCTGCTTCTTGTGAGTGGAACGATCATGCCATGTGGGACCGGTTTCTGCATGGGCTTTCCGACGACATCCAGGACGAAATCTATCCTTTGGATCTGCCTCTGCCTTCGATTTGGTGGATCTGGCTATCCAAGTTGATCAATGTCTGGCCCTACACCGTCGCTGCTCTCCACCTACCCGGGAGGCTGGCCATCCAACCCAGTCCACTGCTTTGGCCAGGTCACCAGAATCACGGCCCGACACAGAGCCCATGCAAGTCGGGAGAACATGGATTTCGCATAAGGAAAAGCAGCGATGCCTCGTTAAATGATTATGCTTTCATTGTTCCTGGTCTGGTCATTTCTCTGCTTCCTGTCTGGTAAAAGACACCACCCGTCAGTAGGATGGGCTAGCACAACACCCTTGGACAGCCCCCAGATTACGTACACATCTCCCAGCCCGGCTGCAGTATGGATCTACCAGTCACACAGTCTCAGCCCTGGTGGATTCCGGAGCCAAAGGGAACTTTATGGACATCGACTTGGCTTCCGAATGGCAGGTTCCTGTGGTCCAGTTGGATGAACATGGAATAGTTTTGAATTCCATGCTATTACTACAATGCAACCCACAAAATACATGTTGTTGTCATCTATCGCCCTCCAGGTCAGCTGACAAACTTTCTTGAGGAGTTGGATGTCCTGCTGTCCTCTTTGCCGGAGGATGGTAGGCCACTTGTGGTTCTTGGTGATTTCAACATACACCAAGACAAGCTCCAGGCCACTGAACTGAATACTCTCCTGGCCTCAGTTGACTTGGAAAGACTACACACCACAGCAACTCACAGATCGGGCAACCAGCTGGACCTCATTTTTACACATAACTGTACCAACTCAAATATTCTTGTTACTCCTTTACATGTCTCTGATCACTACTTCGTTCAATTCAACATGACTCTCCCATCTACAGTAAAACAGTCTCCACCTTTGGTTTCCTTTCGCCGTAACCTCCGTTCTCTTTCACCCTCACGCCTCTCCACTGCTGCCTCTACCTCTCTTCCCACACTAAATGTATTTACCACGCTTAATGTAAACACTGCCACAGACACACTAAGCTCTACTTTAACAACCTGTCTAGAAAACATCTGTCCTATCTCCTCTAGGCCAGCACGTGCTACACCACCCAGCCCCTGGCTGTCTGACATCCTTCGTGAACATCGGACTGATCTCAGGGCAGCCAATAATCCGAACTGTCCTCTGTAGTGTTCTGATGTCTGATTTCGTAGCTGAACCAAACCAGACAGTTATTGAAGTGCAGAGGACAGACTCAATGACTGCTGAGTAGAACTGTATCAGCAGCGCCTGTGGCAGGTTGAATTTCCTCAGCTGGCGAAGGAAGTACAACCTCTGCTGGGCCTTTTTCACAATGGAGTCAATGTGGGTCTCCCACTTCAGGTCCTGTGAGATGGTAGATCCCAGGAACCTGAATGACTCCACTGCTGCCACAGTGCTGTTTAGAATGGTGAGGGGGGTCAGTCTTGGGGTGTTCCTCCTAAAGTCCACAATCATCTCCACCGTTTTGAGCATGTTCAGCTCAAGGTTGTTTTGACTGCAGTGGTGTCATCTGCAAACTTCAGGAGCTTGACAGAGGGGTCCTTGGCGATGCAGTCATTGGTGTAGAGGGAAAAGAGTAGTGGGGAGAGCAAACATCCCTGGGGGGCACCAGTGCTGATTGTACAGGTGCTGGAAGTGAGTTTCCCCTGTCTCACAAGCTGCTGCCTGTCCGTCAGAAAGCTGGTAATCCACTGACAGATAGACATGGGAACAGAGAGTTGGTGTAATTTATTCTGGAGTATAGCAGGGATGATGGTGTTGAAAGCTGAACTGAAGTCCACAAAAAGGATCCTTGCATATATCTCTGGTCTGTCCAGATGTTGCAGGATATGATGCAATCCCATGTTGACTGCATCATCCACAGACCTGTTTGCTCGATAAGCAAATTGAAGGGGATATAGAAAGGGTCCAGTGATGTTCTTCAGGTGGGCCAACACCAGTCTCTCAAATGATTTCATGACCACAGACGTCAGGGCGACAGGTCTGTAGTCATTAAGTCCTGTGATTTTTGGTTTCTTTGGGATGGGGATGATAGTTGAACGTTTGAAGCAGCATGGGACTTCACACTGCTCCAGTGATCTATTGAAGATCTGTGTAAAGATGGGGGCCAGCTGGTTAGCACAGGATCAAAGACATGCAGGTGAAACGCCATCTGGGCCTGAAGCTTTCTCATCTTTTGTTTCCGAAAGACGTGGCTCACATCATCTTCACAGATCTTAAATGCATGTTGAGTAGCAGGAGGGGGGAGGAGGGAGGAGGCAGGAGGTGTTGGTGTTTGTGTGAAGTGAAGGTCAGAGTGGGTGTGGGGTGTGAGATTGGGCCTTTCAAATCTACAGTAGAACACATTCAGGTCGTCAGCCAGTTGTTGGTCCACCACAGGGTTGGGGGCAGGAGTCCTGTAATTCGTTAATTGTTTCATGCCACTCCACACTGATGCAGGGTCGTTAGCTGAAAACTTGTTTTTCAGCTTCTCAGAGTATCTTCTTTTTGCCACTCTGATTCCCTTATTCAGTGTTTTCCTGGCCTGATTGTACAAGACTTTATCCCCAACTCTGTAAGCATCCTCTTTGGCCTGACAAAGCTGCCTGAGTTCCGCTGTAAACCATGGAATGTTAAATAAGTCCTAGTAGGAATGCACATATCCTCACAAAAACTGATATATGATGTAACAGTATCTGTGAGCTCGTCCAGATTGGTGTCTGCAGCCTCAAAAACACTCCAATCAGTGCAGTCAAAGCAGGCTTGTAGTTCCAGCTCTGCTTCGTTGGTCCATCTCTTTACAGTCCTTAATACAGGCTTAGCAGATTTTAATTTCTGTCTGTAGGTTGGAAGAAGATGAACCAGACAGTGATCAGATAGTCCCAAAGCTGCTCTAGGGACAGAGCGATATGCATCCTTTATTGTGGTGTAGCAATGATCCAGTATATTTCTGTCTCTGGTTGGGCATGTAATGTGCTGTTTGTATTTGGGCAGTTCACGTGTTAGGTTTGCTTTGTTAAAATCCCCAAGAATAATAATAACTGAGTTCGGGTATTGTTGTTCCGTGTCTGTGATTTGATCAGCCAGCTGCTGCAGCGCGGCATTCAAACGCGTTTGGCGCGATATACACACTCACCAAAATAAACGAGGAAAACTCCCGCGGCGAGTAGAAAGGCTTACAGTTAATAAAGAGTGCTTCCAAATTAGGACAGCACATCTTCTTTAACGTTGTTACATCTGTACACCAACTTTCATTGATGTAAAAGCATGTTCCACCGCCTCTCGTTTTCCCCGTTAACTCTGCGATGCAACCCGCTCTGAACAGCTGAAAGCCCGGCAGATGTAACACGCTGTCCGGAATGGCTTCACTCAGCCAGGTTTCTGTGAAGCACAAGGCAGCAGAGCTTTTGTAAAAGCAAACATTTGTTCAACAGCCGATTTTTCTCTTTATTCTAAACTCCATGAGCCATATATTTGTTTTAGTGTAAAGTTTTTAAACGGAAAATAAATATTAAATACGTTAAATACCATTATTGCTGTTGTTTTGTTATTTTTTTAGAATTAGTACTACTACTACATAAAATCAATCATTTAGGCTTAACAATTTTCCCGCAAAAATATCTGACGTCATATGACAACTTCCGCTCACTTGACCTTTCAACTCATGTCGTAGGTGGAAGTACACATACACATAGGAACTTAATACACGAAGCTGGAGTGAGCGACTGCTGTACAGTAGATCATGGATACGTTAATACTGGTAAAATTATTTTATTTATCTATACCTGTTGTTTCCGTTTAAGATCGAAAACGGCTGCTAGATCTGTTCTGTTTCATATTAAAACAGCCCTTCGTCCACATCCGCCTCACAGTGTATCAGTAAACAACCATACGAGTTACACAATAATTCAATATATGTATTCGTAATATCTGAACATTAAAGATCTGTCTGTTGCTTTAAGAATATGATATAGGTACAAGTATTCACGTTATAAGCTAAGCAATTTCTGATGTGAATCTGAAGCACATTCACACGTCTGTTCAATCTTTGATCACCCTGATTAATTGCCCTCCTGTAATTTACTGATCATCTCTCATATTTGTGTATCTCTGTGGTAACAGGAGCCCTCTCTGTACACTGTCAAAGCAGTTCTGATCATGGACAATGATGGAGAGAGACTGTATGCTAAGGTGGGATTCCTTTATTATGTTGATTTCAGCAATTTACTGAATATCAGACTGATGTAGAATTCAGTTTATATGTTTATTTGTGTGGCAGTGTTATTTCTTTGATTTATAAGCTGCTGTTGAGGCAATCATCCTTACAGTGTTTAAGGGTAAACTCTGAAATTGCTAATTTTACACTCTTTAAATCTAAGAATAAACTTCTTGTTTGCAAACAGTCACCAGAAATGTTTGGAAAAGTTTTTATGGTTTATTTGTTTTGGCTTCTACTAATTTTTCTGAATATTATAGTGTTTGTGTGTATACATACTTAGTTACTGTACCCAAAAGTGAGCTAAATCTACCAAAACCTCACATTTAGGAACGACCTCAATTGCAATTTGTGCAATGTTAGTTCATAGAAAACATAAATGATTTTAGCCTATATCAAACAATAGAAACAATAGATTTGTACTCATAAGTTTACAATCTGTTCGAAGGTTTGCATTTAATTTTTTTATTTAGTAGGGTACTAAAGGCCCCATGGGGTACAAGGCACTTTCGCCTTTATTTTCTCCCAAAACACTAAACAGAAACAAAAACTACCAAAGTACTTTCCTTAACACCTGTTTGTCTTTATACACCGCAAAAGTTTCCTGATCCTTGAGATTATTGTGTGCAATGTCTAAAGTTTGATTTTGAGGTCATTTGATCTAATATTTAATCATTTTGAAAATTTAGCAAATATATGTATCTAATGAAATTATCACATTTTTAGACAAAACTGAAAATGACAAATAAGTATTTTGTTCAAGGTGATGAAATTCACACTTTTTTTATTAACTGTTTGAGGTAAAAATCCCCCCTGTTGCAGGGGCTAAAGGCCCCCATAAAACACATTGTTTTTCTTTAGTCGGGCGAATAGATTTGTTATGAAATCTTTTTTAAAAGTGGGCTCACATTGACTGTTCCAATTACAATGGAGATACATTTTGTTTATAGAGTACTTGGTGTTATAAAATGCCGAATATGATTGAAATAAACAGGAAATAGTGCACCCTTTTCTGAAGTGGTTATTTTGAATAAGCATATCTTAATTTCAAACTAAAAAAGCATCTTGCTGTCTCAAAATTATTTGCTTAAGTTGACAAGAAATACAGTTACAGAAATACTCAAACCAGCCCGTGTGGCACTAACAATCATGCCACGGTCAACATCCCTGAGATCACATTTTTCCCCATTCTGATGGTTGATGTGAACATTAACTGAAGCTCCTGACCTGTATCTGCTTGATTTTATGCATTGCGCTGCTGCCACACGATTGGCTGATTAGATAATCACATTAATAAGTAAGTGTACAGGTGTTCCTAATAAAGTGCTCAGTGAGCGTGTATATATAAGTATGTTCCACAGGACAAAATAATAACAGAAATTACATAAATTATCTTGTTTACATAGCCTTGCTACATTATGAGAAGAATTGGAGATAGCTAAATGTTTCTTTGAGTGTTTATTTAGTTTGTGACTCTGTGTTTAATGTTTCAGTATTATGATGACACATACCCCACAGTGAAAGAGCAAAAGGCCTTTGAGAAGAACATCTTCAACAAGACACACAGAACAGACAGTAAGAACTTTATATAGTCATTATATATTGTAAAAACAGCAGGATTGGGAACTCCTGAACCGTCACTTCTGTGTTCCTCAATATAAAGTTCTACATCATCACTCCTCAATTCTTTTAAACAGGTGAAATAGCATTGCTGGAGGGTCTAACGGTTGTGTACAAGAGCAATATTGATTTATATTTCTACGTTATCGGCAGCTCCCATGAAAATGAGGTAATGCTTTCAATTTGATAACGGTATATTATGTCTCTTTACGTCATTACCGTATGAATCTCATCTTTGTCATTGTCTTTCCTGCCACAGCTGATGCTTATGTCAGTGCTGAATTGTCTCTTTGACTCCCTGAGTCAAATGTTGAGGTAGGAAAAACTAATTTAACTTATTTATTAACACCATTAAGACCAACCTGATAGTTTGGTCTTGATTTTATTTCTTTCTCTTGTTTTAGGAAAAATGTGGAAAAGAGAGCCTTGCTTGAAAATATGGAGGGTCTTTTCCTGGCCGTTGATGAAATTGTTGATGGAGGGTAAGCAGACCTTTTTACATATTCAAACCATTTAGTTCTATAGAGATACTGGGATCAGAATATTGTTATCAGGTAATGCCTGATTTAAGACCAAAATGTTTATGCTAGTTTAGAGACGGGCATGAGTACCTGAGTACTTGTCACAGATCGATCATGAAAACAAAATAATTGCATGAATATTTTAAAGCATAAAGTACATGTGACAGAATGGGGCCTCATTTTTAATTTTGTGGTTTTTGGTTGCATTTTGATTTGTATCTGTCAAGCTGTCAAAATGACTAGAATGCACATCCAAAAGTGTTAGTGTGGGGTGGGACTATTTTGCAATATATATTTGCTATTCCGTTTGGTTCCACTAATGGTGCAGAGAGACCTGTCTATTAAATAATCATTTGATCGTGGTTCTAACTGTGATTATTTGAGAACCACGATTATTGTGCACTTTAAATTCCAATCACATCTTAATGTCCAAATAAGGGAATTATAAGTGAATATATAAATGTCATGAACACCATGCCATTGTGTGCCATTCAGTTGAACTCTTGAGCGTCACTGAGCCACACCGCAGATGTCAACCAGAGCAACTCCTGTCCAGAAGAGCATGTGAAGGGCTGTGATGCACGTGCCTAGCAAAGGCTTGCGCCAAACTCCCGCAAAAATATAAACGAACAAATATAAACTTGGATAGTGAACACAAAGCGCTCCGGTTTCACTTTAAACGATCATGTAATGGCAAATATTCCTGGTCATTGCGGGTTCATACACGCAGTGTTAATGACACGCAGTGACACAGAGGAGGAGATGCATGCATACTCTGTTTCTGTGGAGTAATAAAATAATGAAACAAAATCTTAAAGGTTTTGCTCCATGAGAAATAAGTGCTCATGTGTTTAATCGGAGCATGTGAAGAAATTAGGACAAAATATTTTACTATTGTATAATATAGTATAGTATAATATAATTGTGATGGGCGGGGCGGAGCCGAGCGGCGTCTATGTGGAGCGGGGCCCTGGAAGATAGGTGGCGAATGACTTTCACCTGCGTGCCACACCGGTCTCGTGTTCCGGCGAGGGGCGGTGGGATTGCTTGGAGGGTGGGGGGATAGCAGCGGATGGGAGAGAGAGATTTATGAAGCTGTTTGTGTGTAGTGTGTTGATCAGTGAGGATTTCTTTCGGAATCCCCACCCAGGAGATTATTTTGAAGAGTGCCTCCGCAACACTGCGTGCTGAGATATTGCACAGAGGCATTGCTTCCGGATATCGCGTTGGATAGTCCACCAGGACTAATACAAAGCAATTTGTCCACGTGCTGACCGCTCTAACGTCCCGACGAGGTCCATGTCAATTCTTTCGAAGGGTACCTCAATTAATGGAAGGGGGCGCAATGGCGCTCTTGGGGTGGCCAGTGGATTCACCAGCTGACGTTCACGGCATGCCGCACACCACCTGCGAACATCCCCACGAATGCCTGGCCAATAAAAGGGGTATGTGATGAAGAGGAGGGCGTGGCGGGGCCGTAACAATGGACACCCAGCGCTGAATCAGCCCAATCAGCTAGGAGAGGGATAAAGAGCCAGGGATGCCAGTTTGAGAGAGAGACGCACGCAGCAGTGTTGTGTGTGTGTGTGTGTGCGCTTTTGTGTTATGCTGGAAAGCAGTTTTGTGTTGTGTTTTGTTCATTTGTGTCATTAAAAGTTTACGTTGACTGCTCAGCCGGTTCCCACCGCCTCCTTGCCCATCGTGTAAACCCATTACAATATCCATGATTGATTATATATTTGAAGTTAAATATGTATAAAATGACTTATTAAGGTGTATGAAGCACACATGCACCTTAAGAAATATGACAGTTAATCGTGAAAGCCCTAAAACAGACAATTAATCATCATAATCGCAATTATTTGTTTAACAATTAATCGTCAGCCAAATTTCACAATCGTGACAGCCCTATGTGCAGAAATTACACATAGCAACTTTGAGGCAAACAAATATCATTATTGTCGATTGACGATTATTAATTTTGATTAATAGTATTGACATTGAAAATTTTTTTTAGGGCAACTGCATGCCATATTCTTTTTTTATATATGTTTAACATATGTTTTGTTTACCATTAGGAAAATTTAACCATTGTTTTACTACAGTAACAACTGTATTATAGATCAGTAACAGTTTAACCTTGGTATTTGTAGTCAAAACCATAGTAACCTCAAAATTAACTATGGTTACTACAGTGATGGTTATTATAATATTACTATAGTAAAACCATGGTTGCTATATGGATACTACAGTATTACTCTAGTAAAGCTATGGATAATTGTAATAAAACCATGGTTTCCAAAAAACTATGGTAACGGTCATGGTGGTTTTACTACAATATTACTATAGTAAAGCCATGGTTAATTTTGACAAGGGTGTAATTTATTAACAATACCAATGTTTTAACAACTTTTAATTTAAACAAACTTAAAAAATACATTATAATAAATGTCACGTTTAGATTTGTCATTAAATCAGTGTGAATTAACATAAAATGCTGTTTGTTTTTCTGTCATTACCTCAGCCAAGCACTTGCTCCTGTGTTTGAATGAGCGTTGTCTGCGACAGCTCATGTCTTACAGCACGTTAAGATGAGCGGAAGAACAAATAGTTCCAATCCTATGCAACTATTTGCTAATGTACTACTATTTTTTTTTTTTTAACCAATTTGAAGCTTATGATAAGCACTAATTTTCATGGTAGCTAAATAATATTATCATTAGTTTAAAAAAAAACTTTTGGAATCGATATTTATTTGTGAGGATCTAGATTCTTGATTCAACATCAGTATCGGAAATATCGGTACTTTAGGATCGATCCACCCGTCCCTAATAATCATACGGTATCTCCACCACAGAATTCCACAGCTCAACTTGGCAGATTTCCTCAGAATTGGGACACACATCATTTGCAAATTTACACACATTCCTTGGCCTATGTGTGTTTGTTAGTTAAATATTTTAGATAATTTGATAATACCTTCAGCAGCCATTAAGACTATTATACTCTTACTCAATTTAACACCTTTTAACATTTTTATATTTAATTAGCGTGGAAAATGGCAAAAAATAGTCCAGTTCTGTCTGGGCCTAGTATAACCTAAACACTCAATTCATTAACGCATTCATGCATGTAACAGACATTTCTTTGATTGGTTAATATGCTTGATGAAAATAAACACATTGTAACTAGAAAATTTAGACATGACTGGAGTATACCTAATTGACACTTTTCAAATTGATTAAAGGAATAGCTCACCCAAAAATGAAAATTCTCATCATTTACTCACCCTCATGCCATCCCAGATGTGTATGACTTTCTTTCTTCGGCAGAACACAAAGATTTTTAGAAGAATATCTCAGCTCTTTTGGTCCGTACAATGCAAGTAAATGGTGATTAGAACTTTCAAGCTCCAAAAATAACAAAGGCAGCATAAAAGTAATCCATACGACTCCAGTGGTTTAATCTATGTCTTCTGAAGTGATGCAATCACTTTGGGTGAGAAACAGATCAATATTTCAATTATTTATTACTATAAATCTCCACTTTCACTTTCAGAAAGTGAAAGTGGAGATTGATAGTAAAAAAGGACTTTTAATATTGATCTGTTTCTCAACCACACCTCATATCACTTCTGAAGGCATAGATTTAACCACTGGAGTCTTATGGATTACTTTTATGCTGGCTTTGTGTGATTTGGAGCTTGAAAGTTCTGGTCACCGTTTACTTGCATTGTACGGACCAACAGAGCTGAGATATTCTTCTAAAAATCTTTGTTTGTGTTCAGCAGAAGGAAGAAAGTCATACATATCTGGGATGGCATGAGGGTGAGTAATAATTTTAATTTTGGGTGAACTAATACTTTAATTGTAAGCCGCAATTTGCTGCAGACATAATTGTAATCTCTATTTATTTATTTTTAGCTGAATTGTGCAGCACTAGAAGAGTCTAAAAATGACATTGAATGCAGCACTCATCGATTAAAAAAAAATGTCTTGGTGATGATACAAGCTCTATTTTACAGTGTGATCCTGGAGAGTGACCCTCAGCAGGTGGTCCATCGTGTCGCTTTGAGGGTAACAGACATTTCCCTGTTCTCCCTCTATTGACTTCCAATTATTCCATGCTGAATGTTAATCTGCTTGCTTTATATCTGTCGGCTCTCCTTGGTTTTATGTACTCTGATGCCACTGATGAGCATTATGAAACTGCTAGGCAGCTATTATGTTTGATTTCCAATAATCAGTCTCAAAGTATGAGACAGGAAGCAAGTCAGCAGTCTTAAAGTCCTCACCGTCTCTCTCTCTCTCTCTCTCACGTCTCCTACAGGGTGATGACGTGCCTCTGACAGAACAGACAGTCACGCAGGTAAGCGAAGACATGCCTCCTTTAGCGCTGACATCTGTCGTCCTATCCTTTCAGGCTCTTATGTTTTATAGTTGCTTGAAGATTTATTCATGATTCATTTGGAAAATGAGTCTGTGGTGGTCTGGTTTCATGGCTCCCACATTAAGAGTTCCAAAGCGGTGCCGTTAGCCCAGCTTTTCCGAGTTCCCGCGTGTGTCTGCCGCATGTAAACATGATGGCTAATTATTGGCGGCTGTCTGCCAGCGATGGCTCCCTGTGGCAGCTGTAGTCATGAGTGTGGACTGATTAATGTTCTCATTTAAGAGGCCCTGCGACAGGCTGCCTGTATCCCTCTCGCGTCAGTGATTAATGGCTGTCTCCTCGTCTTCCCCGCTGTATTGTTCTGCTTTGCCTCGCTCAAATTAAGATGATGAATTAATTCCTGGATGTTTTTGCTGTGCCTGCATTACTCGATGACAGGGTTTCCCTTATCGTTTGCACCTTTGTATGATAAGTTTGAGTTAAAAAGTTTTGTTTTCTTGCTTATGTAGTTTTTGTTTTAACCCTTTAAATGCATGGGAATTTCACCAAACACTCTTACATATTTGGGTCTTTAGAGACCCGGCACTTATATCTATCACAAATGGATCTACAAAATCCCTAGATAAATACATATTTTCTAGACAATTAGAAAAAAATACAATAGAATATATTCTGATATTTTATTTTTCATGTATCAAAGAGATAATGCAACAAATCTAGAACAGGATTAATTACTTCCACACTGAAATTTCATGAGGCAACTGGCTGTCAAACACATACACATAACACATAAGATACACAAGTATTTTCTCAGGCATGTATTGAGTCTAAATAGATGCACAACTTACATAATTTCAGTAGTACACCCAACTGACAATAGTCAAACCATACTGTTCATGTGTTGTACTTGCTATAGTTTACTTCCATGTTGTTTCTTCATCAAATAGCAATGTCAAATGTAAATCAAGTCAATCACTGAAACATCAGTGCCATTTTGAGTAAGAAATAGCATGTATATTATGTATTTGTTCACGCAAATGGAATACTGATAATTCATTGTTCCACAGAAAAGCAATGTGATGAAATATTTATTTGTATAGTTTTAGTATTCATTTATCTTGTAATAAACAACAACAACAACAAAAAATAGATAAGAACCTTATATAGATATTAAAGGTGCTGTAAGCGATAGAAAGGTATGCAAAAAACGTTCCTACTCCCTGAGAGAGATTACTGAAATTGAAATTGTACGTTGAAATTTAAAGTGTTATAAGATATCTCACTGGTCTCTGTAAACAGCAAACAAAGATTTTTCTGTGGACCGCGGACAATGGCGCTTTTTCCGCGTTTTCATAGTATTGTAGTTTCAATGAATTATTGAGGTATAATGCATTTTTATGCCATGTTGTTCATAGCAGTTGTCAGTTGAGGGTGCTATTTTGCAGCTGATGTTTATAACAACCATTTCTGCTCTCAATAAAGCTCATTTTGTTATCTTTGGAGTTCAGGGTTTGGCAAGAGGAGGCGTGGCTAATCCAAGTAGAACGGCTAAAATTGCTTACAGCACCTTTTAAATAATCATTAAAATATAATTTATGGAAGTGCAAAAGAAAAAAAAACTGACACTATTACATACCCTAGGGTCTCTAATGACCCTATACATTCTTGGTACTTTAATAATATTTTTATTTGGTTTTGTTTTTGTTGCAATTTTGGAATTATTTATGTATTTATTGTGTTACACTATTTATAAGCGAGAGATACTAAAGGAATACTAAAGAGGTATGGGCACAACTCCAAAAAAACAGATGAGGTACAGGGGGTGGAATGAGGTCCCGGGTCACTAAAGACCCAAGGTATGCGTTTAAGGATTAAATACAGTGGGGTCTAAAAGTATTCTTTTTCTTTCTTTTATTTTTTTCTGTATTTATACCTGCTTTTATGATTTTGAAAAATTTAAAACAAACCTCCTTACAGTATATTGGTGCTCTCTCATATGCAGGGGCGTTTGTAGACTTATCACCAGTGGGGCACAGGTGCCCCTAGAATTCATAAAGTGTCACCTTTTTTATAGGGGGGTCCCGGGGCATCTCTAGGGGTCTCTAAGCATTCAACTGTAGTGATTTTGGGAGTTGGTTTTTTTTTTTTTAGTTTTTTTTTTTTATTACTTTTGTGTAGCATTAATGTAACTACTGTCTGGTTTCACTAGTAATTTTACATCTACAATAAATGTCATTGTAATAATAATTGTGCCTAAATCTTTGACAAGCAAATAAGTATTCATAACCTGAGAGAGGAGGGGCACAGGGGGCTGAAGGAATATTTGATATGTTTATGTATATTTTGAAATGTTAACTTCAACAGGCATCACAGTTGGTCTTTTGTTTTAAATAGGAAACCATATTTTCCAGATCGGTATATGGTTCACCCTCATGATTTATTTGAACATTTTTACTGGGGCACAGGGGAACTTTACTGCTGCTCATGCCCCAGTAAAAGGGGTCTAGCGATGCCCCTGCACAATTTCAAGGTCACTAATCAAATGTAAACAAATTGATGACTTGATTCAATTTTTCACTCAAATTGTTATGCTGAAAATATAATTTTTATATACATTTTTGCACAAGAAACATGCTAAATAGAAGCAATTTCACTACTGGTTTCAGACATTTGGACTTGTATCTTTAAGAGAGGGTGTGCTAATGTTTTTCCTTGACTCTAACTTAATTGTTTTCAGTTTTGAAAACTGAAAAGCAGCACTTTGATGGATGCTTGTCTTTTAGGACAAATGATGACTCAAGATGACAAACGTATTCAAATGTAATTACCTGTTGTAGCTTTGGAAACAGCTACGTTTTTTGGGGAGTGGTTTGGTCTATCCTTCAGTGAGTGATTGAATTTGCTGAAGAGGAACACAAAACACTTAAATAAATGATCCTGAAGCTGGTGCTTCGTTCTAATTAAATGTAACTAATTATTTGGCAAATCATAATTTGAAACATCAGATCATAATAAATTGGCAGCACCCACTTTCATATATTCAAGATCCTAATGACACCTCAAATTAATTATAACCACTATTATAATCACATTTAAATGTGCACCAAGTAATTTTTTCTGCAAAAAAAATTTACACTTAAATGAATAGTACTTCTGATCAATATGTTTAATGATGTACACCTTCGGACACATTAGACCCTTTTGGTTTCTGAATATGTTATTCATAGGTGACAAATACGCCTGCAAATTGGGTATTTCTAAAATTGGA
The DNA here is from genome assembly GCF_019703515.2 of Myxocyprinus asiaticus. Lineage (NCBI taxonomy): Eukaryota > Metazoa > Chordata > Actinopteri > Cypriniformes > Catostomidae > Myxocyprinus > Myxocyprinus asiaticus. The sequence goes on along the minus strand of NC_059372.1, from coordinate 11,424,241 downwards.
TCAGTCACTAAAAGCGGTTGGTCATATCGACCAACGAAGCATTATTAATAGACATTAATAAATGGCCATTACATGTTTTCAGTGAGTCTTACATAATAATATAAATACTGTACATAGTATTCTGGGTAGACATCTTGGTTTTAACTTTTTTTTATTATTATTATTTCTAGGTGCTACAGTCAGCTAAGGAGCAGATTAAATGGTCTCTACTCCGATAGGACGCATCTGGTTCCGTTCCTAAACTGAGATGAGGGAAATAAAGGAGACAACCCCACTTTTCATCACTCCTGTCCAATCTGTCCCTTTTCTCTTGATAAAGTGCATGCCCACTGAAAACGACTCACTTGAAGATAAGGCCAAGGACATTTCAAATTAGAATGTCGAGACGAGAGAAAGAAGCCGGCATATTCTTGGTGGGACTTTTTATTTTTAGGGAAAAGTACCAGGGCGTGTGTTTTGTTTTTGTTTTGTTTATCCCATTCCAGTAAGCTCTGTATATATGGCTGGTTTTGTGAATGATATCATTGTTGTGCTGTGAGAATTATTACGATTCATGTACATTCCAGTGGTTGGTCTTGTGCTCCATTCTTCCCTCTGACCCTTGTTTTGATTGAAGTAAAGAGAACCATTTCATCCTAGTTCTTCTTCAGTGTTTTTTCTCAGGTTTGCAGATGCGATCATGAATCTCCCTCACCAATATTTTGAGGTCTGTTTACTATTTGTGTGTTTTAACCAAATGGCTTTATTAAGACTAGTAATTCATAGTTATTCATGTAGTAAGATTAGGCTCATTTAATTTACTGTTATCACTCATACTGACTTTGACAACATTAGAAAAGTAAACATCTTAAGCATTAAAGAAATATTCCGGGTTCAATAAAAGTTGAGCTCTGTTAACAGCATTAGTGGCATAATATTGATTACCACAAAAAAAAGAAAAAAATCTGGTTTGCAGTGAGGCACTTACAATGCAAGTGAATGGGGGCCAATCCGTAAACGTTAAAATATTCACCGTTTCAAAAGTATCGCCAGAAGACATAAACAATATGCATGTTAACATGATTTTAGTGTGAGAAAATCGCTTACTAACCATTTCTGTGTAAAGTTATAGCCAATTTTACAATGTTACCATGATGATTTAATGTCAACAAACCCTAAAACCCTGAAATGGCTGTAAACATAAAGCTTTAAACAACTTTAGAGCTCAGATAATACATGAGTTTTAACAGAAGAATTAATGCAAGTACTTTTATAAAATTATAAGCTTCACATTTCTGCCTTTAAACCCTCCAAAAATTGGCCCCTTTCACTTCCATTGTAAGTGCCTCACTGGAACCTCGATTTTTTTTTTTTTTTAAAAGAACAAGAGGGACGAGTCTAAATTTTTTTTGTGGTAATCAACATTATGCCAAAAATGCTGTCCATTGAGCTTAACTTGTATTGAACCCGGAATATTCCTTTAAAACAGTTTTAATGTAAGTTTGTGTTCAATATTTTTATTATGTTTAAACTTACTCATAAAAACAATAAGCCATTGTGAACATTATAATTGTTGCTGCACCTGTATTCATAATATATTGAAGTTTATTGATAATTTATAATAAATACAAAGCAATATAGGGATTTTAAACACTCATGATACATAACTATATATATATATATATATATATATATATATATATTATTTGTATTCTAGTTCTCAATTTTTATTTGTTTCGATATGATTCAATTTGTGTATTGTTCCAAGTTTTTTTGCCTGGACATTTCTAATAATAACTTAGTCAATCCAACAGCGGCCTCTTCTGGTGTCAGATTAAACACACAGTCTTATAGCATTTTACCATTCACTAAATTAACGGTTGAAACGTTCGGTTTTTGTTGCCCTTTTATGATTCTCAGGCACTTTTTACTCCAATATGTGTGTAAAATTACAAGTGTTCCAATACACTCACAACTGTGAGGTTAACGAGTAGCTTTCATTTTAAATTAATTGTGAAGTTTTAATTTGAAAAGACTTTCAAACAATGGCACAAATTTTAGAGTTCCTAAAAACAGGCTGTTGTTTAAAAACGTGGAGAAAAATGAACATTCTAGAATAAAAAGTGATCGTTGCAAAACGCACGTGGTTAATGCGTGTGCGCGCACGTGTGAGAGAGCGCCAAAATACTGTAAGGAGGTTTGACGGCTTCACATGTCTGCTTTTTCCATGGTGGATTCCTCCCCTCTCTCTTGTTTTAATGCAACTGAAAGGTTTCCCCTCGAGAAATGGTTGTGAAAAAATAAACAGTATATCATGTACATACCTTAGAATAGCACATAGGACACGGTTATCACACTGGGGGGCGGAGACTAGAGAAATGTATTCTCAAATGTCTCTATGTCCGATGCCTTAAAAGAGATTTTTATTAGGGTACATGGCGTCAAAAAGAAAATCCCGCTGCATTGCTTCAGAAAGACGTCGAATGATTTAGAGATAACATAGCAACTATTTCAAGAGATAGTTCACTCCAAAATGAAAATGCTGTCATCATTTAGGCACCCCCTTAATGTTTTTACAAACCCACATGACTTTCTTGTTTACTGTGGGACACTTAAGGAGATTTAAGGAGGGCAAAATGTTAGCCTCAATCACCATTCACTTCCATTGCAAAGGAAAATATGCAATGAAAGTAAATGGTGACTGTCATTCTGCCTAACATCTCATTTGTGCTTCAGAAGCTGGAATGGAAACTGCTCTTCACTGGCTTTAATCAGGGGTTACAAAGGTTCGCCGCCATGTGGGATATGCAGTTGTAATAAGAGACAGGTTTAGGATGGGGCTTGTTCAGGCCAGTCTGGTTCTTCTAACACACAGCTGCAATTCTGTTTATCTCACAAAGGGAGAACTTTATTGGCACTGATTCAGCACACCTCCGTAACCTTCCATTCCTCTTTATAATGCCTTGGCATCCATATGAAAGTAGTTGGGAATGTTTCCTTTGTCTCTGCTGATATCCTAAAGCATGTTGTTTTGAGGAATGAAGCATCGCATTGGCCGCTGATCGCCTCACCCTCCCAGAGGGAGTTTCCTAACCCGCGTCTTGAAGAGGCCAAGTGAGCGATGGCGTTTTATCTCCAAAGCATGAGAGCCTTCAGCTCTTAATTTATTTGACCAATTGAGTTAAGTAGCTCTTTCAGTATGAGGTCATTGATTATGATTCATTTGTGGATGGGTAAGAGTCGTAGATTAAAACTGAAGACGACTCGCTCATCTGTGTCTTTTGAAGTGTACAACAAGCTCAGATTAAATGAGGCTTTAAAGATATTATCACTTGTAATAAAGGAAAATGTAGTTGAGTGAGAGGGTAATGCCTAAGAAAACGTACAAGTAGGGTCTATCCTTGTCAACTTTAAAGGAGAAGTGTGTATTTTGTTTATGTTAAAATACTTTCTCCTATCCCATTTTAATATGCCGAAAAAAACGACAAGCCATTTGAAGGTTTATTCCCGTAAAATGTAAACATAATGACTCTGTGGCGCAATCAAAATATTGCTCTGTTTTTTTGAGCATCCCGACTAGCCCAACATTGCAACACCGGCTAAACCAATACAGTCAGTTTGGCACAGAGCTAACTTTTTGACCAATCAATGGCAGGCGGGGAGAGCATTCAAGAGTTTGAAAACAGTTCAACATCAGCTGCGGTTGCGCCTTGCTTTTCTGAACAGCGAGATTTGCCAGATGCAGTCGGGGGAGAAGTTGAGAAGAGAGCTGTCAAGCCGGACATTTTGCGCTTCCCATCGTGTGCTGGACCTACATCAGTCTTTGCAGATCGTGCAGTGTTTGCTTTCTTTATTGTAGACGAAGTGGATGCAATAGAAATTCAGACAGAGGCTTGAATTTTACAGCTAATAACCAGAAACACTATTCATTTGAATAGGTTGTGCTGCAAATACAGTGCCTGTGTGTACAAGAAGAAAATTGAATATTGAATGGGTAAGTATGCCATTGTGAACACAGACCATGAAATGTACATCATCGTTGTCATCAGAGAGTCTGGCCAATCGCAAATAAGCTGCGTCGTCATCAGAGCTTGTGAAGCCGCTTTGGAGCAACTACACCGGGTGAGCCAAGTAGCTGGTCTCGACTCTCTTGTGGTACTTTGATGGCATACATCATGTGACGTGTCAGTAAAGTCGGGACAAAATTTCTAACCGGCATGCATTGCTTCAAGGCAAGCAGCAATCGCTCTGCACAGCGCTGCATGAAGTCGAACACATCTATTATTTTTGTAAAAGAGCGCAACAGTGCCCACCCACTTTTTCAGCCATTCAGGTTTCGGAAGTATTTTTTCCATTTATTTTATTCTAGGCTTTTAATAAAATCCTTCATAAAAAAATTCTAAGCCATTAACCAAACCAACCTGCTCTGAGGTGAATCATAACATTACAAACTTTGAGTTGAAGCAAAAAGTATTCTGCTATTAAGCAAGATTTTGAAACAATGAAGTTCAAATAACGTGCACCGATGGTTTCAACAGAGGCATATAGCATTGATTAACAACCTTGAAGCTCATGGTTTGTTTATAATTTATTGTTAAAAATCACATTTGTCTATGAAAAATGAAGGGTATTTTTACTTCCTCAACCAGGCTGTTGCACTATATCTGTTTGGTGATGCACAGAAATTACACATTAGCTGTGTCCCAAATCGCTTACTTCAGCACTATTCTATGCCATTTTGTAGTGCAAGTAGTGTGTTGACACTGAAAATGCAACGAAAAAAGGATACAACGAGTACCCAGACATTGTACTACTTTAACCGAAATTACGAAGGCTTGCATTACGTAGCGGAAAGGGCAGGATTGCCTTGCCATAATGCTGGCTTGACAGTCAATTGAAATTAATGGGAAATGTGGCAACTAGCGAAACTCCTGTGAAGACGGCACCTTGCAAATGTGAGTTGAATGCTTTACCTCATACCACGCTGTGTGAATATGTGTTTTATTTGAGATACAAATGTTGGACTGAGGTTGACTAATGTGCTAAAGCTAGTGGCAACATGTTGCAAGGATTAGTGTGGACGTGGCCTGAGAGGACATTAGACTTTGAAAATACATACACTAGATGGCCGAGGGCATACTAAATAGTGTAAGTACACAGTATATAGTGCCTCATTTGGGACACAGCAACAGTTCACCTTTAACTCGTATATTGATGCTATGCTAATACCCTTGAAGAATATGTTCCCTCGTCTTCTTCGAAATATCATTCTGTTTACGACCTGAAGCAATCACCATACTGATGCAGCTGATTTGAAAGGCATGTTCTTTACCCTTTGTGTATTAAAGAGAGTGTAGGTTGTTTTCAAGGTTGCTGAGGGCAATGTCAGAGCCGGTATAGATGGCAAAGGGGTAAATGTGCAGATCAGCCTTTTCTACGACCCCAGCAGGGCAGAGTCAGGGTTAAATCTGACCTTTTTCCGTCTACGCCCCACCAACATTCCTGCCGTTCCATTGGCCTTTCATACAGATATTCCAGCAGCACCTTCGGGCAGTCGATGACAGCCTTTCATTGACTAATTACAGTGGCACGGCTGTAAAAAGGCAAAAAGGTAATTTATATTAATTATAGTGGAATGAGTATAATAGACTGAAACAGCGTGGCTTGACACGCTGTACAAAACATGCAGTAAAATTGTCAGAGGCGTGAGGACTAGAGGCCTGTAATTGATAGATGCTTAGTGCGTGTGTGTGTGTAATGCGGAATGTGTGTGCAGCAGTCAATAAATGATCATCATCTGCAAGCTTAAGGAGTTTTTATGTCATCAACGGAGTATTGCATCTTCACTCCAGCAGCCTCGAACAGACACTAATGGTTGCAGCTTTTAATGTGACTGCATGCATGCTGCATGCATGCATGGCTGTGGCCAAACATTGAAAAAGAAGGTAGGAAGGCTACAAGGCACATCCAAATTCAATGTTTGCATCACAACCTGTCTACTAATATGCCTTCATCTTGTTGGTTTTTGAAGGAAGCATAGATGTGTGCTTCGCTGCCTATGATCAGAGAATATTAAGCCCAAGACGGACCAGTTGTATTAAAATCAATGGGAGAAATTGGAACACCCAATAGGGCAGATGTAGAAAAGGAAGTTCTGCCTTACAGGTAAAAGAGCCAATCACCTTTTAGATACAGACATCGCCTGTCAGTTAAATCAAGAGCATGCAAGCGTATTAGCTGGACCAGCCTGAAAAGTAGCATTTTTTTAGCGTGATCTGAGCTAAAGAAGCACAATTTATGATACCATTGTTGTCATATTTTACTACAGATTTGCCCCGGAGCATTCCCAAGATGGCCACCGAGTGGACTGACTTGCCTTGAAAGAGACTTTGCTATGATATCCAACAATCCTTTGTGTAATTTGGTGGTTAGGGGAGCCGTTGAAAGCAATAAAATAGTTTGTAAATGATTCAATTTCTGCCAAAATATAAGCATTGTAGTTGTTAAATATGTTATTGGTTGTCACTAAAGCTCATTTTAATTTGTTGTAGATCATTAGACATGACATTATGGTACCTTGGAAGTCTGTCTGAAATCTGTGCCCTAAGGAGGTACCTTCATACACAAAACGCTGCCTGTGAAGTCATTGAATGACTGGGCAGTGAGGCAGCAAGGCAGCTGCCTTAACTTTCGGACACAGCCAAAATCTTACACCATGCATGCTTATTACAATCAGAGTCAGATTCAATTTGCAGGTGAGGGCGACACAAAAGCGCCAGTGTTTCATACAAATCACGCATGCAGCTCAGGGCCGAAGCTGAGCAAACAGCATTGCTGCGATATGTAGGTAAATTACGACCTGCTCCTGGTAAAGGCAAATTTAGACAGGTCAAATTCATCAAAAAACCATAGAAAATGACTTGGAATAGAGGACATATGGAGTGTACAAATGGATCCGTACACAACCAGGCTGAGATAAGAGTTAAGACTGTATTTGGCTTTGCCGAGGTCCCCAGGTTAGCATGGTCGCTAACGGAAACGCCTCTGTATGACCTGATGTGTTTTATGGCGCCTCTCGCCCTCACAGGGCCTGTTTATGGATTCCCGTCGAATAGAAAATCATTTTACCTTGGAGGCAGAGGGAGCCAAAATCAACAGCAGTGCCAAAGCTTTTGCTGTTACAGTAGTATTTCAACAAGCTATTCTATCCTGCATAAAAATAACATCTTCTTTGCAGTATTTTACGTAGATCCTTGCTGAAGTTATTTGTCTCTTGAAATCATCAGGAACTGTCAATTTTGCAGGTTTTAAATGTGTAAAAGTAAACTTTACAGGTGTATATGTGTACTTAGGAAATCCTGGAGATAAATCTGGTATAATGACTGCTAATGGGTAAGAAGAGATTCTAAGCTCCCATACAAGTATCCCATTAAACCTTGGAGCAATTTCATAACTACACAATGTTTACACAAGAACACATTAAGCGTTTCAAATGTACCATTCAGAAAGGCTAAGATGTTATTGCTTTGGCTGGATCTTGGTGTAAGAGTATACCTTATTTTCATATCACATGACGGAGAGTTTAAAAACACATAAATTCTAGCAAAGGCACGCTACATTTATCAGCCAGGCTGTTGGATATGTCTACAAACCTGTTTAGACATTTCTATTTTCGATTTGCCTGTGCCATTAGTCACTGAATTTGGCTGCGGTCCCCCATTGAAAACAGGGCTGTCGATCTGTGCTAGAGATGGTTGCTGAGTATGTGGCTCCGTAAGCTGCAGCCTGTTGACATTTTAAGAGACGGGGGCCCTTCTTTCCCTCCCTGTGATTTAGAACGAGACTAAAATCTCCCCTAAGATTCAAAAGCCCACCCTTCTGTGTTACAGAAGCACGCACACACAGACACACAAACAGCCTCTCTTTAGCTGCAAATATCTACCAGTGTTGCCATGTCCTCTTAATATAGAGTAAGTGACTTATAAGGGCTTGTTTTTTTATGAAGCTGCTTTTAAATATGGGCAGTCGCCCATTAATTATATAAACAATAATTAGTTAAACAAAATAACACAATTAATCATGTCCCCTTCCCGCAATCAGGAATATTCCTACCATCTGAGCAATTCAAGCTTGAAGTACCACCCGTTTTCAGCAGGGGGTAGTAAGCGATACTCCAGCTGCATAGGAAACATGCAACTGCACAGACAGCAAACCACACTTAGGCTTGCTTGACACTAGCAACAGCACAAGATTCCGAGTTATTGCATTCAAACACAGCCTGGATGGCAATTCCGAATGCAGGTATCTTGAGATGTGTTTTTCTGAGTTTCAAACTGTTTACTTGACACAGCGACCTAAAAACGATACGTTTATGATGCGACACAACTAAAGTGAGGTCTACACTCCAAAAGTGTCCTTCTGACTCATGTTAACATTAACGCGTCCTTAGAAATGCCCTTTTAATAGACTTAAATCTATCCAGGACAGATGGATGAATTCAATTGCAAAATGTATTGTGGACTATAGGTCAATGATAGACTCATGGTGATTAATATAGAATCAAACAATATCTTCTAAAGCCACTTTATGTATTGTCTTGTCAATGCTTTACTCTTCTGTCACAACAATGGAATGCATTTTAAATATCTGATTTATTATATTAATAATATATATTATAGCTGTAATTATTTAAATATATCTATTTATAATTATTTATTCATTAATATTGAATTATTGTAATTTGAGGGAATGATATTTATATATGCTATAAATTCTATGAATTAATCGGCATATCATGATTAATTCGACTGAAAATTTTAATCGATTGACAGCCCTATATATATATATATATTTTTTTTTATTAATCCAGAATATACTAGCATTTTTGGGTTTGCTTTTTATTTATTTATTTTTTAGTGTTTGGTCCCCATCTAAATAAGCTGTAATTACAGTATCACAGTATCGGAAATATTGACTCGGTTTGGAACCCACACGCTCTCTTATTCATGTGATTCATGCAAGAAGAGCGCTCATGCCTCGCAACTGGATTGTGACAATGAAAATGATTGTCTTGGTGAAATAATGGAAACTCTGTTGACTTAGTCCATACATATATTGCAGATCTTGCAATAAGTATATTGAGATAACCATGAATATAAAGAGTAATATACAGATGTGCTTGAGGAATTTGCAATCCTTGAGTCACAAGCCTGGACATTTGTGTTTTTTGCAAAACTCTTTTATTAACACACGATTGTGAACCATGAACCTTGCAAACTTTGGCAAGTCCAGCAACCTGTTTTAGCCTATTTCGTATAGCCTGCTTACTTTTAACCCTAAAAAAGGAAAGAGTGGAAAATTATTAGCAAAAAATAATTTCATGTCACTTTTTATTTTGATTTAAGTAAAACATATCCAAAGGAATTTTTGATATATTTGATATATTTTGGATTTTATGAGTTGATCTCCCAGGATACATTGCCCTATTAAGGTACAAAAAAGTCATAGTCATCAATATTTCTGTGGTTTATTTTATGCAAAAAAATTTTCCCCTCTTATTTTAAAACATGTCATACATATGTATGTGTGTGTGTGTGTGTGTGTGTGTGTGAGAGAGAGAGTGAGAGAGAGAGAGTGTAACCAGTGCTGGGCAGATTTCTTGTGAATTGTAATCAGATACTGATGACAAATTCAATGACAAAAAATGCAATCAGTAATGTAATTTTGTAGATTACATTTTGTGGGGTAATATAATCTGATTACTTTTGGATTACTTCCAACCTAATTCTGTTTTATTTGATGCCACATGCATTTGAGTAGGATAATCTTGTATCATTTTAACATAAAAGCACAATAAGAAAGAATGTGTATTCCATTCTTTACAAAAAAAGAGCCTCACAAAAAATCTCATGACATTTTTAAAAAGTGCATTAAACATTACATGAATGAACATTACATCTAACAGCAATGACAGTGCATGGACAAAGTTTATAATTCAAAACACTGAGACATTAAGCTCAGTTTAAGTGCATAAAACAATAGAAACATTACGAACATTAATTGGTCATGAAATCATAAAATCAACATAAAATGATTATAAAATGAACAAAAATGAATGACCATAAAATCAACAACAATGACGTTGCTAGGTATATCAGTGGAAGGCTGATTTAGAATTAAAAATGCAAAAGATTGAAAAAAGAGAATGATTAGGGTGATCAATAAATTAACAATTTACTGTCATTGCCTTTTTAAAATGTAATCATGTAATTCATAAAAAAGTAACAGTAGTCCGATTAGGAATATTTTTAAATTTAATTTAATCCAATTACAAGTACTTGATTTTTGTAATCTGATTACATATTCCAGATTACATGTAATCCGTTACTACTCAGCACTGTGTGTAACAAAACTGAGAAAAGTTTAGCTTTAAGGTTGCATGTATGACATGTGTAAGTGTGTATGTGTAATATTGTGGTTTAACCCTTTTTCTTCCCTTAATTTGGCAACATATCTCAGGGGATACACACACTTCAAAATGTGCTAAAAACAACGTATGACTTAATTTGCTGCTTCCGCATTTTAAGACAATGTTCACAATTAATATTAGCAGTTTTACAGTATTTTTTATACTGAAGAAAAGTAAGATTAATATATAATTAATTATCACAAAATCAGCATGTCCTGCACCATTGGCGGCCATGTTGGTTTTAGGTCAGGCTGATTTAAAGATAACAGAAAATTTGAAACAAGTCATGTGACCCACATACTATTCTCAAAACAGACACAACTACACTGCCTGGCCAAAAAAAAAAAAGTCACCGTTTGGATTTCAGAATCAGAATCAGAATGAGCTTTATTGCCAAGTATGCTTACACATACAAGGAATTTGTCTTGGTGACAGGAGCTTCCAGTACACAACAATACAAAAACAGCAGCAAGACTTTTAATAAATTGATAAATAATGAAAAGAAAAAAGTATACACACACACATACTTATACGTAGTGCAAATCTAAATACACATCAGTTTTAAGGCAGCGTTATGATCTGGAGTTGCTTCAGTTGGTCAGGTCTAGGCTCAGCAACGTTATGCGGCAATAAAATGAAGTCAGCTGACTACCTGAATGTACTGAATGACCTGGTTATCCCATCAATGGATTTTTTATTTTCTGACGGCTTGGGCATATTCCAGGATGACAATGCCAAGATTCATTGGGCTCAAATCGTTAAAGAGTGGTTCAGCGAGCATGAGGAATCATTTTCACACATGAATTGGCCACCACAGAGTCCTTACCTTAACCCCATTGAAAGTCTTTGGGATGTGCTGGAGAAGACTTTACTCAGTGGTTTGACTCTCCTTTCATTAAATGTTTGTTGTGAAGCATAAGGTTGTCCAAACAATGCCATGACGAATACACGCCATGATCAAAGCTAAAGGTGGTATTGACTGTATTGAGCCGAACCACTCCGTAAAGTCTTCTCCAGCACATCCCAAAGACTTTCAATGGGGTTAAGGTCAGGACTTTGTGGTGGTCAAGGGTGTTTTTTTTTTTTTTAATAATGTTTTAAAGTACATAGTGTTAAAGAACACAACGTTTGATCTTTGAAAGTTAGTATAACCTTTTAGTTTCAGTAGTATCAAAGTCTTTCTAGCAAGTCACTGTCGGCCATCTTTGGAATGCTCTCAGGAGGTTATATCCAGTCATGACAGTGCAGCTCCTATCTACTTGAATGGGGAAAGACCGAAATCTCCAAAACGGTTGGTCAAGATTGCAATCAAAGAACATATTTCAAATCAGAAGTAAAATCTGACCACATTGGTATCATTAATTGTGCTTCTTTAACTCAGATTACGCTAAAAAAATGCAATTTTCCTGGCTTGTAAAGCTATTGAGCATGCACATTCTCAAGTTGATTGACAGGCGATGTATGTATCTAAAAGCTGATTAGCTCTTTTACCTGTAAGGCGGGACTTCCTTTCTACATCTGCCGTTGGCTGTTCCAGTTGATTCCATTCAGTTTCTGCTAAGTAGTCTCTGGTAAAAATTTTATATTTATTTTATATAAATGACACCTCACAGATTTTAACTTAACATTTATACTTTTATTATAAAGTTTATTATACTCCAATATTTCCACAAAGAATGGCCCCATGCGTATCAACAGAGGTCTAGGCTATAGCATAGAATATCCACAGACCCTAGAAAAGCCCCTGACTATAGCTTATATATGTGATTTTTAATCGCCGTTGTTGTCATTTTGAGTTTCTGGCTTTCCTAGCCATTCACACACGCAAATGAAAAACTGGTACAAACTGTGATCGGAGGCAAGTCGCTCATTTTGTCAGACCAGACTTCTCTTGCGAGATCTGGCAACACTGATACAGAACATCTGGTCAGCACACTTAGCAACAGGAGCCCGTTCAAACAAGCCACAGGTCAATGTTTCATACACTTAGACATGTTGCGTTCCCATTTTTATGTCATATCATATAAAGAAGTGTTTGAGGTTTGCATCTGACAAGCTATCACACATTTCAAATGGGCCAAATGTGTATAATGAGTGTCGTAATCTGAAATAATCTTGACAGAGTTGGTGATTAAACCAGTGATGTAATTGTTGAGCACGATGTGGCCATATTTCACTTTTGTTGCAGACATTCAATGTCACACGCATAGCAGTGGTAGCAATTAAGCTTTATGACATTTGTCTTATTTTGTGTGTTACCCTGCCTGAAGGAAGGCTTAAATGATGCGTTCGCATTCTTATGTGGTCATGTTTGGTTTTGTTCCACACAAGTTTTCACTGCTTTCTGATTTCAAAACACTTTGATTTTCACCCATTATGGGTTTACAAATGAGTCTTTGGGTAACCAAAGTAAGATGAGGTAAATTTTTGCACAGCTTTTCCTCATCTTTCCATCTCTCTCTCTCCCTCATATATATACTTCCATTCCCCCCTCACTCAAGCGGATTCCCCATCTGTACCACAGCGCCCGTTAACAGACGCTGCCTTGACAGATTTACAGCTGCTGTCCCACCATTGGCTGGCTGCATGACAGGTTGATTTAATGCTCGTTTCTGATTGGCTCGGGAGTGACAGGCAAAATGTATGGCTGCTCTGTGATTCGACGCTGGTTGTCTTTGATGTAAGTTATGGCTCTGTTGCTTATGCGACGCAGAAACGGTGTCAGGTTTCAATCGTAAAACGCACTCCCCCAGGGAACGTGCAAGGAGCGTTCAACATTCCTGACGTCATGAGGAAAAAGAGGAGGAGGAGAGAGAGAAAATGATTTGTAGCTGCAGTCATTTTCACTCACACAGGCCTGCTTCAGTTTCTGTGTGGAATGTGTTCACATTGAACTCTCTGACTCAAAAATAATATCCTATTCCAACACTCAAAAGAAAACATCTCGTGTGCAACCCACAAATTTGGACGATCAAACAAGCCGATTCATCTCAATCATCAGTCAATCAGAAATGTAAATACCATTTTCGAGTCACTGTCATCGCAATATCCCATTTCTGTTGGGTTGATGTTTACTTACAATGAATTTGTGGCCTGCAAATGATAACAGTTGAAAGTTGTAATTCTCTTGGTTAAATCCTCACAGTACAATTTGCTAAATAATGCATTGCATTTTCATCCCTCAACCCCTCCTGAATATGGGCGAATTCCAAACTGCGTTTTTGCACCCTTGAAGGGCACTGCGGGAAGGAGACGCCACATGAAGGGGTGTTTCAGTCAAAAGTGAGCAACTCAAGCCCTCCACGAAGGGCCCTTCCACAAGGCCATTAGCGAAGGGTACGTGCGATGGTCATTTCGAGGAAGTAATTTGACCGTTTATGATCACGTGACCCTGGGTGGCGTGTCCTCGGAATATATTTTAAGGTTGTCGATCAGAACATATTACATGTTCAAACGCTCAGGCAAGCTTTATATCCACCTTTCTCCTATGTCCCGTGGTGCTTAGCGAGAAATGTTGGCATTATTTCCGTTATCAAGTAAACAGTTGTTGTGTATATATATATATATATGATTTTTGTAATATAATGTGAGTAGAACTTGCAATGGTTACTAGGGTGTTGCTATGCAGTTTCTGTGTTCTGGGTGTTTTTAGCACATTGCTATGCAGTTGCTAGGGTGTTCTGGGTGGTTACTAGGGTATTGCTATGCAGTTTTTTAGCGCATTGCTACACAGTTGCTAGGGTGTTCTGGGTGGTTACTAGGGTATTGTTATGCAGTTTCTGTATTCTGGGTGTTTTTAGCACGTTGCTATGAAGTTGGTAGGGTGTTCTGGGTGGTTACTAGGGTATTGCTATGCAGTTTTTTAGCATGTTTCTATGCAGTTGCTAGGGTGTTCTAGGTGGTTACCAGGGCATTGCTGTGCAATTTTGTAGCACATTGCTATGCAGTTGCTAGGGTATTTTTGTGTAGTTCCTGTTCTCTGGGTGTTTTTTTAGCATGTTGCTGTGCAGTTGCTATGGTGTGCTGGGTTGTTACTCGGGTATTGCTATGCAATTCCTGTGTTCTGGGTGTTTTTTAGCATGTTGCTATGCAATTGCTAGGGTGTTCTGGGTTGTTACTAGGGTATTGCTATGCAATTCCTGTGTTCTGGGTGTTTTTAGGCATGTTGCTATGCAGTTGCTAGGGTGCTCTGGGTGGTTACTACGGTATTGCTATGCTGTTTTTTTAGCACATTGTTAGGCAGTTGCTAGGGTGTTCTGGGTGGTTACCAGGGTATTGCTATGTAGTTTTTTAGCATGTTGCTATGCAGTTGCTAGGGTTTTCTGTGTGGTTACCAAGGTATTGATGTGCAGTTTTGTAGCACATTGCTATGCAGTTGCTAGGGTATTGCTGTGTAGTTCCTGTTTAATGTGTGTTTTTTAGCATGTTGCTGTGCAGTTGCTAGGGTGTTCTGGGTTGTTACTAGGGTATTACTATGCAATTCCTGTGTTCTGGGTGTTTTTTAGCATGTTGCTATGCAGTTGCTAGGGTGTTCTGGGTGGTTATCAGTGTATTGCTCTGCAGATTTTTTTAGCACATTACTATGCAGTTGCTAGGGTATTGCTATGTAGTACCTGTGTTCTGTGTTTTTTTTTTGTTTTTTTTAGCATTTTGCTATGCAGTTGCTAGGGTGTTCTGAGTTGTTACTAGGGTATTGCTATGCAATTTCTGTGTTCTGGGTGTTTTTTAGCATGTTGCTATGCAGTTGCTAGGGTGTTCTGTGTTGTTACTAGGGTATTGCTATGCAGTTCCTGTGTTCTGGGTGTTTTTAGGCATGTTGCTATGCAGTTGCTAGGGTGCTCTGGGTGGTTACTATGGTATTGCTATGCTGTTTTTTAGCACATTGTTAGGCAGTTGCTAGGGTGTTCTGGGTGGTTACCAGGGTATTGCTATGTAGTTTTTTTAGCACATTGCTATGCAGTTGCTAAGGTGTTCTGGATGGTTTCTAGGGTGCTGTAGGTGGTTGTCTACTGGCCCAAGTCAAAAGAGCCCACCCAACTCTCTATGATATTCTGGTCCCTAGATACTGTTGTCTCCTTTAATTTAGTTTTTTTCAGAGCAATCTTTAATTATTTAGCTCATTCGACATACTTTCCGTATATATTCGAACCAGTATTAATTCCTGCCTTACTAATGCCTTTTCTTGTACTCCAGGTTTAACTATCTTATAATTCCATCTAATAGTGTTGCATAAAGTATATTTCTTCTGATAAAATTGTTAAAACCCATGAGAAAGGATCGGGTGACAGTTCCATAAGATAAATGGCAGCATGCAATTAGTTCACTGTCACATAAATCTTTACTCTATCTCTTTATCTGTGTGTGCGTCAATGTGTGTGTATTTGTGTGAGGGTGTGTATGTGTAAGTGTGTCACTGTATACTCTCGTCCTCGCGTGGCCTAATGATCTTTTAGCCTGAGAACCCATATTCCTTTGAAACATGAGAACATATAGAGGTATCCTTGAAAATTTCCCTGAAATGATCAAAATCAGGTCTCCAGTGTTATCTCGCGCATTTATTTCCCTGTATAACTTTATTCCTTACAGATATTCACTAAATCTTGTGTCCGTATGACTGTAAGGTTTTGGTCTTAAGACATCATAAGAATGTCTACTCGTATCAAAAACTGTTTTTAACCATAGTTCTCTCTTGCTGCCCCGAGATAAGTGAGGTTGTATATGACTCATATCTCTTCAAAGCACTTTAAACTGTCTCATATAAATCAATGTATCATAAAACTGATCAATAGCAGCGGACTGCCAAAGTCACTTTGGCCTACTGTCTATCTGTTCGCTCATCTCCCTAAACGCTTTCACAACCAATGATTTGGAGATCAGTGTCGGCACGCATGAACCCCCGTAACAGCCGTGACCTGTGAAAATTTCTAAGGGTAAATAGCAAGGCCGGTGCCGTCTGTCAAAAGCTCAAGGATTCTTTAGACGTACACCTCCAGCTCACCTCTTACTTCACCTTTCCTATTCAGGTGGAAAATTGCAGTGGGACGGCATGAAGGTGCGCAAAGGCCTTCTCATCGTAACACGTAATTGTATAACATCCAAAGAGACGCATTATGGGTTTTTATCATGCGTGCCAGCATGCGAGTCACTGCATGTACTCGCATATCTCTCTGCTGGAGGCATATTGCATACTTGCACTCTCTGCTATGTTGCTCTCGGAAAATAACAGGACTCATAAATGTCTCAGTGGTAGAAACAATGACACAAACTGTTTATGGAAGGTCAGGGAGGTGTAAATGTTCAAACCTTTATTAGTTTAATCATTTTTTGGGTCTTATGCAAAAACAGTGACTCGATAAACAAATCATATCTGGGACCTGACATCACACCCATGCAAAATTAAAATGATAATCAACAGCCAGTAAAGGTTTAATATTGTATAAACCACATGAAAATGGCTGGATTTTTCAGTTCTGAGCTTATATGACAAGTTTTTTATTTAGTATTGAAGTAAAATTGTAATAAACCCCAATAAAGATAATGGCTCTGTGCCAAAATTTAGTGAGCTGCCTTGCTGTATACTGCCCACTGCCTACTGCCTTCTAGGCAGCATCCTAACCGAGATGGAACCTCATAAATGACTGATTTGGAACAATCTACACAGGCAGCTAATCTGCTCTACTCTAGTCTGCCACACAAATACTTTGATTACAGTTGATTCTGATCTATTTTTGACATTAGTTTGTTGCTGAATTAACGGAGCAATGCTCTACTGAGCATAAAAATAATTGCCACACACAAACAAATGGGTAAAATAATTTTATTGATACTTTCAATATTATAATATATTTTATACACTCAGTGAGTGTCTATCTCCTGCAAAAGACCACATTAGACACAACAATAAGTTAAAGATTTCCCAGTAAGCATTACTTTATGTAGGGAAAATTAGCCCTCCAAGATATATTATAATCTGAGAGGCCAGTTACTTTTTACAAAAAAATATAGCAGCGTCAGTGGTAGCCTTATGGTTAAGGATCTTGGCTAGTGACACAAAGATCACAGAAACACTTACGTGCTGTAAATAATACAGCTAATAACACTCAAGCTGGATGTCTGTGCAGTTGTGTCCACATTTAAGTTGCCTTTCACGTAACCCTCATTGAGGCCCCTGGAATGTTCCTGTGACCTAAACTACATCATCTATGGCCCCTTTACAAGAGGTCTTGACTCAAAAAGGGCCACCATTTAAGAATCACTGAGTCTCTAGTAGGAGTGAGGCCATGGGCTTCTCTAGTGAGGTCTGAAGCAGTGATGTGGGTCACAAAAAGCCACAGATTGATGGGGTGGCATGGGGCCACTGTATGTTAATGTATCTGTTGAGGCGAAATGTGCCTCTGTCTGAGAGTGATTTTAACGCTCTCGGAAGGATGCCGAGGCATTCGTCCTGTCATCAGGAATGTAGATGAGTCTTGAGCGAGATAAATCTTGACAATGAGGTGCTGGTCAACTGAGCCCGTCCCGCCACTTTGGGTTTCCCTTGTAAAACAGAGTTTAAGGGTTCAACAATGGAATCTTCACACAAAACAATAGGGGAAAATGAACATTAATGCAGTTTTGTGGTAATTGCATTTTTTTTTTCACAATAATGAAAGAAAAATGTGCATTGTGGTAGTTTAAGGACTCGAGGAGTAGTGTTAAAATATTGTTGAAATAAGAAGTTTCCCATTATGTTCACAATAAATATGAATATGAATGAAAGTTTAACAAAAGGTGGATTATGTGTTTCGTAATTAGTCATATTGCAAAATGTATTATTTATTTACTGCAATAAAAAGAACAGCAGTTGAGCAGTTCATTGCAATATACCATGTATCAAACTACAATTAATTGTGTACCATGAAACATACATTTTGGATATACCTACTTATTCTTTTTATTACTATTTTCCATGTTTTAGAATAATAGTAAATTCATCAAAACTTTAATATAACAGAAATATAAATATGGGAATTATATAGTGACCAAACTTGTTGACTGTGTTTCCTTCACTATCCAATCCAACTCATGCATTAAAATAAATAAATGACTTTTAGTTTTGTAAATAAATTCACATATAGGCTAACTATAAAAGTAATATTTAAAAAACTAATTTTAAACATTTAATGAGAAGCTTTTAGATAAAAAGGTTCACACGCTCCAGTGTGTCCAAACCATTGACTGATTGAATACGTTTTGCTGCAAATTTTATGTAACCTGGTTATCACCACAAAACTAATTTAGGGCTAAAATCTTGACCCTCATGGCTGCTTTAATTAACTAAAACTGGGTTAATCTAATGTTAATCCTGGTATTAATAAAGCAGCCAGCAAAGGAAATCCTTTAACTGCATGATTTCTTTTCCTTAATTAAACCCAATAAAAGTCAAAGAGTAAAATGTGGGTGTCATTTATCATTTCTCAACTTCCTATTTGCACTGTGTGAGGCCCTTAAGAGTGCTTATAGAAAACTAATTGTGCAGCTGCACATAAAAGTGTTTTCATTTTCAAAAGAATATACATGAACCGTATTCACAAATAAGTAGGTCAAAGAATGTATTTTTAATTCCCTGGCGTGCCACCAGCAGTTGGTGACAGTGATTCTTTATTGAGAGCACACGGCAAAAAGAATAACAATGAGCTAGTTAATTAATCTTCATCACCGCTTTGGAGAGTGATATTCTGTTCTGATTCAGTTGTTTTGTATGCGTATGTTGTTTAAAAATGATTAAAAGATTATATTAAAGCATGTAATATATATAAATGTTACATAAAAATCACACAAAATCACAAACGTTCAATCAGCACAGTTTTATATGCTCTCCAACAGATTCTTTTAATTCTATAGTAATTACCTGTCACATGTCCTGTGTGCTCTCTCATGGAGGAGTATGATTGCTTGAGTGACCCAGTTTAACTTTAACTCAAGAACTAGAGCGTCGATTGAGGTCCAAAACAAAGTTTGGCTATATAAAGTAGTTTGGTTAAATACAAGTAAAGCTCAATTGACAACATTTGTGGCAAAATGTTGATTACCACAAAAATTTATTTAGAATCAGGGTTCCAGTGAGGCACTTACAATGGAAGTGAATGGGGGCCATTCGTTAACGTTAAAATACTCACTGTTTCAAAAGTATAACCACAAGACATAAACAGAATGTGTGTTAACATGATTTTAGTGGGATAAATTTGCTTATTAACCTTTTCTGTGTAAAGTTATGTCCAATTTTACAACCTTGTTGCCATGACGACGTAAGGTTGGTGACAAATTACTAGGAGTTCATACCCTTATAACAGTTGTCCGCTGCAAAAACGACAATTTAAACAAATTTACAGCTCAAATAACACACGAGTTTAAGAAGAAAAATTTAGGTTAAGTGCTTTTATAAAATTATAAGCTTCAGATTTTCCTTTAAACCCTCCAAAAATTGGCCCCATTCACTTCCATTGTAAGTGCCTCACTGTAACCTCGATTTTTGCTTTTTCTTTTTTAAA
The DNA here is from genome assembly GCF_019703515.2 of Myxocyprinus asiaticus. Taxonomy (NCBI): domain Eukaryota; kingdom Metazoa; phylum Chordata; class Actinopteri; order Cypriniformes; family Catostomidae; genus Myxocyprinus; species Myxocyprinus asiaticus. Next base: position 11,404,264 of record NC_059372.1, on the reverse strand, counting down.
GAAAAGGAGGGACAAGTCAAAATTGTATTTTTTGGTAAACAACTAGAATATTGAACCTAGAATATTCCTTGAGGAATATACTATTGACAACATGTAAAACAGGGCTGGATTGGCAATCTGGCATACTGGGCATTTTCCCAGTGGGCCGACGCACTTTGTGGCCGATCAGGGGCGGACTGGCCATCGGGAGAACCGGGTGGGCCGAAACGGGCCGAATGGGCCGCGATAAGCTGAAATGAGCCGCCGCGCCCACTCCCACACCCCCACCACTCAACAACTTTTGGGCCAGTTTCTATGTAAAATCCCGGGCACATTTCTTGTCCCAGTCCACCCCTGGTGTAAGATCATGTAAATGCCTTAAGTAGTGTTCCTTTATCAGGTTTAATGTAGGTCATAAACGGTTTAAGCAAAAACCAATTGCAGATCTTCGCCCATTATTTCGATTTTGTTCTGCATGTAAACAACTTTACTGACGTTCTTACTGACTTATCCAATGTGTGCAAATAAATGCTGGTTTGTTACGTTGGCGGGTTTTTAAGAAAGATGATTTTTAATAGTTATTAATAGTTTTAATAGTTATTACTTTAATAGCATATTACTGTGTATGCAAATACGCTCTGTAAAATAACAGAAGGTTACTGAGTATTGCCAGAGTATTCATTTTGGTCTGTTACTAATTAGTCATTTACCTGATATTTTTCCTCCAAAGATTACAGTTGTCACCCTGGAGCTAACTGAAGTATTTTGATAGTTCATGGATGACCCTTTGCAGGGATAGAACCCACAACCTTCTTATTAGCTCATATTTTTAACCACTAGGTTACACAGACTTTAATATTACATTTCCGTCATTTTGGGGCCATGGTTTTAATTTGTGGCCCATGTATGCAGCTGTGTCTTGGGAGAATGAAATTTTAATGAAGATGGCTACCTCGCTGACGGGCACCGCACACCTCTGACTGGCTAAATATCACCTCTAATTAACACGTAAAGGTACGCTGTCAAGAGAATGACAGATGGTTGCGGTAATGCTAGAGAGGTTTGATTAATCTATGAATTAAACATTAAATAATGCTGTACATTCAGATCGATGTGAGAGGAGCCCTACATCAAGGGTTTGAGGGAGGGTTGGATGTGAATAATGCCAGCTGGATTTTAATAATACGACTATAGATTTTGAAATTGCAGCACTAGTACGCAATTAGCCTATAGGGCCTACGTATAAAGTAAATTTTAGTTTTGAAAGAAATTCAAATGTAGTCAATTGGTATTTGTTTACAAATCTAATTTCTAGCATTTAAGCTTACGCCTTTAGATCAAAACGTTTTTAAAATCATGACAAACATAAATTTAGTCAAGTTTGTCCAAACTTTTGATAGGTAGGCGACACGAGATGGTTGTTATGATGACATGCATGATCTTACAATCGATTATGCTTAGAAAGAAGACAATGTGTAAGGTCATTTAAACACCTTAAACAGTTTTACTTTATGGGGGGTATGGTCATAAAGTTTTTAAGAAAAAAACGAATGACACCGGTAGATTTTTAACCATTAACCCGATTTAGCCCGCTTAACGAATGTGTGCGAGTGTTGTGTGCATGACTGTTTACGTTTTAACTTAAAAAGAAGAGAATAAGAACATGAGCACTTGACCATACACTCAAAATAATAATAATAATAATAAATAAAATTAAATCTTGACTAGTGCTTTTCTAATGCATTTGAAACTTTGTAATGCAGCACTTTCGTGTTACTGTCTCCTTAAGATCAATCACATACTGTATGTTGTAAAATATAATTAGTTGACCTTACTTATATTTTTTAAGGCAATCGGTTTGCATGCTTTTTCTAAGTAAACATTTATTTGGTTCAAAGAAAGTGAACTTAATTATTTGAATGCAATCTAGTTACAAGTAAACTTAACACATCTGTTTCACATTAAAGTATCGTTGCACTAATTTGATTATTTAATTTCAGTTATAGCAAGTCTTATACGGTATAAGGGAAATTATGACTGGACTAGGTTACTCATATGTCATTTTGGATTCTCTTCAGTACTTCTTAGTGCACATAAATCTGCACTTATGTAAAGTACAGTTGAGTAGAGAAGAATGACTTACATTTAACAGGTGATTAAGGAGTTTACCAGAGGTAACACTAATCACCCTAATTTACTCAAGCATAAGGGCTTATGGTATCCCACACAGATGCAATTTTGTAGGCTACTTGATAATTTTGAGTTAGTAGTACTCGAAGCCAAAGTTTAAAGAATGTATATTTCTGAGTTATGATTCCAAAATGTGACATTTCAAGTACTGTTTAATTAGGACCACTTTTTTAGGATTGTTTTTGTTTTCTTTTTTTTCTCCATGACAACTTTAGGGTTTAGAGGGTAACGGTAACTTAATTAAAACTAGTAAGAATAGTAAAAAATAAAGCTTGTCAACTTTTTTTTTTTATTTGAGATAACTATTAGTATGTACAGTTTGAATAAATGTAAAATGTAAATGTAGAGTAACCCAATGATTTCAAATTTATCAGAGTTTTTGAATAAACTGATTTTTGGTATCATCAGCATGTTAGTGTGCATGCAAACGCACATCGTATGAGTCATGCATTTTATTATTGTGCCATGGCCATCTAGGAATCTCTTCTTGTCCTCCTTTGATTTAAGAGAGAGTGTGTTAAGTGCTCTCAGCCAATGGGCGTTGTAAATCAGGATCAGCAGTCAGACTAGAATGGAGAGGGCTATGGCCTCTATGAAGCAACAGAAAGCCAGACTCTTTGTCTTACTCTGTCTCTGTCGACTGCAATGGTGATTGAGCTACCCTGCGTGTTTCATGTGTATAGAAAATACCAGTTTATAAGATCTCATCAGCTGTAATCCCTCTTTTCCAATAGAAATCATGCCATTTCCCTGCAATATCTCTATACTAGCTAAAGTAAATGGTGATATAAAGTGGCTACTATTGCAGGTTACGACTATGCATAGCCTAATATAAATTAATATTGAAACAATCAGTGTCTGCAGTCAACAAACGCTTGTAAATTAATCACACTGACTAAAATAGTCCCCAATGTAGTAACATTGTAATAAACACTGTAGTAATGCCTACATGCCAAAGAATAGAGCGCCCTCTACTGGATCACATCTAAACAGTGTTGCTAATGCCATGCTCTACCTACTGAACCACAGGAAATCAAAAATAGCTGGACACATTTTTTGTACTAGTTAAATAAATAAATAGCTTGAGTGGAGAGAAACAGAAGCCATTCCTCTTTTTTTTTTTTAGAAAACAAAATTTATTGTCAATTTGAGGTCCTAGGCCTTCACTCACTACACAGTGCGTAACAGGATAACAAACTTTAGTTGTAGTTTGCATTTTAGAATGGTTAAAAAAAATAAAGAAAAATGAATTGAAATGTTTTCTTAAAAAAAAAAAAAAAAAAAAAAAGCGTTTTCATTCTTTTAAACAGTCACAATACAAGAACCTTAGACAGTTCGTTTGTCAAAGGAACATCATGCAAATAAACGTACGTGTAAAAAATAATACAATGAAACTGCTACATTACACAGAGGCAGCAGTCTAGTCCTACTAAGTTTTTAATTAAATTATTTAAAATGCTGAAAAAAATATATTAACTCAAGCTCAGCAGTGGAAAACTGGGCAAGATGTCTGTGTTCAAGGGCTGAGGTTGGCGCAATACGAAACATAAGATTTTCATGAAAACTAGTGGTCTCTCTACGAACTATACAACCTATTAAAATGTTTCCGATGCTATTCTTGGCTCAGCTCAATCAATCCAGTGACTTTAGAAGAGAAACAGCGATGCTAAAGACTTGTCACATGAGTCACATTATACTGTAAAAATTGTCATTCTCTAATACCCGATAATAGTCAGTGTTTGTATTAACCGAAAAGCCAACTTAAAAAGTTTGACACCATAATGTATTACAAAAAACTATCTTGTGGATAATGAATATATGATGGAGTTATGATGTTCTAGATGTTTCTGCTTAAACCGTAAAGTTATCACAGTATTTAATGGGAATATACTCTTAAAAGGAATATTCCGTGTTTAATACAAGTTAAGCTCAATCGACAGAATTTATGGCATAATATGGATTAACACAAAAAATAATTTTGACTTGCCCCTCCTTTTCTTTAAAAAAGCAAAAATCGAGGATTCAGTGAGGCACTTACAATGGAAGTGAATGGGGGCCAATCCGTAAACGTTTAAATACTCACTACTTCAAAAGTATAGCCACAAGATGTTAACAATCTGTGTGTTAACATGATTTTATACTAACCTTTTCAGTGTAAAGTTATATCAATATTACAACTTTGTTGCCATGATGACGTAATGTCAACAAACCCTAAAACGACTAAAAATTACGATTTAATGTGTGCTTTTAGAAAATTATAAGCTTAAAATTTCTGCCTTTAAACCCTCCAAAATTAGCCCCATTCACTTCCATTGTAAGTGCCTCAAAGTAACTTCGATTTTTGCTTTTTTTAAAAGTAGGCATTAGTCTAAATACATTTTTGTGGTAATCAACATAATGCCACAAATGCTGTCGACTGATCTTAATTGTATTGAACCCAGAATATTCCCTTAAAATAACAGATAATGATTAATTGATGTGCAAACTGAGAAAACATCCAATCAGAATGTGTCTACTGTCTCTATAGCCTCTTTCACAAATACTGGTAAATTTTGCCCTTGCAATTTCCCTTAGTGAGAAGTTGTACCATTAGTACCTATAAATGTCCATTTTGATGGTATGTGTGAACAACACATTTGGTACATTTACCAGTAAAGGCAACCCAATGATTTTCCTGTAATTTACCTGGTTGCATGTGTGAAAGGGGCTTATGTCTAACTGCTTAGAATGAAAAGGCCACATGCGACAACATTAAAGGGACAGTTCACACAAAAAAGAAAGTTCTGAAACATGCTGTGTAACATCTACCTTGTTTCACGGATGAAAAACATTCATATGGGTTTGGAACACAGTAAATTATGACAGAATTTAAATTTTTGTGTGACCTATCCCTTTTATTCATATTAGTAACATTGCAAACAATCTTGCTATGCATGTACCCCAAACTACACCCTCCACGAGAGCTAAAAAGGACAAAAATTCTCTATTTAATAACCAGTTATTGCCTGGACTGAATGAATAACTAACTAATCTGATGACAGTACCGTCTACGATTATTAGGTATACAAAATACTATTTCCCAGAGTCAAACCAATATAAAAGATTCAACTGTTAGTGAGCTGGATGTGTCACTTTAAACAGTTTACAGGCTCAGACTCGTGTCATTTCTGCTACAGTGCTGGACTGTATGTTGGCTGCAGAGAGTCCATTGGGTTTGCTGGGGAGAGGTTTGTATGAGCAGACAGAATGGCCATCACACTGCCAGCCTGCTGTTGTTTGTCTGCAGTGGGCTCCAGGATGCAGTGTGCTGGGAGGGTTCCTGAGAATACGTCCGTCCCTCACAGCATGGCTGGTTCTCCTCTTTAGGGATGCCCACAGCACACAAACGCCGATGTCGTAGTAACCGGTCAGTTCTGGAAAAGTTCTGTGCGAGAAAAGGGGTTCAAAATTAGTACGAATCATTTTTGCACCGTTTTGAAATTTGATTCATTTTAATGGATCAGTTAGTTCAGGAGTGTCACATAAATCAACTGATCCACTGATTTATTTGAGCCATAATTTAAAAGGGTCAGCATTCGACAGTGTTCATTTTGTCAATTTGATTATTTTGTTATAATGTCCATTTTGCTCTTAAATTAAAGCAAATTGATAATACCAATTTCGATACCACAAACAAAATACTACAGAGCCCCTTAGAGGATAGGGCGGGAATTGTTTTCCTATAATAGTTTTGCGTGGCCTTGCAATAGGTTTTGCGTTCCCTTGCAATAAATTTACCATGGTTTTACTACAGTAACCATATTTTGACCATGATATTCGCAGTGAAACCATAGTGATAATACAGGAAAATTAAAAGTATGGTCATAAAAATCATAATTTTGTATTTATATGGTTTTACTATACAAGTACTTTACCATAGTTCAACTGGTTTTACTATAGTAATATTGTAGACTGTATTAACCATAGTTTATGGCAGAAAGTATGGTTTTAATACAGTATACTGTATCCATATAGTAACCATGGTTTTACTATAGATTAACCATGGTTAATCTTGTGGTAATTATGGTTTCACTACAAATACAATGGTTAAAATATGGTTACTGTAGTGATATTATAAAACTTATTGCGAGGGAACACAAACTATTGCGAGGGAACACAAACTATTGCGAGGGAACGCAAAACATATTGCGAGGGAAAACAAACTATTGCGAGGGAACGCAAACTATTGCAAGGGAACGCAGAACTTATTGCGAGGGAAAACAAACTATTGCGAGGGAACGCAAACTATTGCAAGGGAACGCAGAACTTATTGCGAGGGAAAACAAACTATTGCAAGGGAACGCAAACTATTGCAAGGGAACGCAGAACTTATTGCGAGGGAAAACAAACTATTGCGAGGGATAGCAAAACTTATTGCGAGGGAAAACAAACTATTGCGAGGGAACACAAACTATTGCAAGGGAACGCAGAACTTATTGCGAGGGAACTCAAACTATTGCAAGGGAACGCAGAACTTATTGCGAGGGAAAACAAACTATTGCGAGGGAACGCAAAACTTATTGCGAGGGAAAACAAACTATTGCAAGGGAACGCAGAACTTATTGCGAGGGAACGCAGAACTTATTGCGAGGGAAAACAAACTATTGCGAGGGATAGCAAAACTTATTGCGAGGGAAAACAAACTATTGCGAGGGAACACAAACTATTGCAAGGGAACGCAGAACTTATTGCGAGGGAAAACAAACTATTGCGAGGGAACGCAAAACTTATTGCGAGGGAAAACAAACTATTGCAAGGGAACGCAGAACTTATTGCGAGGGAAAACAAACTATTGCGAGGGAACGCAAAACTTATTGCAAGGGAACGCAGAACTTATTGCGAGGGAAAACAAACTATTGCGAGGGAACGCAAAACTTATTGCGAGGGAACGCAAAACTTATTGCAAGGGAACGCAGAACTTATTGTGAGGGAAAACAAACTATTGCGAGGGAACACAAACTATTGCAAGGGAACGCAGAACTTATTGCGAGGGAACTCAAACTATTGCAAGGGAACGCAGAACTTATTGCAAGGGTACGCAGAACTTATTGCGAGGGAAAACAAACTATTGCGAGGGAACGCAAAACTTATTGCAAGGGTACGCAGAACTTATTGCGAGGGAAAACAAACTATTGCAAGGGAACGCAAAACTTATTGCGAGGGAAAACAAACTATTGCGAGGGAACGCAAAACTTATTGCAAGGGAAAACAAACTATTGCGAGGGAACGCAAAATGTATTGCAAGGGAACGCAAAACGTATTGCAAGGTTTCCGTTCACTTTAGACATAACTGACTGTGTTTACATTAACACCTCTCCAAGAAGGGCATTTTCACAGAATTTGCATTACCGTGACTCCGCTAGCATAGAGTAAAAGATCAATCTTATGATTTTAAGAATCAATATTGGGATCGCACAGAAACAAAGATCTCGCTTACAAATCATTAAAAAGAACTCTCTTAAAGAGAAACAGCACTTTCTTGTGATGCAGACATCAATAACAAGCATAATATCTTAAAAACAAATATGCTTCAAGATGACCAGAATAATATGGATATTTATTTTAATGTTCATCCATTGTCTGTCACTGTTTCACATCTCACCTGTTGGCAGCGGTCACACTGATAAGGCTTCTCGCCGCTGTGAACGCGCTTGTGTCTCTCCAAGTGATAGCGCTGAATAAACCTCATGTCACACATATCACACCCAAATGGCTTCTCCCCTAAACACAGACACACACTTATTAACACTTATTTACCTACATCTCTCTTTGTATTTACACTATCAGTCAAAGGTTTGGAAATATGTAGTGCCCAAAAATGTTTTAGCTGTAAAATTTTAGTTTTGTAAATTTGTATTTGTCTACAAAACTAATTTTAAGCATTTTATCATAAGGCTTTAGAAAAATATATTTTTAAGATCATTACAAAAAAATAAACTAAATAAAATGTGTCCAAACTTTTGACTGGTAGAGTATGTCTGTAAGTAAAGGAGATTTGATGGCTGAAATGTTCATGGTGTACCCGTATGGGTGAGAATATGCCGTTTTAGATGGTAACTACTGCGGAACGCACTGTAGCAGTGCTCACAGATAAAGTTCTTCTGCACTTGAGAGCCGAGTGAGTTATCGTCATTAACTTCAGGAATTTCTACCTATACATACACAGGAGAATAGACATTCAGTGAGGGTATCAATATGAAAGGCAATACTAAATGTCATAAACAGGCACACTCGAAGGGTAATACGCAGACAGACTGAATGCTTGCCTGGGGTTTTTCTCTCATTTTGGTGGGAAGTCCAGACTTCCTGTTCTTTTTCTTTGGCTGGGTGTTCTGGCTGGATTGCATGTCTTTTTCATCCAAGAGCCGGGCTGAGTGAAACTCTCCGTCCTTGCGGATGAGCTGTTGAAAAAACAGAGAATATAGGTCACAAGGTTGAATGCTTATCATTTTATGAAATATGAAGGGGGCAAAGCAGAGTGCAATGATCAAATTTCGTGCCCTTCGGTTCAGACCAGTGCATCATTTCAGAGGTACTACTTACAAAAAACATCCAACCTCAAGGCTTTAAATGAATGTTTCATTCAAGTTGTACCATGGAAAATGATTTTGATTTGTCCCTCAGTTTATAAAAACAAACAAAAAACATGTTTACAGTAATGCACTGACGACACAAGACACCTGAATAAATGTTAAAATACACACTGTTTCAAAAGTACAAACACAATATATAAACTTTATACATGTTAACATGAGACCAGTGTGATAAAATCACTAATTAAACTCATATGTGCAAAGTGACATCCAATGTTTCAACTCCTGTCATGACAATGTAAAGACTGTGAACCCGGTATATTTCTGCAAAAATTTGCAAAGTACTGTGTACACACATTAATTACGTCGGTATCTAGAAGTTCATCCACCTAGAACAGCAGTTCCACCACTAAAAGGTAGGGATGCACCGATCCGATACCTGGATCGGTATCGGCTCCGATACGGACATTTTTAAACGGATCGGGTATCGGTCCGACGAGCCCGATCCAAATCCGATACTGTGTGTTAGTCATGTTCGTTACTGTCAAGCTCAAAAAATGACATAAAAGAACCATTAAAACACAATTAAAGTAGTTCATATGACTCGTGCAATATTTTATTCAAAGCCACTTGAAGACGTGCAATAGCTCTGTGAATCACAAAAGGCTGTGTTTAATAAGTAAATATATAAAATGCACGCGCATCTCCAGTGCATTATTGAATGGCGCTGCTCTGTTGACACACACCCGCGGCTATTTTTAGCCTTCATGCGGGGCGCAACATTTGAGCGCTACTCACGAACAACATCTCAGATGTAGATGCTCAATAGCTCGTTTCACTTATAATATGCATTTAGAACGGCACTGGAGGTGCTTTTTTACCAGAATTTGAATAAGAAGCGAATTAAACTACTGTGAACTTGCCTACAAACAGACACATACAGGACTTCCTGGAGAGTTCAGAATGTCAAAATAAAAGCGTGAGGGTTTAAAAGTTAAAGGGTCATGGAGAGACTCACGGAGGCAGAGATATGAACTCAGTAGCAGGGTTTATTAAACAGATGATTGAAATAGTGATGTAAACATTGTGAGTAAATCCAGTTGAGCAGAGTGGCAAACAGCAGGTGAGTAATATCCAGACAGGGTATAGACACGATGAACAGATAACTCACTACAGTCTTGTGATGCTTGCAGGCAATAATGAAGACATAGGTATGTTTGACATAGTAGACAGGTGTGGAGTCTCAGAGATACTATCGATGAGAACAGACAAAGAGTGTGTGTGGAAGCGGGGTATATAGGCAGTCCTTGATTAGCCACTAATGATATGCAGGTGCATGTAATCAGAACTCAGGGGAGAGTGAGCGCTGTGACAGCAGTGAGGAAGAAAGAGAGAGAGAGAGAGACTGGTGGATCCATGACAAAAGGTGCACGATTGAGATATATTACTATTATAATATATTATTATTATTATCATTTGTTTACAAATTATAATAATATTTAAGTTGAATGGGTTCCAAAAAATAACTTTGTGAATGAAAAGTGGACTGATGTTTTACAACTAAATTGAACAAAAAAGAGGTCTGAATCCTTTAAAGTCCAGATACAAGTTGAAAAAAAACTGCACAAAAACAATTGCACAAAAATAAAGGCTTCTTTTCTACTGATGACTTATACTGGAATTACTGTTAATTTTGCTGCTACATATCCAGTATACTAGTTAACAATAACGTTTTTCTTAATACGCGATACGTTTATATTGAAATAATGTGTAGTTAGAGGTTTGTGTTTCTTTACATATTAAAGAGTACTCCCAGTTAGTTCCACGCAATAATGTAAAGACATTCTAAACTGATTATGCAAAAAAACAACACTGGTATCGGATCGGGATCGGCCGATACTGAGATTTCCGATATCGGATCGGAAGAGAAAAAGTGGTATCGGTGCATCCCTACTAAAAGGATGATTTAGACAACTTTACAGCTCAAATGACACAGAAGAATTAATACAAGCAGAATACCTTGCCACTAGACTTCCATTGTATATGCTTTACCAACCCGATCTCACGAAATGTCGTACATAATTTACGAGGTGGCTATTTCGTGTGATGTCGTACGATTTTGTTTGCATAAACTCGTACGATTTCATCACGTGCAAATTTCCGGATGTTTAATGTGGAAGTAAGCACGAGTTTCGTGCATGAGGCGTTAAGTTTGCCCTTATCCAAACCCCTTATCTAAACTTAACCGATCAGTAGAGTGTGTAAACATGATAGGAAGCTGTTGTGTGTAACAGAAGCAAGTAATTGTCGCGTATTATGTGGAAACGATGTCCAGCGACATCATTGGCTGTAGTGAAAGTTGTGGGAATTAAAACGAGTGCAGTCGCACGATATCATACGAATTAGCCAAATTTAGAAAAGTCGTAAGAATCCTGATGATTTACTGTGCTTTACTGTCTATACAATTTTAGCCTGTTTTAAAAAATGTAATCTAAAACATTGATTTAAATGATATACCACAGTGACATTTTAAAACATTATGATTAAGTAATCTGTAATGATTAAAAAATTATTATGTCCTCTTACCAGTGGTGGGCAGCTGACTCCTGAGGGTAGCACCATGTGGCCATGCTGGCTATGGGTCTCCTGATTGTGGTTGTGATTGTTTTCTCTCTGTCCCTGGCCCAGATAAGAGCCCATCTTCTTATAATTGGGCATCGAGCCGGCCTGCATGAGTGCCATGCTGGACAGCACCGCTTCACAACCCAGCAACCCAGCCTGTGTACATAAGCACAACAACTTAATCTGAGACGATTTCGAAATTTGACTTGAAATGTGGATCAAGTGGGACCCAAATTAAGTAAACCAAATTTTTTCAGTTTGCAACTCCAAAGTCATATTGGGTGTAGGGGTGGGCGATATTAGCAAACATTTATTTCGCAATATTCTTGACATTTTTTGGTTGATAACAATATACCACAATATATACACATTTATATGAAAAAGTGATTCAAAATGGCAGATAAAAATAATATAAAGATTTTAATGTGGCATTTTGGGTAACCACGATAGAAACGACACTTGAAAATGTCTACAAGTTGACACATTTCTACTGGGACATCAACTTAACCGGTATATCGCCCAACCCTAATTGGGAGAATCTTATGAAACTTGTCAAGAACATGTCTGGGTCATATTTGTTACAAAAAAGACTTTTTTTTGCAGGAGGACCTTAAAGATTTTCGCATTACTGTAATAATTACTGTTGTAATTTTGTACTGTAATTTCAAATAATATATTCAAATGTAATGTTTTTCATTAAAATCACCATGGGCTCTATTTTCCTAAGCAAAGCACAACGTTACGCGCTATGACCATGCGCAACATCTTATCCAATTTTTATGAGAGCGCCAATTCTAAGCTCAATTTTCTTGCAAGCGCAAGTGGCCGTGGGTGGGAGTGTTTGAGCTATCTGTGGGTGTATGCGCTCAAACTGTGGGTGTATTGTACGTTAATGAAGTGGCGCAAAATGCAATTTGCCATTTTTCTTGAGAGAAAGGTCATTACGCTAAGATGTTTCAATACCACGTCTGTTTTCAGCGCAAAGTCTTAACTCAGTTCCTGCATTTGGAGATTTCACCAGCAGGTGGTACTAAAGTTCATGTCCAAACTCTGTAGAAGAACTCAGTGGAAGAAGTTGGAGTAAAATGTTAAGGATTTGATATTTATTGATCATATTTTTATTTCGCTTGAAGTGTAATTTGAATTTAGAAATATTTTTGGTTTCATTTGTTCATGTTTTAATAAATGAATTTTTCAAGATCAAAATCGACCGATAGAAGTGCGTGCAAATAAAATCACTGTTAATACTGGCCATGTAAGTAGATGAAAATTGTTAATAATACTTACATTCTCAATAATTTAACAGATTGTACAAATCCTGACGTGAGACACATTATCCATGCGCAGAAAAGGAGAGTGTCACTGTCATAGAAATGTGCCTGACATTCAACAAGGATGCAGTTAATGCACAAAAGAACGTAAGTCCATATTTCTATTCTTCTGATTCATTGCATACAGTCAATTTACACTACCAACTTCTTATGAATGTGCTGTCTTTGTTTATATCGCTGGTGCTTGACAGGGAATGGAGTATCGCAGATGGTGACGGAGAAGAATCTCAGAAATAGATGGCACTTAACCCAGCCCATTAGTGCTTTGAGCACGCAATTTTGGCAAACGCATTTGCGCCTAGGCTTAGTGCATGCTTACACGAAAATACCAAAACTTCATGGCCATGCCCAATGACTTATGATATAGCGCTCTTTAATAGGGCCCATTATATTAAAGGCAGTACAACAAATACTATTATGCTGTATAAATATGTTATAAATTAATCATTCACATTACAGTAATGAAAATGGGATTTCCCATCACTTGCATGATGGTTGTGGGTATAGTTGTGAATGATGTCACAATGATCAAGAAAACACTGTCACAACGCAAAAATCCCAATGGGCCTAAAATTAGGCATTATTTTATTTGAATAATACAAATTGCTTGTTATGTTCCTTATTTGTTAGTCACTTTGGTTGAAACAAATGCGTCTGCTAAATGACTAAATGCAAATGTAAATTTTCGTATTTCTTTTGATTTTGCGTGAAATATGATGGACATGTTCTTGACATTATTTGTGAAATTCAAACTTTTACTGTAAATAATCTGTGTAGGTTCTGTGATCACAGAGAAAAAGTTAGCTTGCGTAACTGATTTAGAATTAAAGCACAGAACAGCCAGTTGAAGCAAAATAAATGAAAATGACAGCCTTTTTGACAGGCAACAACTAATGTGAACAAATGCAGATGAAGGGGGGAAAAACACTGACCCATTTCATGTGATCTCGCACTGAGCTGTTGGAAAGGTGTGACATCGCAGTGGTGAGAGTATGTGTGTGTATGTTGGGGGATAGACCTTCGCTCTGGGCAGGGAGAATATTTAAAGACCACACAAGCCCCGATCATCAGGGGCCCAAGCCTAGAAACAAAAGGGGGGATTTAAAGCCAGGGTAATATCCACCTCTGTCTATGATGTTGCCACATATCCAGCCCACCAATAACATAAGTTGTCAACCGAGGACAAATCCCAGATTTTATTCGCTAGAATCAGACATTTTCCATGTATTTTTGCCAAGCCTCTGTTTGTGTAGGCTTATAGGACTGTGTTTTTAAGGCACAGAGTTTGGTTTCGGTAATTGGTTTGTCACATTTCCAGGCGTCAAGAATCCCTAAATGACATCTGGAAACAAAGCAGTTCAAAACTGAAACTGAATTAAATGGATTCTCATTGGTTCTGTCAAACTGGAATGGTAGGAATACATCAGAGAGTTTATGCCCTGTTGATTTTGGATCATGTCAGTCGGGATCTGGGATTCACTAGAATGAAAAAGCAGATTTATTTGAAGCACCCTCTTTGCTTCCAGCACAATTATATTCCTTCTTCAACACAATTATAAATCATGGAAAACACGAAGGCACGGTTTCAATGAAAGAAATGAGGTGCATATGTATATGTATAAAGTAGTTGTACTATGCAAAATGAACAAATTATGATTGGAATAACCAACAGACATAAAGATTAGTGTGAGTGAGTGAAGGAATATTATATATATATTGTATGATGTGAAGGATTTGGCAACCAACAGGGTCTTCTTGCAGGTTAAATTCATTACAAGAGATAAAACATAAGATTGCATCAGTATGATCACATGGCAAACACAATGCAATCTAAAGAAAGTCAAGCCAAAGAAAGTTAATACACGTAATTACAACTAATCGAGTCTGTAATTACAGGCAATAAAATAAAAGTTGCCTTGCAGCTTGTGCTGACTATAAACCACAATATATGCATGCATATAAAGGCAAATATTAAAAGCAAGAAAGTGCATTAGTTCAGATCTGTAAAAGCATTCTTCTTCTATCTAATCTGTAAACACATTGTTGATGTACACATATCCATTCACATCCATTCATCCCCTTCACAGCACAACAGCGCGCGAGTTCACGGTCTATTTAAGTTAACTTTATCTTGAAATGCTTTTTGAACAGTGAGTCGTCTCTTAGTTACTGTTATATGTGCAATACAAATAGTATTGCATTCTGCATGTATTTGTTTACCTTACTCTTCCTCCCGTACAGTAGATCAATATTATCTTATCGGACTTGCAATTTTTCAGTTTACAAACACAGGAACCGTTACCGGAAGTGCTCTCTGGGGAGAGCGTCTGTCACGTGACCAACAGGATGGCAACACAGGCCACTTCCGGTGTAAATAAATCCCACGTTAGGCAAATTAAGGAATTATTTTATTAGTGTGCAAAACGCTGAACAGTACAGAAGCTGCTTGTTTGCGTCTTACAAATTTCTGCAGTCTTTGACTTTTATTATGCATTTGGAAAAAGTGCAAATATAAAGTATGGTGACTGGTGTTTTAATTTACAACTGTAAAAACAAAGTGAAATAACGAAGTCAGGGTCGGGAGGGTTACTTTTAAAATGTACCCCACTACAGATTACACAATACATGCTGAAAAATGTAATTTATAACGTATTCCTTTACATTGCTCAAGGTCAGTAATGTAATCTAAATACTTTGGATTACTTCTTCAGCACTGGCAGATTTGTTTGACTTGTTTTGACTATAAATAAGTTAATAACAAGTAAAAACAAATCTGCCAGTACAGTAAGACAGCTATTAAAAATACATTCTAAGAAAAAAGCTTAAAAATCGTATTCTAAAACAAGATAAAGCACGTTTATCTTGTTTTATGGATTAAAAAAAACAAGAAACTATACAATTGTCATCAAGAATAATATTTTTGAAGTACATCATTGCCCTAATATCAACTGTCTTACTGGAGAAAAAATCTATATGATCTATTGTGGATTTTCTTGATAGAAATATATATATAATCGTGCCTGGTAACAGGTGCATGTAAAAGGGCTAGAAATAGCATTTTAGTTTAGCATAAAGCTAAATGTTCACATAACAGTTTACACAAGTTAACTATTTCTGCTGCTCCAAACTTGCAATCTCCAAAGAGTGTACACAACAACATCTTCTGATTTTTCATTTATATGTATAAATGTTTTCCAGCTGAATAAACTAAATACTGCATGACTCAAATGACAATAAAATGCAAAGTAATCTCTTCAGTAATCAAAATACTTTTGGAATGTAACTGTATTCTAATTATCAATTATTTAAATTGTAACTGTAGTGGAATACAGTTACTTATATTTTGTATTTTAAATACGTAATCCCGTTACATGTATTCCGTTACTCCCCAACCCTGAATACAATAAAGCTGTAAGCTTGAGAATATAATTAATTGACCTACAGTCTAGGCAAAACTCAATCTGCAAAGAAGAAAAAATAAGCAAAAGGAAAATAGCATTGTGTGTTTAACACACAAATTCCAAGTTATTAAATCAACAAATATTTTATAAAAATTGTGAGCAAAAAATTAAAAAGACAGAATATTTAGTAAGATTAGGGTACAACAGGCTTAAGGCACACTTTAAGGAAAACGTGCTTTTTTTTTACTAGTCAAAAAGTGTATCAGGATTGGAAAAATAAATTAGTTTTTATTGTAATTAAAAAAAAATTATTGATTTTTTATTGATCCTTACAATAAATAAAGAAAAGCAAAACATATATACATAGAATCTAAATTTGTTTTGATTGAATATTGATGGAGCAACATCATTTGTGTGAAAATAAATAGTAACAGAATGTTATTTTGATGAAACACTTGGGGTAAAAGGCCCCCAGGGGGGTTATAGTGAAATCGTTTAAATAAATGGACAATGGTTTTATATATACTTATATAGTTATAGTACTTTTGAGACAGCAAAATGCTTTTTTGAGTAACAAATTAAGATAATACTTTTCAAAATAACCATTTCAGAAATGGTTACCCATTTTCTCTTAATTTAAATCACAGTTGGCATTTTATAACATCTCAATTAGTCTATAAAACAAATGAATCTCCAGTGTGATTGGATCAGTCAATGTGAGCCCACTTTAAACATTCTTCATATAGAATCTATTTATTTTAATAAAAAATAATGTGTTTTATAGTGGCCTTTAGCCCCCGCAACAGGGGGGCTTTTTACCCCAAATACTATCCATTCACTTATTGGACAGTTATTAAAAACTTTTGATTTAATCACCTTGAACAAAACTGAAAATAATAAATAAGTATTTTGTCTAAAAATAAATGTGATAATTTCAGGGATTTTTATTAGCTACATACATTTTCAGCATTTCAAAAATGATTAAATATTAGATAAAATTACCTCAAAATCAAAATTTAGATTAACCCCGTTGTGTCCTACTATTGAGAATGTCACCAAGCTAATTTCCAAAAACAAATGTAATATAAACATACTTAATTCTTAAAGGTTCTATTTTTGTATATTATCTGTATATATATATATATATATATATATATATATATATATGTGTGTGTGTTTGTATTATGATTCTGTTCATTTAGTTTATTTATTTATTTGACCATGCATTCAAATTTCACTACAGATATCAATGAAATAGATGTCCTGAGAAATCACACCTGTCTTAGACAACCTAGGCTCAGTAAACTCTAAAAAGTTGTCAGGGGAGTGGCCCAAACGTAGCCAATCAAAAGCTATTTCTGCCTGCAAATCATTTGTTTGGAGGGTGGAGTTTTGGAGAGAGGGTATGTGGTTGAAGGAGTCTGGCAGAAGTTAGCAAAACAGTTGAAATTACTTATAGCACCTTTAAAGTGACTTTCATACTTGTATAGACCAGAATATTAGATTCATTCAATTTATCAGCCTCTTCAAGAACATATACAGACTTTAACATTTAGCAGAGTATGCACAGATTAAAAGTACAAGTAACACTATATCATCTACCAAGAAAATACTGTATGTACCTACTACCTACCCTACATTGCTCATTTAAAATAAGGATGAATTGACCTTTGCGTATTTTGCCAATTTTCTTGCTGGCATTATCACTGCAGTCAGTACTGTGTGCTGCTTATGAGTAAGTCAAAATGTTATTTCAGAGAGCATTAGTTACCTTTTTTTTTTTTTTCTTTTTTAAAAAGGCCATTTGAAAAGTGGACATAAAAGAACAATGGGACTGTGACACACACACACACACACACACACACACACACACACACACACACACACACAGACTCTACATTCAAACTGATTACAGGTCCTTTCCTAATCTCTCTATCTCATCCAGGACGAAATCCATGTCATTAGTGGTCAGTTGAGGTGAAACAACAACCATTCGGAAGAAGTTGACATATCCATCCATGGGCTGGTAACCCACCATCATTGTTCCATGTTTCATCATTCTCTCTTTGATGACTGGCGCCACCTGGTGGTGTAGATTGGGCATCAAATGGAGACTTTTATGTAACTTAGTTCTCTGTCATAATTTTTGTGGCTGTGTGTACATTAAACAATGCCAACCTTTGATAAACTTTCTTGGTAATCCGCACTGTTCTCCTTTCCTCTCAGACTGGGTGGTATGAACCAGAAGCAAACATTAACAAACTGCCCCTGTTAGTAAAAATATAACTCACATATAAATATATTAAACATGTTTTTAATTTATAATTTCATTTAAACATGCTCACTATTTTTGGCTTGTATACAGAGTATTACCTTACAGACCAGCTGGAAATTCTCTCGTTTCTCCATTTCTTCAACTAAATACCTGGTGCAGACACGAATAAAGAAGAGTGCTGAAAAACACTTACATTTGAACCACTATTGCAGCAATGTATTACTTTATTAATAATATATTGCAATGCATTTAATAAAATACAAAAACAATTGTGTTTCACAAAATGCAACACTTAAAAGAAGCTTGGAAAAACAGAGAATTGTTGTTCTTTTAAACAATAAAAACAACAATTATTATATAATTATAATTGATATATTTATTTCAACAGATATATTTATATTAATAACATATTATTATAATTAGTAATAATATTCATAATTTTCATCATGCATCCAATACCTTGCAAGGGCAAAGGCCTTCTCTACACGTTCTGCAAGTCCATATGCTCCTATTGCCTTCCACATCAACCAGAGTTTCAAACAGTCCACTTTGCGCCCACACTGTATAGACTTGTCTCCTGTGTCCAGACTTGTATCATAAAACTTGTCTTGTTGGAACAAGTAAGTTGCCTTGGCACTGTGACAGTGCATCAGCAAATTCTGTAGATTAAAATAAAATTACAAATCTGTATTGTCTTCATGGGAACAGAAACTGCTTACAGTAGGAAGCCTAAAAGGACAAGTGCACATTTCACTTTTAAACATCTATTCTTATCATTGCAGGCAAGTTAGTAGAGTATATTTATACTGTAGGTAAAAATAGTGCAGGAATTGATTTACATGTAATTGTATTTACATGATTTACATGTAATATGTATATATATACACACACAGTTACATGTAAATCATGTAAATACAATTATATGATTTTATATATATATATATATATATATATATATATATATAAATGTATAAAATGTATTTATTTGGTTTGATCGATTTCAATTTTTTAAATAATTAATCGCACAGTTTTCTGTGATAAATCACGATATATAATGATTAATATAGCTTAATCGCATATAATGTATGACTGTTTTGGAACGTAAGAAAACAGGAATATTTGTGCTAATTTATTTTAACTTGTTAAACAATCCACATTTATCACAGAAATTAATGTGTTATTTTTCCCAGCACTAATAAAAAATGTCACAGATGTATATAACATATATTTTAAAATATTATTTAAATATAACCATATACGATATATGTACATATAATAAATTCCTATATATTTAAATAATATTTTAAAATATACGTTATATACATCTGTGACATATTTTATTAGTGCTGGGAAAAATAACATTAATTTCTGTGATAAATGTGGATTGTTTAACAAGTTACAACTATATATATATATATATATATATATATATATATATATATATATATATATATATATATCGTGATTTATCACAGAAAACTGCAATTAATTATTTAAAAAATTGAAATCGATCAAACCAAATAAATACATTTTATATATATATACAGTATCTATCAGTACATACAGTATATTATATATATACTGTAAAGGTTTTCACTTTATATTACATATATGTAATATACAGTACTTTGCTAAATGTTTAGGCACTTGTGAAAAATGTTGCATAGTGAGACTTTATTCAAAAATTATGCCATAAATAGTTTTCATTTACCAATTAATATCATACAAAGTCCAGTAAATATAAAAAAGCTAAATCAATATTTGACCACCTTTGCCTTTAAAACAGCACCAATTCTCCTAGGTACACCTGGACACAGTTTTTCTTGGTTGTTGGCAGATAGGATGTTCCAAGCTTGGAGAATTTGCCACAGTTATTCTATCTATTTAGGCTGTCTCAATTGCTTCTGTCTCTTCATATAAACCCAGACTGACTCAATATTCAGTGGGGGGCTACGCTTTCTTTTGCAGGGCTCCCTTTTCTTCTATTCTTTTTGGAAAATAAATGTTTGGGAGTCTAAAATATATATTTCCTATTGACACGCTATTCTTGAAACATCTTATGTGCCTGACTTTTGCACAGTACTGTATATATGTAACATATATGCACATGCATGTATTTAACATGTATTTTCTGTCATATATCAGATTTCTGTATGGGAATGCTACATTTCACAAGCTTTCATACCGTGGTATCCCTTAACAAAACAACACTGCACTGCAGGCCAGCTAGAAGCATTTTGTGGGGGTTCCAAGTCACAGAGTTGGCTCTGAATATAAAAACAGAAACATCAAATGATACAGTCAAAGACTGGTCTGTCCTTAAAGAGATGTTGCATAGAATAGGAGTACTATCCAAAACACATTTCCTGGCTTATTCAGCACCATAGTGCACTGAGTTCAAACCTTTCTATCCCAGCGACCAGATGTCTGTGTTTTTTGGAAAACAGCACACTTCCTCCCCAAGCAGCCTGTTAAGGACACAATATGGGATCCAGATTGAAACGAGATTTCCAGATTTGGAAAGAGAGAACATTCTATACATGAACATTGCAATGCAAATTAAATGCAAGCAACAACATAGCACATAGACAACTTGCACAATTACTTTCT
Organism: Myxocyprinus asiaticus; assembly: GCF_019703515.2. Taxonomy (NCBI): domain Eukaryota; kingdom Metazoa; phylum Chordata; class Actinopteri; order Cypriniformes; family Catostomidae; genus Myxocyprinus; species Myxocyprinus asiaticus. Next base: position 11,383,284 of record NC_059372.1, on the reverse strand, counting down.
GAAAAATTATTACATAAGGAAACTATGCTACACTTACGTCAACATGCATCCACATGTTGTTTCTTTCACTTATGTCAGCAATACTGTTGAGGGGATCAAAGGCACCCTGCACTGTGGTGCCTGCTGTGGCATTGACAAAGAATGGAACAGCATCCTGAAAGACAAAGATTGGTCAAACACAATTAACCACTGACCTTCAGATACTTAAAGGGATAGTTTACCCCAAAATGAAAGTTCTGTCATCATTTCTGACTTTCTCTCTTCCATGGAACACAAAAGAGATATATTGCTGTTCTTTTCCATACAACGAAAGCATACATGCTATAAAAGTTTTTCATATGCGCTATGTGATAGCTTTCAAATCTCATTCACATTTGTACAAATTCAAACTTGAGCATGAAAATGCATCTTGCCAGGTTTGACATCAATAATAAACGGCATTGATCTTGTAAGCGATCGTGAAGTTTGAATATTTGACTGGCGAGAGCTAACTCCAAATCATTGGTCCTCATCCTCATTGACTTGTCTGCTGCTTTTGACACAGTGAACCACCGGATTATCCTGTCCACTCTCTCTGACCTGGGCATCACAGGAACTGCACTGGGATGGTTTGAGTCGTAACTCACAGGCAGATCCTTCAAGGTCACCTGGAGAGGAGAGGCGTCCAAGTCACACCACCTGAACACTGGTGTTCCTCAGGGATCAGTGCTTGGACCCCTCCTCTTTTCGATTTACATTACATAGCTCAGATCGATAATTAAGGCACATGGCTTTTCCTACCACTACTACGCAGATGATATGCAGCTCTATCTGTCATTCCAGCCTGACGACCCCACCATCTCCGCTCGTATCTCTGCCTGTCTCAAGGAAATCTCAGCCTGGATGATGGAATGTCATCTTAAGCTCAACCTGGCCAAGACAGAACTCCACGTGATCCCAGCCAACCCATCTGCTGACCACAACTTCACTTTTCATCTTGGTTCAACTACACTAATGCCAACCAGGACAGTTCGGAACCTGGGAGAGGTGGTAGATGAACAGCTTAACTGCCCACATTACATCAACCGCACGGTCTTGCAGGTTCACGCTTTACAACATCAAGAAAATAAGACCTTTCCTGTCTGTTTATGCTGTACAGCTCCTGGTACAAGCTCTGGTCATCTCAAGACTGGACTACTGTAATGCCCTGTTGGCCAGCCTCCCAGCTAGCACGATCAAGCCACTGCAGATGGTCCAGAACACAGCAGCATGTCTGGTCTTCAATCAGCCAAAGAGGGCTCATGTCACCCCACTATTGATTTCACTCCACTGGTTACCTATAGCTGGCAGCATCAAATTTAATACTTTTACTCTGGCCTTCAGGACAGCCTGTGGAACAGCACCCTCTTATTTCAATTCACTCCTCCAGGTTTATGTCCCAGCTTGCTCTCTGCCGTAAATGAACGAACGGCACTAACTTAATATATAACAATATTAAAAAAATTATAATAATCTTGTCTGTCTCTTTCTTATATGCTAGCTTCTGTACTACTCCTGCCTCTTTGAGAACCTGGCAGTGTGGTACTGCAGATATTTTTGACTCTTGTACGACAAATTGCTTGCTATGTTCCTCATTTGTGAGTCCCTTTGGATAAAAGTATCTGCTAAATGACTAAATGTAAATGTAATATGCAGTGACAGAAACAAGATTTGGGAGCTACAATGGAGGAGACCATTTTCAGTGACTAATGACTTATATTTTGGTCTGTTTCTCACATAAAGCTATCGCATAACTTCAGAAAACTTTATGCACCAGTGTTTTGGACAGCTCTTATAGTGCTTTTTGGTCTTTTTTGGAACTTGATAGCCCCTGGTCACTGTCTGCTTTCATGGTATGGAAAAGAGCAGCATGAACATTCGGCTAAACATTTCCTTTTATGTTTTACAGAAGCCAGAAAGCCATACTGTTTGGGAACGACATGAAAAGCGAAGAAATTATAACAGAATTGTCTTTTTTAAGAAGACTATTCCCTTAATAAATGTCCATAGAATATGTAATGCTTCAATTTACCATTTACAATTTACAATTATTTACTTGGGATTTTGCCTGAACAATTTTTGCTTCCAGGTCTTCTGGTATCATGCTGCCTCTGTGATGGAACAAAGAAACAAAATTAGGAAGTGAAACACTGGTTTGGCAACACACGAGATGAGAACTTCCTGTACCTCTCATCCACTTTTACAAGGAAAACATTCTCCGTCCCGATACCAAGAAAAGCAGCTGCCTTTTTCATGGAGTAATGACTCTGAAAGACAAAAATGACACAACAAAATATGTTGGTTACAATAACTACACAGTAATGTTTTGGTTACATGCCCGAGTGCCCTTTCAAATCTAAGGTAATCACAAGTATCTCTTGTCTCTTCACCTGCTGTGAAGTAAATATGGCCAGTCGTGGTATGGCCCACAAGCCCTGTGTCTTCACTTGGGGGAAGGCCCAGTATCGAGCGATGTTCATGGCGTACATGTTGGACACAGAACCCCCAGGACAGAATATTCCATCACCTTCTGACCATCCAACCAGAGAACGTAGTTTACAAAGCACTTCCTCCTCCATTAAGACAAACACTGGAGCCACTTCATAGGTGTATCTGTAATAACATCCCACTAAGTATGTTGCATATTAATCAGTTGTGATATACACATTTTTTTGTATTATCTCAAAGGTTTTTGGGCACACTAAACCAGTGACTTCGTGCTGTCGTCATATGGTGTCATCTGATAACTGTGTGCTCTTACTGTATGAGTTACTTATTACTATGACAGTAAGTTTTAATGGAACACCTCAGCTTGAAAGTGTAACAGTTTACAGTTTACACTGTATTACATTGATACACTCTATTACATAACAGAATATCAAACCAGTTGCATTTGATGCAAGAAAATATAGCTCAAACACAATTTTTTATGCAAAACAGCATGTTCAACATAAAAAAAAAAAAAACCTTATTTAAAATTAAGACAAAAAACATTTGGACACTTTGAGAAACATCTATAGTTAAAGGAATAGTTCACCATTTGTAGAAGAACATCTCAGCTCTGTAGGTTTATGCAATGCAAGTCAACAGGGTCCAAAACTTTGAAGTTCAAAAAGCATAAAAAGGCAGCATAAAAGTAATCCATATGACTCCACTGGTTAAAGCCATGTCTTCAGAAGCAGTATTATAAGCGTAGGTGAGAAACAGATCAATATTTAAATCATTTTCTTATATAAATCTCCACTTTCAAACAGTTCTTCTTCTTTTATTTTTGGCGATTCACATTCTTCGTGCATATCGCCACCTACTGGGCAAGGAGGAGAATTTTTTTGTAAAAAAGCACTTAAATATTGATCTGTTTCTTACCCACTCCTATCATATCGCTTCTGAAGATGCATATGCATTTAACCACTGGAGTCATATAGATTACTTTTATGCTGCCTTTATATGATTTTTCTATGCTTCACAGTTTTGGACCCTGTTAACTTGGCGTTGTATGGACCTACAGAGCTGAGATATTCTACTTTATATCTTATTTTGAGTTCAGCAGAAGAAAGTCATCCACATCTGAGATAGCATGAGGGTGAGTAAATGATTCATTTTTGGGTGAACTATTCCTTTAATGTGCTGAACTACATACATGGTTCCACCTATATAAACCCTAGGGGAACTGACTTCAGTTGATTCATGACAAAAGTTGGTTTAAAGTATTTAAAAAATGGTTAGAAAAGTTAGATCTGAGAAAAGGTCTAGCATCATTTGTTTTAGCAGATGCCATTTGATTTGATATTTTGTGTCTAATGAAATGACATTCGGACATTTTTAAGTAACCAAATACTTTTTAGGGCCACTGTATATGAACTAGAAATCTTTTGAAATAAGTACATCCACACTTACTGGCTGGTGTTGAGAGTTTCAGTGAGTAGTCGTCCGGTCAGGGCATGGTAATCCACCCCAGCAAACAGTTGGTTGAAGAAATGAGGATGACCTGTGAACAAGAGGTTCAGGAATTGGCTGGAAAAATGTATTGGTTTAAGATTCAACCACTGAAAAACCCATTGATTGACCACTAATCTCAATATGGGAGGGAACATGTCCCCCTTAAAATCTATTATGGTTATGGCACTGGCTTTAGAGTAGATCACCCATTCCAAACAGCATCCTATAAAGCAGTGTTTCCCAGTCCTTGTCCTGGTAATACTTCAACACTACACAATTTGGATGTGTTCCTAATCTGACAAACCTGATTCAAGCTCCAAGACCTGAATTAGGTGTGTCAAAAAAGGGACACATCCAAATTGTGCAGTATTGGGGGCACCCCAGGACCAGAATTGGGAAACCCTGCTATAAAGGAGCAAAGAATAAACCCAACATACAGGTTTTAACGCTGTATCTCGCCACGTCCCGGACCCTCTGCAGTAACTGCTGGTGAGATTCTCCATGTTCTCGGAGCTCCAGGTCCAGAATAGTTCTCAGCTGCTCTGGATCTTTCCACTCGCACACCTGTGATTACAAAGATACACAGTTGGAATTTTGCATTCACAGAATAATCATCTTTTAAGATACAAGATAAGATAAGATAAATTCTCAAAAGACTTGACCTTCTCCTTTATGTCAGTGCCCTTGTGAAGTATCTCCTCCATAATCACTTGGAAAGCCTCAGTAAGGAACAGCTTCCCATCTGAGTCATACAAGTTTGATTCTTCCAGGTGGACATGGCCATTCATATATTCTATCGGATTCATATAATGTGACATCTCTTATAAAATAACGCAATAATTGACTTAAAGGGATAGTTCACCCAAAAATGAAATTCTCTGATTATTTACTCACACTCGTGCCATCCCAGATTTGTATGACTTTCTTTCTTCTGCTGAACACAGACAAAGATTTTTTGAAGAATATTTTGGCTCTACTGGTCCATACAATGCAAGTGAATGGGTAACAACATTTTAAAGCTCCAAAAAGCACATAAAGGCAGCGTAAAAGTAATCTATGTCTCCAGTGGTTAAATCCATGTCTTCGGAAGAAATATGATTGGTGTGGGTGAGAAACAGATCAATCCTTTTGTACTATAAATGTTCCTCTCTGCCCAGTAGGTGGCGATATGCACGAAGAATGCGAATTGCCAAAAACAAAAGGAAGAATTTTGAAAGTGAAGTTGAAAGTGGAGATTGATTGTAAAAAAGGACTTAAATATTGATCTCACCCGCACCAATCATATTGCTTCTGAAGATGTGGATTTAACCACTTAAGTCTTATTGATTACTTTTATGCTGCCTTTATGTGCTTTTTGGGGCTTCAGACATTTGGTACTCATTCACTTGCATTGTGAGGACCTACAGAGATGAAACATTCTTCTAAAATCTTCATTTGTGTTCAGAAGAAGAAAGAAAGTCATACACATCTGGGATGGCATGAGGAGGAGTAAATTATGAGAGAATTTTCATTTTTGGTTGAACTAACCCTTAAATTAGGGTACAATAAAATGTGGTCCAAAGTTTTTATAAAACAGCGGCAACAGCAATATGATCTTTTTCACATGTATTAACAAAATAATGGAGTGTCTATTTACACTAAGTGCAAATAGCCCATCTTGTTGGTAGAGGCTATATTTACACTACCTCCGCCCACCACTGCTCAGAACAACCTCAAGACAGCCAGGACAGATTTATTTGGGGTCAACTGCTGATCAAATGAAGGCGGGCATATTTGAATTTTTCGCGATGGGACAGAGACATTAAACTGGTTAACATGTTAAACATATAGTGGATTAAGGGATTGGATAACTAAGCTATCCTAAACTATTTTACGACAAACTGCGCCCACATGCGCAGCTGCAGTAGCTCTGGGTGTAACGACAGTATGTGTATGTGATGTCATGTTGGAGATCCCGGTTCGAATCCCACTTCTTGACATACTTCTTCCCATGTCTCACTCTTAATATTTCCTATAATATTACTTATAGTAATAAAAGAGAGTACTCACAGTGATTTGGTCACACTGAAGGTTAGGGAGTTGAGAGAAGGATTTGATCCGGATAAAATTAACCATGGTTTTACTGTAGTTGTATTGTTGTATTGTGGTTACTATGATTTCACTTGAAAAATACCATGGTGATACTATGGTTAGGCTACTGTAGTAAAACCATGGTTCATTTTTGTAAGGTAGGGTTAATAAAATGCTGCAGTGATGCCATTATACTGTATGTTAGTATTTAAACAGGGGTGTAAGAGTATCTGCCACTATTTGGACTAGAGTGCAAATAGCATATAACGCTATTTGCTACTTTGTGCAAAGAGGATGCTTTTTGTTGCTTTTTACACTTAGTGCAACCTCTGCCAATAACTGTATTTCGTTTATTAGCAAAACTGTAACGTAGCGGTCGCAGGCTCATCCAATCAGAATATAAAGTCGGAGGTATGCGATCATAATAATAATAATAATGAGCATTATAAATTCCAAGGCAACATTCGCAAAAGTTTGAGGTTACGTCATCTACGCCCCAAATTCTTTGGTATCATATGGAAATAGCTATTACACCAAAGAGGAAAATTGCTCCCTCTAAGATTTAGCTGAAACATGCAAACATCTGAATCAAACATTCTAATGAAGAAACTCGTTTGTTGATGCACAACTTGTTTCGAACGTTCTTTGCTTTTGGATATCCAGTTGAAATCGATAAAAACGCTCAAGCAGGGTTGCACGTTGCGAATCCTGCAACTTATGTAATGCATTATATACAATGCATTCTTTGTCTATCAAGCCTCGATTGTTCCTCATATTCGAAAATGTTCCACTCCCAACCCCCAAATGATTTTTGCTGCTTCTAAATAGGGTGAAACTGTTTGCACGCGCACAATAGTCATACAGTGTGTTACATCATCATCAGACCCAAAAATGCACGATTCAGCAAATATTTACAAACTAGTGAATTCAAAAAGTTGTTAAAAACGTTATGCATGCATCCAAAAGGAACTATAGCGATAGTCATCTCACCTTTAGGAACGGACGAAGTCATTGTGATGCTTAATTTCCTTTCTGCTCAAGACATGAAAACTCTAGCTTTTCTAATGTAAGGATACCTCCAGACCCCAGTGGTAAAATGTAGGATGTAGCCTTCATATATGTGCTTACGCACAGCTTCGTCATTCAACTGCCTAATTGGATTAGAGTGATATGGGTGTGTCAACATATATCAATCGTTAACTCAAAAACAGCTTTCTAAATAACCGGGAGATATGAAAAGGTATCTGTTGCACATCTTTACATAATATCATTATTTAAAGCATGGCTTCATAGAGGTTTAATTGCATCAGAATGCTCTTGTTCCATTGATTTTTCCTGCTGCACAATTGTTGGATGGTTACTGATAGAGTCCTGCATCTTTTTTCACAAAGTGGTACAGACGTAATAACTGTTGACATGTGGTAATATTCTGATATGCACATAAGCAACCAATAGGAATGATCAATACAACAAACCAATGTATATGCACATAATGGCTCACACATTCATTCATTTAGATAATGCATGTTGGAAAACAGAGGTACAACGTTCATCATCTTCTCAACTCTACAGTGTTGTTCTAAGTTCACATTTCACTCTGTGAGTTTGCTGATGAAAGAAAGATACATCCCTCCATGTTTGTCTGATTGTGCAATGAGCCTAAACACACTCACTCACAAGATGAGATGGGGTCACAGGGTTCAAAAAGGCTCAAGTTCCTGGACCAATAGCAATCTGACATCTCAAAGAAAAATGGTTTTCTTTAAGAAAAATTAACTTCATAAGCAAATGTTTTGGAATGATATGTTAGGCTAGGCATTTTGGTCATGTTATCTTCATTTGAAAACATTTAGCATGTTGGATATTACATTTCGAAAGTTAATATATCAGCACCAATGGTCCTATTCCATCTATTGGAAGAAATAACTTTAAACCAAAATTTATATTTCAATATTGTGACAACTGTACTGGACAATAAAGGCAATGGGAAAAAATGAGAGAAGGGGGAATTTATCATCAACATCAGAAAAGGATCTCCAGGAGCTGTATTTTTATATGCTCCAGCCTATAAAACAATAAATACAAGATTGTAAATCTGCCAAATATCTAAATTATATAATAAAATCTAACAAAAGCGTAACTGGATAACATCAAACCTCTTCACCACAATGACAATAATTAACCATTTAATTATCCTCATTTATTTATTTACCTTTCTTTTTTTACTTAAAAAGTATCCCATCACCAGAAGCATGATTGATGAGTATTTACAAAACAAAAATGACATTCAGAAGTACAAAAAATGGCAAAATGAACATTGCAATCAAGTTATATGAAATGAATTCAACAAATTGGATCCAATAAATTTAAGCATGATAACATTGAAAAATGTTTTATAATCCCAAAGAAAAAAAAAAAAATTAAAAAAAATCCATGAAGTCTGGCAAGACTAGATGATGTTAAATGACAAGCATGTACAATGGAATTGTACAAAGCTCCGCCTCCAAACCTATCACCTGCTTGGCAGGCAAAACAAGGGTGAACACGGGTGAAACACCAGGGTGAAAATTGCATCAGGGTGAAACAACGTGATACTTGCCGAGAGAGTGCAAAGGTCGCCATAACGTTGCCAGATAGCGGTCTCTAATGGAGTCTTTTTAAACGTCCCTCATAAACATAGGCCTTACTTATCTGCTCATGGAATCAGTTCAAGTTTTAAGACTTAGATAAAAGCTTTCACATTTGATTATTTAAAAAAAGGAAATGCAATGCTTTGTAGAATATTTAATAGCTAGTCAGTTGGAATGCTAAGGTACAGATGAGCTCAGCTCACTTGGAATAGTTATTTAAAATAGCATTACCGATCAAGACCAAATGCACAGCGCAAACAGATCTGAAAAGTAGGAATGTTACGTTGTGTCAGTTGATCTCACATGAAACCATAACACAAAAACAATCAGGTAATAATGCCATAAAGGAATAAAACACTGAAACCAAACAAATAAAAAAATCCATGCAGTACAGTTTAGCAAAATTCAAACAGTCAATTCAGTCCTGCCCCTTTAAAAAAATATATTTGTGCATTACAAAATTAAAATAGTCAGAATTTAAGCATATTTTCTAATAACCTGATAGCTTTGCACATCAAAAAATTTGAAATACCCGCTTGATACTTTAGCTTGTTGCATTTGAGCGTTTCCCTTTTGTTTCAAGCTACTTTATACATCCTCTTTACTAAAACAAACAAAAAACAACAGTAAAATTAGTAAACATTCTTCTTTATACCTGACTTATAAAGAAGGTATAACTCCCTCTAGTGGAATGCTTGCATGTCTGTGCATGCGAAGTGCTACTTAAATTAAAAGAATATTCCTGGTTCAATACAAGTTAAGCTCAATCGACAGCATTTGTGGCATAATGTCGATTAACACAAAAATGAATGTTGACTTTTCCATCTTTTTCTTAAAAAAAAAAAAAAAAATCTGGGTTAGTGAGGCACTTATAATGGAAGAGATGGGGCCCAATCCATAAATGTTAAAATACTCACTGTTTCAAAAGTAACCAAATCAACAAACTCATTGATTTTAGTGTAGTAAAATAGCATACTAACCTTTTCTGTATAAAGTTATATTCAATTTTACTACTTCGCTGCAAACAAATTTACAGCTTAAATAATATACAAGTTTTAACATAAGAATTAACGTAAGTGTTTTATAAAATTATAAGCTTAACATTTCTGCCTTTAACCCTTCAAGCTCTGAAGGTGTTAATAAAGATTACTTGTTTTGGTGGCATGCCCAAAATTAAAGGCTTATTACTCTACAAGAAAAAAACAAAAAACAAAGAGGGTCAATTTTTTTGGTATCATTTTAAAGAAAACGTTTCAAACTTTTTAATTATATAGATTATGATAAATTATGAGACTCTCAGCCTAAGAAACTGATAAAAAAAAAAAAAAAAACTTCACTTCCAAAAGCCGATTCCAATTCCAAAAGCCTCTCCAAATAAAGAAAACATAATAATTGCACATGGCTATTTGATCAGTTTGATGTTTTTACTGATTACAATACTACATACAGTGCAAAATTATTCAATTATTAAATTGGAACACTTCTGATTTTTCTGCAAATTTCAAAGCACTTGATCAGTTTTGGTCATAATGCCTACATGCATTGTAAAGTACAGCTTCTAAGTTTTAAAACGATACCTATTGTGTTGGTCAATACTGTAGTTATTTATATTTTTATCATTATTTTTTTCTCTGCAGGCCTGCCAGCGGCTCAGCTTACAAGGTTAAACCCTCCCAAAATTGGCCCCATTCCATTCCATTGTAAATGCCTCACTGTAACCTTGATTTTTTATTTGTTTTTTAAAGAAAACAAGGGACGAGTCAAAATAATTTTTTGTAATAATCAACATTATGCCACAAATGCTGTTGATTGTGCTTAACTTGAACCCGGAATATTCCTTGAATTAATGTTCTCAGGGGGCTCAACTGTTTTCCAGCAAGATACTGATATTACGAGGGTCTATGCAGTTCTCCTCCTGGGTTAAAAGGGAATAGAGGTGGGCTGCTGTGGCCCTGTCCCTCTCGCGGATGCTCCATCGTCGCAGCATGGCGAAAACCCGCTCGATGTGCAGCTTGTTATCTTCCTCTATCTGCTGAAGAGTGGTGGTGCTCATATCCAGTGCCATAATGCCCACCTCCCTCCAGTTCTTCCCAATATAGCGGGCCACCTTCATCATCTCTCTCTCTGTCACCATCCTGGAGTCTATGGGGGAGAAAGTTATGGAAAGTTACAAAAAGTTACAAAAAGCAAAAGTGATGCAGCAGTTCGGCTTTTATAACAGATGCAAATGTGAGTTGTGTTTGTATATGACTCACTGGTTATGCATGACTGCTCGTTTTCCAGCATCTCCAGCTTCCTCTTTGCTGTCGTCTCTGATAAAGACAACACAGTTCCCAAAAATATTATTACTAGAATTAAGATTAAGTTTCAAGTTTAAGTTTTTTCCCCATATGCAACAAGTACAAAAGTACATTGGAATTCTTGATGGCGCTCTACTCAACAGTACCAAATATTTAAAGCATAAATATATATGATAAATAAAATGAACACAATTAAAAACCAATTTTAAATAACCAATACACCCTATAGCTCCTGTATACTATGTGCAAATAAATGAAATAATTACACAATTTAAATTATATGACTAAATTATAGATTATGCATATTATAAAGATTGAAGGCAAAGAAAGTTGTCACACTGTTACTTAAAATAAAGACATTTCACTCTATTTCTCACCATATACAAAACTACAGTATTCACAATAAAACTGCTTTATCATTGGGAGTAAAAATGTCCTAATTTTTTGTGCATTTTTTTAATGATATATATCTTAGTAATATATATTATTATTTTTGTAATTTATTTTTTTAGTTTTTTTCTATTAAGACAAACATTGTCAAAGATAATACAAATTCAGATATATCTTGCTTTATTAGACAAAATGATTGCCATAATAAATAATTAGAACATTATATTTTTAATAGAGCACCTGTATTGACCAAACTTTGGATGTGTATGCTTTACAATGATCATTGCGAGATCATACCTGTGGTTTTTTGTGTCTTTCGTTTCTTGATTTGCACCGTTTGAAGAAATTTTAGATCAGGAAAAGTCTCTTGCATGTCTTGTCTTCTCAGCAACCTCAGAAAACTCAGGGCACGTTTGTTGTCGCAAATCACATAATCCAGGATATCCCGTACCTGCCTTGATCGTATGTTAAGGTCTTTGATGTTGTTGTACTCATTATTGGACAATATGCCAAGAGAATGGCAATGCAGTATCAATAAGTCTGGATCTTCCTTCAGAGCATCCATTAGTTTTGGCTTGAATCTCAGAATGATGTTGGTGCCATCTACTGGTCCATCCATTGCCTCTTATCCTCGGTTATGGATATGAAATTTTCTTTAAAATGGGTTTGAAACCAAAGATTCAGGCTGTAACAAAATTGAATTAGAAACAAAATTTAAATATAAAACTTCATAAAAACAGTGTGACGTTTCTCAACCTTCACTGAACTGGACTGTGATATATGGTGGGTGTTGAATGAAACAACATCTCTAAACTGAACAAACTGGTTTATATTCGCATTAGCATATGGCATCACCTTTCACATGTCAAAGCACTTATTTACATGTCAAATAAAGTCTCAACATCCACACTGACTAAATAATTTGAAATGAAGAGCACCTCAGGTGGTCAATATTATGCATTACAAGCTTTGCATTCATTTAATTAAAGATACCACATGTACAGTTTTGACACACTATATTGCCAAAAGTATTCGCTCATCTGCCTTTAGACGCATATGAACTTAAGTGACATCCCATTCTTAATCCATAGGGTTTAATATGACGTCGGCCCACCCTTTGCAGCTATAACAGCTTCAACTCTTCTGGAAAGGCTTTCCACAAGGTTTAGGAGTGTGTTTATGGGAATTTTTGACCATTCTTCCAGAAGCGCATTTGTGAGGTCAGACACTGATGTTGGATGAGAAGGCCTGGCTCGCAGTCTTCGCTCTAATTCATCCCAAAGGTGCTCTATCGGGTTGAGGTCAGGACTCTGTGCAGGCCAGTCAAGTTCTTCCACACCAAACTCGCTCATCCATGTCTTTATGGACCTTGCTTTGTGCACTGGTGCGCAGTCATGTTGGAACAGGAAGGGGCCATCCCCAAACTGTTCCCACAATGTTGGGAGCATGGAATTGTCCAAAATCTCTTGGTATGCTGAAGCATTCAGAGTTCCTTTCACTGGAACTAAGGGGCCAAGCCCAGCTCCTGAAAAACAACCCCACACCATAATCCCCCCTCCACCAAACTTCACAGCTGGCACAATGCAGTCAGACAAGTACCGTTCTCCTGGCAACCGCCAAACCCAGACTCGTCCATCAGACTGCCAGATGGAGAAGCGTGATTCGTCACTCCAGAGAACACGTCTCCACTGCTCTGGAGTCCAGTGGCGGTGTGCTTTACACCACTGCATCCGACGCTTTGCATTGCACTTGGTGATGTATGGCTTGGATGCAGCTGCTCGGCCATGGAAACCCATTCCATGAAGCTCTCTATGCACTGTTCTTGAGCTAATCTGAAGGCCACATGAACTTTGGAGGTCTGTAGCGATTGACTCTGCAGAAAGTTGGCGACCTCTGAGCACTATGCGCCTCAGCATCCGCTGACCCCGCTCTGTCATTTTACGTGGCCTACCACTTCGTGGCTGAGTTGCTGTCATTCCCAATCACTTCCACTTTGTTATAATACCACTGACAGTTGACTGTGGAATATTTAGTAGCGAGGAAATTTCACGACTGGACTTGTTGCACAGGTGGCATCCTATCACAGTACCACGCTGGAATTCACTGAGCTCCTGAGAGCGGCCCATTCTTTCACAAATGTTTGTAGAAGCAGTCTGCATGCCTAGGTGCTTCATTTTATACACCTATGGCCATGGAAGTGATTGGAACACCTGAATTCAATTATTTGGATGGGTGAGCGAATACTTTTGGCAATATAGTGTATATTAAACACTGAACATTTCTAAACCAAAGAGCATGACTCAAACAAGTGGTGAGAAAAGATAGTCTGAAGAATAATCAACACATGCACTCCATCACTTATGGAGCTGAGCTACAGGAAGAGTGTTCTCTTTATGTACAACAAACTCACTGAGCACTTTATTAGGAACACTATGGTCTTCTGCTATTGTAGCCCATCTGCCTCAAGGTTTGACATGTGCATGTGCATTCTGAGATGCTATTCTGCTCACTATAATTGTACAGGGTGGTTATCTGAGTTACCGTAGCCTTTCTGTCAGCTCCAACCAGTCTAGCCATTTTCCGTTGACCTCTCTCATCAACAAGGCCTTTCTGTCCGCAGAACTGCCGCTCACTTGATGTTTTTTGTTTTTGGCACAAATCCCAGGAGATCAGCAGTTACGGAAATACTCAAACCAGCCCATCTGGCACCAACAATCATGCCACGGTCCAAATCACCGTGATCACATTTTTCCCCATTCTGATGGTTGATGTGAACATTTACTGAAGCTCCTGACCAGTATCTGCATGATTTTATGCATTGCACTGCTGCCACACGATTGGCTGATTAGATAAGCGCATGTATATGTAGGTGTACAGGTGTTCCTAATAAAGTGCTCAGTGAGTGTATTATGCCTATGTTAGGAATGGAATACTATACTGTGTACTGCATACTGTGCAGTATACACTGTATTCTGCTTACTATTATTATTATTTTTATTAGACAGTTTAAGAGGTATGCAGCATCTAATAATAAATGTTCAAAGCAGTATGCAACTACATTGTTGTCATGTGTCCTCATTACATTTTCATCCAATTTTATATACAAATAAAAGTCTTAATTCTTTTTAGTTGCATTACAAGTGAGTTTATAGGTTGTTTACTGTATTTTGGGGCAAATGTAGTAGGCCATCTGGATGTTACATGCATACAGACAATACTGCAGAAATAGTACGAGTAGTATGCCATTGCATCCCATTGGCAAGAAATAGTTTTATAAGAAATTGCAGGTGCTTTGTTATCAGACATAAAATTATGAATTATCTGTACCTGTTCTGATCACAACCCCCAGATGATACTGTAATTCTGATATCAGGTCTATTAATAGTTTACAATTGTGTACAGTCTGTCTTTAGATCATACATGTGGGGACTTTCCACAGTGCAGTGCTTCACTACTACAGAAGCATCTCTGTTTACTTCCACAAAACACTATCACATAGATTGTATTATATCAGCAAGAGTGTTTGGCTTCTTTGCACAACGCTCATAGAATACACTGACCCATTTTCAAGTTCATTGTTACACATCGATCGTTTGACTTGCATTTATTGTATCTCGATTAGAGCTGCAAGAAGAAAAAGCGCGAAACGGAAAAAGAACAAAGAGATTCTAAATTCATCTGTTGATGTGCTCGCGCGCTCACTTCCGATTCGTTTCCGTTTAACAATTATAAGAATTCTCTTTATTGAATATATATATATCTGTTACTGTGACGTAGAAACGTAAAGGTTACAATGCAACGCGTGTTTTTAACTAGAAAGCACCAAACGAAAGTACCTTACACGTACATGAAAGAAACAATATTTTCTGTTTGATAAATGTAAATGTTGTTTACCTCAGTTTGATGGAGGGAAATTTTTGATTCCTCATTCGCACCACATCCGTGAGTAGTAATGTGATATTGATATACTGTGTCTGCCCCCGCCTGGACAGAGAATGCAATAAAATACAACTTGTTTAGTAGGTCATACCATTTCAGTATCAACAACAACTCCTAAGTGCCCCTCCCTCCCCCTCTTTACAACATTTCCATATTCAAGAGACTTGACATGCTGAACTTGAACTCTGAGATTGGCCCATGATTCTGTGATGACTTCTGAAAAATAAGTCATGAATGAGGGATTCTGCTCTAGACTAACATGCTGATATGGCAGTAATTGACAGTAAGCTATGAAGACATTCAACTTTTCACTTGTGACATGTTCACATGTCAACCTTCTATGGAAAAACGTTGCTTTACACTTTTCTACCCTGCAAATAGGCTAGCTATAGTCAATATATGACAAAACTGATCAGGTGTAAGAAAGGAGCAATATAATAATATTTGAGAGTAATTTTTTTGTTGTATAAATGAGGAAGAGAGGCTACAGTATGCGGGGAAATCACAAATGAAAGCCACTTTTGTATTTCCTGTTTTTATTAGTGGTATTTGATACATCCGTTCTTTTTTAATAGGGCCTGGTGCTAAATAAATATGAGGAAGAGGGCCTACAGTATGCAGGGAAATCACAAATGAAAGCCACTTTTGTATTTCCCGTTTTTATTAGTCATATTTGATACGTCCATTCTTTTTTAATAGGGCCTGGTGCTAGATTTTTATATGGGCTATACCATAGAGCGTGGGTTTTTTTAGGATTGTTTTTAGTACAATGACAATATAAAAGGCAATATTTTTGTTTTTTAAAAAGTTTTGGAAACTTGTTTTAATTTTAACCCTTAATCGCTGTTCGGGTCATTTTTGACCCGAATCATTTTTATTTTGTTAATAAAAATGGTTTCTCTCATCTGAGTGAGGCAAGGCTTGGGGATTATTCCTATGATTGCCATCTGAAAACACAAAAAAAATTGGATTGATTCGATGAGTGGTTGTAAAAAAAAGTTTAAAAAGTGCAACACTCATCAAGTTCAGGTGAAATTTGACCCATCATAGGAAATGAATGGGTGAGACTATAACACACACACACACACACACACACACACACATATATATATATATATATATATATATATATATATATATATATATATATATATATATATATATATATAACCCTCACAAAAAACGTTCTGCATTTTTACAGTTTCAATAAAACATAATTTTGTATGTTTTTTAAGCGATTTGAATTATAGGGACATTAGAAATGTCCTCATAAACCACATTTATAGCATAATACCCTTGTAATTATCAGTTTGTAACCAAAAAAAGTCCTCGTAAACCACTTAAACCTGCCCACACACACACACACACACACACACTCACACACACACACACACATACACACACACAGGTTTGTTTGACTATACTGAGTTGAGTTTGAGATTTATTGTCATTTAACCATATGCAGATGCAACACAGTTAAATGAGATATTGTTTCTCACTGACCACAGTGCATACATAAAACAGAAACTTTTTTTTTTTTTTTTAGTGTTTTATCTATACACATTGAAAACAATGAAACAAGGAGACATGGTCAGATTTGGACATATATACTGATTACACTTTAAAACATTATGATGCATCATCAAGAAATACTTTTAAAGTAGTGTTCAAGTGTTCCAGAACATAGCAGCAATTTCGGTTTATAGTCTTTTCAACTGACATTAGTGTGTTCGTGTATGTATGTGTAGGTGTGCGGATGTGCATAGTTACTTTTATCAGCTCCAGATTGCCCGCAGTACCTCTAATGTACCTCTACCTCTAGTGTTGTGATCTAACGCATTGCAGTTTCCGTACCAGACAGTGATGCCGCTGTTACGAACACTTTCGATGGTGCACCCCTGTAGAATGTTGTTAAGATAAGCGTCATTGCTGGTTCGTTGTTTAGTGCATTGAATCGTGCATAAAATACATTCAGCGCATCTGGAAGGGAGACATCGTTGTCACAGGCCTGTTGCAGTGGCTTATAGCCAGTGATGGCCTGAATGCCCTTCCATAAGCGCCTTGCATCTTTGGTGTCTGAGAAATGGCAGTTTATTTTATTTTTTTTGGCATACAATCGTTTTGCTTCCTTGATACCATGGGATCCCCTTATCTAACCCTTTCCCTAACCTCAACCGTGAGTGGAAGTGACGCCCCCTTTTGGAGTTGATGCAACCCCCTTTGCCTCTACTGGAGTAACTCCGCCCTCTTTTGGAGATCCCGCCCCTATTTGGAGATCTCCAGCCTGCAGCTATAACTATTTGAATTTAGGAGCCTTTTTTTTTAATTTATTTAATAACTAATGAGGACATTTGGCCCTTATAACACACATACCAAACATACCACACAGGCCTAAGTCTAACCCCTGTGTGACAAATTTTATGCTAGAATTGTAATGTTTACTGTTTGAAATAAATGATAGGTAACAAAATTATTACTCTGTCTTTTTCTTTATAAATCACAGTCAGATTTGACTGTATAGCAGCATGGTCAGGTTTGACCGCATGTTGAGGCATCGTTGCAAAATCTGACACTTCAGCACAAGTACAGCACAAAATGCTACAATTTAAAAAATAATTGTTTTTATAATGTCTAAATATACAGTATATCCATTGCATAACTTGTAATAATATCAGAAATTAAGTTTTTTACAACACTGGGTTATAGAGATAAGCCAAATCATAGACCACTGAGGCCATCTACTGGTTATAATTGTTATTTCATGTAATTGTTATTTTATCTGATGGCACCAATGTCTTAGATATTTTTATATTTTGACTATTTTTTTATTTTTTTAGTTCTGATGTTCACTTTTATAGAAGAGAACATAAAATGTGCTTATTTTATATGAAAATAAATGGAGTAATTTAAAAATTTAGAGGTTATAAAAACATAAAATCCCAAAAACATTTGATATTTCGGATCAAATTTGACTCAAACATTAAAACTGCAAATCTCTAATGAACAGTTATTTCAATATCAAACTTACTATTTTTTCATACACAGTATAAATGGGTCTCTTGAGAATTTATAGCTGCCTGAATATTTAATGAAGGGGGTCCCTTACTAGGGGATCATCATATTTGAGGGTCCTTGGCAACAAAAAGTTTGAAAATCCCTGCCATAAAGGTCCTCAGTGGGCCCCCCCTTCATTACCGGACCCAGGACAATATTTCATAAATGTAATATCCAAATTACAGGGGGCCTGGGTAGCTCAGCGAGTATTGACGCTAACTACCACCCCTGGAGTCGCGAGTTCGAATCCAGGGTGTGCTGAGTGACTCCAGCCAGGTCTCCTAAGCAATCAAATTGGCCCGGTTGTTAGGGAGGGTAGAGTCACATGGGTGAAATCCTTGTGGTCACTATAATGTGTGGTTCTCGCTCTCGGTGGGGCACGTGGTGAGTTGTGCATGGATGCCGCGGAGAATAGCGTGGGCCTCCACATGCGCTACGTCTCCACGGTAACTCGCTCAACAAGCCACGCGATAAGACGTGCAGATTGACGGTCTCAGACAAGGAGGCAACTGAGATTTGTCCTCTGCCACCACGAGGATTTACAGTGCATTGGGAATTGGGCATTCTAAATTGGGGAGAAAAGGGGAGAGAATAAAAATGATCCAAATTACAAATTTAATGTGTGCAAAATTTATAGAAATATAAGAGAGCTGATTTTTTATTTTCATGTATGCTACTGCACAGATTCATACATATAATTCATGTGATTTATATGTTCAACTAGGAGAATGGGTAAAGGAAAAACACATTTATAGATACAGTAATGTGTTAAGCACAAATAACATGCAGTAACATGCTGAAAGAATGGAATGCAGAGCCCATTTTCAAGCAAGACTTCCATGTGACTGGGATTATTTGAAACTGGTCCAGTGAGCCTGAAGATACCATCCTGAAGAGACTCCTTTGTGAGACACCACTGGTCAATGGCTCAGTCCCACAGTTTGTAAACAGCATGTTAATTTCCAATGTAAATATAAATATGCACACAATGAAATGCAGTCACTCCGATTACACTGCTTTTTTTTGCTTTTTTTTTTTTTCAGTTACAAGTTAAACATTACAAATGAGATTATTGTGGATAAATATTTCTCATCTGATAAACTGCTCAGTATCTTGAATCTACCCTCTTGGTTTCCATGTAATTTAGAGGGTAAATCCCCCAAACATTTACTATGTTACCTGTTTTCTGCTGTACTTATATCTCAGATGAACCCAAAAGTAATGCATTTCAGCATAATACAAGGCGGAAATGCTCTTTTGGTTTGATGATCTCATTTGAAAGGAGGCGGGGATATAACTCACACTTCCAGGAATCCAGTAAGATTCCCAGACCGCTTTGTGGTCCTGTTGACTCACTCTTCAGATTGTTTGCTCTGTTAGGAGCCTGATATATTGGAGAGCCCCTTGAGTGGGTGTGGCCTTACCTGCTAGGTGAAAAGGAACTCTCCTCTCATTGGCTGAGAGGGGTCAGTATATTTCCTCACTCACAAGTAGAGTAGTGTGAGTTGAGTGTGCAGAGAGCATTGAGAAGGACTGGCTAACAAGAAAAACTTGAAAGATTGCAAGAGGAGACTTGATAGCTCACAAACACAGGGTATGTCTGCTTTTATTGGGTTTAATGCCTTTGTTTGTAATGGTGTTTAAATTCAAAGCTGACCCAAGTTTGTCATGTTTTGCATTTTGGGAGTGCATGCTCTGTGGTTTGGTTGAGAATGAGTGGTGGCTTTGATTTCCTATTTAAATTGTGCTCTGTCTAACTTTTTACTTCCCAGTCAATTGTATTGTCTCACCAGCTGTATCATTTTTGTAAGTTTGTGGTGTTAATGGATATAACTTGTCAAGTAAGTTGAAAAAAAGTTGGCTTTTTTCCCTTCTTGCTTGCACTCTAAAATGACAGAAGATGCTTGGTTTTCATTGTTTTTGTCATCTCAGTTCTTGGTAAATTATCAAATAAATGATATTTTTATTTATTTGATTTTTTTACATATTTGATATGTAATCAGCTAGACATTGTGAGTTCAATCTCTATAAATAGATTTTTAGAAATCCTTATACAGTAACCATGAATGAACTGAAAAGTCTTTGAAATTCATTGCTCAAAAGGTGTGGAAATTCTGCTGATATAATTTAAGTATTAAAAACAAGAGTTGAATGATAAGTCAGATAACGTCTGTCTTCTGGGAACTAAGTAGAGGCTTGTCTTAGCATGCTGAAGTGTTGATGTGACCTGTGAGATGTTTCTGCTTCACTGACCTTCTTGAAGAATTGCTATTAAAATGAGTATTTACTGTGTGCAGTATGGCTGAATGTTTCCTTGAAGCATCTTTGTGGTATCTGAACTACAGCTAAATGAACCTAATTAAAGCATAAGGCAATTAATAATTACAAATATAACCATATTGCAAAGCCTCTTTCAGTTTGATGACTTTAGGCAATGACGCTTGACTGCTTCCGTGTTTCTGAATGAGAGAGAGTTTGTCATTTGCTTAATGTTTCGATATGAGAGACGCTCACAATTCCTGCTTTCCAAGAGTTCCTCTTTTTTTGTGCTCTTTAGACATTATTTCTCAACTATTGAGAGACATAAGATATCTTGGGCTGGTTTTTAAGATTTGTGCCATTTGTAATTCTGTTCTTTGATTTGTGTCATGCATGAGTAATTTGAGGCAATGATGACTCCGTTGCTGTGTCAGCAGCTTGAGTAAAGAGAATGACACAGGTGTTTCAGTCCAGCATTGCTTGATTCTGTGCTTTTTGTTACCCAAAGCAATGAACTCCGCTCAGCTGTACAGCCAGGGAGAACATGTTTGAGTTGCTATTTTACTCAAGTCATAAGCGTGTTAATTTGCAGCATTGTTATTAAAGAGACCTAATTGGGGTTGTTAACTGAATAAATCACTTTGACTAATAGAACAGGCCAATTCTTTGATCTTGATCCTAATGTGTGAGTGGATCAGTGATACTGAAGTCTGAGATCACATTGAAAATCTTGGATTTTTATAATTAAACCTACAAATAAACAAAGGAGTTTAAGACATTTTAAAAGAAAAATGATTGTGTAAAATGGACAATAAATATATACGATTCAGGACTATTTTCTCTTCACTAATCAAATAAGCTAATTATTTGTCAGAAATCGGTGACATTGACCATGTTAACGCCTTTTGTACAAAATGTCAGATTTCTTTGCTTCTGCTGAACTTTTGCTCAAATATTTATGCTGATTATATAATCTGTATTGAAAAAAATTAATTAAATAAAAAAAATCTTAATAAAAGTGTTTCCACCAGACCACTGAGCCATTCTGTACATGCTCATGTCTGAAGAACGATTACACCAAAAGTAGACCTTATTGGAAATACTTTTCCAGTAGGAAGTTTCTTCACAGTTTCTGTTTATCATATTAAATTATATTGCATTGTTCAATACAAATTAAGCTCAATCTACAGCATTTGTGGCATAATATTGATTGAGGTACTTATAATGGAAGTGAATGGGGCCAATCCGTAAACGTTAAAATACTCACTGTTTCAAAATTATAGCCACAAGATGTAAACAATATGTGTGTTAACATGATTTTAATGTGATAAAATCGCTTGCTAACCATTTCTGTGTAAAGTTGTATCCAGTTTTACAACTTCGTTGCTATTACGATGTAGTCAACAAACCCCAAAATGACTGTAAAAAAAATAATGATTTAAACAACTTTACTGCTCAAATATTACATGAGTTTTAACAGAAGAATTAATGTAAGTGCTTTTATAAAATAAGCTTCACATTTCTGCCTTTAAACCCTTCCGAAGAATTGGCCCCCCTTTCACTTCCATTGTAAGTGCCTCAATGTACCTCGGTTTTTGCTTTAAGAAATGGTAATCAACATTATGCCAGAAATGCTGTCGTTTGAGCTTAAGTTGTATTGAACCCGGAATATTCCTTTTAAAGGGCTCCCTGTGTACGTGAAGAATTCATATGTAGGCATATGTTTGTGCTTCCCCCCCTATCTACAGTATTTCCTTTTAATTTGGTTAGAGCTTTAACAGACAGTGCAACATGTGAGATAAGAGTATTGCTTCACCGTTTCCTGTTCTATCAAGCATAAGTCATAGCATGTCTGGACACTCAGGTGAGTTGCTGCAGGTGTCGTGCAGTGATGCATGATGACTCATTTCGAGAGTAAGATGACGAAAACAGGTGTCTTTGGGAACTCATTGCACAATAATTTGATTCGTGTGTGATAAAAATCTTCAATGCAACAGTTTCATTAAAGCATATTAAAATGTAAAATCCGAACAAATGTTGGGCTAATTTTATTGGTCTTTGAATTCATTTAATCTTGCTTCCACATTTTATGTTCATTTATTTTAAATGTATGTCACTGTTTCTTTCAAACAGAACTCGTACTGAAGACATCAGGGAACAGAGATGGCAGTCAGTTCATTTCATCGTGGACAATGGGCCTCCCAGTCCTTGCGTGTAACAGCAAAGGAACTCTCCATTGTTGGTGTGCGTGGCAAAAACACTGCCATCGCGGAACGATTCTCAAAGTAAGCAAAGTATTGAATTTGCATATCTAAATCTGATCTCATTTGTTTTGCCATTAGTTCTCTATTATTTGCTTTCACATTGGCACACCATTTAGTATTTATAAAAAACACATTGTTTTGTTTCACCCCAGATGCCTGCATATACCTTTCCTACTTGTTGTAAAGGTGAAGTGTGTAATTTCTGTGCCACTAGCGTCACCAAAACGAAGTACAAAAATAATGACTGCTTTCAAAAAGTTTTCCAGAAAATTCCCCCATCTTCCATTGGTCAGATAGTCCCGCCCCAATCTCACACCATTGGTTGAGCCAGTGTTGCTTTGCGGGCAGGTTGTAATGTTCAAACTAAACAGTGTTTACACTTTTAGGGGGAATTAACCAACATGGCTTATGGTTGTCTCTTCATTTTAATTGGGGGTATTTCAAAATCTGTAAAATTGTCTTCTTCAAAACTTTGCTCCACAATGGTCAGGAACCTTTGTCAAGATTTTCTCTCTCCGAACATGTGGTTATAACTAGTCACAAACATTTTTGTTCACTACAATGTGTTCTCAAATCATTCAAGATTCTTTCAATGCGCTGAGAACTACCAAAGGCACATGTTTGATTTAGAAGAAAATATCACCGACTAATTCATGAGACGCAGCTTTCTTGGCACTAAGTCACCGTTTTTCCTGTGTCGATCATTTTCTCCATCCATCTGGATTTGTTCCAGTGTGCCTACTCTCAAACATTTCAGATATGTTTTCCAGTCTTCTGTCTAGCTTCGTCTTCACTCATACATCAATGACTTCAAAATACCCAGCACTGTTGATTTGCAAGCTGAATTAGACATCAAAGAAATCCAATCTAAGGATTAGATGGTTTTATAATCTGACCATTGACCTGTGCTACTGTAGATGTGGACTATTTATGTGTGGGTTTTTGACATAGGACTGTTTTTCCATTTAAACCATGTTGCAGATATGCAGTCTGCAGGGCTTTGCTAATATTCACTTTTTCCATTTGTTTATCTTTCCAACTAACCTACATTCGGAGCCAACTGTTACAGGCCCTTCTGTCATGGCCACGTTTTTGGATGGAGGACCAGGACTGCCAAAATACAAAATACATAAATAATATCTTTAAACAAATGTAAAAAATGAAAAAAAGTGTATATATAAATAAATGTTAAAATCTGACATAAATGAGTATTTATACTTTTAATTCCTTATGTATTGTATTTATTTCCATATTAATTTAAATCTACATATATTTACATGTATGTATGTCCACATTTATTTATTTCTACATTTCTGTGTCCGTATGGTAATGAGGGGGCGTGCTTTCTATTTCAGGCACAGCAGTCGAGCTCGGAGTGCTCCGGAGTGAAGTTTGGAGGCCACAGTGACATCTTGTGGTTGACAAAATTAAATGCACAGATGGGTGTGTATGTGCATTAAGAAATTGTAAAATGTACCTCTGAGTAGAGAGAGTCAAATAGGAAATGAATTGTCTGTATTGAATGAATGACTTATACTGTAGGTGAGCAAAATGACCAAAATCTTATATCACTACTGTTTAACTAATTTTATATCTCTGTAACTCTGTTTACCTGGAGTAACCATACATTAGGGATTTCTAAAATGTACGGGACGCTGCTGAATACTTAAGCAGATAAATTAAACAAACACAATTTCAACAAATCTGACAACAGACACTTTGATATGACAAAAAGCATCGAGTGCACGTGAAATGATCCAGTGTCCAATTTTATGCAGACGGGTGGATGTTGGCGATAGAAGCTTGCCTTCATTCAGGGCCGGTGTCGTAATCAAATGAGTCCGCCCGTGAAAATGGGTCCGCATCTGATGCCTTAGTGATTCCTAGCGATTCCATTGTCTAATAGAACTTTTAATGAGTACTATATTCATTTCTGAGTAGAAATCCTACAAAATCCTTTAATGATGAATGTCAATATAACTTTGTATATGTGACACTTAATGACTTTTAGATCATATGTTACACATTATAGTATATTACCACAGCTATAGTTTGTAAAATTAAACATTTCTTGTTCTATTTGTTTTTCAGTTAGCTTACATTTGACAATATGTGCCACAGAATTATTATTATTTCCCATATTTACACACCTTAAAATCATATATGCACACCAGCTATTATGACAGAAAAATAATTGTGTACTGAGCAGTCTGAGTAAATTTAAGAACATTTAGATAAAACCAACTTTCCTAAAACATTTCTTTAACGTATGATAAATTTGAATAAAAATACTAATAAAATAATTTAATAAAATAATAAATATTTAAAAAATAAACACGTTCATTAATTATGTGAAGCCAGTCAATTTATTGTCATATCTATAGTGATTTTCACAGTTTAAAAGCTGTTGTAATAACAAACAGTCACCCCCTGGGGACTCTATTTCATTGGCGGACTCATCTGATTACGACACCGGCCCTGAATGAAGGCAAGCTTCTATCGCCAACATCCACCCATCTGCATAAAATTGGATACTGGATCATTTCACGTGCACTCAATGCTTTTTGTCATATCAAAGTGTCTGTTATCAGATTTGTTGAAGTTGAGTTTCTGTTTAATTTATCTCCCTAAGTATTCAGCAGCGTCCTGGACATTTAAAGAAATCCCAGCCAGGATTTTTCAAAGTCCTTACAGGTATGGTTACTCTAGGTACACAGTGTTACAGAGATATAAAATTAGTTAAACAGTAGTGATATAAGATTTTGGTCATTTTGCCCACCTACAGTATAAGTCATTCATTCAATACAGACAATTGATTTCCTCTTTGACTCTCTCTACTCAGAGGTACATTTTACAATATCTTACTGCACATACACACCCATCTGTGCATTTAATTTTGTCAACCACAAGATGTCACTGTGGCCTCCAAACTTCACTCTGGAGCACTCCGAGCTGGACTGCTGTGCCTGAAGTAGAAAGCACGCCCCCTCATTACCATACGGACACAGAAATGTAGAAATAAATAAATGTGGACATATATAAATATGGACACACACACACACACACACATGTATAAATAAATACATGTAGAAAAAATAAATTAGGAAATAAATACATTAATATGGAAATAAATACAATAATACATAAATAAGGAAATAACAGTATAAATACTCATTTGTGTCAGATTGTAACATTTTAATTTTTTTAGATGTACACTTTTCATTTTTTTACATTTCTTTAAAGATATTTATTTATTTATTTATTTATTTTGTACTTTGGCAGTTTTGGTCCTCCATAGACATAGCTAAGCCCGTCTGTAACTCCTTTCTCAAGTTACTTTGAATTGGTATGCCATGAAATTCCTCTGAAAGAAGATTTATCTTTGTTGCCAGTTGCGATATTTCAACCCCTCCAGGCTAACCTTCAGTTTTGTTTTCAGCATGTCGTAAAAACAAAACCGTAACCAAAATCCGCTCAATTTCAGTTGCACTTCTACATATGACCGCTTGAGGCCGCCAATTGTCAATAATTATCCTCTGTTAATTTGTGAGGTTAGAAGTAGTGGGCGATAAAGTCTATAGACTCCGAGCAGACGAGCATACGTAAAACAATAAAAAAAAAAAACCCACCATCTGTTGATTGGCCAGTTTCGTATTATAGTGCTTAAATTACACAGAAACCAGACACTGTTCAAGAGTGTGAGGACCGGGAACTAGAGAACAAAGCTGATTTTACGTTACCGCTGCATCTCTTCACAGGTACCAGAGGGCAGCAGAGGAAGCGAGTTCAGACAAGAAAAAAGTAAGTTCTCATGCTTTTTATTTTGTTTTATATTTATGAGTTGTCATCATCTGCAACACTCTGACACATCTATCTGTCTGGTCTCATAAGTACATTGTGAACTCATAATAAACTCAAATACTTTTCTATACTGCCACTGCTTTTGCTTAGACACATGCAATCTGCGTCCAGTCATCTTAATCCTTATTTAGACGTCTTAATCTGCAGGTAAATCCCATGCGCTTTACATAACTGTTCTGGTCAATCTGTGTCCTCTGTGTGGTAATGTGCGGAGCCGGACTGCTACATAAACACTTGGAAGAAGCTTTCTGTAAATGGTGTGTGAGAGTTTGTCAAGATTAAGGAGTTGCTCGAATTAAGGTGTGCAGAATGACTTTAGTGTGGATTTAGGGAGGACGGACTGGATTCGAAATGGCTGGAAGATGGTTCTTTGGATGTTTAGGTTGAAGTGCCAGTTCAGGACATTAGTCTAAAATAGGTGTTGAATGAGGAACACAAACTTGTAGACCATTTAGTTTATAGTTTATAAGTAGCTTTGCTTATTTGTTGGCGCTATGAGAAAGTTTTTCTTTCTTTTTATTTTTTTTAATTTTATTTTATTTTTTTTTAAATAGAAGTAATTGATATGTGGTAGACCAAACACAGTTGTAACACTATGCATATTTCCCTTCTAATGCAAGTTTGAACTTTCATTTTCAGTATGCATATTCACATTAACATCCTCTCTCTGTGTGGAAAATTTGAGGAACAGTCTACATTGATGAGAAATTATTAGAGAACATCAGTTTTGGAGGGTATTTTAATTTTGTTTAATTGTCTTACAGCTCTTTCATTGTAAATAAATCATTATTTCTGAAAG
Source organism: Myxocyprinus asiaticus (assembly GCF_019703515.2). NCBI lineage: Eukaryota > Metazoa > Chordata > Actinopteri > Cypriniformes > Catostomidae > Myxocyprinus > Myxocyprinus asiaticus. Next base: position 11,355,761 of record NC_059372.1, on the reverse strand, counting down.
ACCATAAAAGGAAACTTTACTTGTAGTTTTTTTATTGTTGAATTTAATGTACACTGCTTGGCCAAAAAAAGTCACTGTTTGGATTTAAATAAGCAGATACTTAAGAGCCTATGATTGGATCATTATTGTAGTGATTAAAATGTTTCAGCTGGCAACAGTTCTTTTAACCCTAACTGATGCAGTGTGTAACTTCTCATTTCTTCAACAACCATGTCGAAAGACGTATCCCGTGGTCATGGAAAAGATGGTACTCTGTTTCAGAAGGGGCAAATTATAAGGAGATTGCTGAAATCACTGGAAATGGGTTAAGAGCTGTCCAACGCATTATTAAAACCTGGAAGGGTAGTGGTGAACCATAAGCTTCGCAGAAGAAATCTTGAACGATCAGAGATAACTAAAACGTTTGAAGTCACATCATTAAAAATCGTTTAATAGTGAAAGGAAGAGCATATCCACATGCACAATGCGAAGAGAATTTACAAGATTGGGACTAAACAGCTGTGTGGCCACAAGAAAGCCACTTGTTAGTGAAGCTAATTGAGGAAAAAACAACTTCAATTAGTTAGGGAGCATAAATATTGGACTGTGGAGCAATGGAAAAAGGTCATGTGGTCTGAGTTCAGATTTACCCTATTCCAAAGAGATGGGCACGTCAGGGTAAAAAGGGAAGTGCATGAAGTGATGCACCCATCATGCATAGTGCCCACTGTACAAGCCTCTGGAGGAAGTGTTATGATCTGGGGTTGCTTCAGTTGGTCAGGTCTAGGCTCAGCAACGATTTGCAGCAGTAAAATGAAGTCAGCTGACTACCTGAATGTACTGAATGACCAGGTTATCCCATCAATGGATTTTTTCTTCCCTGATGGCACGGGTATATTCCAGGACCTCAATGCCAAGATTCATCAGGCTCAAATTGTGAAAGAGTGGTTCAGAGAGCATGAGGAATCATTTTAACACATGAATTGGCCACCACAGTGTCCTGACCTTAACCCCATTGAAAGTCTTTGGGATGTGCTGGAGAAGACTTTACCGAGTGGTTCGACTCTCCCATCATCAATACAAGATCACGGCCAAAAATGAATGCAACTCTAGAAGGAAATAAATGTTGTGACGTTGCATAAGGTTGTCGAAACAATGCCAAGACGAATGTGTGCCGTAATCAAAGCTAAAGGCGGTCTAACAAAATATTATGAGTATGCAACTTTAGTTTTTGGCCAGGTTTATTTTAGGACATCTATTTTCTCCCCTTTTTCTCCCCAATTTGGAATGCCCAATTCCCAATGTGCTCTAAGTCCTTGTGGTGGCGTAGTGACTCGCCTCAATCCGGGTGGGGCGGAGGACGAATCTCAGTAGCCTCCGTCAAACCACGCATTTTATCATGTGGCTTGTTGAGCACATTACCGCAGAGACAGCGCGTGTGGAGGTTTCACGCCATTCTCTGCGGCATCCACGCACAACTCGCCACGCACCCCACCGAGAGCGAACCACATTATAGCGACCACAAGGAGGTTACCCCATGTGACTCTACCCTGCATAGCAACCAGGCCAATTTGGTTGCTTAGGAGACCTGGCCTGAGTCACTCAGCATGCCCTGGATTCGAACTCGCGACTCCAGGGGTGGTAGTCAGCGTCAATACTCACTGAGCTACCCAGGCCCCATTTTAAGACATCTTAGGATGTCAGGTCATGGAGAAAATCAGGCAAACATGCAAGGTGATCAGTGGGGATAGATAGATAGATAGATATAATTATGCAGAGTAAATGATTTTGTAACGTAATAAAAAAAAAAAAGCGATTGTAAATACGTATTTTGGTTTGTTTGCACTTGTGTGTCACAGGATGCCTCGTATCAGGGTGAGGAAAACTAAGAGTATTTCCAGCTGATGCATTAGACGTATTTGAAAACCATCAATGAGTATAAAATGTGTCAGGATATTTCACTTAAGTTAGGCATAATGCTTTATTTAGCATATTATAACTGTCCCGGTGTAGTGTTACTACTGTACCTGGGATTAGGACAGTTGTAACAAAAGCAATCATTGTCTTCAAACACTAATTTTAGAAAATAGGAACAATGTATGCAGGTTTTTGGCATTTATTTTGTTAGTAGACGAATAAAGGTATCTCATGTGAAAATTGCATGTTTATTCTGCACTGTATTTGCACAGTTAAGCAAAAAGTGTTACAACTGTGTTCGGTCTACCCTATATGTTGATGTTCAGAAATTTGGATGGAAATATTCTAGCATTAATTTTGCCAATTTATATTTCATTTACAGTAAAAACATGGCTATTTTAAGAAATTTTACAAAAAATGTTTTCAATTAAATTGAATTACATTTTAAATTTTTGTTTGACGCAATGACGAAGCATGTGATGTCAACCTATTTCTGCTTTCACGGACTTTCTCTTTCTCCATTTCCTGTCACTTCTTCCCCTTTTTATATTCTTCCTAGTTTTTCTGTCCTGCTGTAAGGGGGCTGGCCTTGTTCTCTCATGCAGATAGTTTCTAAACACTAGCATCTGGAGCTACTTTTACCCCCCTCCTCATTTCCACCAGCGCAGGCTGAGGGAGCGACTCCTTCCATTTGCCAGGTTTTTCAAGCTGTTGTAGTCAATCTTTTCTAACAAACTAACAAAGATTTTGTTTAGACAATTGCTACTAATCCACCTTGACAAAAACACTGCAACTTACTGCTTTACTCTTCCTGGTTTTCTGTGAAAAGAGTTGATTAGAATTGTCATAAAGGCCTCCTAGACTTTCTAGCTCAGTCATTTAGGCAAATTCTTCTCTCTCTCTCTCTCTCTCTCTTTTACATTATTATTCAAACTGTTAAACATTTTCTTAAATTTTTTGCTGACTTGTTTAAACATTTTGCTTGATTTAACTTAATTGGTTTATATTGTTTAAAAATTCTCAATTTTAGCATGTTGTATGAAATCTTTCCAGCTCGAATCATAAGAATAGATCAATACAGTCAGAATCCAGAGTCTCAAGAGTTGAGTGTAAAAGTTGAGCAACCCCTCAGTCTGAGTGAGTCTCTTTGTTCTGTACAGTCTCTGGAGAAATCAACTCTTTCCGTGCACAACGGCAGTTTAAACGTCCTGAAACAGCTGTGGGAGCGGCCGTCAGCTGAAACACCTACATCTCCAGAACCTAAAACTCACTCCAGACAGCAGGAGAACCATCAGCAACACAATTCAACCACTGTGAATTCAGATGAGCCAGTGAATTCATCCAGGCCTGTTCACACCCCACAGGAGTCTACGGACATCACACAACAAGTCCAGCTTATTGACAGCACAGAACCTCTGTTAGACAGCGACAGTGAACAGCCAATGGAGAAGTGGATGCAGAGAGATGCAGAGACTTCAGGGGCTGCATTGGTGTCCACCATGCCCATCGAAAAACCCACTGTGCCTCTAAAAAGCCTAAAGATGATGTTTGAGAAAGGAGAGCCCCTCCAGAACAAAGTAAGTGTAACTATAATAATGATCTTAGGTTGGTACCTAGTACCTAGATTGGGTAGTTTGTTGGATGAGTAGATGACAAATCTTTGGTACGCATGAGTGGGATGCCTCTCCAGACGTTATTTGAATGGGTGGAGAGCTGAAATATCATTGTAGAACTTTTGTTCTGTATGTAGTTTTAGGTTGCTGAATATCTTGTATTTAAAATGTTGGAAGAGAATGATCTTGCTGTTAGTCACATGGTCTGTGATCATGAAAATGCCACCAGTCTCCCTCTTCCAGCTCTTCCTCTTGGCTCTGTAGACAATTCTGTAAATGTACTGCTCTCTACACCACCTTCTGTGGAGCTATTGTTGTTTTTTGTGGTCTGTAGCTTTGTACTAAATTAGTGGCACTTGCTAAGATAATCATCACTATTACTGTTGCTTATATTTTGGTGTTAGGGATAGCAAAAAACAAACAAACAAACAAAAAACACAACTGTCACAGACTTGCATTAAAGGAGGTGACCAGAATGTCATAGAGGCTTTTTTTGACATGCGCCAGACACAGTACCACCTAGAAATGCATTAGCAACCACCCTGAAAACTCTAGCTACCACCTAGAAACACCCTAGCAACAACATAGCAACATGCTAAAAACCACTGAACACAGCAACAGCAAAGCAATGCCCTGGCAACCACCCAGAACTCTCTAGCAACCACCTACAAACACCCTAGTGACCACATAGCAACGTGGCGAAAACCAACAGCATAGCAGCTCCCTGGCAACCACCCAGAACACTCTAGCGACTGCCCAGCAACATGCTGTAAACCATTCAGAACCCCTTTAGATAACTCTAGCTACCACCTATAAACACCCTAGCAACAAGATAGAAACGTTGTGAAAACCTCTCTGAACACAGCAACTGCCCAGCAACATACTGAAAACAATTCAGAACACCTTAGAAACCACATAGCAATGCCCTGGCAACCACACACTTTGTGTCTTTCGACAAGCAACACTTACGTTTTCTTCAGAAAATGTAAACATTCTTGTTTTCCTCCCAAACATGGCTTTGAGGTACTTTTGAAACTAGATAAATAGGTTTCAGTAATCGGCTAGCCTGTGTGGACAAAGAGGGAATAAATAAGCATTCCTGTGGAGGCTTTTCACTCATCCCTCCATTTCATCCCTTCATCTGACATTCTGACATCCTAATTTCATTTGAACACTTAAAGGTTATGTGTTCAAAATAAATCAGGTCTTTACCGTACACAATGGTGCGTTGTCTCTTCCGTGGACTGTAAAGGGAACCATGCCCAACATTTCATCTGGAAATGAGAAGGAGAGAGTAGGTGGAGAACAAGGAAATATTGAAAACTGAATGGGTTTTTCCCATTGTCCCATCATCATCACCACGAGTGGTTCCAAACGTCCCACCATGCTTTGAACAAAGCTGTGCTCCATACCAAAGTTCGTGGTTCTTCCTTAGACAAGCCTCACTATTACTACTGCTCATACTTAGGGTTTTAAACTCATCTGCACCGTTTGTGTTATGGATATAAATGATATCTTAAATCATGTGGCTTATTGAGGAGAGGTGCTGTTACTTTTCTAAGCCATCAAACGTAAAAAAAATTTGCCTGGTGGATGATAAAATGGGTGAAACAATCATGTAGACTTGCATTGACGGAGGGAACCGAGCCATATCTAGGGACCAGACCAGAATATTTAAGAGACTTGGGGGTGGCTTATTTTGACTTGGGCCAGTAAACAACCTCCCTGAATACCAACTAAACCACCTAGCTACGCCCTAGCAACCATCTATAACACCTTAGCATTGTGGCAACCAATGATATTTTCTTCATAAATTGAATAAATCTAGTTCTCCTTTGTTTTTTCCTTTCATTAGTTTTAATCTTGAAGCTTGGTATCATAGCTTCATTCTTGTGTCAAGAGATGCTCTTGTGTGCACTGAGACAGAACATTCCTCTCACAATTGGAGGAGCATTTAAGTTTAACCGGCTAAACCCAAACTCCTCAACCTCTCAGAAGACCTTTCCATCATCTGACTGGGATGAGGCTGTTCTCGTTGAAACATGACTGTGTTTTGTGCTCTCACTGGGGGCTGATGTCATGGGATCAACCTCCACATGATCACCACAGGATTGGAGGACTGATATCTCTCTGAAAGCTCTCGGATCTCTTCCATGCTGAACCTCTTTTTCTTCATTAAAAAAAAAAAATCTTCTGTGGAAGTTTGCTTTATGAATGTCTTCTGGATATTGCATTTGGGCTGCTTTGAGTTATGAGCTGTTGTAAAAGGCAGTTAATACATGAGAAGTTCTAGTTCTCACTAGCTGTAATGATGACATGCAGTGTCTATATGGTAGACACATTTCATAACCAACTGGGGTTTGTTGAAGATTGAAGATGTTTCGGCATTCGTGCAAGATTTCATCAGTTGTAGAATGATGCAATTTGTGAAGACATGTAGCATCATCACTTTCGCACCTCTGCAAAATGTGTGGTTGTATCCATAAAGGAATAGTTTGTAAACAATTTCTAGGGATGCACCAGGAATTGGCTGCCAATATTTATCGGCCAATTATTTACCAAATTAAAACCGTCAGTTATTAGCATGAAAACGCTGATATGAAAAACTGATGATTTATTTATAATTAATTAGTAACACACTTTGTGAAAACTCTGAATTCAAATGCACAATCCAGAAATAAAAAGTCACAATATGTAGAAGGGTTGGCACTCCTAAAAATATGTAATATAAAAAAATGTGTCTGTCTCGTTTTCATGTTAATGCAGAAAAATCGCCATAAACTGACATGACAGTTGTGAAATTTGCACTTACCTATAGGCTACATGATGAGGAATACCATCAACTAAAATGCTTTGAAACCAGCAGACTTTGACTTCTGAGATACAGTTGAAGTCAGAAGTTTACACACACTTTAGCCAAATACATTTAAAGTTTTTCACAATTCCTGACATTTAATCGTAGAAAACATTCCCTGTCTTAGGTAAGTTAGGATCACTACTTTATTTTATGAATGTGAAATGTCAGAATAATAGTAGAGAAAATTATTTATTTCAGCTTTTGTTTCTTTCATCACGTTCCCAGTGGGTCAGAAGTTTACATACACTTTGTTAGTATTTTGTAGCATTGCCTTTAAATTGTATAACTTGGCTCAAACGTTTTGGGTAGCCTTCCACAAGCATCTCACAATAGATGCTGGAATTTTGGCCCATTCCTCCAGACAGAACTGGTGTAACTGAGGCAGGTTTGTAGGCCTCCTTGCTCGCACACACCTTTTCAGTTCTGCCCACAATTTTTTTTATCGGACTGAGGTCAGGGCTTTGTGATGGCCACTCCAGTACCTTGACTTTGTTGTCCTTAAGTCATTTTGCCACAACTTTGGAGATATGCTTGGGGTCATTGTCCATTTGGAAGACCCATTTGTGACCGAGCTTTAACTTCCTGGCTGATGTCTTGAGATGTTGCTTCAATATAGCCACATAATTTTCCTTCCTCATGATGCCATCTATTTTGTGAAGTGCACCAGTCCCTCTTTCAGCAAAACACCCCCCACAACATGATGCTGCCACCCCCATGCTTCACGGTTGGGATGGTGTTCTTTGGCTTGCAAGCCTCACCCTTTCTCCTTTAAACATAACAATGGTCATTATGGCCAAACAGTTACATTTTTGTTTAATTAGACCAGAGGACATTTCTCCAAAAAGTAAGATCTTTGTCCCCATGTGCACTTGTTGTAGTCTGACTTTTTTAATGGCGGTTTTAGAGCAGTGGCTTCTTCCTTGCTGAGCAGCCTTTCAGGTTATGTCGATATAGGACTTGTTTTACTGTGGATATAGATACTTGTCTACCTGTTTCCTCCAGCATCTTCACAAGGTCCTTTGCTGTTGTTCTAGGATTGATGTGCACTTTTCACACCAAGCTACGTTCATCTGTAGGAGACAGAATGCGTTTCCTCCCTGAGCAGTATGTTGGCTGCGTGGTCCCGTGGTGTTTATGCTTGCGTACTATTGTTTGTACAGATGAACGTGGTAGCTTCAGGCATTTGGAAATTGCTCCCAAGAATGAACCAGATTTGTGGAGGTCCACAATTTTTTTTCTGAGGTCTTGGCTGATTTCTTTTGATTTTCCCATGATGTCAAGCAAAGAGGCACTGAGTTTTAAGGTAGGCCTTAAAATACATCCACATGTACACCTCCAATTTAGTACACCTCATATCAGAAGCTAATTGGCTAATTGCCTAAAGGCTTGACATCATTTTCTGGAATTTTCCAAGCTGCTTAAAAGCACAGTTAACTTGGTGTATGTAAACGTTTGACCCACTGGAATTGAGATATAGTCAATTATAAGTGAAACAATCTGTCTGTAAACAATTGTTGGAAAAATTACTCGTGTCATGCACAAAGTAGATGTCCTAAACGATTTGCCAAAACTATAGTTTGCTAATATGAAATCTTTGGAGTGGTTCAAAAATGAGTTTTAATGACAACCTAAGTGTAAGAAAACATCTGACTTCAACTGTATCTGTATGATCTTCATTAATGCTGCATGACTGATTGAATTAAGATTGAAATCGCAATATGGTCTTGCACAATTACTAAACCTTAAAAGGCTGAGTTTTAAAATAAAGTCTGCATTCAACGGTTCAGTCAGTGCTGTGTGAGCAGGCGGCGCCCTCTAGCGGTCTGGATGGCATTATCCATTTAACAGAATTTAAAAGGGGATTTTGTTCCTTTGGTTAAAACTTTTGATTTTTCCATGATGTGGTTGACATTTCTGTGGAATTGCCCAACATATGCATGGTATGAATTTATAAGGTTCTATTATATAAAGTACATACATGTAAAATGTGAGTTCTGTTGTTTTGAACTGCAGAATGGAAATTATTTATTGTTAAAACAGTTAAAAAACTTTTGTACCTCTTTGTAAAAAATTAAGCATGATTCTTAAAACAGTGATCTGATGACAAAATAAGGTAAGTGGCAAAATATCGTTATCTGTATTTTTTGTTAATCTGTATATATATCAGCCAAACATTTTCATATCTGTGCATCCCTAATCATTTCTACCACAGAATTCTTTTAAACACAATACCAGATATGAAATGTTATGAAAATGACACTGTGGTGGAAATTTCCATGACTTTCAGAAAAAATTACGAATTACATAAATCTACTGTGATGCATGTACATGCATTGTTGGACATTGTTAGTGTACAAATGTAAAAAAATTAAGTGAGTGAGAAAATATTTTAGCAAGACATGTAGCCTATATGAATGTGTGCTCTGATACATTGAGCCATGGTTTTCATGTGGCTATGCAAGTTCAAAAGAGTAAATGTATAAAATAAAATTCAGGAGACATATATGTTATGCATGTGTTAATGTGCCCTACATACTGTAAGTCATCTTTTATCACAGATTTCATTTTTCGACAACATAGATACCTCATTTTTGGCAGCCCGTGGCTCAGATGTTCCCATCTTTTGTGTGTTTTGGATTAATAGAGGGTCTTTTGTCTGGGACTGTGCCCCCTGTGGCTGTTCTGCCATTGCCTTTTGTACTGTTTGTTTCTCTCTCGCGTGGTGTCAGAACGCCAGCCGGGAGACGCTACACTCTGGCTATCTGATTCCCTCTCTGCCCTGCTGATGGCTAATCCATGATTGGAGGGTGGGACTTTTCAGCCCCCTTGTTGGATTTAGAGGTTCAAGCAGCTGTCCTCGCCCACCCTCCAAACCCCACCCTATCAGCCCTCCCCCTTCTATCTCTCCTGCTGTTGCCAGCAAAACACTGGCATGCTCCCTGTCTCTAATCTGGCTCTCTAAACACTGCCGGGCTTTAGTCAGACAGATCCGACTCGGTAAATCTCCAGGAATCACTGTGGACTGAGCACTGTGTCTGTCTGGTTTTAAATAGGTAAGAACATGTGGCTTTCACATTGATACTGATATTGTTGTAACTGGAAACTCTGTTGTGTGGGATGATGTTAGTTGGGCTTTTCATTTAGTTCCTGTTTTCGCTGCTTTACTGAAAACATTGACAGTGGTTGCAGCACATTTTGCAAGGATATGTTTGTATTGAGATTGGTAACAAATGTTGGAGAACAATATTTAAAAAGTCATTTCTTGAAACATTAATGATAATGTGAGCGATGTTGTTTGTTTGAGAATGCTAACAATGTTGCAGAATTATACTGTATATGCAAGGCACATCTTGAAAAATTAATGACTTTCAGAGCTTAGCTCTCTAATTGTCACAGTTTCCTGCTACAGAAAGCCAGTTCAAGATATGAACGTTATAATACTCCACCATAAATGGCAAACATATTTTATTTTCCCTATTTTTATCAATTATTTTATTGTGTTGTAATGGTGAAAAGCAAGCATGAGCAAATGTGCATAACTTCTGTTTATATATGGACCTAAATGTTGCCAGTGATCATAATATAATTACCTTATTGAAAAATGATCAATCAAAAAATTATGTGGCAAAAAATAAATAAACAAACAACTATGTAATTGTGTAAAATAGGGATATCATAAAATATCGATATATCAATTATTGATCGGCATGTTATTTTATCGATATATTTGAGGCATCGATATATTAAAATTAGCCGACATTTAAATTAAAATCCCAATTTGCATGCTTTCCAATTCACTCAGTTGGCCTCTGTTTAACAATCTGGCGTAATAGCTTTTGGAGACCACAAGTGTGATATAACATTTACTGAAGCGTGCACACACACAGGATGAGCTGAAGTGGCACAGGAGATGGTAGTATAAAGTTTCAAAAGTTTTGGTACTTCAAGAATGAACAAAGTGATGTTGATGAGTTTGCAGGTTAGTGAAACTGTTGTAACTGCACAAACTAAACGATTAGAAATGGCGATGTTTATTATGCTCCGTATGTAGCCTTGAATGGGTCTTTCATTCAAGCTGTCAAACCACAAAATGACATACTTGTAAATGAAAATACATTGAGTAGGCTGTATCAAAGATACATATAAACAATATATATCATCCAGTGATGGCTAGAGTAAGTAATCTTTGTCCTTTGATAATGATTTGGGTCGAATTTAATGGAAAACTATGCATGTTGCGCTCCGTGGCACTTCAGAATATTGATGCTGAGTGTTGGCGGTTTGTGCTTACCTTCTGTAAAAAAAAAAAAAAAATTAAAATTTTTTTTTTCTTATTTTAGAATGTGCCATGTTGTCCGCCACACATGTATATTCTGACTAACGTGTCATTTAGTTCAAGTTTACCAGTTCATTCACTTCACTTTGCAGATGTAAGTTGTTATATTACATATACAGTATGTTGTTTATATAGGCTACTATGATTGAAATCATGTATAAATAGGATGCATTTGAATGAGGTATTTACCCCGTTTTGAAGCAGTTCATGTTGCCTGTGTTCAACTCGCGCAGCTCAAGTGGAGAAATCTCCAATTATTAATGGGTTGGATGAATCTATATCTAATATCTTCTATATACAGATTCTAATTTTTGTCAATAGTATGCCTTAATAAAATAATTTAATTATCGTCATGATGCGCCTTCTTCATCTTGTCTTCGTTATCGTTGACTAAATCAAAAAACCCTTCGTCAACAAAGGTTTTCTTCAGTGATTTAGCTGACGAGATGAACACTGCCCCCAACTCATGCCATTGGTTGAGTAATATTGTTTGGGCGGGTCGTTCAAAACAAACCAAGCAATTTTCATAGCACCATAGAGACATGAGTCTTACAGTTTTTGAATAAATAAACCTATGAATGGCTTACTAATAGTTGTCTCTGCATATTAAGCTGGAATAGAAGAAAGTGTTTTAACACTGAAAAAGTTACATACTTCAGCTTTAAGTGCTGCATCTGAAGGCAGCTTATTAGGTTTTGGAACAGACCCTCAGTGTGAAGGTGAATTGGATAGGCAACATGATCACATGAGAATTGGACATGTTGCTATTAAATATTCTCGTACCCTGACATTGACCTCATTATGCAGAGTTAATGACAAGTGCCATCTCCCATCAGATATCTTTACATCAATTCAAATTTGGTTACTTTTATTGTGGTGCTACTGAAAGCACGTAGTGTGAGCAGCCTCAGAAACAAGGGTTCTGGTCTCGTGTAAACCAGTAAGTAATTACGTTCACATAATCAATGATGAGCACAATTTAGAGGTTGAAATTTCCCTTCAAGATTACATTTTTACTCCACTGATGGTTAGGGTTGGGGTTAGGGCGTATGGTTAAAAAAATATAAATTTCTGTTGATTGCATTACATCATTTACTAAAACATTGTAACTAAAAATACAACTCTCTTTTGGCGCCACTCTGTGGACATTTCACCTGTAAATTGGAGCTCATTTGTGCCCATACATTCAACAACACCTTCAGTTTTGGCCACTGGGGGCAGTGGCTTGAAATTCAGTAAGCACAGACTGATTTAAGCTGACTTTGACTCTCGTCAAATTCACAGTGAGATCAGTCTGGGATGAGGGTTGTTGGGCTGAGTGCAGAAGCTGGTGCCTGTAAATGGCTGTCTCTAAGAGCTTATTACAGGATTATTAATGCCAGCGGAAGAGAAGCTGGCCGGGCAGAGCAGCAAAAACGTTTAAACACTGCCATCACAACTTAAAGGAATAGTTCACCCAAAAATGAAAATCTGCTGATAATTTACTCACCCTCAGGCCATCCAAGGTGTATCTGAGTTTCTTTCTTCATCAAAACAGAATTTTAAGATTTTTAGGATTTCATTTCAGGCCGCCGCCTCTAAACAATGCAAGTGAATGTACTCCATTTTTTGACGGTCCAAAATGCATATTGAGAAAAAACAAGTATTGTTTTGTTTCTCAAAATAATCAATCGTTTGCATTCAGAAGAACTTTATTTGTCGACTGGAGTCAATATGCATTTTGGACCGTCAAAAAATGGAGTACATTCACTTGCATTGTTTTCCTCCTCTAAACAATGAAATGAAATCCTAAAAGTCTTAAATTCTGTTTTGATGAAGAAAGAATCTAAGATACATCTTGGATGGCCTGAGGTTGAGTAAATTATCAGCAGATTTTAATTTTTGGGTGAACTATTCCTTTAAGAGTGGCTCTTGTAACCCCCTTCATTTTACTTTGTGACTTTGAATTCACATTCACGACTGAAAAATGGCAGCATCACATTCATTATTCATATTGCCATCATACGGTCATAAATAATTCAGTGTTTTCATAATTGCTCATTGTTTTGCTAATTTCTCGTATTTCTTTTAAATAATTGATTCAGCCATTTAAATAACATTGGTGTTAGATCTGTTTTGTGCAAGATCAATGCACAAAACAGTTTGCTGTATATCATTACGTTTTCTAGATAGTGTTTAAAGCCAACATGATACAGCATTTGCATGCAATTTTTGCTTAATATTATGTATTTCCGAGTTAAACGTAAATTTAACAAGAAAAACGTATTATCCGAATAAAACGTATTATTTGGAAATTGATTGGATCGTGAAAAGTGGGCTTTATCAGATTGGAGCCAATCACAACAGTGGGCATTTACGGTCAAGTCTTAAAGGAGAAGCAGCACCAAAACAGAGCGTCTTAAAGGAGAAGCAGCACCAAAACGGAGGGTTTCTGACAGAATCAGAGTGGAAAATAATCATGTTTTACAAATATAGTATTTGACAAATATAAGGAACATATTAAAATAATAATAAAAAAAGACGTCATGATTTCTTTTGAAGCTTTTGCATTTTATTACATAGGTTGGTATAGAGAGACTGGGGGTTACTGGGGAAAAAGAGGGGGAATGGGATGCGAACATAACGCAAGCGGGTCTCGCACCCCTGCGCCATTGTGTTGGGAGCCTGTTTGCACCACAGCTCTAACTTTAAGGTCTTTTTTTTTAATGCTGTAGCCCTCTTCGTTAACACGTTTCTTTGTCTGTTTAGGTGTCCAGAGAGCTTTGTAAAACTGGAGACAGTGGATCTGACAATATGGAACCAGAAGACAGAGGTACAAAGGACATCACAAACCAAACACTACATGCTCACAGTTTGTAATAGTTTGTGAAATATGTTTCCAGTTACACAACCCCTTTACAACATATCATGATCTTCCTGTTTCCTTTTTACAACACTGTAAGAATCAGCTTTCAGGAACGTGCTGATTGTAGGTCTTTTGGGAGTTCTGTGGAAATTCCTGTTTTCCATTGTCTCTCTCTTGACCTTGTAGCTCGCATTTTTTTTTTTTTTTTTTTTTTGCTAGTTATCAAAAACTCCCTTGACTGATTTCATGCCTTCTTGCTTTCCATGATCTACAGAAAGTCTGGACACTGAAGTGAAAATGGTGGAGTCCACCCCTCTCAGGGACCGAATGGCTATGTACCAGGCAGCTGTGACTAAGCTCGATATCTCTTCCTCCCCCACTGTATGTCACCTCTCACCGTTTCACCATAAATCACCCCCAAGGCACCCCAACCCCCACTTTTGGGCAAAGTAGACACTTTCAAAATCAAATCACTTTATTGTCACTACACCATATACAGTACACGAGGGCAACAGTGAGTGAAAGTCTTGGGTGTGTGGTCCCCCAACATTGCAGTAATGTTGTGCCAGTATAAGTCAATATACATAATGTGCAAAATACACAATATACTCCTTATGCACAATACACACAATTTTCTGGCTGACTGTACATTATCCCTTCACTTGCACAGATTAATACATGGTGTAAAAATATTTCTCATTGTTAATTCACGTTAGCTAATGCATATACATATACAGACTTATTGTAAAGTGTTACCCATAATGCGTTTGTAAACTCTATGTAACACATGTATGTGAAAAGTGCATAATGCACATTTGCGTCTGACAACCCTTTCTCTATTGTTTTGTGATAGAGTGAACCAGCAGACAATGAAGTTCGCAGTCACAGTGGGAAACAGAAGGAAAATGTGCCGCCACTCCCTGCTGATGTGGTGAGAACCATCATTGCTCTTCAGCTGAGCTCAAAAACTATGTATGATCTGTTATTGTGATGGGTACTGGCACTGCTGATCTCACTTGCACGGTCTCTTTCTCTATCAGTCTCTACAGGGTCCTGATACCATCAGGAAAAGCCCCATTACAGACAGGAAAGGTTAGTTTTAAATCTGGTGTTTACTTGCATTCCTTTTAACCACAATAACATTTTCAGGCAAGCCATGAGTGGAAAGTTTCTTATTTTTAATCACAGTTCAAGTGTATTTGTATTGTTTTGACATAAATATATTCCAGTTTCAATAAAAGTTCATCTCAATCGACAGCGTTTGTGGCATAATGTTAATTACCACAAAAAAATAAATTAGACTCGTTCCTCCTTTTCTTTAAAAAAATAAATCGACGTTACATTGAGGAACTTACAATGGAAGTGAATGGGGCGACGAGTCGAAATTACGTTTTGTGATAATCAACAGTATACCAAAAATGCTGTCGATTGAGCTTAACTTGTATTGAACCAGGAATATAAATGAAATCTACTCATTGTCTGCTGTGGAACAGAAAAGTGGAATTTTAAAGAATGTTCATGCAGTTGTTTTCCCCATACATAAGCACAGATGGGCTATCAAGGTCGAGAAAGAACAAGACATGTACCATAAAAGTAGTCCATATGACTTGTGTGCTGTATTACAAGTCTTCTGAGACCATACAGATTGAAATTTAGTCAGTATTTTGATTTTGGTGTGAATTATACCTTTCATGAACCAAAAAACAGATTTTTGATTTGGTCTTATAGTGCCCTCTAGTGTTGAATTTTATCCATTATCAAAAGTCACTGTTATCTCCATTTGCAGGCTCTGCTGTGAGTCCTGAACAAAACCAAACTAAAGCCGTCAGGGTGAGTATGCAGTTAAAAAGTATTCTTATCTAAAACAGTATTTTCATGGTCCGTATGAGAAATTCAGACATAACCTCTGTGGCTTTTACTTAAATATCTGTATGTTTGTTTGCACTCACGTAGATGTTCTGTTTGCCTGTTCGCGAATCCTGCGTGATGTGCCTTAAGACTGTGTACCCACTAGAAAAACTTGTAGCCAATCAGCAGATTTACCACAACACCTGCTTCCGCTGTGCCTACTGCAACACTAAACTCAGGTGAGGGTAAAAGTCTTAGTGATGTTCTGTTTAGTGTCTAGTTCATTTCAATCCTCTCACCATATGTTTTGCTGTCCTCTTCTGACCAGTTTGGTGAACTACGCCTCTTTGCACAACAACGTCTACTGTAAGCCACACTTCTGCCAGCTGTTCAAAGCCAAGGGGAACTACGATGAGGGTTTCGGCCACCGACCCCATAAGGAGCTTTGGGAGGTGAGAGGAGAGGGAGTTGAGGAACAAGTCAAGGAATCTCCCTTAGAAACAATGTCCAATCCCACATTGGAGTCTCCGCTGGTCAAGGTTAATGTTCTTGCGGCAACTTTGGAGACCCAGGCCCAGACTGCCTCTGAGAGGACGGAGAAGCCATTGGAAACTGGACGACTGAAAATATCCTGGCCTCCACAGTCTGAAGGAGAAGAAAGCACAACCCTTGCAGCTACTGACGGCAGTGCTGTCAAACCCATTCGCCCGAAATGGCCTCCAGAGGGCGATGCTGTACCAAGCAAATTGGATGCTTCTGATCTTCCAAAGGTTCGCAGGAGCGTCTCCCTCAAAGAGAGAAGCAAACCTTTCTCGATCCTTAGCTCTGCTTCTATACCGGTTGCTCAGCCCAGAGAGAGAAGATCCCCATGCCAAAGTTCTCCAGCAAATGAGGAAATGTCACCTGTTTCTTCAACCACAGACACAACCATCTCCTCAGAGGACATGACTGAAATTAACCAATCCGAAGAGGAGGAAACTGAGGGAGGAAACGAGGAGGAAGATGATGAGGAAAGAATGGAACAAGAGGAAGTGTGTAAAGAGGAAGTGGAAGAGGAAATTTCCTCGCTGAAAAGCAAAAGCAGCTCGCTGGTAAACAGTTCTGCTTCATCGCCTGAGAGCGAGTCTGGCTTGGATTCAGAGCAGAACCAGGCCTCTCAGGATGTGGGCTTCTGGGATGGAGAGGAGGCAGAGGAAGATCGAAGTGATGTCACTGTTGAGGATCTGATTAAGAGGAACCGTCATTATGACAATGAGGATGACGATGACGTTGTCTGAGTGAAAAAATTAAATAGTCATTTATTCCTAGAAGAACCAATGTATTTTTATGTTGTCTTCGAATTTCTGTCCTTTTGTGCAATTTATTTCTTAAGCTTTTTACATGTGCCTATAAATGTATGTAACTATACAAAAAAACAAGTCGTTTTTCAGAAAGTTTCTTTAGATAAAACGGTAGCCCTTGAAGGGATAGTTCACCTAAATGTTGTTCCAAACCCATGACAAACTGACTGACTTCCGTGGAACGGAAAAGATGTTAGGCAGAATGTTAAGGACTGACAATCTCAGTCACCATTCACTTTTATTGTATGCAATAAAGTGAATAGTGACTTGAGGATTACGTTCTGCCTAACATCTTTTTTTATGCTCCATGGAAGGAGGTCATATGGGTTTGGAACAACATGAGAGTGAGTAGATGATGACAATTATTTTGGGGTGAACTATCCCTTTAAAACATTGTCAAGTATAGTTTTATGAAATTTTAAATCATTTGTTACTTTTTTATGTTCTTTTATGTTAATGGACTATAGAATATTTTCTGCTGCTTTGTTCAATATCAGAATAAGAATGCGCATCAAAAACAACAGGAACAAAAACCGACCAATTATGTTTTTGATATTACTTTAAAGAACTTAAGATTTGATCATTAGGCTTATCTATATTCAGTTTGTAAAGCACCCCATCTTAAAGGGATTGTTCACCCAAAAATGAAAATTCTTTACTCGCCCTCATTTGTTCCAAACCTGTATGACTTGCTTTCTTCCGTGGACATGGTTTTAGTCACCATTCAGTTGCTTTGCATCTCTTTTCCAAACAATAAAAGTGAATGGTGACTGAGGCTAACCCTCTGCCTAACATCTCATTTTTGTGTTCAATTAAAGAAAGCGTCTGCAACTATTTGAAAGTGAGAAAATAATGACAGAATTGTTCTTTTAGGGGCGAACTATCCTTTTAAGAAATAGGAGGCTTCACTTTTGTGGAATTTTAAAGTTTTGTTCAGTTCAAACACATTATGTTATATGGTCTACCACTATTTTCATGCACTTGCCTGTACCACATTTAATTGAGCTGGCAACTTCTGAACGTTTTACTTTATTGCTAAATGGTACTATTTAATTGCATTTTAAATGTTATCTTTTTTTAATCACTGGACCAAATATCCTGGAATACTATTGTTTAAAATAAATTTACTACTACAGAATCTTGTGCCTGAAAGCAGTTTGTTTTAATGTTTCCTCCAAACAACTCTGTACAGTGAGTCGCCGTAATGACGTACCTTTAAACAGTAAGCAATATATTTGATTACTGACATGAATGAAAACAAAACTGTGAGGGAAAGATTTCTAGTCTCCAATAGCGTGCAATGTAAAGCTCCTAGGTCACATCTTACTTTCCACAACTCGTGTTTTCCGGAGGTTTTTTTTTTTTTGGTCTACTGCAATTTGAAATAAAGATGGTGCTACTATTTTTGTGAATTAAGTGTGTTTATTAGAAAATGTGCATGCATTCAGAAGATACAGCCACCATGGATAATAACATTACTACAGACGTTAAATTTGATTTTGAAAAGGAATTTCACAGAACATCAGAGCCCATGTATGGTTTGTGTAGAAATAATTTATTAACAAGTTATGTACACAGATTAGCAAAAGAGTGCATGCTACAATTAGAACAACATCTACAATGTGTGACAAAACTGATCATCACACATGTGTCAAGCAACCACATTCCAGCAGAGGAATTCACAGGATTTGGAGAAGATAGCCTCTTGGCTTTTTTTGCCATTTGCATAAGCTAAAATGATAGAGGTATTTGGTTTTGGCTTCCCTGCGCTGTCAATTTATGTCTGGAATACAGAAATTCTTTGCTAAATGGTCTGATCATGAAAATTGAATTCTCTCCATGCAGCATTTAAGCACCAAATTAAAAGCTTTAGAAGCTTGTGACACCCTTTCCTTTCTTAACAGTGATAATTTTACTCTGACTCAACATACCATGCTAAATTGAATATTAATTTATTAATTAAAAAATAGATGGAAGAAAATACCTGTCAATAATTAACATGCTGGGTGTTATACACCAGTATATAAAAACGGAGGGACTTTAAATCAAATCAGTGAATCAAAGCTCATTAATCATAATCTAAATCCCTTTATCCCATCACCGACTATTTGAGTATATATTAGAGCATTTACATGCACAATCTTACACCGAATATGCATAAGCCGACACCATGTAATAGGTCGTGTAAACGCCTTAAACAGGTTTCCTTTGTTGGGGTAACCTCATAAACGGTTTAAAGGTGCATTCAGTAATTTTTTCCTCATTAAAATATGTTTAACTCCTAAAGACATGAATTGTAAGTTTGCAATATTTGAAGGAAATCATGAGCACTCACATTAACATGAAGACTCCAGTCATATCAGTAACCTTATAAAAGCTGTTTTATTCTACATGGAGAGGGTCCGCACATGGGGGCTGCCATGTTAGAATCACATGACCAGCTGAATACTACTCACTTAATCTCAATAACCATTCTGTTTTTTGACACTTTCATTCATTGATAAAAGTAATCATGGCTGACTGAATACTAAATTTCTACAATGGCATCTGAAACTGAAAACTATTGATTTAAAATGATGCTGCATCCAAGCCGCTAGGTGTCGTGTAAATCCAAGATGACGCAAAGACAAAAGTTACTGAATGCACCTTTATATAAAATGGATTTTTGTCGATTACCTCGATTTCTTGTTGCATGTAAACACCTTTACCGGCAGTCTTTCTGGCTTATCCAATGTTCACAAGTGTTGTGCGCATGACTGATTACGTTTTGAGGTCAAAAGCAAAGATTAACCCAATTTTGAATCTCATGTAAACATGTTTTTTCTTGCATTGTCAGACTTTTAGAAGTGGGAGTTATCAGCGTATTGGTGTGCATGCCTATACGATAATTAACAATGGTTTTTACTACAGTAACTATAGTTTAAACATGACATCTGTAGTAAAACCATAGTAACCACAAAATTGACCATGGTTCCAACAGTCATGGTTATTACAATTACTATAGTAAAAGCATAATTAGTATATGGATACTACTGGAAAACCACTGGTAATTGTAAAAAAGGTTACAATAATATTATTTTAGTAAAACTAGTTTCTGCAACACAAAATAAAAATATTATTATATACACGTGTATATGTGTATATATATATATATATGTGTGTGTGTGTGTGTGTATACGTGTATATATATATATATATATATATATATATATATATATATATATATACACACGTGTATATGTGTATATATATATGTGTGTGTGTGTGTGTGTGTGTGTGTATATATATATATATATATATATATATATATATATATGTGTGTGTGTGTGTGTATATATATGTGTATATGTATATACACACACACACACACACACACATACATCTCATCTTGGTTACTACAATATTACTATAGTAAAAATGCTCATTTTTATAAGGGTGTAAATGCACTGTATGTTTGAAATAGCATTTTACCATTCTACTCTATTTCTGTAGTATATATTATGTATATAATGTGCATAATCTAAGGATTTTAACATTCTCTTCCTTTACTCATGATTTAATAAGACTTTCCAAAAGCTGATAACTGGACTGCACTGAAATACAAATAAATTGTGTTGATGTTGAGACAACAATGCGGCATACTACCATTTGAAAAGCTCACTGCATTTTGCTTCATATCTTTCTTTTAAATGCAAGTGTACAGTATATACTGCGTAGTATGCTGTATGCTAGGATTCCATTCCAAACTTAGCCTATGTCCTGTCATTCAGCAATCTACATGATACAACTTAAACTGAGCAGTTTGATAAAATCATTCAAAATAGTACATGCAATGTTTAGATAAGACCTGTTGAGGGAGAACCATATTAAAGGTGACAAAAACAGACAATAAATTTGGCAAAGTACATTCATGAAACATTTCATTTTGTCCCATATGTGATATGTAAAAGGAACAAGTAGAACATTATTGCAATGAGATGTGCAAAATGGCGTCTGTTTAGAAGTCTAGAGGGCAACAGGTTAATGACTGATCACCCATCAGTGTAATTTGAGGCATCTCTAAAGTGCTTTTGGCATTTGTGAACAGGACTAGTTCACATTACAGCAGACAATGCTTATAAACAGCTCAATGTTTTTCGCTAAATTAAATCCTACTCCAATGTGGCATCTGCCCTGCACAATCTGATCAAACGTCCACAAACCGCAACAAATTGTTAGAACAAAATTTACAGAAAGGCTTGGAGAAACCCACTTGAACTAAATAAAGATATACTGATCTGTTATGTTGCATTCATATTTATTTATTTATAAAACTTTAAGTAGCCTATTCAGTGCATTATGTTTCTTTTTTTTGCACTGTATCTGGTCTGGAGTTGCTGATTAGCATTCTTCCCGATGACAGAAGAATGTATAAGATATACGACTGGAGACGATACAACTCGCCTTAGAAATTACTTAATGCTGTTTACTGGCAAGCACCTTCCCTCCACCGCTTTTGAGACAGAAATAATAGCAAAAGTTGCTCTTGATTAAATTTGACATTCAGAATGAATCATAAAAAGAAAGAAAAAAAAAAAGACCATAATATGCTTTCATCACCTTCAAGATTCTTTAGGGTGTGATGGTTCTCCATTCCTTTCTGATTAAATCTCACATTAATCAACCTGTTTTTTTGTTGTTTTTTTGTTCCTGATTTGCTGAATACGTTTGTATAGCAGCCAATATATACATTTAAATATGTACTTTAAAAAAATATATAGCTCAATGCATATTTTCTATGCAATTTTTAATAAAATGTCTCTTATATTAAAGAAATTTTCCAGGTTCAATACAAGCCCAATCGACAGCATTTGTGGCATATATATATATATAAACTAAAAATCGTTGTTACAGTAAGGCTCTAACAATGAAAGTCAATGGGGCCAGTCCATAAACATTAAAATACACACAGTTCCAAAAGGATAGTCAAGATGTAAACATTACATGTTTACATGATTTCAGTGTAATAAAATCGCTTACCTTGTGCTTTACCTGTGTAAAGTTATATCAATATTACAACTTCATTGCCATGATGCCATTACGCTAATAAAACTTGTAATCAATTTTATAACATTAAAATCAAGTAGAACATAGACTTTATCACACTAAAATCATGTTTACACGTATAATGTTTACATCTTGTGAATATACTTTTGAAACAATGTATATTTTAATGTTTATGAGCTGGCCCCATTGACTTCCAATGTAAGAGCCTTACTGTAACAGCATTTGTTTTTATATCGAGGGGTGAGTTGAAATTATTTTCTGTGGTAATCAATATTATGCTACAAATGATGTTGAGTGACCTTAACTTGTATTGAACCTGGAACATTCCTTTAATTCGTTCATTAGGCTAAACAGTTTTAAAGCCCAATATTGAAGCCATAACCTTCTATATGGTCTCAGAGTAAATCATTTAAGCTGGAGTTTTAAATAATGAGTTTTAAGCTGAAATGAAGTATCTGAGAAATGCTGTTCTGTTTCTGCAGTGAAACATGCACTTATGTGGGCGTGTTAAACTTTGAAAGTGTTACACTGTTGCATTCTCAAGTGCCTTTTTGTATTTGTTTAAAGCATAAATAAACCATTCCCACCATTCTTTCTTGGTGTATCAATTCTGTCCCTGAACTTCAGCATGGTGGGTTAGTGAAATGTTGCGATTGGCTGACAGCAGGATTGGGGATATGGATTCACTAAGCTCTGCATTCATTAGCCACTGAGAGGATGGAGGTCAACTTTGACTTTTTCTCCGGTGCTGAGCAGACCGATAGTGGGGTAAAACCCCCCAGCCGGAACCACCACCTCCCTTCTGCCAATAATCTTGCCGTTTCGGGTGAAGAACACCTAGATGAGCACATAGGGGCGACAGTGAGTCAGCAATTCCACAGTCTGAGAGCAAAAAGGGGTGAGAGTGAGTCAGCATTTCCAGACAGGGTGTTTAACAGTCCTAAAAAAAACTGGTGTCTTGCACAGCAGCCAAAACTCTGGATACTTTAGAGGATTCGTAAATACAAGATGAACAAAGATTAGCACTCTACAAACATCTGCTTTGGAGCACAGACAAGGTTTTAGCATTCTTTTATTTTCCAATAAGTCTTTCCAAGGTGATTGACGGAAATGTCTGAAAGCAAATTACTCTTAAACGTATTTGGGTTTTCCTTTATCCTTAATAAACTTATTTGATGATGATGAACCAAGTGAGCTTGACAGCAAACTCATCAATATTCTTGCATAAGAGTGGAAGTGATCACATTAACTTTCACCCACTGGGCCAATGACAAACGACGCTGTGGTTAAACCATCGTGTTGATTCAACGGCCAGAAAGTTCATGATTACAGAGTTGTGCAGCCCAATGTTTTGCACAGAGGGCTCTCAATAGCATACCGTCCCACTCAGAGTCCTTAATGCATTAATCTTCTGTGAGGACTTGATTAATCATTGGCTTGATAAATGAATGTTAAACCAACTCTAGTGTGCATTAAAAACAACATCTAAAAAAAATAATGACAATTAATTTGTCTAGCTGTCAAACGAAGGCTTTGAGGTCTTTGGTAACAAGTTTGAGTTGGGTGTTTGTGGTTAAAAAAAAAAGAACCGTTTTGCATTTATTACACAAACGATGAAAGGTGCACAGACAAAAAGTCATTAAATTATGATTGATCGGTCAGTCAAATATAATGAGAAAATGTAGGGTAAAACTGCAATCACTGAACTATCCTTAAAGACAAAAATGTATCCCCAGAAGCTAAATCTGACAAAAACATCCTTTAGTAATATCAAGGTATAAATTATTTATAAATGAAGTAATTTTTTTTGGGGGGGATTCAAATGGTTTTCTTTTAGGAGGTAAAATTAGGTTTAAAGTTAGTCTGTAGTCAATATGATTAGATATACACTGGTTGCCAAAAGTTTGGAATAATGTACAGATTTTGCTCTTCTGGAAAGAAAATGATACTTTTATTCACCAAAGTGTCATTCAACTGATCACAATGTATAGTCAGGACATTAATAATGTGCAAAATTACTATTAAGAATTGGAAAAAATTTCAGAACTTCTTAAACTACTTCAAAGAGTTCTCATCAAAAAATCCTCCACATGCAGCAATGACAGCTTTGAAGATCCTTGGCATTCTAGCTGTCAGTTTGTCCAGATACTCAGGTGACATTTCACCCCACACTTCCTGTAGCACTTGCCATAGATGTGGCTGTCTTGTCGGGCACTTCTCACGCACCTTACAGTCTAGCTGATCCCACAAAATCTCAAAGGGGTTAAGATCCATAACGCTCTTTTCCAATTATCTGTTGTCCAATGTCTGTGTTTCTTTGCCCACTCTAAACTTTTCTTTTTGTTTTTCTTTTTCAAAAGTGGCTTTTTCTTTGCAGTTCTTCCCATAAGGCCTGCACCCCTGAGTCTTCTCTTTACTGTTGTACATGAAACTGGTGTTGAGCAGGTAGAATTCAATGAAGCTGTCAGCTGAGGACATGTGAGGCGTCTATTTCTCAAACTAGAGATGTCAAGTAATTTTTATTTGTATAGCGCCTTTCACAACACACATCGTTTCAAAGCAGCTTTGATGCAAAGCTGATGCAGGCAGAAATCAGTTAGGTGCATCGCAGTACAACCGGCTGGTAAAGTCCAAGGTTCAGGCAATGGCATATGAAGTATCCCATGTCTTATGTTTCAAGTTGGCATCAGTTCATCCTCTGAAGTCCATCGTAATAATTATGTACTTATCCTCTTGTTTAGTTGTACATCTGGACTTCCACATCTCTTTCTGTCCTTGTTAGAGCCAGTTGTCCTTTGTCTTTGAAGACTGTAGTGTACACCTTTGTATGAAATCTTCAGTTTTTTTTTTGCCAATTTCAAGCATTGAATAGCCTTCATTCCTCAAAACAATGATTGACTGTCGAGTTTCTAGAGAAAGCTGTTTCTTTTTTGCCATTTTTGACCTAATATTGACCTTAAGACATGCCAGTCTATTGCATACTGTGGCAACTCAAAAACAAACAAAAAAACAATATTAAGCTTCATTTAACGAACCAAATAGCTTTCAGCTGTGTTTGATATAATGACAAGTGATTTTCTAGCACCAAATTAGCAATTTAGCATGATTACTCAAGGATAAGGTGTTGGAGTGATGACTGCTGGAAATGGGGCCTGTCTAGATTTGATCATAAATGACTTTTTTCAAATAGTGATGATGCTGTTTTTTACATCAGTAATGTCCTGACTATACTTTGTGATCAGTTGAATGCCACTTTGGTGAATTAGAGTACCAATATCCTTCTGAAACAGTAAAATCTGTCCATTATTCCAAACTTTTGGCTGCCAGTGTATGTATAAAACAACAGAAAACAATGGTATGTCCTCATATAGATAGCTAGGTAAATGTGTGTATGTTCATTTGAATGAGTTGATTACCATGACTTTCCGGCCCTCGTGTTCTTGCTCTGGGTTGTCTGCCTCTTCCTCATCTTCATCGTTCAAATACATTAGGTTTTCAACATGCCCCTGCTTCGGTTGTACATCCACCGCTTCCCAGTCGTCAATTTCATCTGATGGAGAGACAGGTTAAGCTAGATTCAAGGCTATGAGTACAAAACTTCATATGGTTCTAAGATGCATTGCTTAACTGCAAAACTGAACCAAGTATGTATTTTCAATAAAATGGTTTCTTCTAAAACTCCTTGTGACCTACAGAATGCCAATATGAAAAGTAACTGAGCATTATTCAAGGGCTCTCACCTTCAAAGTCCAGCATGTAGTCCCTAGGAAACATAATTCCACAGCCCATGATGTCCCCTTCAAAACAGCGTGGGCCAAACTGGTCTCCAACTCCACTGCCATGGAAGATCTTCCCATCATCTATGAAGCAGATAGGACAGATTGTTTACATGAGGTTCCTCCCTTATAGTTGGATAGTCTGGATTACATTGACTATAACATAGTATCTGTTGTGATGCCTAAAATAATAATAAACATGTACTCTTTGACTACTGAACATCATTGCAAAGAGCATGAAATTCTGTGAAGATTTGCAAAGTAATTTAATCATTTGCATAGCGTATCCTCACCCATACCTATTATATCACTTCTGAAGATATGGATTAAACAACTGGAGTCTTATGGATTACTTTTATGTGGCCTTTATGTGATTTTTGGAACTTCAAAAGGTCTCCATTCACCATTCCCTTGCATTGTAAGAAGTAACAGAGCTGAGATATTCTTTTAAAAATCTTCATTTGAGTTCAGCAGAAAAAAGCAAGCCATACACATTTGGGATGGCATGATGGTGAGTCGATGATGAGAGAATTTTAATTTTTTGGGTGAGCTATCCCTAAGCTATCCCCTTTAAGTACTTAAAATCCATGGAAAAAAATTAGAATGAAAAATACTTCCGGAACCAAAATGGCTGAAAAAGTGGACAAGCATTGTTGTGCTCTAAATGGGTAGGATTTGACAGGTGGTATAGAATTTTCTTCCGTAAAGAATTTGGTATAAAATTTCACCATCACATTAAGACTTTGTTGAGATCTGTATTTCCATATGGGCATTGAATGCTGTTGAGATTTGGGGAAGAACTCAAAAGTGAGTTGTCAAACAATCTCATAATTGTCCTGCAATTAAATTGTTACACAGAGGATTTAGATACATCTTTTGTGGTTGACCCAGATATAGCCTTGGACCAGAAATAGAGGTTAAAAGTCAAGAAGTAAATTGGAAAGAATTTTAGGATACAGCGTGTACTTTTCGTCAGAAGCATCTTATTTAAGGCCTGATGTGAACCCGAATAGCTCCACACTAGCTCTGCATTCCTTGCACATTTGCTCTTAATGATCCAAAGATGTCGTACACTCTTTATCCAGAAACTGACAAGATGAAGCAGTGAAGAGCTCTCGTGCTTCTCGAAATTTCTCATAAGCAATAAAAAATCTATGCTCTCTGTATTTGAGCAGACAACAAAACAAAAGATGTCAAGAAAGAGACGACAACAATAAAGAACAAGTAAAATAAAAACATGGCAAGTTAGCCTGTAGACAAAAACACTTGCAGTGCATGACTGGTAAATATTTGTAGAGTTGTCATGGGACCCGTTTCCAGTTCAGGATACCGTTTAAACAATCCCTATCTGAACACGCGGCGGGAGATGAAGACACTGTATCATTATGATTCCCATGTGGGCCCCGGTCCCAACACCACACTCTTAGCAAACACTGTGGGAGAGGAAGGCGACTAAAAATAGACTATGGGGCTTAGGCGCACTCTCTCAACAGGCCTGCTGGAGAGATTTCAGGTCCGTTGGCACCTGAGCTGACAGGAAATGGTACACCGGAGTGCAGAGAGGGTTTTCTTAGAATGACAGAGCTTTTCTCAGAGTCCCGTCTGGAAAAGACTAGGAATGATCGCAATGACTTGATCGCTTCCGCAAACAAGTAGGGCTAAGTATGGAAAAACTATTTGGTTGTTCAGGTCATCAACAAGTATTTCCCTTTAAAGTAACCTAAACAGGGAAGGGTCAGGTACCCCCCTTCCACAATTACCATATCTGACCTGAACAAGCCTGATTTGGAGCTCTGAAACTGCAAACAATTTCGACCCACTTGGCTTGGTTAGCTGTTGCATTAAGAAAGAAAGTGGGGGGAGCACTGACATTCCCTGCTCGCATAAGCTGTGACGATCAAGTTTTTACTGCCGCAAGTCTTCAGTTCCAAACTGCAAGACTGGTTACTCTGTTTATCCCGAACAAATTTATTACCCTGACATCCAACTTAATTTCTCCAACAAATTGAGATACAAATAGCCCAGCTGTCCTTGGCTATGATGCGAGCGAGGACACTGACCCCAAAGCAACATATCAATGCCGCTGGCAGTGGCCGTACATGTCTCTACGGATGACTCACAGGATTATGAGTCATAGATGTGGGTCTCATATAGATCAGGGTTGGACAGTGATTCATGCCCCCCATAATTTGACCTGCCTCTGAGGCAATGCCAAAACCTCCATCAGCAGGTGCCGCAATGAGGCGCAGAAAAGACATGAACCATAAATGCGAATCCCACAAGCCAACAACAGAGTCTGACACTCCTCAAACGGCAACATACGGCACCACCCTGATGTGAGTGATGACTTCAAGTCTTCACAGCTGAGAAGACTACAAGGCAATACAAGACCTCTGTGAATTCACCTGCAAATAAATGCAATCTTCCATCAATTCACTGGGTAATTATGGGTGTCATCATCTGAGTGGAACACTGATGCCCAATTGATGCTCACTTTGAGATCTGGCTTAACTTCATGGATCAGACACATTATGGAAAACCTAAATCTATGACTGTGTAAGCTAACAAATAATATTAATGAGTGGTGTTGGGGTGCACATTTTTTGAGGCATCTCCATCGTTGCAGCCAAACCCCAAGAACTTAAATAACTTGGCAACAGTAGCAAAGCAGCATAAACTCCCCACATTACTCAAGGTCCCTTAACATGATGCATCTTTGACCCCTGCCAACAATAGGCAAACACTGAAAATTGTTTGGAAAGATGCATTTTCAGTGTTTCATCAGCTGAATGATCAACACAAATTTAAACTAGATTTGTCAAGACAAACTTTGATGTTGGCTTGAGAAAGCCTTGTCTGAAAGTTTAAAAAAGGTTAACAAGCCTTAAAGTCAGACAGATAGACAGACTGACAAATAGATAGATAAATATACATAGCACCTTTAGCTTGGGTCACACTACACAACTTTAAAGTCGATTTAAGACCCAATTTTCAGTCATGGTTGAGTTGGTATAAGGGGCTAATCGGCTCCAGTCTACAGATTTTCAATAAGTCGAAGAAAACTGCATAGTGTATGATGGGTCACAATTTCTTACCCTCCGATTAGGATTCAAATGTATGATGCTTAGTATTTTAAAATCTGTTCAGTGTAATCCTGTAGTGTAATCCAGCCTTTAAAGGTCTTATGTGTGTTCACATTTGAACGTTTTGACAGTTAAGAGTTTGAAATTACAAACATTCAGTCACAGGCCATGTCCATACTAATCCGTTTTCATTTGAAAACTCTGTTTTCAGTTTCTTAACGCCATTGTTTTCTAAAGCATGTGGTGGTGAGAGTTTATGGAGAGCGTTTTCGAAAGCTACAGTTTTAGGTGGAGGAAAACACTGCTCTAGTCTGGATTAGAGGCGTAAATTCAAGTCTACAGGATTTTGAGAATTTCTGATTGTCGGC
Source organism: Myxocyprinus asiaticus (assembly GCF_019703515.2). Classification (NCBI taxonomy): domain Eukaryota; kingdom Metazoa; phylum Chordata; class Actinopteri; order Cypriniformes; family Catostomidae; genus Myxocyprinus; species Myxocyprinus asiaticus. Next base: position 11,326,753 of record NC_059372.1, on the reverse strand, counting down.
TGTGGAAAGACGTAATTAAGATTAATCAGAAAATATACAGCAAACTAAGGTCATGTCCACACTAATATATTTTCATTAAAATGTTCATTAAAAACACACTGATTTTGTTATCTTTACGCCACTAATCCATAATGGAATTTTTTTTCCTCCACTGAAAACAGTGACTTTGAAGACACTTTTTTTTCTCCTCTTTTCTCCCCAATTTAGAAATCCCAATGCGCTCAAAGTCCTCGTGGTGGTGTAGTGACTCACCTCAATCCGGGGGGGGGGCGGAGGATGAATCTCAGTTGCCTCCGCTTCTGAGACCATTAATCCACGCATCTTATCACGTGGCTTGTTGAGCGCGTTACCGCGGAGACGTAGCACGTGTGGAGGCCCACGCTATTCTCCGCGGCATCTACGCACAACTCACCACGTGCCCCACCGAGAGCAAGAACCACGCATTATAGCGACCACGAGGAGGTTACCCCATGTGACTCTACCCTCCCTAGCAACCGGGCCAATTTGGTTGCTTAGGAGACCTGGCTGGAGTCACTCAGCACGCCCTGGATTCGAACTCGTGACTCCAGGGGTGGTAGTCAGCGTCAATACTTGCTGAGCTACCCAGGCCCCCCTGAAGACACTCTTGATAAACACATACTTTGGGAAACAATGACATAAGGAAACTGAAAACAGACTTTTCAAACAGAAACTGATCTACACTAAGGCCACATTCACACTAAAGGCCAGTTTACACTGCCCCAACAAACGCCAATTCAAACATTCTAAAGTTGGCCGTTGTATTTAGAATGTTGACAAACATAATTGCATAGCGTTCTTTTCGTGTCGTTGTTCGCCTTTGAAAATGACTAAAAAGGATGATGTTGCGAATGAAGCCAAACATGCGCGATTTAGATTGACTGTGTCTGTCACATACCAGACTGCTCAAACATTCCAAGACCCAACAAATGCCAAAACAGGCACCAACAACCAACAACCAACAAACACCAACAAACGCCAAGAGGGTGATCACACTGATCCGACAAAACCCAACAAGTGTTGGATGCTGGTGTTTGTTGCCGTTTTTTGGCATTTGTTGGGGCAGTGTGAATTGGACATAACTTTTTATTTGAAAATGCATCAATTTCACTACATTTACGCCTCTCATCCACACTAGTTTCATGCAATTTTTCTCCACCAAAAACAGTGTTTCAAAAAAGCTTTCCATTAATGCACACTTTGGAAAACGATGACATTAAGAAGCTGAAAACTGAGTAAAAAAAAAAAAAAAACTCTGAAAAATGTCTATGCCTCTTATCCACACTGGAATGGCATCATGAAAACTGAGATTTTGGAGAACGCTCTCTAGTACAGCATACTTCAGAAAGTGATGACGTTTAGACAAAGGATTTGAAAAAAAAAACAAAAAACAATCCATGTCTGTAGAATAACAGTATGCTGGCTTTGTAAAGCCAACATAACAACAGTGCAACCGCTTAAACAGACCCTCACAGCCTTACTTTCTTTCCCCTAAAAAATTAAATATGGCGCTATTCTGACTATGGTATAAAGGTTCTGAGTCACCAAACAACCATATGGTTTCACTCAGGGTGACTAATCTGCTATGGAGTGGCATAGGGGCATGGGGGAGAGTTTGAGTGTAAAGATTGCAATCTTTACATTGAGCATTTGTACAACCTTATCCGACATCAACATCCTTTGAGCTGCTCTGAAAGATGGAACCTGTGGAGTGAGATAGGGTTATTCATTCTCAAGAGGATCTGCTTCTAATCAGCATGGCTATCTCATCTCCACAATCCTCTTATCAGGGCCCAGCCCCTCCACACACCACAGAGATGGTGCCCACATATATGTGGGCTTGCAATAAGAAGATATAGAGAAGCCAAATAACAGAGCTTAAAAAAATAAAAATAAAACAAAAATCACCACCTGCAGGAATTCTGGGTAATCCAGGCATGACCAGTGATAGGAATACAACCAGAGATGATGAAATGAAGAAAAAATATGTAAACAGGATCTGGTTGTGTGAAATCATTTGTAGAAACATGACTTTATGTGGAACTATATTTTTGCATTTTCTGTAGAAATGCAACGATAGGGTTAGGAGTTTTGAAAAATCCCATTACAAAATAACATTTTATAAAGGTAGTGACAATATTTGCATGCTTTACTCCAATGTATGCATGCAACTGAGCACTATGGAAATGAGGAAGAATGAGAACTTACCTGCATGATATGCAACAGAACCTCGACTCCAGCCCGGATGCCTATTCTTTGGGTAATTCTGAGAAAGATAAAGATATAAAAATAAGATCCATATTCTAATAATTAGATAAGCATAAGACAACAGCCAGACATTATAGACACCAATAGGAGTGATGGATTTTGCCAAAATCAATGTGTTCCATTTATATTAAATAATAATAATAAAATGGCAAAAAGCACTTACAAAGAAATATGCAAGAATTTGGAAACAAGAACTTGCAACACTTTCAACAACTTCATTCAACACTTTCATATAAATGTGGTGAAAATACATTTAAATTATATGGCCCATAAACAATTACAGCATCACAGTTGATTGTTTTGGGTTATAAAGAAATATATATCGAGGGTTGTCACATAGCTCAAAGGTTACGTTTTCTGTGTACAGATTAACCATGCCAGCAAAAACATGGATAGCAGCCAATATTTGGATAAGATCTGAAAATGAGTTAACTACCATGCAAAAATGCTTTTGTATTTCTCTGTTTACATTAGAAGAGACTATTAAAGCCCATTTACATCTAGTAAAAAAAATCCTTAGACTTTAATTATGAATAAAAAAATGCATTATAAAAGGTATCTTGATGTGCTTTAGAGTGAATCTCATAAATAAATGTTTGGGTCATATTTCACTTCAGAATTCAATATACATATATATATTTTAAATTAAGTTATATTTTGCGTTAAGAAAATTAAACCTTGATTTTTTTTTTTTTTTTAGGCGAGTCCTCTATCTGCTAAACACAGAAAAAGAAAATGGCTTCTTTCCTCCTCAAGAAAATACAATCACAGCAGATGTACTGAATTACGTCTTGGTTAACATTAAGCAAAATCTGACAGGATATTCCTCAGATTCAAAAACTGCAAAGCTTAATTATCCCATGTATTGCAGTTAGTGTGCAGACTAATTGGTACCATCCATTAACATTTGACTGTACTCAATAAGTAGATCACAGGTTATCATCACTATCATTATTATTATTGCAATAGATAGTGTCTTTCCTCTGCTTGCTTAGATCCACAGCCCAACATCACTAGCTAACATTTATGGGAGATTCTATGTTTATGATTAAGAAAGTTCTATTTTTTAAAATTCCAAAAAGGAAAAAAGTTATTATTGTTTTGAAGAATATATCTTAATAGATTTTTAACATTTCTCTTTAATTACTTATTTCTACTTTTTGAGTTTTAAAATTTTTCAGAATTTTTCCCTCTCCCAGACAGAACTGTTCTCAACCATAAATTTATAATAAGTATCAAAATTAGAGGACTTCTCCATTGCACTTTTGTCCTATGAAAATGTGTACAATTTGGGTTTTTTTAATAATGAAAAAGAAAAAGAAAAAGAAATGCTGTCCTCAATGCTGTTGTCATTAAGCTACAAGCATTTCAGAGAACGACTTTAGAGTTTAACTGAAGTTATGATGGAAATGAGAAATGACTGTGGAGCACATATCGGCAGGGGCAGCAGAATGACCAATCGAGAATTTTAATTGTAAAATATTTACATGAACTGAGAGTAGCTTTATTATATACAGTATAATTGCCAAACAGGTTATTATTTATTTAAAAGTATGATTCAGCAAAAAAAAAAAAAAAAGTTCTTCAATTCAACAGCTAACTTGTTAGGCTACACTTACTCAAATTTACTGATTCACAGAGCAAATACCTGTATACGTCAGATGGAGCTCTAAAGAGATGGAGATAAGAGATGTAACAGGTGTCTAGGTGATTCTCCTCTTCATGCAGCTGAATAGTTCTGGTAGCATTTTACACAAAGTATTTTCACTATTCCTGCCTTTCTTGTCAAGGGTGCTGTTATTTGAGGGAGCGCCATGATATATAAACGGTGGCAAAACTAGATCACTCCAACGTAGCATGCTTGCAATGTTGACTGCTTTGTTGATTTTTAAACAGAAGTAAAAATTTTAATTGCAACGCTCAAATTAACAGGTTTATATATATCTGTAACATAAGTTTAGTAAATATGCGACAACTGTTCCTCACTATGAGCACTCACACTAAACTCAACAAATGTACATTCAATGAGCTGCTGAAGCTGCACGACAGAGGGAGACAGAGAGAAAGAGAGAGATGCGGAAGAGCCAATTTATTCACACAGACGCTGTAATTACAGTTTGATACAAAGAAAGGCTTTTTGATTTGATTTGTTCAACTGTATGGATTGGTTTACCAATTCTCAACTACTGTACATGTTAAAGTGAATAAAAGTGTGTGGAACATGCAGGAATGATTATATTTGTGTGCAATACCTGAAATTTCAGACACTGGTCAAGACAGTGTATTGGCGCTGACTACCACCCCTGGAGTCACGAGTTCGAATCCAGGGTGTGCTGAGTGACACCAGCCAGGTCTCCTAAGCAACCAAATTGGCCCAGTTGCTAGGGAGGGTAGAGAGTTATATGGGGTAACCTCCTCGTGGTCACGATTAGTGGTTCTTGCTCTCAATGGGGTGCATGGTAAGTTGTGCATGGATCGTGGAGAGTAGCATTAGCCTCCACATGTAGAGTCTCCGTGGTGTCATGCACAACGAGTCATGTGATAAGATGCGCAGATTGATGGTCTCAGAAGCAGAGGCAACTGAGACTTGTCCTCCGCAACCCGGATTGAGGTAACCGCGCCATCACAAGGACTTACTAAGTAGTGGGAAATGGGCATTCCAAATTGGGAGAAAATGGGATAAAAATAATAAAAAAGACAGTGTACTGGAATATGGGCCATTGCCAGGGGCGTGGTGATTTATCCACTTTAATACAGAACATGTTCCTTTCTGCAGTGCCGACAATGATGCATTCATGTCAAATAATCGACGGACGGTCGGAGAGCGAAACTATCAGGTGTACCCAAATAACTAATTTTAGTGTAGCTAACGTAGGTGTTATTTGCGCATGCAGTAGTGAGGGGCACCTGATTCAAGTGATTAGAGAGAGAACCAGAAGAGACTGAACGCGCATCTAAACATATCTCTGTCACACTAAAGCAAGCAGTGGTCTTTATCACTTTATGTCAGGAGGATCTTTTGTTTCTTTTGTCATAAATTAAAACTGTAATCCTGCTAATGGATTACAGTTGCACATTTTGTATCCTGATTATGTAATGCCATTACAAGTATTCTGTTACTCCCCAAGCCTGATTGTTAGGCATTACGAACACCTTTATGATACATTACACATACAGGTTTCAAGTAAAGTTGGTCAGGAAGAAAATAGAGACAATAGCAATGTTCTTTGTACTCTTCCTTGAAGCAAATGCTCTAGTACCAGCTTCATGTCCAGGCGTTTCTGTAATCTTGTGTTTGGGATTACACAGGATTGGTGTTGGTTGATAGAAGGATGGGGCTCAGGCCAGTGTTATGGTTAAAGTTAAGATCTTTAGATCTTTGAATTTAAATTGATTGATTTATGATCCAAGCTTGAACCACAAAACATCATTCTAAGAAAGATGATTTAACTGCAAACCACAAAACCCTGTTCACAAAAAGTTGAATATCACTTGGTCTGCTTTCCATTCATTGGGCACAGTGAAGTGTTATCTCATATCTAGCACTACGCGAGTAACAGGACTAGACCATGAAGTTGTGCAACAGAACATTTGCAAAAAAAGGTAAGGATGATAACACCTAAGGCAAATCCGACAAATAGCTCTTAACATGTAGAGACAATGGAGTGCCGTCACTGGAACCAAACACGACACAGTAAACTGTTTGCAAACATTACTTAATTTCGATTGAGTTTATTTCTGCGGCATGACATCATGATGAATGCGAGCGCATTCCGCACATTCGTACGATTACATCTGTGTTCCGTGTATAAAGACACACACAAGCAAAACAGACACTTAAACATGCCATGCAAAGCACACAAGCTATCAATCACCCCACATGCCCCAGCAACCCACATAAAAGTTGTGTATTCATCAAATAAAATTATTTACCATGAGACTCCGTTTGAGTTAAGGAGCCGTTCATTTTTACAGCGTTTTTTCCCCCCTAAGGAGACTGCAAAAGCCATTAGAGAGGAGCATCGAGCTTCCAAGAAACACAAACAGTAGCATATGTGTCCATGGTAGAGCCCTATCAGATCCATCTGGGGCTTTTATGTGTGATACTCGAGCTGCCTGCATTTCCACACTGTGGCAAAGTCAACAAGTAGTGGAGAAGCTGCCGATGAAGGCAGATGCACATCTCCGCACAACATATAGCGTAAAAATTAGGCCAAGAGGGTTCCTGCCCTTAGCAACCACAATCCGGGCATTCATATAATTGTCTGTCAGCGTGAAACAATAAACATGTAACAGAGCAACTCAAGAGATCAAATCGATTGAGTACTGATGAACTATTGGTCTCTTGAACAACAGTTCAGCTCTGAGGGAGACCAAGTGCTCCACTCCACTTGAAACGTGGATGTTCCAAAAGTCAGGAAAAGGGTTTTTAAAGAACACACATTCACACTTCCTCGATTGCTCCATGGAAAGTGCTACAGAAGCAGCTGAAACTGAACCCATGTGGCCGGATGAGAGCAGAGGAAAGAGTTGGTGTTCAAGGGGAAGGTCAGGAGGTGAAAGGGCCAAATTTCTTCTCGCAGACGTGAATGCAGAGGCTCTGGTGCGCATCTCCACCCCTCGTTAGAATGCAGAAGATCTTTGTCCTACATCCTAGCAACGCAGTGTATATTCCGGATGAATGTGTACAAGCTCGTACTGTTACAAAAAGAGGGAGGAGGTCTACGACAGGCCAGCTCCAGTCCTCGTGCCAAGGGGGTGAGGGTTCACTGATCCCAGATAAGAATTCGGCTCTTCTTCTCCCACAACTGCGTCATACGCAGACCGAAACCGGGACTGTCAAAAAGCAGTCTTAACATATAATTCGGCCCCTCTGATGTTCACGCCACAGCAGAGATCCTGTCATTACCCAGGCTGGTCGCCATTCCACGGTTTGTTCCGTATAAATGCGCGCGGCACTTCATCAAACAGCAGACTCGGACAGCGGCGACAAACGCAAACTTGATGCTTAAAAAATTAACAACCACATTGTTTGTAAACGTCTCTCCAGACACAGGATGCAGGGAACAGGGTTGACGTCCAAGGCGAGTAAACAGTAATTAGGCAGCTATGCTTAACTGGTATTTGATGTGTAATGAAACACAGATGCAAAGAGACAAAAATGTCAAGTAAAAGTCAATACATTTCTCTGAGAAGCCAGTAGTGTAGTGGCCATGCACGAGTTGACACAACAGGTTGTTTACTGTCTAGAGCTCCCAGCCTGAGAGTAATTACCCTTCACTTTCACCATGGCCATGTACAGAATGCAGGAATACAAGAAAATATTGCGACGACATTCCTGTTTCCACCGTGCTTGTTCACTATGTCTCATTAGTGACATTTCAAGGTGAAAAAGTAGATATGGATGCAATAAGGTACAATTAAGGCAGTGTTTCAGAGGAACAGTTGTTTCAGAAGAATAAATATTTCATAGACATAGAAAGGTAAAACAAGGACATTTATTGAGGAATTAAATGGGGTAAGTGTTCTTTTAAGGTTTAAAGGGATAGTTCACCCAAAAATAACATTTCTGACACCATTTACACACTTGCATGTTGTTCCAAACACGTATCAACCCTCTACGATCATGTTGGAGAAAGAATCTCCATTGGCTTTTTGTTTTTACTCACCAGACTTTTGACAACATGTAAGCGTAATGCAACTAAAGATATTAAGCAAACCGAAAAAGGGCGACTCTTCATATATATATATATATATATATATATATATATATATATATATATATATATATATATATATATATATATATATGTTTACGCAATATAGTATATTGTACATTTTATTTTTATATTTCGCCTTGTCATTTTAATCACATTTAAGCTTTTTAAAAATGTAAAAATTTCACATTCTGTCAATTTATATGATGTCATGAAATTGCATTTTTAATAATGATACAAGCTGTTGTCACAATTTGAAATTCTATACACATTTTTAACAAAAAAATTCACAAGGTTGGAACCTAATAATGAAATTTAGGACGGTCACGATTATGAAATTTGGCTGATGATTAATTGTCAAACAAATAATTGCGATTATGAAGATTAATTGCCGGTTTTAGGTCTTTCATGAAAATGATGATTAATTATCATACAAATTGTCACTGTGTGCTTCATGCACACAAAATCATTTATACAAATTTAGCTTGGGTCATATAATAAAATAAGGGTATATGATTTCCTAACCTTAAGGCTTAAACTGGAAAGACTTTGGTTTCATGAGACGTTCCGAGTTCAACTGAATGAGACACAAACGCGTTTACCTGCGTGCTCATGAGACATGCAGGGAAAGAGGAGGTGCAAGAGTGAAATGTGAAATGTTAACATTTACTCATCAGTAGCTAATAACAGACATATTTTAGTCGCATATGCAAGTGATTTACTCGCAATATAGAGGGCTGCGTATTACTTTTTCTCCTGAAAACACAAAAGGATGTGTTTAACAGAATGACTGCCTCAGTCACCATTCACTAGAAAAAAAAAGTGAATGATGACTGAGGTGCACATTTAGCCTTATATCGCCTTTTCTATTCCAAGGAAGATAGAAAGTCAAAAAGGTTTCGAACAACATACGGGTGTGTAAATAATGACAGAATTTTCATTTTTGGGTGAACTATGCTTTTAAGTATACACTTCTAAATATTAAACTTTGTTTGAAAATTTAGAAGATGCCTTTAATCGAGAGTGACTTGCAAGGGAGAAATAATACAACAAATAACTTACTCTCCTTGCCAGGCCCAGGGCGATATAACACTTCTCTCCAGGATCCACGATATCCACTTCAAAGTAGTGACTTCGTGTGGTGAGGGGCTGACGAGCCTGAGCCAGACCTACGTCCATGACGCTCTTCCCTTTCCCAGCATATTCCAGAAGCTGTGGCAGAACACGTCATAATTTTAATTCATATAAATGTCAGACCATCAGAGAACATTACAAATGGTGTAATTCAGAGATTTAAACTATAGAATTATTTCTAAAGTTATCAAGGTTTGCTATAAGAATAACTTGGGTATCTACTGTAATAGTTAGGCTGCCAGTAAGGAGGTTTGAGAAGACAAATTTGTTGCTCTGCTAACATACCTGACTAAATTTCAAGCTTGTTTCAAAGAGGAAAATCTTGATACCAATTTATCATTAAATTTATTTAGCCAGCCAAGTAATCTAGAATCAAAGAATATATACCTATATGTATGTAGGTGTGTGTGTGTGTGTGTATATATATATATATATATATATATATATATATATATACACACACACACACACACACACACACACACACACACACACACACACACACACACACACACACACACACACACAGTTGTGCTCAAAAGTTTGCATACCCTGGCAGAAATTGTGAAATTTTGGCATTGATTTTGAAAATATGACTGATCATGCAAAAGAACTGTCTTTTATTTGAGGATAGTGATCATATGAAGCCATTTATTATCACATTGTTGTTTGGCTCCTTTTTAAATCATAATGATAACAGAAATCACCCAAATGGCCCTGATCAAAAGTTTACATACCCTTGAATGTTTGGCCTTGTTACAGACACACAAGGTGACACACACAGGTTTAAATGGCAATTAAAGGTTAATTTCCCACACCTGTGGATTTTTAAATTGCAATTAGTGTCTGTGTATAAATAGTCAATGAGTTTGTTAGCTCTCACATGGATGCACTGAGCAGGCTAGATACTGAGCCATGGGGAGCAGAAAAGAACTGTCAAAAGACCTGCGTAACAAGGTAATGCAACTTTATAAAGATGGAAAAGGATATAAAAAGATATCCAAAGCCTTGAAAATGCCAGTCAGTACTGTTCAATCACTTATTAAGAAGGGGAAAATTTGGGGATCTCTTGATACCAAGCCAAGGTCAGGTAGACCAAGAAAGATTTCAGCCACAAATGCCAGAAGAATTGTTCGGGATACAAAGAAAAACCCACAGGTAACCTCAGGAGAAATACAGGCTGCTCTGGAAAAAGACGGTGTGGTTGTTTCAAGGAGCACAATACAACGATACTTGAACAAAAATTAGCTGCATGATCGAGTTGACAGACAGAAGCCTTTACTGCACCAATGCCACAAAAAGCCTGGTTACAATATGCCCGACAACACCTTGACACGCCTCACAGCTTCTGGCACAATGTAATTTGGAGTGACGAGACCAAAATAGAGCTTTATGGTCACAACCATAAGCACTATGTTTGGAGAGGGGTCAACAAGGCCTATAGTGTAAAGAATACCATCCCCACTGTGAAGCATGTTGGTGGCTCATTGATGTTTTGGGGGTGTGTGAGCTCTAAAGGCACGGGGAATCTTGTGAAAAGTGATGGCAAGATGAATGCAGCATGTTATCAGAAAATACTGGCAGACAATTTGCATTCTTTTGCATGAAAGCTGCACATGGGATGCTCTTGGACTTTCCAGCATGACAATGACCCTAAGCACAAGGACAAGTTGACCCTCCAGTGGTTACAGCAGAAAAAGGTGAAGGTCCTGGAGTGGCCATCACAGTCTCCTGACCTTAATATCATCAAGCCACTCTGGGGAGATCTCAAACATACGGTTCATGCAAGACGACCAAAGACTTTGCATGACCTGGAGGCATTTTGCCAATACGAATGGGCAGCTATACCACCTGCAAGAATTTGGGGCCTCATAGACAACTATTACAAAAGACTGCACGCTGTCATTGATGCTAAAGGGGGCAATACACAGTATTAAGAAATAAGGGTATGCAGACTTTTGAACAGGGGTCATTTCATTTTTTTCATTGTTGCCATGTTTTGTTTATGATTGTGCCATTCTGTTATAACCTACAGTTGAATATGAATCCCATAAGAAATAAAATAAATGTGTTTTGCCTGCTCACTCATGTTTTCTTTAAAAATGGTACATACAGGTGCATCTCAATAAATTAGAATGTCGTGGAAAAGTTCATTTATTTCAGTAATTCAACTCAAATTGTGAAACTCGTGTATTAAATAAATTCAATGCACACAGACTGAAGTAGTTTAAGTCTTTGGTTCTTTTAATTGTGATGATTTTGGCTCACATTTAACAAAAACCCACCAATTCACTATCTCAAAAAATTAGAATACATCATAAGATCAATAAAAAAAACATTTTTAGTGAATTGTTGGCCTTCTGGAAAGTATGTTCATTTACTGTATATGTACTCAATACTTGGTAGGGGCTCCTTTTGCTTTAATTACTGCCTCAATTCGGCGTGGCATGGAGGTGATCAGTTTGTGGCACTGCTGTGGTGGTATGGAAGCCCAGGTTTCTTTGACAGTGGCCTTCAGCTCATCTGCATTTTTTGGTCTCTTGTTTCTCACTTTCCTCTTGACAATACCCCATAGATTCTCTATGGGGTTCAGGTCTGGTGAGTTTGCTGGCCAGTCAAGCACACCAACACCATGGTCATTTTACCAACTTTTGGTGCTTTTGGCAGTGTGGGCAGGTGCCAAATCCTGCTGGAAAATGAAATCATAAAAAGCTGGTCAGCAGAAGGAAGCATGAAGTGCTCCAAAATTTCTTGGTAAATGGGTGCAGTGACTTTGCTTTTCAAAAAACACAATGGACCAACACCAGCAGATGACATTGCACCCCAAATCATCACAGACTGTGGAAACTTAACACTGGACTTCAAGCAACTTGGGCTATGAGCTTCTCCACCCTTCCTCCAGACTCTAGGACCTTGGTTTCCAAATGAAATACAAAACTTGCTCTCATCTGAAAAGAGGACTTTGGAACACTGGGCAACAGTCCAGTTCTTCTTCTCCTTAGCCCAGGTAAGACGCCTCTGACGTTGTCTGTGGTTCAGGAGTGGCTTAACAAGAGGAATACAACAACTGTAGCCAAATTCCTTGACAGGTCTGTGTGTGGTGGCTCTTGATGCCTTGACCCCGGCCTCAGTCCATTCCTTGTGAAGTTCACCCAAATTCTTGAATCAATTTTGCTGGACAATCATAAGGCTGCGGTTCTCTCGGTTGGTTGTGCATCTTTTACTTCAACACTTTTTCCTTCCACTCAACTTTCTGTTAACATGCTTGGATACAGCACTCTGTGAACAGCCAGCTTCTTTGGCAATTAATGCTTGTGGCTTACCCTCCTTGTGAAGGGTGTCAATGATTGTCTTCTGGACAACTGTCAGATCAGCAGTCTTCCCCATGATTGTGTAGCCTAGTGAACCAAACTGAGAGACCATTTTGAAGGCTCAGGAAACCTTTGCAGGTGTTTTGAGTTGATTAGCTGATTGGCATGTCAAAATATTCTAATTTTTTGAGATAGTGAATTGGTGGGTTTTTGTTAAATGTGAGCCAAAATCATCACAATTAAAAGAGCCAAAGACTTAAACTACTTCAGTCTGTGTGCACTGAATTTATTTAATACACGAGTTTCACAATTTGAGTTGAATTACTGAAATAAATGAACTTTTCCACGACATTCTAATTTATTGAGATGCACCTGTATATTACAACTGTGTGTGTGTATATATATATATATATATATATATATATATATATATATATAGACACACACACACACACCCACACATATATATATATATATATATATATATATACACACACACACATACATACATACACACTACCGGTCAACAATAAAGAAAAGCAGCCAATAAGTGCCCAACATAGATGGGAACTCCTTCAATACGGTTTAAAAAGCATCCCAGGGTGATACCTTAGTTGGTTGAGAAAATGTCAAGAGTACATGTCTGCAAATTCTAGGCAAAGGGTGACTACTTTGAAGATGTTAAAATATAACACAAAAATATAGTTTTGATGACTTTACTATTATTCTAAAATGTGAAGAAAAAAAAAATTATAATAAAGAATAAGGGTTCAAAACTTTTGACTTTATATATATATATATATATATATAAGAATACAGTCTTGAGAGATTTGTCTGGCTGTACAGTATGCTGGTTTAGAGCACTAAAATCTCATGTGTACATTGCAAGATTACTAGCAAGAATAATCATCTACAAAACATCTGATCAAGTATGGGCAAACCTGAGCACATAAGAGTGATGACAAATCTTTTGATTGACTTTTTTCCATCAGGTGTGTTAGCAGAGACAGTCTCAAAATAATAAGATTATTAGGGAAGACAAAAGATTGACCTGTCTTTAATAAGTTCATGGAACGAGGGTGGGGCATGGTCTTTCAGCTACAGACAAGTGAGTGGCACACAAGCTGTTATCAGCCGCCCCACCTAGACTTTCCTTTGAAAAGAAACATTTACCAAAGAATTCATTTTGAAATTGCCATCATTAATGTATGCCAACTTGCAGATTTACTGTTAATATCTGTCACATTTAATTTAATGCTGTTCCAGAAATCTGGAATTTTAAAAACCAATGAAGAACATTCGAAAACTTGTGTGTGTAAAGGAAAGTTCTATTTACACTTCCTTAAGGAAGTAATTGTGACTGAATGGGGTAGATTAAGAGATTTACTTAAGACTTTTAAAATGGTGCAGCAAAGTGTGAGCCATCACTCAAGAGCTGTGTCTCAACCTAGTAAGCTGCCTACCTACATTTTTGTGTATCATATGCACATTTGAACATTCAATTCAAAGTAGGGCTGAATCTAAATAAAATCGGAATTGAAATAAAATCAAGAGCGATATGACGTAGTGGGATTATCTGCACGGCACATACGTTGACAGCACTTTTTGGTCTTCATTTGTGATTTTGAACATTCGATTCAAACTTGCCTACCTAGAGAGCTTTTTAGACATTGTATGCACGTTAGAACATTCAATTCAAAGACCAAATCTTCAGGTCAAAACCTTGTGAGCCACCTACCTAGACTGCACATTTTATCCATTATATGAGCTTTTGAACATTCAATTCAAAAACCAAAACTTTGAAACTTCAAGTCAAAACCTAGCAAGCTGCCTACCTAGAGAGCTTTTTAGACATTATATGCACATCTGAACATTCAATTCAAATACCAAAACTTCAGGTCAAAACCTTGTGAGCCACCTACCTTGATAGCATTTTGGACACCATATGCACTTTCAAAAATTCCATTCAAAAGTAAAAAAAACAAAACATAGTTGCGTCTCAAAACCTAGTGAGCCGCCTACCAAGACAACATTTTTGGTCACATTCAAATGTTAAATTCAAAGGTCAAGACTTCAAAATTTCAGTTAAAAACCTGAACCATTGTAGGCTCACTAGGTTTTGAAACACAGCTATAGTCTTTGTTTCACGTTCTGTTTTGACCACAACACTATGAAAGCACTGCTTCAAAACTCAAAACACAGCATAGTGATTACTTCCAGATTTCAACCGGTCGTCATTAATTACCTAAAAATTTCCGTTTGCAAAGACAGAATCAGTACTTGCTTGGACAATGGAAACATTTCTCCAACGCCATGTACAACAACCTTTGGTATCATTGTTTACGTTTGTAGAGGACTGCTGGTCAGACGGAGACTCAGACAGGCCAGGGGGACCCGTACAAACCATATGCTGGTAATGAATACTGATGGACAATATGTGATCCCGCACAGTCTTGAAAATAACACAACACATGAGATTGTGCATGCCAAAGTCAAACACAGCCATGAAACTGACATGTACAGATTGCTGTCAGTTCTCCAAGAACACCCCCTTCTCACATCAAAACCACTGATGAATTACAGAAAGTAATACACACATCCCTTCAAACAATTAGTCTACGCTTTGATCTAGATCCAATAATTTAAGAGGATCACTTTGCAATATGGAGAACAGTGTTTATCAATTATAAAGGGGAGACCGGGGCAAGTGTCAAATGGCGAAGTTTTAACAAAGGCTCTCAGTAACGCTAACATTTAGATCGGTGGTCTAGTGGGGGCTGAAGAGGTGGGCATCCTGTAAATTTATCAAGGACCCCAAATACCCACCAAATGTACCCACCAACATAAATTTTCAATGTTAATATATTTTGTAACAGCTCTTCAGAAAACAAGCAAAAAATCAAACTAGACTGACATACATTAAGGCAAGAGTCAAGTATGAATTTTGAAGGCAAGTTTTTACCAAAAGTTTTAAACAGAGACTATTTAGCAGAGACAGGCCACTTCTATTAAAATTAATTGGAGAACTTGGAATGCTAAAGGTCAATGGATTTAGAAAGGATGTCCCACCTTACAGGTAAAAGAGTCAATCACCTTTTAGACACAGACATCGCCTGTCAAAAATTTTGAGAACGGGTATGCACTTAAGCTAGACAAACTGGGATTTTTTTTTTTTTTTTTTTAGCGTAATCTGAGAAGCACAGTTTATGATTCCAGTGTTGTCATATTTTACTGCTGATTTGAAATATGTTTTTGCTCGTAATTTTGAAAAAACGTTTTGGAGATTTCGGACTTCCCCCATTCAAGTAGATAGGAGCTGCTCTTGTATGCCGCTTGTTAACATAGAAAAATAGCTGCCTGAGACCATTCCAAAGATGGCTGCCAAATGGACTGACTTGCTATAAAGACTTCGGTTTAAATGTCAGGTGGGGGGCATGATGTCACATTTTTATTAGGAAATGTTGTCATGTGTGTTTTAAATGTCAAATGCATACAATTTATACATTTGCTGGTCAAAATTATGATTTTATATTTTGTACATAACCTTTTTTCATTAAACAACAAACATGGAAAAGGTTATGTACAAAAATAAAAAACAATTTGCGCCTCAAATGTTTTACTTAAGATTTAGCTGAAAAGCCTATAATAGGCTGTTTAATGCAGTGTAGATTTAAGGACTTTTAAGATTTTTACTTTTTGTTTTGGTGGTTGTGATGGTGGGGACATGTTTACATTCCTCGAGATAACTTGCCTCATTTTGAGTGACATTTCGAGGTGGACATGACTTAAAGTAAAGACTCACGATTCAGTGAGTTGAGTTGCTTGTGAGTTGGTGAACCATTTGGAGTGATTCATTTAGTTCTGTATTACTCACTTGCCAATGCACCAAGGGACTGATCTTCATTAACCTGTATTAACAGTGAGTTGCTTTTTATAGAAGCGAGCAGGGCTTTTTTCCTGCCGCCAACCAGCTCTTCTTTTCACATCAACCTCTTAAAGCTTTCGTGCCAGGACAGTTGTCTGTTCAAGGATGGAGGCAAAATTGCACCTAGTCACACCTCCTTGGTGCCGAGTAATGGGAAGGATGTCTACCTTTCTACCACTCCCAACGGCTCTCAACAGCTCCTAGCATGCTTGGATGAGCTGTTGACAGATCCTACATGCTCTTGAACGTCATGATCCTGAGACCTGCGTGGGGGCGAGAGCTTGTTTTGTTGACCTGCTGCCCCGGCAACAGGTGCAACATTGCAAGCAAGCCCCACAAATTCCTGTCACAGTAAAGAGAATGTGGAAAAGGTGGAAAACACAAGGGGGAGACGCCCACAAGAGAAGCCAATGAGATGTTTATTTACAGACATCTTCTTTTGACAGTCTCTGACAAAACTGCTGAAGTTTATAACATTACTAGCTGCCTGTCAGTAAGGCCATAAACTTTTGCCCTTGATTCACCTTGCACTTCAGTGTTAAGCTGAACTTGGCATTTCATTGTATAATTGACAGAATATTTCATGCAAAGTCTCAACAACTAGACTCCATTTTGTCAGAGGAATTCTGCCAGGAATACCTGTATTCCTTGAATTCTACAAAGAATTCCTTCCTCTTGGGTTTCCAAGAAGTTCCTCAAAATCTAAATAAAGTGACCTGAAAACATGTAGCTTTTTTGGGTTTATTATAATTATGGTCAGAAATGAAGGGGGGCTTTGGTCAAAAATTCCACCGAAAGTGACAAAAATACCCCCAACATTCAAAATGTTGGGGCAAAAAATGCCCCTGCACTTAATTCTTCTGTTTTTTATTTGTAACATCTGAGATAGTTCTTAATATTATACTATAGTACTATTATATCACATAATAATATGATTTAATTTTAATGGTAAGAGGTAATAAATTCCCAATCTTAAGAATCTGTATTAATGAATTGATTAAATGGAAGTATTAAACATAAAATGAGAGACAGATTGTTTTATATGGTTAGAAAAAAATGGCCTCATAAAAGGTAAAAAAAAAAAAAAAGAAAAAAAAAAAAAAAAAGCCTATCTAGGGGGAAAATATTACCCCTTAATGTAAAATACAATTTCTGACACTGATTATAATAAAGCGCATTTGTATGTTTATAAAATAGTATCCCACTAAATCTCTTTGTTGAACGTTTTAGTCTCATTATGATACAGAAATCTACCCATTACCCTAAGGGTAAAAAATCTGATATAAACATACAAATATGTAATAATATTTTGTTGGGGAAAATAATTGGTAGGCTATTTGACTGGCATAAAACTGAGCTGTGTGTATTTATACAAAATAAAACTACCAGTGACTAGCAGGAAAATCTTATCAGTGCCCTGGTTTGGTCTGTGGAGTCTTTCACCACCTTTAATAAATCCCAGTGAACTATCACTATCACTGAAAGGAGACAGCGGAAATCTAAAGATCCAGCAGATCTAGGTAAGTATCAGTCCCTGCTTGCAACTTTTTCAGATAACGTTAAATCTGCAAAAACCTCCTATTACCACAACAAGATCAACAGCACCACAGACACTCGCAGCTTGTTTAGAACATTCAACACACTTCTCTGCCCTCCCCAGCCACCACCTGACACATCACTGACAGCAGATGTCTTCGCCACATTTTTTACTAATAAGGTTACAACCATCAGCAATACATTCTCAGCACCACACCTTGTCAAACACCTGTCTCCTGTATGCAACTCTTCTGTCTCTATGTTCTCTCCTCTGACTGACACCGAGATCTCTAAACTCCTCCTCTCCAACCACCCCACCACCTGCTCCCTTGACCCCATTCCTTCTCACCTTCTCCAGGCCATTTCTCCATCCATCCTACCTGCACTCACATGCATAATTAACACATCTCTACTTACAGGCACTTTTCCCACTACATTTAAGCAGGCTTGAGTAACCCCGCTGCTGAAGAAACCCGCACTTAACCCCACACAAATAGAACACTACAGACCAGTCTCTCTCATCCCATTCATGGCAAAAAACACTTGAAAGGGCAGTTTTCAATCAAACCTCTGCCTATCTCTCAAAGAACAAGCTGCTGGATGACAATCAGTCAGGCTTTAAAAGTGGACACTCCACCGAGACTGCCCTGCTGTCTGTCACTGAGTTGCTGAGACGGGCGAAAGCTGAATCCAGATCATCCATCCTGATTCTGCTGGACCTTTCTGCAGCCTTTGACACAGTCAACCATCAGATCTTACTCTCTACCCTCTCCTCGCTGGGCATCACAGGAACTGTGCTTGACTGGTTTAATTCCTATCTCTCAGGTAGGTCTTTCAAGGTAGCCTGGAGAGGTGAGGTATCCAAGCCACATCAGCTACTTACTGGGGTACCTCAGGGATCAGTGCTTGGGCCACTTCTCTTCTCTATATACACAACAACACTGGGACCCATCATTCAGGCACATGGTTTCTCTTACCACTGCTACGCTGATGACGCAACTCTACTTGTCTTTCCAGCCCAACGACACCACAGTGACTGCTTGAATTTCTGCCTGCCTGGCGGACATCTCGGCCTGGATGAAGGAGCACCACCTGCAACTCAACCCAGCCAAGACTGAACTCCTTGTCTTTCCAGCCAACCCTGCTGTTGAACACAACATCACTGTGCAGCTGGGTGCAACTACAGTAACGCCTTCCAAATCGGTCAGAAATCTAGGGGTAACCATCGACAACAGACTAAATTTCACAGACCACATCTCAAAGACCGCAAGATCATGTAGATTTACACTCTACAAAATCAGGAAGATAAGACCCTTCCTCTCTGAACATGCCACAAACAACTGCATGTCCAGTCACTTGTCATAATTAGACTGGATTACTGTAACGCTCTCATTGCAGGCCTCCCTGCATGTGCAATTAGACCCCTCCAAATGATCCAGAATGCAGCAGCACGTCTGGTCTTTAATGAACCAAAGAGAGCACGTTACACCACTCCTTGTCTCTCTCCACTGGCTGCCGGTTGATGCACGTATCAAATTCAAGGCTCTGATGCTGGCATACAGAACAGTCACTGGGTCTGCTCCAGCATACCTAAAATCATTTATGCAGAGCTACACGCCCACTAGAAGCCTGCGGTCAGCTAAGGAATGTCGCCTTGTTGTACCAACACAAAGAGGCACCAAAACACTTTCCTGGACTTTCAGCTTCATCGTACCACGTTGGTGGAACGACCTTCCCAACTCCATCCATGAAGCTGACTCACTCTCTGTCTTCAAAAAACGACTAAAAACACATCTTTTCCATGAACACTTAACCAGTCATTAAAAAAAAAAAAATAATTCTGTTGCACTTTATTCTGTTTTGAATACTATTATGATGCTAGTGATACTTTGTAATACAGCACTTTTCATACCACTGTCTCCTAAGATGATTCGCATATGTTTTCCTCTTTTGTAAGTTGCTATGGATAAAAGCGTCTGCCAAATGAATAAATGTAAATGTAAATCACTACCAGTTATTGCTGCACAGAAGTTGTTGCCCAACCATAATCATTAGCTCCTGCCAAAGGACTGCTACAACTGATGCTATTGGACCAAATGTGATAACAGACATTTACATACTTGCATGACTGCGCACATCTGCCCAAAATAACTGCTGTCGAGTTTAACATCAGCCACAAAATTCTTTGGTTCCTTTTGATTAGTTCAAACTGAAATGACAAGGGACCACAACATATTTGACCTCTCTGTCAGCAGCCCCCAAAATTGTGATTAATAGTGAGAAAAAAGAAAAAAAAAACCTAAGCAGGGGTCACTGCTGATCAAAGTCTTTCCCGGCTTAAAACATCATGACAGAGTTTTGTTCAAAAAGTGTTTAACACACAACTAGGGTCGTTGGAATTTGTTTCTGCTACTTTCACATTATTTCTTTCTTTTACTTCTTTCTTTCCCAAGAAGACAGGAAATTGGGGTTAAAGTTGGGGTTGAATGCCTTGCTGATGGCTCATGCTTGGCTCCTTATTGGGATCAAACCAGTACTCTTCCAAGTAACTAGCCCTGATATACCATTAGGGGAAGTGACCCAATTAAGCACAATTATTGTTTTATTATGAAATATACAAAAGAAAGCAAGAGAAAAAACATTTGTTGCAGAGGAAATGCACACATCATATTCTATATAATTTTACTTTACTTTTTATTTGGAGCCAATCAAATGTTTCAATCTTGAGTTATTTGGGAACATGTGCTACCACTGTTCGGTGGCCATTTTGGAAGTTGCTCCAAAACATCACTGTTTTTGATGACCTAAAAAAAAGCAATTTTTCTCAAGTCAGATGAACAAACCAGGCGAGGAATTATAAAAAAAATTTAAGTTAAGAGATTAATAAATTATACATGATATCATTTATTTTCTTTGTATTTAACAGCAATATTTTGTATTTGAAAATATGGATTTCATGAGTTTCTGGAGCTAGTGCAGGACACTGCCTGAGTGATGCTCACAAAGATAAAATAAATGAATAAAAACTGCTGATAAACACATTAAATGAAAATATTTAACAAGTTTCTTGAGCTCAAACAAGATTTAGTTCTCTGTCTGTAATTATAATCCAGAAACATAACTTTGTTTTCATGTGGATTTATAAGGATTTGCCTTTGAAAAGCCTGTTTCCTCAAAGCTCTAAAGCAGAATAATTATTTTATTTGTTTAAACAACAATAACAAACATGCTCTATGTTTTAAAATATAGTGTTTTTAATTCATGAAAAAAAATATAATGCGTTTACCTTGACTCTACTTTAAATTATTTAGCTTTATTTTCCACTGACCCCTATTGTTTCTAATAAGCCCACTGAGCAAATAACCCATTGAACCTCATATTAAACTGAACTCCTTGTCAACACTACATACTGAATCTGTTTTCACTGCAGGGAGAAAAATGAAAAGACAGAGAACAAAATATAAGGTCTGCCAGATTCAGAAATTAAAGATTTAATTTAACGGTTATGATGTTTGAGGTCTAAATCTACAAAAATAATCAAAATTGAGGTGTTTATTTGGTAAAATGTGAAGCATTTACATTTTTAAAAGCATAGTGGGCTTATTAAGAACACATGTGGGCTTAAATGGTACACACGTTCCTTAAACCCAGTCCAGACTTTTCAGTTTGCAGTTAAATAAAGTAATTAATTTTGTCAGTTTATCACAAAACATGAGTGTTCAGATGAGAGATTAATCTTTGATTTAATACTTTTATTGGAAGGCTGTTAACATTTATATAAGAAAACATGTAAAACTTAGATTTGGGTGGGCTTAATTGGGTCACTTCCCCCATATCAACTTTATACTTTACAACTTTATATACCTAGATACGCTTAGGATCAGTCTCTCTTCCATCTAGTTTTGGTTTTTCGCGCTAATAGAAGTGACATATGTGTTACCTATAGGAATAACCCATGTCGTTGGACCGCCTTATCTAACTTTTTAACAAACCAGCAAATAGAATAAAAACCCAGTGGAAATTTCATGTTAACACAGGTTACCAGCCTCTCCCTGCCACAGATAAGTCAGCATTTCCTCTTTCTCACACTGTCAAGTTCCCTTTGAGGGGTAAAATGATGTTTCACTGCTCTCACACTCAATATCTGCTTGAGTTTCAAAATGAAACCATTCCTGTTATGGGAAACAGATGAACTTGCCCTGACCAAAACGACTATCCAAAGGCTCACCGCCCACTAACATGGAAGCTAAGGTTCACCACCACCCAAAATGGGAATCAGAGTGCAATCAGGATGTTATGCAAAAACTACAGAGTAAGAACAAATGTCCTCAGTAGTTCTGGTAGCTTATTCAAGATGAAACTACGAAGAATGTCTGACAGTGGTTAGTGTTACTGTTATACAGTTAAACTGGCCATAATGATAACTAATTCACATCCAGACTTAACTGTAAGAGTTTGGCTCCAAAAGCCAAACCAGAACTAACTAGGCCTCAGGCACATCCACTGTGCCAAAAGGTTAAGAATTGTCATTCCATTTATGTACAGTATGACACTGAGCCTAAATTATTGCTCTAACTGGTTGGGGGGGGTGGGGGTTTTACAGTAACAGGCCGAAACATTCTAATCACTCTGCCAGTTTCAGACACTCAGCAACAATGACGGGCAAACCAAAAAGAGTCAATAAGCTGAGGTGTTAAAAAAAAAAAAAAAAAAAAAAAAAAAAAAAAAAACTTCTTACATTCAAATGGCCAGAGAAGCTATATGGCAATAAATCCTCGCTCTGAAACCAGCATTCTTAGTCATTATCACCAGCAACCACCTCAGAATTGTGTATGAGTCAGTGTGAGTGTATGCATGAGTATGAATGAGTATGTAACACCGTGTAAATGAGTATGTGCCTTGGTGCATGCAGGGCCTTGTGCTAGCATAGGTGTGAACATAAGAGCCTGTTGGTGTAGTGCATGTGTGTTCAGGGTAAAGTGTGCAGTAGTCCAGGTGCTATCTGGCAGCAGCAGCCGTAGAGAGTTTAAGTTGGAGGGCAGAGGCTCTGCTGTAGAAACAGCTAAACTGATCTCTGCCGCAAGTTCGCAGAAAACCACACGTACGCAGCGGCGGCAGCAGCCAAACTCCTCCTCATAACACAAACACACACACACACACACACACACACACACACACAAAGGCACTGGTAAAGATTTGGTGCATTAATCTATTACTCGATTTCGAACAAATGCACTTCACCGTGATAACAGACTGTAAGATTATTATACTATATGCTGCTGCAAATATCCTTGCTAATCTAGAGATTTATGGGTCAATATAAATCATCCTAATCCATGCCGGTTTCCATATAGATTGAGTGATAATCTCTCTGCATACAGGCTGATATTGCAACAGGACCTAAGAATTATTATTTAATGCACTGAATGAAGCACCAGATGTACAACAGAAGTGCAACTAGTAAGAGCTAAACTACTGTACCTGCTGCTAAATTTAACCCATAATTTCTCATCTACATAAACTGGCCAATTAATGGCTTGGCACTGGCTAACTGGAAAGAGAAGTTAAGGAGTCAGCTTATTTTCAGGATAATTTGTGTGCTACAGTTTGAGTTATAGAAAGCACAGAGTGACCACTGCAAGACCACATCTGTGGGTGGTAGTGTCTAAAAGCCAGGGATGGTGATTGTAAAGAATTTAATGATTCCGGTTTTGATTCTGAGTCCTCATAACGATACTACTGCCTTATTGGTTCAACTGACTATTATTATAGTACTTGTTTTGAGGAAGACATTTTTGGATATAAGAAATGTAATTCTTATTTGATTTATTGCCCTCACCAGCCTGTTACCAAAATATGAGATAATTTCTTAATTTAACAGAATGATTCTTGCAAAGTTTTTTAAACAGACTTTTTAATTAAGATATTTTATTTATTCAAATTTTTTTTTTTTTATAAAATACCACTAATTACAACAAAAACATTTTAACTACACATTATTATATCAACAACCATTTCTGATGTAAGATTCACAAGCCTTAAGTACACATAACACAGTAACAGATCTTGGTTCATTTCGGTTCAGTAAATTTGCCATTCACTATAAAAGAACCGGCTGATAAGAGTCATTAATTCGAGAGGTAGCGCTGTATGTTTAGTGGTCAAAAGCACAGACTTATCATTTGTTCGGGAATCAAACTACATCGGTCATGCTGTAGATTCAAAAGAACCAGCTCATGAGAGTCATTCTTTTGGGAATTGGACTACACTAGTCATGCTGTATTTTTCACGCCACAGATTCAATTGCAAATCGCTAAATGGTAGCGTAGGAAACAATGTCAGAGTATTTTAGCAGTGTCCTGTTCACATCAGAAGAATTCACATTCAAAAGCCGTTAATGGAACCTTAAGTCATGAAAATCATTTGGCTCTGGTGTTAAAAAAAATAATTAACCAGTCCAGTTCTGAACAGATTCCTACTGTGAAATTCCCACTTGCAACCACTGGCAAAAGACTTAAAGCTCAGGGCAAGAAACACAGCTAAAAGTTTGGGAAGATATGAGATGGGCATTTTTTTTTCATAGTGCTTGCTCGAGTAAGAGCAGGGGAGTCATTATGCTGATAAGTAAACATCTACAATTCAAATGTCTCAAACAGAGTAAAGATAAATTAGGAAGAGTGATTATTGTTTTAGCTGAAATTCAGGGACAAAGTCTTATTTTAGCTAATATTTACGCACCTAACGTTGATGATCAGGGCTTTTTTATAGATCTTGAAGGGACGTTGCAAGCCGCTGGCACCCCTCATGATATAATATTGGGAGGAGACTTCAATCTTTAGATGGACTCGGTCCTTGATCATAGTGAAGCAAAAGTGTGCAAGCCCCCTAGAGCAACACTGATGCTTCACAGGATGTGTAAAAATCTTGGTCTTACAGATATTTGGAGACTTTTGAACCCATCTGGTAGGGACTATAAAAAATGTTTTCCATCAGTCCATAAGATTTATTCTAGAATATATACACTACCGGTCAAAAGTTTTGAAACACTTGACTGAAATGTTTCTCATGATCTTAAAAATCTTTTGATCTAAAGGCGTATGCTTAAATGTTTGAAATTAGTTTTGTAGACACAAATATAATTGTGCAACCATATTAATTTATTTCATTATACAACTAAAATTTTATATAAAAAAAAAAAAAAGTTTTTGAAATTGATGACTTGGACCAAATAATAAAGAAAAGCAGCCACTAAGTGATACCTCAAGAAGTTGGTTGAGAAAATGTCAAGAGTACATGTCTGCAAATTCTAGGCAAAGGGCAACTACTTTGAAGATGCTAAAATATAACACAGTTTTGATTTATTTTGTATTTTGTTTAGTCACAACATAATTCCCATAGTTCCATTTATGTTATTCCATAGTTTTGATGACTTTACTATTATTCTAAAATGTAAAAAAAATTATAATAAAGAATGAGTAAGTGTTTCAAAACTTTTGACCGGGAGTGTATACATTTTTATATCCAAGTTTCTCATTTCATCTGTTGTTGATTGCTCATTTGGAAATATTTTAGTCTCAGATCACGCCCTGGTGTGTTTCGAGGTGTTGCCACAAACAGAGAAAAATAAATTGTATAGTTGGCACTTTAATGTATCCCTTTTGCAAAATCCTGAATTCCAACAAATGCTAAATGCTGAAATCAATGTCTATATGAAGACCAACTAGTCCTCAGTATCCACTGTGGGCGTGGCTTTGAAGGCACTTAAGGCGGTTCTTAGGGGCCGGATCATGCAGTATGCCTCATTCACCAAAAAATCCAAAGCACAAGAACTCGTGGAATTGGAAGAGAATATTAAGAGTGCCAAGGCAGAGCTTAAGCACTGAATGTCGTCTAATAGTCTCAGGGAATTGACCCGACTGAAATACAGATATAATACTATTTTGTCACGGAAGGTGGTGTTTTGGCTATTCAGGGCAAGACAGTCATACTTTGAGTCAGGGGACAAGGCAGGGAAACTTCTGGCTAGATATATAAAACAGAGAGAGTCTTTTTCTACCATTACTTCAGTGAAATCTACTGGTGGTGAAATATGTACCTTGGCCATTAATATTATACAGTTCCACATCTTCGTCTACTGATGAGGATATCAGAAACTTTGTGGAACCATTAGAACTTCCTAAACTGGCGACTGAGCAAAAAAATTTCTTGATTCTGAGATAACCTTGGAGGAGCTTGGCGAGGTAATTAAGGCCTTGCCTACAGGCAAGGCTCCGGGGCCAGATGGCTTTGCCGCTGATTTTTTTTAGATCTTATGCTACAGAACTGGCTCTACTTTTGCTAGAAGTTTATACGGAATCATTAAAGAAAGGAAAGCTTCCGCCAACCATGACACAAGCCCGGATCAGTCCGATTCTTAAAAAGGACAAAGACCCAAGCGAGTGTAAGAGTTCCCATCCAATTTCCCTGATCCAGCTAGATGTTAAAATATTGTCAAAAAATTTGGATAACTGATTAAGTTATGACATCTCTTATAGATATAGATCAGGTGGGGTTTATTCAGGCCGTAGCTCTTCTGATAACATTAGGCGTTTCATCAATATCATGTGGTCAGTGGCGAATGATCAGACTCCAGTCGCTGCCATCTCACTAGACACTGAAAAGGCATTTGATATGGTTGAATGGGATTATCTTTTTAAGATTTTGGAAAAGTACGGGTTCAGGAATACTTTTATTGGATGGATTAAGTTACTTTATAGACACCCGGCAGCGGCGGTACAACAAATGGATTAATTTCAGATTATTTTACTCTGGATAGGGGTACATAGCAGGGTTGCCCTCTTTCCCCATTATTGTTCTATCTTGCCCTGGAACCATTAGCAGCCGCGATAAAAAGGGAGGATGATCTTCCAGGGGTGGTGGCAGGAGGTGTGGCTCATAAGCTATTGCTTTACGCAGATATTTTTTTATTATTTGTCTCCGACCCTACTAGATCTATGCTTTGCCTCCACAGAATTATTCATTCATTTTCATCCAAGTTCTCAGGATATTGAGTTAACTGGTCAAAATCCAAAGCTTTGGCTCTGACAGCGTACTGCCCAGTAACAGCTTTTCAGCCGTGCGCCTTCCAGTGGCCCAAACAGGGCATTAAGTATTTGGGTATTTTATTCCCAGCAAATTTGTGCGATTTAGTTATAGTTAATTTTGACCCTTCAATAAAAAGGTTTTTGAGCGATGTGGGCAGGTGGGCTTCATTACATTTATCTATGATTGGGAAGGTTAATGTTATTAAAATGAATTGTATTCCAAAATTCATCTACCTGCTACAATCTCTCCCTATAGATGTCCACCTCTATTATTTCAAGCAATTTGATAGCATAGCGAAGTCCTTCATTTGGAATGGTAAACGTCCCAGATTACATTTCAGTAAGTTGCATAGGCCGATTGACAAAGGTGGGCTAGGCCTACTCAAGATTTTGTTTTATTATTATGCATTCGGTCTCAGACATTTGGTCCATTGGTCGCTTCCACCTGAGAGAGCCCCTCCCTGGTTTTGTATTGAACAGGAAGTTCCTGCACCTATTTCACCATTGCAAAGCCTTTCTATCAAACTAAACAGAGAAGTTACACCCCATTATCTCGCATTTGCACGTGGTATGGACAAAAGTGTCCAGAGTGTTTAATTTGGATATTTATTTAAATATTGCTTCGAGCATATGGCTGAACCCAAATTATGTATTAATAAGTCCCCTTTCTGTTGGACAGAGTGTATTGTGAGGGAGGTTAATATGCACGGTGACATATATGAGAGAAGTGGAGTGTTGAGATCCTTTGAAAATATGGTTCAACATTTTGGGATCCCCAGGTCTCAATTCTTTAGGTATTTACAGCTGTGCCACCTGCTTTGTACTATTTCTGGGAGAAGCATACATCCCCCTAAAGCAGCGTATACACCCCCATAAAGCGGCAGATACTCTGGGAGTGGTGATTACTACTTTTGGAAAAAGGTCATGAGGCATCAGTGTATTACTCCCTGCTAATTCAGAGTCTGGGGGAAGGACCTTCAACTTCTCTCAAGAGATTATGGGAGAAAGATTTATACTTGGTATTGGAGGAGGGAGTGTCGGCTAGGATTCTAAAAAAAACAAAACAAAGTCTACATCTAGAGATGCAAGGGTGCACCTTATGCAATTTAAGATTTTACATCAATTCTATTGGACACCATCTAGATTGTATAGGCTTGGTCTTAAAGACATACCCACCTGCTGGTGATGCTAATCAGCAAATGGGGACACAACTCATGTTTTTTGGTGTTGTGTTAAGATCCAAGAAGTTTAGTTGAGGTTTCAGAGTTTTATGTGTGACGTATTGGGCACTCAAATTTCATTTTGCCCCAGACTGTATTTTAGGCGATGGGGCGGTCATTAATATAGGGGATAAGTACATAAAAATTGGGTCCTAGCCAGTGTTATGATCAGTAGACAGGTCATCCTTAGGTGATGGAAGTCGGTTGGAGCATCAATGACAGCGTGCAGTCTTTTGTAATAGTTGTCTATGAGGCCCCAAATTCTTGCAGGTGGTATAGCTGCCCATTCGTCTTGGCAAAATGCCTCCAGGTCATGCATAGTCTTTGGTCGTCTTGCATGAACCGCACGTTTGAGATTTCCGTAGAGTGGCTCGATGATATTAAGGTCAGAAGACTTTGGTGGCCACTCCAGAACCTTCACCTTTTTCTGCTGTAACCACCGGAGGGTCAACTTGGCCTTGTGCTTAGGGTCATTGTCGTGCTGGAATGTCCAAGAGCGTCCCATGCGCAGCTTTCGTGCAGAAGAATGCAAATGGTCTACCAGTATTTTCTGATAACATGCTGCATTCATCTTGCCATCAATTTTTACAAGATTCCCCGTGCCTTTAGAGCTCACACACCCCCAAAACATCAGTGAGTCACCAACATGCTTCACAGTGGGGATGGTATTCTTTTCACTATAGGCCTTGTTGACCCCTCTCCAAACATAGCGCTTATGGTTGAGACCATAAAGCTCTATTTTGGTCTCGTCACTCCAAATTACAGTGTGCCAGAAGCTGTGAGGCGTGTCAAGGTGTTGTCGGGCATATTGTAACCAGCTCATTTTTGTTCAAGCATCATTGTATTGTGCTCCTTGAAACAACCACACCGTCTTTTTCCAGAGCAGCCTGTATTTCTCCTGAGGTTACAAGTGGGTTTTTCCTTTGTATCCCGAACAATTCTTCTGGCAGCTGTGGCTGAAATCTTTCTTGGTCTACCTGACCTTGGCTTGGTATCAAGCGATCCCCAAATTTTCCACTTCTTAAGTGATTGAACAGTACTGACTGGTATTTTCAAGGCTTTGGATATCTTTTTATATCCTTTTCCATCTTTATAAAGTTGCATTACCTTGTTACGCAGGTCTTTTGACAGTTCTTTTCTGCTCCCCATGGCTCAGTATCTAGCCTGCTCAGTGCATCCACGTGAGAGCTAACAAACTCATTGACTATTTATACACAGACACTAATTGCAATTTAAAAATCCACAGGTGTGGGAAATTAACCTTTAATTGCCATTTAAACCTGTGTGTGTCACCTTGTGTGTCTGTAACAAGGCCAAACATTCAAGGATATGTAAACTTTTGATCAGGGCCATTTTGGTGATTTCTGTTATCATTATGATTTAAAAAGGAGCCAAACAACTATGTGATAATAAATGGCTTCATATGATCACTATCCTTAAATAAAAGACTTTGCATGATCAGTCATATTTTCAAAATCAATGCCAAAATTTCACAATTTCTGCTAGGGTATGCAAACTTTTGAGCACAACTGTATATATTTATCTGCATGTGTACTCGGGCTTTGGCCACAGGGATGTTTGTTGGGGGTCGGGGTGGGGTTGGGGATTGGGAGGGGGAAGGGAAATAATGGGGTTTAAGGGAGATAATGGTTGACTCTGTATATGAATCTTTTGCTTTGTTGTGTGTCATGTTTGAGGAGCAACCAAAAAAAATGTTAATCGGAAAAAGCTCAGGGCAATGGCAGGGAAGGTTGCTGGTTTGCTTCCTGCAAGGAGTGAGCCATAAGCTATCATTGTGTGCTTGACCAAGGTGCTTAACCTCAAGTCTTTGGGATTCAGAGATGGTTCATGTTATACATGTACAAGTTGCTTTGGATAAAAGTGTCTGATAAATGACTGCCTACCTACCTTTGATTACCTATTAGATAACTTCTATCACTTCATTCCAAATGAGATCATGCCTCATCATCTACATACATGCATATCTGAGAAAAACCCATCTTAAGCTGTCTTAAGTGTAGTCAATTAAAAAAACATGCAACTCACGCAATCTATTATAACAGTGAAGTGTGCTATTATGCCCATCAAAATATCTCCCTGTTATCACATGCATAAGTAAGGATGACAGAGATGGCCAAATAAAGCGTGCAGACAAACAAAATCAGGGAGTGTCTGGGATTGCCTTTGACAGCTATGATGACAGCTAGCAGCCTGCCAGAATGTGATACTCTCTTATCTAAACAGGAGTGGCTCTCCAATCAAAATGAATGTAAACACGGAACAGAAGCAGAACCACCTTAAAGAGCAAATTAGTGCTATTGTAATTGGGGTCTGTAAACTTTATGGGCCAGTTCTTCAATAATCCATGAAACATCAAACAATTAATCATCTAAGCTAAATGTGAAGAGTTTTGCGTGTAAATCTTCCGCTTTAAGGCCGAAGTATGCTTTGGTTTTTACGTGCCAGTACGCCACAGTGCGTGCAATGCAAATTAGTTATCAGCACAGTATGCACAGACTGTCCACTTTCGATACATGCACAATAGGACTGCTTTACTCTTTTAACATGGTCAACAACAAGTGTAAACCCAGATGACACTCAAAGATGCGGAATGTCCATGTGTTAAGAAAAGCTAGTCTACACACGGACAGTCAGCATCTTTGAGTGTCATCTCCATATGGGCTCACAGTCAAAAGAGTATACTTTGAAAGGCTGGGCGAAAGACCTTGAGCGAGACGGAACGGCAACTGGAAAAATTAAGTATTCCCTAGCCTTAAAAGGTTTAGTGGAGGGGAACGTTCTTTATCAGTGATACAGAGGACCAGACATCATTTCTTACACACCTTTTTTTTTTTTACCATTTTTAAACAGTAGTACAATTATCAAAACTACGAAATAACACAAAATGGAAGTATGGAGTGGAATTATACATTTACCACAAAATGAATCAAAACCATCTCATCTTTTAGATTCTTCAAAGTAGTGACCCTTTGCCTAGATTACAGCTCTACAAACTCTTGGCCTTCTCTCAACCAACTCCACGAGGTGCCCACCTGGAATGCTTTTCCAACCATCTTGAAGTTGTACCCATATATGTTGGCTTTTCTTGGCTGCTCTTCCACCACTATATGGCTGAACCTGGGAGGGTTCTGCTAATATTGATATTTATATTGATACTGTAATACACAACATTTGCCTACATCTCCAAAGTCTCTTAAATTATGCTAAAGGTCAAGACCCAGAGTTTGTTTATCCTAGGACTAATTGAAGGACAGACTTTTGGAATTTATTTTACCGCAGAATGGAAATGTGTTGCTACAAGAATCAGATATCGCCGAACGACAAGAGCTACCCCATAAATGGAGAAATGACTCAAGCCGTAGACAGTTTGCTGGATCCATCAGAAACAGGTCACAAAACGGACGTTGCTCTCACATCTTCTGTGACAGACTGCAGAGAAACACTTGGTTTACACAATATTGCGCCTGAAAACTAGAGTGGGGCCCAGAGACAAGGATCTTTAAAAGCTGACTGACGACACTCTGTTATTAAGCCTATAAAGAATGACTTCATAATGGATACAAAGAGTGCTTTGCAGACAATCCATCTTGTAGCAAGATTTTTACGTTTCTTTCAAAATTAGCCATCACATGAGTTTACTCAGTGGTGACTAATGTGGAAACTAAACCACAGGGCATTCAGACTTGGTTTCATCTGCCCAAATGTTCAAGTTCTTGTCAAAACATGCCCTTATCAGCAGAGAATATGGCTGCGTCCGAATTCACATACTGTCATAATATGTTGACTTTGATGAAGAACTTATTTCTCGACTGTTGAAGTACATTTTGTAAGGATAATTTTTCAGTGAACTAACCCTTAAAGTTCACAAACCCCACAAAAGCCAATCCAAAAAGATTCACAGAGAACCACCCAGCTGAGAAAACCTTCGACCACATTTTCAAGAGGCAAAAAAACAATTTGGCATGATGTAAGTCTCCTTATTGAGTTTTTATAAGCTGGTCCGGTGCCACTTCTGGCTCATGGTGCTTGGTCCATGCCATCAACCCAGTAAAGCAGAGAGAATGTGAGGCACTTTATGCTTTCATTAACTCAGTATAGCAGCATAAGCAGGTCGGAGGAAGGTCCAGAGCATCAGATGGAAAGGTGAGTATGATGGGCGAGTGCACAATCTCTTCCTAGATGAGGATTGGTATCATTCACTTTTAGTTTTATCGGAACTACAGTCTCACTGTATTGGGAGGTCTCTTCTCCATAACCAACTCAAACACAGGACTGCATGTTCCTTTTAACTTTATCTAAACACCACTTTGAGGAATTATGGGTGAAAAAAACGTTGCCTCCAGCAAACAATTTTCTCTTCTCAGTCAAATGGCACACACAGTCAGGTTCAGCTGTATTCCTCCAGGTGTTTTTTCTAAGGATGAATATGATGTAAACCTGATCTAAACATGCTCACAGGAAGTAAAGTAATGTGCGGTCTGGAATTCAGTTCATTCTTGTTGTAATTTATTAGAACAACCCAGTAATTTTGGTGCCCTGTGAGATATAATGATTCAAAATATTTAAAGTGGGATTTACATCAAAGTAATAGTCTTGAACAGGGTTGGATGCTGGAAACGTAGACCTTGATTTTACATGTAAAAACATACGTGGGTGGTAATCAGAACTTGTGACAATGGCTATGATAATCTCTCAACAGGTTAATAGGCCATGGCGCTTCGGTTAAAAGCAATTCCATGTAAAGTCATGAGGCCAAGAAACAGGCTTTGCTGAGTCATATTTTAATTGCGTCTGTGAACACATTGCAATGCTTCAGAAGAAAATGTGAGTTTTGCCCATCCAAAACCACCATGATCCAAGGGTTTTGTGATTGGTTGCCAAGGCATTGCTATGTGGTTGCTAAGGTGTTTCGAGTGTGTTTTATCACTTTGCTATGTGTTGACTAGTGTGTTCTTGGTGGTCAAAGTCAAAAGAGCTCACCCCCAAGTCTCTATGCTAATCTGGTCCCTAGATATGGCTCGGATCACTGCTTCAATATAAATATATATGGTAATTTTTCTTGTCTGACTGCTTAGAAAAGTAGGAGCACACCTCTCCTCAACAAGCTGCTCAATTTGAGGTCTCATTCATGTCTAAAAATGGTGCAAGATGAACCGTGCCGAATTTTGAAGTGTTTAAGCTTAAAGTAACCCTTTCAAGTGATTTTAATAAGGAAAATTTAGAAAATTTCACCGAACAATTTAGGCTAATTAGCTTCAGAAAAGGTGACTTTAGCTGAAAGGTGAGTAGTTTGCATCCCTAATACACTTCTTAGTGAAACAGTCAAATGCCCTTCTTGATGCAATATTATGTAAACACAACCATTAATGTATTACGAGAGTTTGAGCAGATGGGACAAAAATCTGCAGAGTCTTGATGTGATATTAATGTAAACACAGCTGTTAATGTATTATGTGAGTTTAAGCAGACAGGAAAAAAACTTTCATCTCAAAATATCCGATCTGTGTGATGTGTAAATGCAGCCTAATAGACCTGTTGCTGTCTGTTATAGGCCTATCGTTAATATTTACCAAACAACAATACTGACAAAAACAGAGAAAAGCACTCACTGTCCTTGGCTGGATAACTTTACTAGCTATTAGGCCAATACATTTCAATGACAAATCTGCTTCTCAGTCAAATTCTGATTGCATTGAATTATTATTAATGTATATCTAATAGTCACACTGTAAAGATTATGTCAAGTAATTTAAGTTTAATGAGCATTAAATGTTTAATTGCTGCACTTAAAAGCACTATGTACTCTGTTCTCCGTTTTATTATTGGCTCTTGAATAATTATTTTAAACACTTGAGGCAATGTTTACTTTGGAAAAACCTGAAGGCTACATTGCTGTAATTTATTTTGTTAGTATTAATATTAAACACTTTAATTAAATGAGTGTTTTCAATAGCATATTTGTTTATTCATTTATTTTTCAATGGTTGGGGAGCTGTGGGGGAAAAAACAACTATAATGGGGTGCCGTAGTTTAAAAAAAGTCTGGAAAACACTGTTGAAAGTATCCACGATTTTCACAGGCAGCAAAATTATCTATTATGCTTAGCACGTTCTTCCAATGCAGATGCTACAGACTGTTTACTTAACATAAATCCCTTTCTCACTACAGGCTGTGTATATGGACATACGGTTTCAACAGCATAGGTACACAATCACACACATTTACACAGTAATGTTACTCCACAAGGCTGTAGCGGTCTCTGCACATGCCCTGTGTGTGTGTGTGTGAGTGAAAGAGAGAGAGACACAGACATACAGAACGCAGAGAGAAATAGTCCACGTGTATGACGCGCTAGATTTCATCAGGTTTCTTCTATATGAAAACAGCCAAATCCCTGACATTTAGGGAATCTAGAAATCCCAATCGGATGCTTTTTAAGGTTTGAAAAAGGGCATGTCCATGAAAAGAGGACATATGGTCACTGCAAGTCCCATTTAAAAATCTTCAGATTTGAGGGACATTTGCATTTTTCTGCATTAACAAGTGCCGCCTTCTCACGCAGACTGCTGAGAAAACGCTGTCACATACACTCACAGCGTGACATAAAATACAAACCTTGTAAAGATAATTAAAATAAAAAATGAGGAGCTTGGTTTAAAGGTTTGTCATCTTTGTTATCTGCAAAAGTGACAGACAGCATTTGGAATTATCCATCAATGTTTTAAAAAAATAGGCAAGTGACAGAGAATTAGGTTAATCTGGTGCAATTTGAAATTTTTCGGGCATTGGCAGCTTTTTTTGTGGGGGCTTATCATTGTAACATTTATTTTCCAGTAGTTTTTAAGCCACCTGTAGTTGTTAAAACACCCTCTAACAGCACATACTCCTCTAGAGCCTCTGCTGCTCACCATCACCAGTAACGTTAGTTTAGCTGATAACAACAACTAAGCAGAAGTGAGGAGCATCCAAGAGGAAGTCACTCACCATAATGGTGCCACTCATGGAGAAGTCAGGAAAAAGGTGGATACTGTAAAGTTTTCATTAAATTTAATTGCTTTTTTTGTTAAATCTGCTTTTCTCAAAGTACATAAAACTCATCACGCCATCCAAAGGTATGTAAAGTAAAAAATGTTTGTCTTGATACGAAACGGATGGTTTCGCATTCAATCCGATGGGTTTTCAAGGGTTGCCCTGCCCTTACCGTGCCGCTGACTCTGACATCATAAAGTCGTGCCCATTCATCCTCGTGGCTGTCCACCATCATGACACTGTCCTCCTCCTCTGAACCCCACTCTGCCTGCAGATCCAGCCGTACCTCCTCACCCAGGGAGTGCATGCCAATGGCGGGGAACAACCCATCTGGAGCCACAGGCACTACCACTGAGCCCACCTACCATAATCACATTCACATGAAAAGGGCTCTTGTAATAGGATTCCATGAAGTTAACCACAGAATGAATTATATCTGCAAAAGTTAATGAGAATAAGTCATAACAAACACAGTTTGTGCGATCACAGGTGTTCATTTATTGGCTATATTACAACCGATTTAAAGAATGTCTATAAGTCGGAACTTTATAACATTAGTTTTACAGTTTTAACTCAGGTTTTATAAAAAGTGAGACTTAACTTTCTTTTGTTATGACTAATGTGATTTTTTGGTTTATTTCCATCAAGTTCCAAATCAAACTGGATGAAGAATTATACAGACTGAAAAAAAACAAAGAAAACATGGTACTACCATCACCGTCATATAAAATTACTCATACTGTAATATTAGACTTTGGTCATACTGCCCAACCCCATGAGGCATGTAGACTCACTTCTTTGCCATTCTTGGTGAAGAACACAGTAACGAGTCGGGCGTCAAAAGTGTCTGCATAGATACCGCAACCTATTCGGTCACCACGGTTACATTTTGGACCAAATTGCTGACCGACAGTGTTGCCATTGTACAACCTGTAAAAAGGAGAGATAGTCACCTGTGACTTATAATTGCATGAGTTCAGGGAAAGAGGAAGTGACAAATTAAATTATTAATACAGTTAAATAACAGTTGTCCATTTTTTGGTCTAAAAGAGATGTGTGCATTTTCTCTTAATATTAAAATACTTCTATACCATTTTAATATGCAGAGACAACTACAAGTAAAGTTGATTCCCCAAAAAGTGTAAACACTGTCTAAAAAAATCCTGACCAACCCAAAATAGCAAAAATGGTGCGAGTTTGTGGCGGGATTGTTTTAGTGACCAATGGCAGACAGGGGGAATGTTAGGGGAAACCTGTGTGTCATTATTTTTGCTGTTTGGTGACACTAGTGGCGTATAAATAACACACTTCACCTTTAAGCAACAAATAACCAAAGAACAGGTACATTGCTCAAAGCGAACATACTTTCCATCATCAGCATGGTAAGCAATTGAATGTGGAAGCCAGCCAGGCTGATGGTCAAGTTTGTAATTTTGAGGAACCAGCCCAACAGCAATCGTTCCCCTCACTCCAGTATCCATAATGGTAACCTGCAGGTATCAAAAACTCCATTAGAACCACATTGGAATAATTTTTTTAAAACACAAAACAGTATACAGTATCTGCAGCACAGCTGAACAATTGTTTTGTTTTTTAAGCTTGAGGCAAACAGACAGTTTGTTTTGAAATTACTAAAGGGTAATAGATGGCTTTCAGGGACTTCCAAGAAAATGCCATCCGAAATATGCATCACAAGCGGCACCGATTCAAGAATAACAGATGGCATAGGAATCAATGGTTTACAAGAAGCGTTTGACTGAGTCACAGGATGGAAATGTCAGGTAACCTGCTATTAAGAATTTTAATGTCTCGACTACTACTTTTCTCTCACTTTGTATGCAAAGCACCTTGGCCCAACCAGAGCAGGGCCACACCTTCTCCGCAGCAAACTCCTTAAGGCTAATGTAATGTTCAAGTACCTTTCTTTTGTGGAACAAAAACAACATAATATCTAAGAATGTTCAGAGTTATCTTCTTAATGGGCACTGGGGCTGTAAAAATTATCAAAGTTTATTATTATTTCTTTATAAAATACGCAGTGAAACAATTTGATTTTAAAATATGATTTATATTTGAAAAATGTTTCTCCACCAAATCAAAATCATGTGGTGTAAGTAACCAACATGCATGTTTGAAAACTTTTTTGAAATGAATGATTATGTTGCATTCACTCATGTAATCAAGATGCAAGGAACGTTTTTTAATACCTTTTACTTGGTTACACTACATTACTTTTTTAAAGTCATTAAATTCATTTTTTCAAAATCAACATGGATTCAAAGATTACATTTCTACGAACTTGACAGTTTTTTTTAAATATGACTAATTTTAATCACCTCAGACAACCTTAATTGTCAGTAAGCCTTAAACTTGTCCATACCACTTTATTTGCTTTATTCCAAGTCTTATTTAGTCTTCAGTGTAGGGTCCTGGGTAGCACAGCTGGAGTCGCGAGTTCGAATGCAGGGCATGCTGAGTGTCTCCAGCCAGGCTCCTAAGCAACCAATTGGCCCAGTTGCTAGGGTGGGTAGAGACACGTGGGTTACTTTTCTCGTGGTTGCTATATGGTGGTTCTCACTCTCAGCGGGGCGTGTGGTGAGCTGTGCGTGGAAGCTGCGGTGAATAGTGTAAGCTTCCACACGCGCTATGTCTCCACGGTACAAGCTCAGCAAGCCACGTGATAAGATGCAACTGAGATTTGTCCTCCACCACCTGGACCGAGGTGAGTAACTGCACCACCACAAGAACTTAGCAAGAATTGGGAATTGGGCATGTCAAATTGGGGAGAAAAAGGAGATAAAAAAATAAAATAATATTTTGTGTAAACAAAACAAGGGTGAGTAAGTAATGAAAACATTTTCTCTGTCATGAACAACGATGTAAATACTCATCTTCTAAAAGGTCCATATGAAATGAGATTCATTGTTTTTGAGGAAACTTGGTGCAACAGCGGAAATTACAACCATCATGCAAAGAAGTAGGATAAATACGTGACACATGGGTTGGAGTCGTACCCTTGGAGGGGGCAACTGTAGAGCTGGGTGATTTTTCAGATTAATTTGAGTTTACATTTTTGACACGATTTTATTTTTTTAAAAATTGTGGAATCGAGGTTTTGCATAAAATATTAGCAGACGCTGTAGTTAGATACACTGTCAATCCACCAATGGCTGAATATAAAAGAGAAAAACAAATGTTCACAGCACTTGGCTTGATGCCACCCTCAATCTGATAAGCTGAACATGTGTGGAAATATGCGCGGCTGCACGCTCCAACGTAACATATGTAAACAACATGATGTAAACCGATATAAAAGCCAGTAATATTCCAGTACGATTGTACAGTGTGATTGTAGGTAGACTAAAACTTCGTCCATCATGCATGTTTACACCAGCCTAATCAAACTATAACTATGTTCTGTCTAATACAGAAATGTATGTGTTTATAATAAAGTGTTAGAACATACGTGACAGTTATGGGTGCTTCATATCAAATGATATAAAATGGAAGAATCATCCACATCTCCTTTAACCATGGGGATTCAAATAGATCGCTAATAATTGCTTTGTTCTGTGACGTGTTTTAAATGTACTGCATTTTTAGCCAACATTTAGGAAGCAAAGCAATCGTTTTGAAAAACAGCAATATAGGGGCCTGGGTAGCTCAGTGGTAAAACATGCTGGCTACCACCCCTGGAGTTCACTAGTTCGAATCCCACGGCGTGCTGAGTGACTCCAGCCAGGTCTCCTAAGCAACCAAATTGGCCCAGTTGCTAGGGAGGGTAGAGTCACATGGGGTAACCTCCTCGTGGTCGCTATAATGTGGTTCGTTCTCGGTGGGGTGCGTGCTGAGTTGAGCATGGTTACCGCGGTGGATGGCGTGAAGCCTCCACACACGCTATGTCTCCATGGCAATGCGCTCAACAAGCCACGTGCGCGGGTTGACGGTCTCAGACGCGGAGGCAACTGGGATTCATCCTCCGCCACCCGGACTGAGGTGAATCACTAAGTGACCATGAGGACTTAAAAGCACATTGGGAAATGGGCATTCCAAATTGGGTGAAATAAAAAAAAAAAAAAAGCAATATAATTTAATTTTGCTGCTCTACTCAGCGTGTACCACTAGAGGGCGCCGCGTGTTCACAGCACTGAGTGACGTCATTATTTTAAACTGAACTTTTTTTGCTTCTTGTGTTTTCAACTACACTGAAAGTAGGCGTTTATGCTTATACATACAAATTGATTTATATACTAAAAATACTTTCTAGATAGACATGAATATTTCTAGATATTGATTTCTAGATGGACTTGATTTAGATCAAAATAATACCTAAATTGGCTTTGAGGTATTTTGTAGTTTTCTTATTTTATACTATTATTTCTGAACATCAGTGTTATTTTAAATAAATTAGATTTTAATTTATTTTACTTTTACGCTGTTGACAACTTTCTGTGTGTTGCACTTTTTTGTGCATTTCTGTTACACACCTTTGTTTTCTATAATGAAAAAGATTTTTCTAACCAGGTTGCCTTGCATTCTAATAAGAAACATGTTTTTTTAATCATGCTGGAGTTACTTTTTTAAAAAATACCTTTAAATGTAGGAAAATCAAATCGAGAATCTTAATCGTCCTCAAGTTTGAAAATAAATAAATAAATAAACTGAGATTTTATTTTTTTGCCATATTGCCCAGCCCTAGGCCACTGTAGAGACAAATTTATCCAGTTGTTGCTCCACAAACTAAACTTAACTCTGCGCCCTCAGCCAAAACCACTCACAGGCTTAGAAAGGGACCCCTCCGGTTCCCACAGGTTTAAGTCCAAGTTTCCTCATCTTCCTTGTTGTCTTTTTGAGGATTTGCTTTCAAAGCTTTAAGAAGCTTCCGTAAATCCCAAAAACCTAAATTTCAATGCTTGTTGCATGGTCTTTCCTGCTGTGAATTTTATGCACAATGAACATTGAAAGCACTCAATTCTTTTACCACAACTTCAACAAAAAAAACGTGCCATGAACCTAGCGGCTGCAAAATTCCACTCCAGAGTTCCAGACAAAATAATCAATTACACTAATAATGAAATTTCCACTCGACTAAGGACAAAATTGATTTGCACATGCACACTTGAGTTTCCTGAGAAAACAGGGCAGGGGTAAATCTCGCCACACCATTCAAACATTGAAACAAGGAGAATGGTGAAGGTTCATCAACAGAGTCCGAGTCTGATGAAGCTTTGGCTGGCCGGCCCACAGAGTTTGAAATGAAACCCCTGTGAAAGCATAATGAGGAAACATGAGGATGTCGCTGACGCATATCCCGGCTGGCAGATGACCTTTACAGGAGGAAAAAAGTTCCCAGACTTTGACAATCTGAAGGATTCTCTTGGTTCCTGCGTCATGATCAGGTGATCTGGAGCGTATAAAGCAATGAGCGAGTTCTTTACTGATTTCTCATCGCTTATCAAGTCACATTAATTTCTGGTGACTGGAGATTCCATGGGCAGTGGGCACACAGATGCACGGAGTGATGCTATTGGTCAATACGATTGCAACAGAGTTTTGGTATTAAAGGGTCATAAAACCCCAAAACAAATTTTTCTAGATGTTAACAGATATGTACAGGTTGCACATAACTGAAAACAATTATAGCACTCAGGTTTATTGTTAAGGGTAAAGTGTTCATTTTTTCGCCATTTCTTTCTTTCGGTTTAAAAATGAAACTTGAAGCAACTTCATACAATATGTGGTTAGGTATATGCGTAAACACTATCCATAAACTCTGAGTTGTAATTGGTAATAGAGTACGCTACTACATTTGATTGAGCCCTTCTCCAATTTATTCATGAGAAGGAACACTTACATCCAATCACTGTGCTGCTTCATGCATGAGCTTGCCTTGCATTACAGCAGAAAATTCAAAATCACACACGGACGTGACAGCGGTTCCTAGCCCTGATATGCGAGCAGACTTTTACACGTAACACAGTGGTGAGATCGGATTCACTCATCAGAATGGACAGCAGTTGAAAACCGGACCAGAGAAAGCATGTTTGTTGGCCAAAGTTCTGCTACTCGTGCTCCAAACAAGCTGCTTGTTTAGAGTCGCACATATTACATTGTGTCTTCTATGTATGTATGATAATGGACAGGATAACACAACGGCTCGTTCAAAAACAGAAGACAATGTGCAAAATGCACCAAAAATCTTTTGCTTTTGTTTCCTCTCACATTTTGATGTTCTGCCATCTCTATCGAGAGTGAATTGTTGTGCTCGACCCTCTCCCACTACCCCTGCCCACCCAGTACCCTCCTAACCTTTTACATCTTTTCATGCCCATTTTATGGGCCTTTTCTTTAGTCTGAGGTGTGAACGACTTGTGCTGAACTAGGAGGGTTTCATGACACTTTTAAAAATCTGCTTTAAGAGGAACCGGTCTTTATAAGCCACAGACATATTATTAAAAGGAATTTTCCGGGTTCATTACAAGTTAAGATCAATTAACAGCACACAAAAAGAACTGACTCGTTTATTTAAAACACACAGTAAGGCACATACAACTGAAGTTAATGGGGCCTTTCCACATATGTTAAAAAGTTTAGTCACAAGACATAAGCCCCTTTCACACATGCAACCAGGTAAATTACAGGAACATTTTGGGGTTGCCTTTGCTGGTACATGTGCTGTTCACACATATCATCAGTATGAAAATGTTTGATACAACTTCTCATTAAGGGAAATTGCCAGAGCAAAATTTACCAGTATTTTCAAAAAGGTTGTGTTCACACACAACCTCTAACCTGAAAAATGCAGTAAATTTTCTGGAAAAGGCTGTATGTGTGAAAGGGGCTATTAACATTATACGTGTTTTATTGTGATAAAATCGCTTACTAAGCTTATCTGTATAAAGTTATAACCAATATTACAACTACGTCAAGTCACTTTTATTATATATAGCAATTTTCAAAACACATCTTTTCAAAGCAGCTTTACAGAAAATTATGCAGAAAATGCAATAATGTCTATAATGTGTTAGTCCTCATTGAGCAGTTTAAATGTAAAATGTGTTTCAAAATCATGCTTTAAAATTTATTTGTCTTTAGGCCCCCAGAAAGAAAACCAAAAGGCAACTGTGTCAAGGAACCCAAAACTCCAAAAGATGTTAGTTAATAGGGGGAAACAAGACCCATCTGGGGGAGCCAGTTAGCCTCTGGCTATACAGCATGAATAAAATGCCAATTTTAATTACCTATGTGTAATAAAAGTCATGTATTAATTGAGTAAACTGGGTACATGTTGATGGGCCATGCTTAAACCTAAAGGATACTGACTAAACTGCAAGATGAAAGATTAAATGTCTTTAAAGTCCATCCCGAATTGACTGTTAAAGTGTACGTAGACGTTGTTCAAAAACAGAAGACAATGATGAAAACCGAAATCTCTTAGGTTGTCATGATGATGTAACGCAGGTAAACCCTGTAATCTGGTAATCACTGTAATGCTGTCAAATCCCTGATTTTATCACACTAAAATCATGTTGACATGTATAATGTTTACATCTTGTGGCTATACTTATGAAACAGTGTGTATTTTAATGTTTATGGACTGGCCCCATTCACTTTCATTGTAGGTGCCTTACTGTAACCGATTTTTGCTTCTTTTTTAATTCTATTTTTTTAAATAAATGAGTCTTCTTGTGAAAATACAACATTATGCCACAAATGCTTTTATTGAACACTGAACATTCCTTTAAAATGGAATAAGTGCTAGTTTTTCAGGAATCCCTTCCTTTTTATTGATTCAAAGAAGGGATGCGTAAAATTGGTAGACTACTCACGGAAAACCCAAGTATACTTTGGCCTTCAGTATAGCGTTTTTTTGAACAAAAGACTGTCCCTGCGTCCGAAATCATGCACTGTCAGATTACGTTTTGCATTTGCTGAAGGACAAACTTCTCAGCCGTTATGAATAGATTCTGGACATACTTCATCCGGGAACGTGGGTACTGACCTGTGACCGAATTTATTACGTAATAACAACAACGGCGGTAATAATCTACTCTGGTTTTGGTAAACAAGCACCATTTAAGCACAAGGAACAACTTTCTTGATGCATACAGCACTTACAGTTGAAAAGAGCTGTCCGACTCATGGTTCACCGCTGTTCTTTTAAATTCAGTGTTACGAACGTGACGTCTCCTAAACTCCCACGGGATTATGGGATCGTTATGAGTCCAGTCAATCCACACTTCAGAATATCACCATAAATAGTAGGTATTTCTCTCTTACTGTTTTACGAATACTGAGAATTCAGACATACTACTCAATTGGCGTACTGTTTTTGGCATATAGTAGGAAAGTATGGATGGATATTCGCATGCAGCATGTGCCTTTGGTCTGATTGGGGTCAGGTCGGTTTTCTAAAAAAATACATAGTTCTGTGCATCCCTACTTCAAAGAAAAAAGCCTACAAACAAAACAACAACAATAACTCCAATTATACACAATGTTCCTCGATGTCAATGACAATAGAGCTTGATTGTTCAAATAAGAAATTTCCTGAGAACACAGTGTCAATGTGCGGGGTTTTACTTTCCAATCCAATGCCCCAGAGAGGAAGTTAATCAAACCAAACCAAACCCAACCTGCCAGCAGCACAAAACCCATCAGAGCTGTCTGCCAGTAGCTTCTGCTGTGCTCCATAAATTAAATAATGCTTACCCTCTCTGGGGCTGGGCAACAGGACGATGTAATCAGATATCGACGATGTCTTACAAAGATCCCAAAGCCGAATGCGAGCAGACGATGCTCGACAATATCGGGAAATGCCAAAACCATGGATCTTGGAAGTCGCCAAATATATTAAACAGTGGCCATGGTGTGAAACTAGCACCCGCCAAATGTGAAGAGGTTGAATCCAGTTCATCTTCCAAATGCATTTCATGTGCGGGTAATTTTGCTCATCTACCCACAACAGGCGGGTGACCTGTCTCGTTGTGACACATGACAAGAAATGCTGTTAGTCACAAAGACATGCGCTTGAAGAAACACACTTTATTATATTTTTAAGAACAGACAAAAGAAAAGCCGTCAATGCTTGTATCTGATTCACTGTTTGTTCAGAGACGTGCAGCATGAGCCTGTTTCGTGGAACAAGCGCATGTAAAGAGCTTCACTCTTTTTCTCTGTTTCATTCGCCAGAAAACTATTTGCAAGAATAATGTCCTCTGTGAGAATGCTGAAAATGATCTCAGATCATCTCGGGAGGTGCTGCGAGTTTAATTTGCTTTATTTCCTCACGGATGGCATGCATTGCGGATTCCATGATGCAAATGGAGCCATTGGAGACAGTAAATGTTTGGATTTGGGGAGGTGGTTAATCCTTGTGCGACCTTTGGGACAATTTTGTCTTTTTCATTTAGTTTTTTCGATCATTTTGGTTGTGTTAATGCCAGCGGCATACATTTTGCCAAAGGTGAGTATTTTTGGGAGAATTTTTATATTTCAACCTCAGTTCCTATAATACATCTACAATACACTGTGTACACAAAATAGTTACACTCAGGACATTCAGGACAAAAATGTCCCCATTGAAACCCCTTAAAACTGCAATATTTGAACCCA
Organism: Myxocyprinus asiaticus; assembly: GCF_019703515.2. Lineage (NCBI taxonomy): Eukaryota > Metazoa > Chordata > Actinopteri > Cypriniformes > Catostomidae > Myxocyprinus > Myxocyprinus asiaticus. The sequence goes on along the minus strand of NC_059372.1, from coordinate 11,281,876 downwards.
GTGCCATTAAAGCATAAAATCGTGAATTCTATGACATTATGCTTTCATTCCGGAGCCCTGGCTTCAGAATTAAAAAAAATATATATATATATTTTCCACCAGATGGCGCCATTTTTCTCATGTTTAGCCTGTGGAGCAAATACATGCTTTTTTCCTATTTTCTGTTTGCTGTTTTATAGAGCACTGCAGGCCAATTGAATAAATGATGCAGCTAAAATTGTGCGGGTGTGTTGGTATGGATGTCACAGTGTGTTATGTATGTGTACATTTTTGTCCTCCATGGACCAGAGTAACTTTTTTTTTTTTATTAACGCACAAGGGTTAAATAAGATTTAGTGATCACTTCGTTGTTTTATTGCTTTATTCGTTTAGTTTAAAGAGCCATTTGAATTTAGAAATTAGTTTTTTGTTTCAATAAATGAATTAAATTTTTAAAGCAAAATCAATAAAAGCAAAAAAAATTCACCTGATTCGCTGTTAGTTCAGAGACATGCAACACGAGCCTGTCATGTGGAACAAGCGCAAAAGAAAAGAGTTTCACTCTTTTTATCCATTTCATTTGTCTGAAAACTGTTTGCAAGAATAATGTCGTCTGTTAGAATGCTTCAAATTATCTCCGATCATCTCAGGAGGTGCTGTTAGTTTAGTTCGCATTATTTCCACTCAGCTGGCATGCACTGTGAACTCAGCTCTGCAGGTTAAGTAATATATCTTTGAATTAAAGAAACAAATGACGAAAGTGTTTAAATCATAAAGTAATGCAAGACACATTCACCTTAAACATAAAATTGAGTTTAATTTTCTTTTCTTTAGGCAGTATTAACTGTATTACCGAAAGGCAATACAAACACAAATTGGATATGAGAACAAACATTTGGCAGCATTATTTTGGGAACACAAGGGAATTTATTAGGTTTATTTATGTTTATTATTATTGTCTTTACATTTATAATTGTCTTTAGTTCTTAATCTGTAGGCTATTAGTAATTTTCCATCTGTGTTGATGGATGCTTGCTTGATGGCAAATGGAGCCACTGGAGACGGTAAATGTTTGGATTTGGGGAGGTGGTTAAATAAGATTTTTTGAGCACTTTGTTATTTTATTGCTTTTTTTGTTTAAAGTGCAATTTGAGATTTAGAAATGTCTTTTTTTTTTTTTTATGTTTTTCGTGTTTCAATAAATTAATTTTTTAAAGCAAAATCAATAAAGCAAAAAAATTCACCGACCCTCGGCAGGGGGGTTGACAATGTAATCGGATATCGCGATATTTTTTAAGGCAATTATCGCAAAAATATTTTTTACATATCGCCCAGCCCTAACACTCTCCAAAAGTCTAATTTATAGCCTAATCCCCTGGGAGCTTCTTGTCCAAACTGTATTTTATGGTGTCATACGAGTGTATCAATTCCGAGTGCGTATTTTAAGTCGGGGGACACAGAAAGCCTATATGTTTGTTTGGGTCTTTTTAAGATACAATTGTGACTTTGACCACATAAATCCTGTAAAGTTTAAGGAGGGAGAACTGATAGGATAATTCTGCAAAATCATAAAAAAATGTAAACAGGTTAAAATAATTGAAAACAACTTCATATCTCTGAACACACAAAGTTACATAAAGCTTTTAGTACTAGGCTACTGCATTTCCTAACCAAAGTATCATAAAAGGGTGTTGAAATGAATCACATTCTGATGTTATTAGCAACCCAACAACATAGGTGTGCTGCTTACCTCAAAGTAACAGTTTCCCTTTGATAAGGGGCGTGGAGCCACGTAGCAGCCAACTTCATCAGAGTTCCCTTGGTAACTACAGCAGGGAAGTAATAAAAAGCTTAATCTCTAATAACCAGAGCACTGTTGCTATAGGTACATCATTAAAATGCCCAATGATGCGTGGACTAGCTGTTGAAATCCGCGTCAGTTCTGTTTCTACATGTTTCACCCGTTTCTCTATCTTTCACATTAACCTGGGTAAGAATTACCATTGGAGGCAGTTAAACCCTCTTCCAAAGCCTAATTTAAACCCTAAACACACATTAAATTTCCAAGGATTTCCCAAGGACACCAAGAGAGAAACTCTTTGATAGGGCTGGGTATTGATACAGATTTCCCGATTCGATTTCGAATCACAAGCTATCGATTCCAATCTCAATTCAACATCGATTCATATGGGTACATTTCTGTAACAATGTTCCATTTTGCTAACATATAAAATAAATTCTCAGCTAATGCTCTTAACTATAAAGGAACCTTCTAGGCAACCGTTCTAGGTACAATTTGAAAATATGAATTTCACACATTTTATTTTATCATTCATTTTTCATCAAAATGGTCAGATTTTGGCTTTTGTAAAATGTTCAAATTCAGTTTATTCAATCAATCAATGTCTTAAAAATGGCATATAATATGTTGCATATATATTTTTATTGTTTACTCTCATAATATGTACTATTTACTAATATTTACAGTTCATTGATATGTAGAACACACGCTTAATCGGTACTGTCTCTTTAAGACTAGCGGCATCAGCCAGTAAGCGCATAAACGGGAGAGGACGAGTGTGGTTTCTTTAGCGCATCCACGTGTGATAAAATGTTTATGTTTACGGACTGTAAAAAACAGAAAGGATATTAAGAGAGACATTATTCAATGAAAAATGTATCCGTGGATCTTGTCTTTGGACACACAGAGCGAGTTAAACCAAACTTTTACTCTCAAGTCTAAGTTAAAGGATCTCTGTGCTAATAACTTCTTCTCCACTATACAACTCAATCAGTAATATAGTTTGAGTGAAATCTGAACATTTACTAGCCAGTGGCTAATCATAGACATTTTTAGTCACATAGCATGAGATTTGGTCGCACATGCGAGTGATTTACGTGCATTATAGAGGGTTGCCACCTAAAGTGAAAGATCGATCTTGGCATTTAAGAATCAATATCAAGTTAGTTGTGTATAGGAAAATCAATATTTATACCCAGCCCTACTCTTTAAGACAAAACATTTGACACAAAGCTGCCAATGACACTGATCCTCCAACTCTAAATTTGCATGATACGACTTGAATTAAAGCCATCTTGAAATGTACAGTGAAATGTTACTTCAAAAATAATTAAACGCACATTTTGCTTTCCTTGACTATGCGCCCAATTTTGGTTTCATTTATAGTTACTGTATGTTCGTTCTCTATGATGACACGGGAAAGTTCTCCAAACGCAGTGCATCCCAAACCAATATTTCCCTTTTACAGCTTATATTTGAATGCCTTTTCAATTAGTTACATACAAACAATATAGCCTCCTATTGACTTGATAATGATTACTTCTGTTTCAAGTGCTTAACTACATACTTTTTTATTCTAAATGTGAATTAAATTAAAATCAGAGTTTATATTCAGTTTGTTCAGTTCATTATCTGTCCAGCTGGAGTTGCCAATTCACACACACCAGTAGAAGAGTGCGTACGCACAGTCAAGAGTTTCCGGATGGTGCGCATATTTTTACAGCAAGTTTATTTTTTATAAATCATGATATGTTCATGGGAAATTGCTTACATTTCAATGCCCATATTGTGCATACGCAATGTTTATACATCAGGCCCCAGATGTGTTCGACTTTCTGTCTTCTGCTGAAAACAAATGAAGATTTTTTGAAGAATATCTCTGTACGTCCATACAATGCAAGTGAATGGTGACCAGGGGCCGGATTCACAGAATGTTTTTAAGAAGAAAATTCTTCTTAACTACCATTTTCTAACTTAAGAAAAGTTACGAATACTTTGTATTCCCGAAACAAACTTTTTTTTCTTAAGAAAAAACATAAGCTGCATTCAAATTGTCTTAAAAATAGTCATAAATAACACCTTAAAGTTAGGATAACCTCACAGCTGTCTTAAATTCTGAAAGGTAAGATGTTTAATAAATTAACTGGGTTGTTTTAAATGTGATGCATTCTATTATGTTGAGTCTGAAGTTGCAATGGGCCGTTAATGTAAAAATGTGATTTTAGACCAAAACACATTTCTGACTGTTTTGTGATTAATTATATTTTTATTTTCAGATTCAAACCATGTACATGTTATTACCAACATCAAACAATAAATGTTGTTTTGAAGCTTCTTAATGTGGTGACCAATTATGCTAATTCAAACAGATGCGCTGCATACAGCTCTCTCTCATATGTGATCTTTAGAGTTCATAGAAACATAATAATTACAACATTAGAAAGCTGAGACTTTCTTTTTCACCCCCTATCCACATCCCTATCGGAGTCAGGCACAGCGGAGAAAGCCTCCACCACCCTTTCCCATTTACCCGCCTCTTAATTTCCGACATGATTATCAAGCTTCCCAAGGAGAACTTTTTCCTTGCAGTAATTTCCTCAACAAGAACATCCAGCTCTTGTCTACTGAAGTTTTTGCTTCTTTTCTTTTCCTCCGAGTCAAATTAAAAGTTATCAAATGTTAGCAGCAAGTAACACATCTCACGCACTTTACATTAAAAAAAAAAAAATATCGCAAGGTGCTTGCTACTTAAAAAAATAAAAAAATAAAAAAATAATAATAATAATAATTTTTGTTACGATTTACCAGTGTTGAAGTATTGGATTTGTTGAGGCTATTAGACAAGGCAAACCTATGAGCAGGTTGATCAGACAATCTTTTTATTCTTAAGAAAAAAATTAAGATGTTCTTAAGAAAATATTTGAGAACTTACGAATTGTTCAAGAACTGCACTTAGGAACGTTCTTATGAACTTCTTATAATTTATCCTAAGAACTTTCTTAATTGAGGTGTGGGTGTTTTTTTTTTTTTAACTATAAATCTCCACTTTCAAGTCACACGTGGCACCTTTTTAGTTTCACTTTCACATCTGAAAGTGAAAGTGGAGATTTATAGTAAAAAATGACTTAAATATTGTTCTGTTTCTCACCTACACCCATCATATTGCTTCTGACGATATGGATTTAACCACTGGAGTCATGTGGATTACTTTTATGCTGCTTTTATCTGCTTTTTGGAGTTCCAAAGATCTGGTCACCATTCACTTGCATTGAAAGGGTCAGCAGAGCTGAGATTTTCCTCTAAAAACTTTCGTTTGTGTTCCGCAGAAGATAGAAAGTCATACACATCTGGGATGGCATAAGGGTGAGTAAATGATGAGAGAGTTAAAATTTGTGGGTGAACTATCCCTTTAAGTTACATTGCAAAAATTCTGATATATATTCGATTTCCACATTTGAAAGTGGACAAGATTGAAATTGAAGATTTTGGATTCAAAGCAATTTTTCATCAGCCAGATCACGTGCGAGTAAAAAATGTGTTGATTCTGGTCACATTCAACTGCACCTTGTCTTGACGATCGGCGAGATTTGTCATTAGTGACATCAGTCACAGCAAATCGCACAATGTTTGCTTTCTTTATTGCACACGAAGTGGATTTGATAGAAATTCAGATATAGAGACGCTTGAATTTTACATATAATAACAAGGAAAACTATTCATTTGAATAGGTACATGCTGCTTAATACAGTGCCTGTGTGTACTAGAAGAAAATCAGATATAAGCCTGTATTATTTTAATACGTCTGAGAGTCTGGCCAATCGAAAATAAGCTGTCATAATCGAAGTTTGTGCAGCTGGTTTGGAGTCTCGATTCTCGCAGTTCTTTGATGGCATACGTTACCGTGACGCGGAGGTGGCGCTGACTAAAGTCGGACAAAATTTCTCAGTCTAAGTCAGGCGCTGATCAGTCTGCGCAGCACTGTACAAAGTCGACCACACCTTTTGACTTCGCAAACTGGACAAACATAGAGATACAGGTTAATTCTGAGGATGCTGGAGAGACTTTGGATATAAAAAAGGAATTCGGCTGCATCGTCACATGTGCAAGGTCTGTTTATTTTTCCGATGGATTAGGCTTGCTTTTCATCTTTTTCTGAACAAATAAAAACAAGTAGCCACTGATTTTCCCTTGCAATTATAATTGTTTCAATCAGTGAGGTCGAATGAGTCAAGGCTGATTACGTTTCAGTACAGACTGATGGCTCAAGCACACGCACTCACGATGCTCTTCGCTCGCAAACCCAGCTCACTAATATTGACAAGGATGGGTGGTTGTGCAATTCAAAATATAACAAACAAATAAGAAAAAATGAAAGCCGTGCTGTAATTTTCCATAAAAACTAGGGAGGGTCAACACATAATTTCCACTCCAGGTGCAGGCTCTCAAACACAGTGGAAAAAGAACAGAGCATGGGTCACTAACTGGGCAATCTTACCATAGCGTGTCTCCATTCTTCAACATTCGTTTGTAGCGCTCTTGATAACGAACAGCACGTACTTCCCTGATTTCCCTGATCCGGCGCCGCCAGTTCAGGAATCTGTAGTGTAAATTGATATCATCCATTTCGGAGGGCTGTGGAGTGGGAAACAGATGCCATAAGGTTTAAAAGACTCGGTTTGGGGACCAGAGACTAATCTGATTGAAAACATAAGAAGAGGAACTAGTAGATTGACTTGCTGACCATGTATTGTCATGGAAATAACATCTGTGCAAACATAGCATATTTGTTCAGAATTATAAATGGCTTTTGGTCTTTTTCCAATCATGCCAAAATATTTCCTGTGCAGATTTTTATGTCTCATTGTTTCCACACATAAGGCCAAAAGAATATCAAACATGCACAAATGGACTTCAACTGTCTGAAGCTCTCCTTTAACAGCCTTAAACTAAAAAATATTGCATTTATTACAAAACTCAATCTCAGATTTGGTATAAACAATTATTTAGTAACAGTAATTTACACTGTAACAGACATTGCCATTAGAAAAGACAGACTTGATTACAGTGGAGTTTCTATCTACAGTCTCTGTACTAGAAATAGTGCAAAATGTTTCTAGTTGACAGTTGTTTGACAGAAAACTGTACACACAGAATTTTGTCAAACATAGACTCTTTTATAACCTCTATTAAAGCAGCATGCAGTTAAATAAGTTTAGCTTCATAATTGACACACAGACAAACTAATTATTAAATAATAAATTAAACCCCCAAACTAGTACGTTAGTTTCAATCACTGCTAATCACTTTGCTGGCTAACAGATTATTAGCTGGTTGGAGGCCTTTTCGAAACAAAATGTCAAAATTACACAGCCGCTAAAAAACTATGTTCGAGTTTAACGTATTTAAATATATTTAATGTATTTACGTACCTTATGTACATCAATTGTTAAGACATTAGAACATTTAAGGGCACTTATGTTTACTTCTAGATATCGATTCTATTAGCAACCTGGCAAACTTCGCTGAAGTGTAAACGGCTCTTCCTGGATGACGTCAGTGGAGGAATGAACCAATGAAAGGCGCCATACAGTTGATTGACAGACGCTTAGCCAATGAAAAGTCGCAATGGGCTGCTACAACTGAGCAGGAGAAACGACTACAGAGGAGTTATGATAAAGGTTACAAAATTTTTTACACAGTTTTTTTTAACACCTTCTGTAAATTTAAACTTTGGGATGTATATAATCGCCTTTGAGAAATTAATGGAATATTCCAAGCTCAATCGGCAGCATTTGTGTCATAATGTGGATTACCACAAAAATAATTTCGACCCGTCCCTCATTTACATATATATATATATATATAAAAACGAGGTTACAGTGCTGCACTTACAATGGAAGTGAATGGGGCCAATTTTTGGTGGGTTTAAAGGCAGTGAAGCTTATAATTTTATAAAAGCACTTACATTATTTCTTATTTTAAAACAAATGTATTATTAAATAGTCATTTTTACAGTCGTTTTAGGGTTTCTTGACATTAAATCGTCATGGCAACGAAGTTGTAAAATTGGCTATGACTTTACACAGAAAAGGTAAATAAGCAATTTTATTACACTAAAATCATGATATCACTCATACTGTTTACGTCTTGTGGCTTTGCTTTAGAAATAGTGTGTATTTTAATGTTTACAGATTGGCCCCATTTACTTCCACTCCACATGTAAGTGCCTCACTGTAACCTCACTATTTGTTTTTTTAAAGAAAAGGAGGGAGGAGTCAAATTTTGTGTGTGTGTGTGTGTGTGTTAAACAATATTATGCCACAAATGCTGTCGACTGAGCTTAACCTTGTATTGAACCCGGAACATTCCTTTAAAAAATATATTGCTGGGTCATGCTCAGAGGTGGAAAGTAACGAATTACAACTACTTTCATTACAGTACTTGAGTACATTTTTCTACTTTTTTAAGTATAAATAAATAATAGTACTTTTACTTGAGTTGATTAAAAATGAAGTAGTCAACTTCACTACAGTTATTTTTCACCACAATTACAAAGTACAAAAAAAACAAAAAACATAATATTTCTGAATATTAAGGAAGAAGAAAGTTATAAGCACTAAATCTGTTTATAAACTAAAATGCGCTGTGCGTGGCATGACGGAAGCCCGCAGGGCACAGCATCATCAGCACGGCAGCTTGCATAAACTGCCGTCGGTGTCCTCTCCTCTCTAGCTTTTCCAAGACTTTCTGCCCTGTCACAATACAAGAACTGTAATATTGTGATTTTCTGCATATCTCATTTTATTCTGGAAAGGAGCCGTTCATTCAGGTGCAAGGGAACCGTCTGAACATGTTTAACCACTGATCAAACTTTAAATACCTTAGAAAGATACAATGGTAATAGTGTCAGGGACTCGAGGCAAAAATGCCATCGAAATTAACAAAAATATCCCCGAAATTCAAAATATGGGTGCAAAAAATGCCCACGCAATGAGTTCCCGTGTTTTATTAATAATATCTGAAATAGTTACAATTACATACATTGCGATCTTCTTTTGACTTTTCACTGCACATTATTTTTTTCCCACCGTCCGGTTCCTCGCACCATCGCGTGCACAGACGGGCTCTCCGCTTCTATCAATCCGCATCAGTTCGTATTGTACTCCCACGATAATTTCCATAACCGTTCGCCCCTCTTGTTTAAAATAAACTGTCCTAACGTGTAACACTCTCGCTTACGGTGCTGTACTGTACTTCCCTGTGCTGCTGTTTATCTGTCTGAAAAGCCTCACCAGCTAGAGGCCAAGGGATGGTTGTTATATAAAGAATGTATGAGAAATCACAAAACATAATGTAACCAAATGCTAAAATTTACTTAATAATATCTCAATATGTTAAATAACCATAATGTTAATTAATACTTTATTATTACAACTGGAATACAATAATACACATACAGAACAGCCACTTTTAGTGTTTGAATCAACCATATCTCTCACTAAACACTGTGTGAAATGTTTATTTTTTCCTTATTTTATTCAGTTGGCATGTAGGAGTTGATAACAGTTTGCTTAATAATCTCATTCCATATCTGGATAATTGCTGCAATATCATAGAGGATAAATTTCCTCCTTCATGATATTGCATTATATTAGTTTTGTACCATTTGTTAACCTTAACAGCCAAAATACTTATATGAATGAGAATAAACCTGAAATAGGAATGTGTTTCCGTCACAATGCACATTATGTAGATTAGAGATGATTTAGAGACATTTAGATTGTTACAAATGGCTATTTCTATTTAAATAAATGTTGTATTCTTAAAAAGTTCTCTTTATCCAAGAATCTGCTTGCAGCAATGCAGGTCTTTGGCATTTAGAAGCTGCTAGTTTAGGACCTGTGAGGAGTCTGTTTCTCAAACTAGAGACTGTGACTTGTCTTTTTGTTGTGCATCCAGCCATCCACTTCCTTCTCTATACTGGTAAGAGCTTCTTTTTTCAAAACAGTAATGCATGTAATAGCCTTCATCTCTCTAAAACAATAGACTTTGGAGAAAATAGAATTTCAGGAGAAATGTGTTTCTTTTTGCCTATTTTTAAAACCAAAATTTGACTTGCAAGTGTAAAGCAACTCAATACCTCAGCAAATGGGGGAACAAAAAACACTGTATTGTGATTTCCGCATGGCAGTGCAACCATTTTCAATTGTTCTAATAAGAAAATTTTCTTGAGTACCAAATTAGCACTTTAGAATGCTTTTGTAAGGTAAAGGTGACACAGTATATGTTTGCCATCATGGGTAAAGAAAAATTGAATAAATACCACTTAAAACAATTATTTCAAACCGTAATAATAATTTGCAATTAATTATTTTGGCAGTATTTTTGATCAATTTAATGCATCCTTGGTGAAAGGAAGTATCAGTTTCTTTCAAGAACAAAAATGTCTCTGTGTTATAAAAAAAATTGAAGCATATGTACTATTGTAACGGATTCACACTATGGGCAAGGAGGAGGCGGGAACCAGCTGAGCAGTCAGCGTAAACTTTTAATAAACAAATGAACAAAATACACAACATAAAACTGCTTTCCAGCATAACACAAAATACACACAAGACTGCTGCATGCCTCTCTCTCTCTCTCTCTCTCTCGAACTGGCATCCCTGGCTCCTCTTTATCCCTCTCCCGGCTGATTGGGCTGATTCAGCACCGGGTGTCCATCGTTACAGCCCAGCCACACACTCCTCCTCGGCACAAATATATATAATTTTCATAAAGTAACTTGTAACGTAATTACTTGAGTAGTTTTTCTGCAAGCTACTTATTTACTCTTACTTGAGTCATAATATTTCTCAGTACTTCTACTTGTACTCAAGTTAATTATTTCTTCAGTAGCAGTACTTTTACTTAAGTAAAACAAATCTGTACTTTTTCCACCACTGGTAGTGCTTTACAGATGATCACAGCTTTTTGGTGTACAGATATGGATTTATCATTATTTCAGTCTCACGTGTTTTTAATTTAACAGAGGTGATTGTGGCATATTGTTTTTTCATTATTAGGTGTAATTCATCTTTATTTGAGCAGTGGGAAAAAGTAACTGAATCAAGTGACTGGTGTTGACACTAAAAGTCCAATTATTTCCATTTTCCATTCTCTGTAAGGATGGGTTTCCAGTGCACTAAAATGGTCTGGCATGTTTCCACCTCACCCAGATGAAAAGTGGGTTACAGAACATTTGGCACAATCTAAGGGCCCCTTATAGTCATGAATCATATAGTTAAATGTACTATACTGTAAGCAGCGCAACACCTACACTGACGGCCAAAAGTTTGGAATAAAGTACAGATTTTGCTGTTTCGGAAGGAAAATGGTACTTTAATTCACCAAAGTGGCATTCAACTGATCATAAAGTATAGTCAGGACATTACTGATGTAAAAAACAGCACCATCACTATTTGAAAAAAGTCATTTTTGATCAAATCTAGACAGGCCCCATTTCCAGCAGCCATCACTCCAACACCTTATCCTAGATTAATCATGCTAAATTGCTAATTTGGTGCTAGGAAATCACTTGCTATTATATCAAACACAGTTGAAAGCTCTTTGGTTCATTAAATCAAGCTTAATATTGTCTTTGTGTTTGTTTTTGAGTTGCCACAGTATGCAATAGACTGGCATGTCTTAAGATCAATATTAGGTCAAAAATGGCAAAAAAGAAACAGCTTTCTGTAGAAACTCATCAGTCATTAATTGTTTTGAGGAATGAAGGCTATACAATGCTTAAAATGGCCAAAAAACTGAAGATTTCATACAAAGGTGTACACTACAGTCTTCAAAGACAAGGGCAACTGTCTCTAACAAGGACAGAAAGAGATGTGGAAGGCCAGATGTACAACTAAACAAGAGGATAAGTACATCAGAGTCTCTAGTTTGAGAAATAGATGCCTCACATGTCCTCAGCTGACAGCTTCATTGAATTCTACCCGCTCAACACCAGTTTCATGTACAACAGTAAAGACAAGACTCAGGGGTGCAGGCCTTATGGGAAGAATTGCAAAGAAAAAGCCACTTTTGAAACAGAAAAACAAAAAGAAAAGGTTAGAGTGGGCAAAGAAACACAGACACTGGACAACAGATAATTGGAAAAGAGTGTTATGGATCTTAACCCCATTGACTGTAAGGTGCATGAGAAGTGCCCGACAAGACAGCCACATCTATGGCAAGTGCTACAGGAAGTGTGGGGTGAAATGTCACCTGAGTATCTGGACAAGCTGACAGCTAGAATGCCAAAGACCTGCAAAGCTGTCATTGCTGCATGTGGAGGATTTTTTGATGAGAACACTTTGAAGTAGTTTAAGAAGTTCTGAACATGTTTTTCAAATTGTAATAGTAATTTTCCATGTTATTAACGTCCTGACTATACATTGTGATCAGTTGAATGACACTTTGGTGAATAAAAGTACCAATTTCTTCCCAGAAGAGCAAAATCTGAACATTATTCCAAACTTTTGGCCGCCAGTGTACAAGATGGGATGATGCATGCATTACATTTTTAGAATAAGTTACACTGAGAGATTACTGATAAATGGAAGCAGCAAAGTTTAAAAAGTTTATGAGGGGGTGGTGCACACAAACGTAATGAAGAGAATACAAGGGTTGGAACCATCTAACTTGACTTGCAGACAGAGGAGGAGTGTTTAATCTTGTGAATTTGGAAAAAGAAAGACCCCATCAGACTGGCACGCTTCTTGGAACATTCTCCCAATGGAACATGTGGAAACAGAGAATGGGGATGTGCTGTGGCGCAGATGGGAACGTCAGACGGCAGGTGATTTTGCCGTTCTTTGCCAAGACTAATCAATTCTAATAAGAGTGCATCAGCCGTTTAACATCTACTGTAATGAGAAACGCTCAAAACGTGTGATTTATGAGCCATACACAGAAATATTCAGTGGCACTTCATTGTATGGCAAAACAAAGACTCTGCAGGCAAACATGTTTGTGTTAAAGAGAGCTATGACCACACATGTCAATACAGTAAGATTAACATCTAAATCCTGTTTGCCTTCTACGCTCATACAAGCCCGTCTTTGACATCTTAACTTCCATCCCGCTTCATGACAACAACAAATAAACACAGGTCTGTTCTTATGGGACCCCTATAGTTGGGTGTGACCTGAGATTATTCTGAAGGCAGCGATTAACATTTACAAGACACAGTGATTTACAAGAAATTCTTTCTGACAATGACAGACACATATTGGTGTGATTTAATTTTTGTTTAAAAGCTCTTTTGTAAGCCATTTTTCATAAACTTTCTGTATTGTTTCAATGCCTGTTGCAGTTGGCACACTATATGCCATTATTATCATCAACAAAAGCACTCTGTAATAATGTTTAGCCGACATCTCGTCTAAACTCTAGACTAGAAGACAACTTATAGATTCTCGATTAATGTTATTTAGGCCAAAGGACAACGAGAATTTTATAAAGTCTTCCAAAGAGATCAGATTTGTCTTGTTGACTGGGCTGATGGATTGCATTATTAGCTGCTGGCATATACTGTCTTGTGTACATTCCAGTGAAAACACTGCCCCAATTATGCAGACGATCCCTTCTCCACAATAAACGATTAAGTGGCAAAATCTTCCTAGGCTGCATTGCTCCATCACAATGCAGCATTTTAGATGCAGTGCAGGTGCTTCTTCTATTAGGTCAACCTAACTATACAGCCTACTGTATATTCCAGTCTATATAGATTTGTACATTTATGGGTGTCTCTTCAACTTCAGACACTTTTAGCACTGTCTATTTCTAGAATATAGAGTTTTGTTAAACATTATTAGCAATCTCACTAAAATTACTACTCACTAATTTGTCTTCTAACAATGTCCAAGAGAGTATGAACATGCATCGCATGAGATTTGTAATTTTTCCTGAAAGTCACAAAAATTCCCACAAAAGTGTCTCATCTCAAATTCTATATTGTGTTTAATAAAATTGGTGGAAATGATGGTGATGGAAATTACATTTTTAACGTTTTTGAAATAATATAGTGGACTTCTTTGTCTTGCAAAGGCTAATTTCATAGCTAACATTTTTTTGTATCGTACATACACAAATAATATTTTTGTTCCACACTTTTTGGCATAATTTAGCAAAATTACAGCTTGATTAGAAATCACGCCCAATAAAAATATTCTGCTCCCAAGTGATATTTATCTTGAATTTTCTTGGTTTGACCTTGTGAACAAGTACACTAACTTTTGAAAAAAATTAAGTAGAAATTATTAGGGGCAAAATTGTGACAATTGAGTTGAACACAATAAATATTGAAATGGTCTGTGTTTATTTCAACCATTATCATTTAACCCTGATGTTGTGTTCCGGTCGTTTTGAACCAGACACATTTTGTTTTATTTATTTTTTTTAATGATTTTTTTTAATTAATCCAGTTGGAATTTTGTTCCCATATGGTATTTGAAAACACCAAAAATTGGACCATTTTCTTTACATTTCATTCTTTTTATTTCACTTTGTTACACCTGTTGTGTTCCTGGTCAGAAATGACCTGCCATTGGAAATGAATGGATTAGACTACATAATACAGAAATATTAAATATTCAGGAGCATCTCAATCCTTTAGATGAGCACATATGTGGATGTGTGTTTGCACACACAAAGTCCTTGGACTTGTGCACACACACAACACACACACAAAGTGTGTTGAGCACCCTTTTGTGCATCATTATAGTTTAATATTGAAAGTCTGAGTCTGGAATAAGGCTAACATAGTCAAATCTACACATAAAAGGCCTTATAAAAAGTTTCCAATTCAGTTTTATACAAATAAAATAGAGAGAGAGAAATCTATTCAAATCTATTCATCATATTCTAGCAGTGTATGCCTTCCACTTGTAAAGGTCAGATGATCTGTGGATGATCTTTTTAACATTCATAGAAGCAAAAAGGTTAATGAAGCGACTGCAAATCAGCAGAGAAATAGAATCCCTCTCCTTCATTGTTACCATGGCAAACATTTCTAGAATGCGAACATTTTCACATATGATGCATAAAAAGTACACATCACAGGATTTTCGACAAGCTTAACATAGCCAGAGTAAGTATCCTGGCTATAGGAATGTTTCCAGATATAATAATGGGTAAAGGAAAGCTGGAGCAGAGCTTGATCATTTCTAAAAGGAAAAATAATCTCTCTCTTTCTTTCTTTCCACCCCCCCCCCCCCCCATACATTCTCTCTCCCTCTCTCTCTCTCTCTCTCTCAGTCCCAGCCCCTGAAGGTGTCATAACTGTTCTCTCTCCCTCTCGCTCTCTATCACCGCCTTACAGATCTTTAAAAGCCACTGCTTGCCGTCTCACACTCGTTCTCGGTTTGTATCCTCTGGCACTGCAGGGGAGTCCTGGCTGCCTTGCCACTGCACAGGCTGAGCACCAAGCAAAGCTGAAAAGCGAGCAAAGAAAACAGAGAAGGGTAAAGAGAAATAGACTTCCAAAAATAGCATCAGCAGCCACGTACGACCGAACAGAGCATGGAGGACCTGAGATCTGGACGCAAGATGTCTTTCCTTTCTAACTTGATGCCAGTTGTCCTGTTGCTCATCGTCCACTGCGGATCTGGGTCCCTGGCTAGCCGCTTGGGCCCCCACAAAAACTGCCTGACCTGCAAAGATGGCCATTCCTTGGGTGCGGGTCGGGCCTCCAGAGACCACCCCGTGGCGGCCAGCACGACCGTCCTGGCGTTAGGGGAACCCTGCGGGGTGTACACCCTAAGCTGTGCCAAGGGTCTTCGCTGCGTGCCCCCTCAGCGTGAGCACAGCCCCCTCCAGGCTCTGCTGCAGGGAAGAGGCTTTTGCGCCAAACAGAGCAAATTCAGTCCCACCGAAAGGCCCCGCCCCACAGGTAAGACCTCGGGTGCCTTTAGGCTCCCTGGGAGCATTTCCTCCATAGCTTCATCTGTGACACGTTCCAGGCGTGCTCTTTTTCAGTTGCGCTTTGCCGTGCCGCATGCAGTGAGTGAATGCGATAGGTAATCTGCTTTAATTACCATGGCGAAATAGCACAAGGATGTATTTCAGGTTCCAGGGATGTGCTGGCAAGCTAATGTGCTGCAGTGTCTGTATCAGAAGGTTGGGAGGATGACACAATTGTTACTGAACCGAGGACATGTGCATTAATTGCCGGGAATAGCTGCCGTTTTGCATGCAATGGCTGTAAATTCCTGCGTGGCGTAAAAGCATTTCTGTGATTTGAAGCTTTCGCATAGTGTAAATACGCAGATGATTAACACATCACTTGACGTTATAATATGTGCTTGTGTGAATGTGTAAGTACAGTATATATTAGTCCTATATGCTCTTTTGATTGTGCATGCAAACTATTTAGTCGAGGATATGAGTAAATAACAGCAGAAATAGAGGACTGAAAAAAGACAGAGAGAATAAGTGTGTGTATGTATATATGTGTGTGTTCTTGAGTGTAGATCAGTGTCACCCACATTTCGATTGCCATAGACATTTCCCATAGCAGGTGTCTCCATCTGCTGTTTACTTTAGGTAACTGCAACTTAAAGATCCTTGTATGAGAAAATACATGAGAATAGTACAAGTTTTTGGTTTTCCAGTTCAAGTAAGCCACCTCAAGAAACATATCCCTACAAAATGTAGCATATGGCATTCATTCAATCATATTTGAGTTGAATCAGATTATTATCTAAAGTGTGCCTTTTTCTTGAAATACACAGACATATTTTAGTATCAATTTGTTTTGTTTTTACAGGGCCCAATCCTTCACATAGTGGTGAAATAGAAAAGGTAAGTCTTTCATTTTTAGTTTTTTTGGATTCTGTTATTCATGTTTATGTTCTCATGAATGTCTCAATAAGCTTACATACAAGAACAAAGGGAAGAGTCAACTAAAAAAAAAAAAAAAAAAGTTCAATGGATAGTTCATCTAAAAATCTACAATCATTTACTCAACCTCATATTTTTTCAAACCCATATCACTTAATTTCTTCAATGGAACACAAAGATCAGAAAGTTAGCCTCAGTCACCACTGACTTTCATTATATGGAAATGACATCTCCTTTTGTGCTTGGAACATCATTAAGGTGAATGAATGATGACAGAATTTTAATTTTTGCATGAACTATCCCTTTAAGCTATTTAAAAAGCTGCTAAAACCTTCATCTCATTAGAAATGTATTCTAATAATTGATAAATGATTCTAATAAATGATTTGGTTGTGCTTTGTAGAACAAAATCTGTGCTAAATATGAATGGAAAGATTGAAATGTATCTTGTACTTCTACAAATACAAAAGTAAAATATGGGCTATTCCTTCATATTTTTCTTTCTACACGTTCATTTTCTCACCAGGCTCCATGTCGTAAGCTGCTCAACACTGTGTTGCGAGGTCTTGAGCTCACTGTATTCCAGTCCGATCGTGACATCTACATCCCCAACTGTGACACTCATGGGTTCTACAGGAAAAAGCAGGTATTTGATAAAAAATTATTAATAATGGCAAGTAGTTATTCACTGATATTCTTTCTCTCCATCAAAGCTCTAAAAGGAATATTCCATGTTCAGTACAAGTTAAGCTCAACTAACAGCATTTGTGACAATGTTGATTACCACAACATTTTGACTCATCCTTTCTTTGTTAAAAAAAGAAAGCAAGTATCGCTATTACAGTGAGGCACTTACAATAGATGGATTGTTTTCCAATTTCCTTTTTTTGTATGGGAAAGGGATAGTTCACACTAAAATTAAAATTCTCTCATAATTTACCAATTTCATGCCATCTCAGATGTGCATGACTTTCTTTCTTCTGCTGAACACAAATGAAGATTTTTAGAAGAATATCTCAGCTCTGTAGGTCCATACAATGCAAGTGAATGGTGACCAGACCTTTCAAGCTCTAAAAATCGCATAAAGGCTGCATTAAAGTAATCCATATGGCAGTGGTTTAATATATGTTTTCTGAAGCAATGCAATCACTTTGGGTGAGAAACAGATCAATATTTCAATCCTTTTTCACAATAAATCAGAATGTGAAAGTTAAAATGGAGATTTATAATAAAAAAGACTAAAATGTCACACCCACACCTATCATATTGCTTCTGAAGACATGGATTTAACCACTGGAGTCGTATGGATTACTTTAATGTTGCCTTTAGGTGATTTTTGGAGCTTTAAAGGTCTGGTCACCATTTACTTGCATTGTATGGACCTTCAGAGCTGAGATTTTCTTCTAAAAATCTTCATTTGTGTTCAGCAGAAGAAAGAAAGTCATACACATCTGGGATGGCATGAGGGTGAGTAAATGATTAGAGAATCTTTGGATGAACTATCCCTTTAATTGAACTATTTATTTAAAATGTCAAAGAATGACACAAAAGTTTATGAACATACAATCTCATGTTGTGTTCCAGTGTCGGTCCTCTAAAGGAATGCAGCGTGGCCATTGCTGGTGTGTCGATGAGCAGGGCAACACTGTGCCGACACGTGCCGGGGAAGATGGCATTTTACCATGTGATGGAGAGTGAGGGCAGCAACGGCTCCACAGCTCTGAGCCTGGAGGAAGAGAAAGAGGAGGGGTACAGGGAGAGGGGATGACTTCAGCTGGACACTGCCTGACCAGGACACACCAGGGATAAACCACTTCACATGGAAAGGGCCCTCACTCAGACAGTCCAGACCTTCACATGGAAGGTTCACATCACTGCCATAATAAGTCCTCTGCATCACAAACAGACAATATAAGCACACAGAACCAATGACCACTTTAAGTTTAAGTTGAGATAGGTCAGCTTTTACAGAGAACTATTTAATCTGGGGCCCTATAGTACAAATTCTTGTGTGTGTGATAGCTATTAACGCATGTTCTCTCATTATGTTCTCTGTTTTTATTCAGTGGGCTCTAATACTGTTACGCAGATGGCGTAACGATGTCTACTATGCGCTTACCGTCCCCTCTCCCCCTCTCTAAAGATACACTGACAAAACTATGCTTAAAGGAATAGTTCATTATTTATTCACTTTACTCATGCCATTCCAAACCTGTATGCTGTTATTTTTTCATGGAACACAAAAGGAGATATTCTGAAGAATCTTTGCGCAGCTCTTTCCCAAGAACAGTTCATATTGACCCCGGCCGTCAAGCTCTAAAAAGGAAAACAAAGCCCACCGTACAAGTAGTCCTACTATTCCAAGTCTTTTGAAATCATTTGATATTAAAGGGGTAGTTCATCATTTATTCACCCTGATGCCACGCCAGATGTGTATGACTTTCTTTCTTCTGCTGAACACAAAAAATATCTCAGCTCTGTAAGTCCATACAATGCAGGTGAATGGTGACCAAAACTTTGAAGCTCCAAAAGCATATAAAGGCAGCATAAAGGTAATCCATACTCACCCACACCTATCATATCACTTCAGAAGACATCGATTAAACCACTGGAGTCATTTGGATTACTTTTATGCTGCCTTTATGTGCTTTTTGGACCTTCAAAGTTTTTAACCCCATTCACTTGCATTGTATGGACCTACAGAGCTGAAATATTTTTCTAAAAATCTTTGCTTGTGTTCAGCAGAAGAAAGAAAATCATACACATATGGGATGGCATGAGGGTATATAAATGATGAGAGAATTTTTTAGGTGAAATATCCCTTTAAATATGTTTTGCATCACTCTAGAATGGAGAATGAAAGGTTTTCAGTGAAAAATGACTTCAATTTTGGTCTGTTCCTCACACAAAGCTATCGTATGGCTTCAGGAGACTTGAAGTATAGAGCACGAGTTGAATGGACTACTTTTTTATTGGTTCTTTAATGGAGTTTTTGTCCTTTTTGAGCCCTGTTATGGTCATGGCCTGGTCACTTTTTGTCATTGGAAGATTCTTTAAAATTTCTAAATTAGTGTTCCAGGTAAAAATAACTATATATGGGCAGGGTTTGGGACTAACGGGATTACGTATTTAAAATACAAAATATAAGTAACTGTATTCCACTACAGTTACAATTTAAATCATTGGTAATTAGAATACAGTTACATTCAAAAAGTATTTTGATTACTGAAGAGATTACTTTGCATTTTATTGTCATTTGTTTCATTTAATATTTAGTCCTTTCAGATGGAAAACATTTATACATATAAATGATGTGATCCAAAGTGCATTTGAACAGCGGTGAAACACTTTCTTATGATGTGTTACATTCATGTGAGCAAACTTAGTTTGAAGTAAGTTTGGAGCAGAAGAAATAGAAATAAACCTTGTGTAAATTGTCAGCTTTATGCTAAGCTAATATGCTATTTCTAGCCATTTTTCATGCACATGTTACCAGGCACGATCATATTTATTTATCAAGAAAATTCATGCTGGATCATAATTTATTTTTTCTAGTAAGACCTTTGATATTAGGGCAAAAATCATATTTTTGATAATAATTTTTTTATTGTTTTCCTGTAAAAATATCTAAAAATCCTCAAAACAAGATCAGTTGGATTTATCTTGTTTTAGAAACAACACTGCATAAGATATTTAGGTTTTTCAGAGAATGTATTTTTAACATATGTATTTTGTCTTACTGTACTGGCAGAGTTTTTATAGTCAAAACAAGTGAAAAAAATCTACCAGTGCTGAAGAAGTAATCCAAAGTATTTAGAATACGTTACTGACCTTGAGTAATCTAACGGAATAAGTTACAAATTACATTTTACAGCATGTATTCTGTAATCTGTAGTGGAATACATTTCAAAAGTAACCTTCCCAACCCTGGATATGGGTTTGAGACAACATGAGGGTGAATAAATAATGACAGAATTTTCATTTTGGGGTGAACTATTCCTTTTAGAAAATGGAATATACCTTTTCATCTAATTTATTCTGGAGTATTACAAAATTTCCTTGAATACTTTCCTTGAAGACTTGCACACTCTTGAATTGTACACATTGTCATATCGAGACATCAAAATATTATCAAATGTGCACGTGATTTGGGAAGTAATCTTTTCATTTTCATTACTATGGCACTCTGACTGCAAATACGTGTTGTGGATTATTTGTACATAAGTACGTTTTTTTCGTGGTTGGTTGTGTCATGAGGTGGAACTATTCTTGAATGCTGATGGCTGACCTTTTTTGAGAAGTTGTAAGGCATATTTTTATATATTTCAATATGCTATTTTATATATATATATATATATATATATATATATATATATATATATATATATATATATATATATATATATATTGCTGGTTTATTTAATGAACTATAATGCCATGTATTTTTATATTGTCAGCAGTTTTTCATTGTCAAAATAGAGCTTATTTTAGTTGCTAAGAGAGTGAGCACCATGCACTGGTGCACCTTAATAAGGAATAGGCTAGAAAAAATGACAAATACACATTTTAAACACACCCCTTAGAGAGTAATTACTGCTGTACATGTGTTTGTTTTTATAAAATTATTATTTCATTTCAGGTTTTTTTTATTATTTATGTTGATATGTTGACCCTTCAGTGTTTGAAAGTGTTATTGTATTGCTTAATCTTCAAAGTTTCAGATTGTATTCTGGTTTTGCTTTTAAATTTTGTTCAGAATTCAGTGTTTACTCATTCCCACAAATTCATTGAGAAAAAGTACACAAAATAATGTCTGATAAAATGTACCTCACACTGAATTTGTTGTATCAATATATGTGCCAGTCATTGTGGGCCCTTGAAAAAGGAAGACCTGCAAAAAACAAATGGGGCTTTTCCTCTGCACGGTACGGCTGGACTCGACTCTGCTCACTTTTTTGGGGGTTTTCCACTGTGGATAGTACCTGGTACTTTTTTTAGTATCACCTCGGTCGAGGTTCCAAGCGAGCCGAGCCGATACTAAATGTGACGTCAAAACCCTGCAGGTCACTGACTGGTCGGAGAGAATCGTCACTACCAGCGTCACTGGATTTGCGACACAGGACATCAACCCGCTAGTTTTAAAGTTAACAACAGCGATAGCAGTATCATTTGTTCACGCGACTTTCGAATTGTAAAAAGAAATGGCTGTGCGCAAAACCACGGCATGGTCAATAAACGAGGTGCAGACGTTCCTCTTGTTAGTAGCCGAGGAGAGGATCCAACGAGAGCTGGATGGGGTGACGCAACTATGACGATCAGCCTATAATCCCATCCACGTTGAGGCTGCACTAAACTGCAGTGGAAAAGCAAGCTCAGAAAAGTAAAGCGAGCAGAGTCGAGTCGAGTCGAACCGTAACGTGCAGTGGAAAAGTGCCAATAGTGTGCAAGAACTATGAGAAAAAATAAACTGACACAAAGAAAAATAAATTGACTATATAAAAAAGGATTGACTATTTGCAGCATCTTATTTAAAAGCTCACATTGATAAAACTGAATTTGGAAAACTGAAAACACTATTAAATAATACTGTAGCATTCCAGTGAACAGCAAGAATACTATGACATCTCACATATGCACAATTGGGAGAGAGAAAAAATAGGGATGGACAGATATATAAGCTGCCGATATTTATCAGCCAATTATTGGTTATAAGCATGAAAACGGCGATATAAAAAAATGATGATTTATTTTTAATTAATTTGTAACACACTTCGTAAAATCTCTGTGAATTCAAATGCAAAATCCAGAAATAACAATAACCACAATATGTAAAAGGGTTGGCACTAATAAGAACATGTAATATTTACTTTTTATTCTTTCGTTCTCACATTAATACGGAAAAACCCCCACCATAAACGAAAGCAGCACTTACCTACAGGCTACATGATGAGGGAAACCATCCAAAACGCTTTGAAACCAGCAGACATTGACTGCTGAGATATTGAAAATTATATATATTGGAAATTATTTATTGTTAGAACAGTAAAAAAGCTTTTGTAACTCTTCATAAATTTTTAAGCATTCCTAAGTAAAACTGTGATGAAAATATGGTAAGTGGCAAAATATTGGTATCAGCCTACAGGTTTTTGTTAAAATCGGTATCAGCCAAAAATGTTCATATCAATGCATCCCTAAAAAAATAAATGCTTTGAATTAGCAAAAAATAAAAAATAAAGAGCAGATGTCCCCTGCTGTTGGCTGCAAAAATATAGCAATATGGTGAGAAAATAGAATATTGCCTTGAACAAATTTAGCTAGGGTGACAGTGCAATTTTCTGAGCCCAGAACATATTTTGCTTACTATGAGTTAAGATTTATGCGGGTATAATATATTATTGCATTAAGCAAGTCATTACATAGTGGTTATAAAGCCTTTATTTTGATTTTGGCCTGCAAATAAACAGCTTAAATATTCTGAAAGCAGGAGCTGTTGTATCATATCAGATTCATGCACATGACAGTTTATTTAGACGACAAGAACATGAGATTGTTTCCAAGGTAAAAACATATAGCAGAATATAGCATTTATCAGTGCCCTTTTCATGCCATAGTTTATACCTATGGGACTTGGACTTTGTAAAGTAAGCAACATAAGTTATTATTAGTTTTTACTATATGTGTGCTGAAACTAATAATCACCTAATGCTATGCAAGCAAAGATAAAAAATAAAAAACTATAAAAGTACCATAAAAGTAGTCCATATGGCTCATGTGCTTTTTCCAAGTCTTCTGAAGCCATACAGCCATGGTCACTATAAATTCTCTTTGTATGGATAAAAAAATTTCTCCCTTTGTGTTCCATGGATAAATGGGTTTTGAACGACATGAGGGTGTTACAATGACAGAATTATTAAAGAGTGTGTTCCATGTTATTTTAAATCTAAACCATTAAACAGTTACATTTTATATGAACCACTTTTGACGGATTCACTGAGTTTCATTCATCCCAGTGACTGAAGACTTTTGGATCTGATCCCCAAAAGATTAGTTCAAATTCTTTTAGTCTGCATTTTTGCCGATTACATCTTTACACCAGCCAGCCCAGTAGGTAGCAACAAATGAGAGTCTTTTGTGTGTTATGAGTAATGTTGCATCTGAATATCCATGCTTCCCTACTATATAGTGTGCCAAAAAGAGTATGCCAATGTAGTAGTATGTCCGCTGGATTTAGGGAGCCTGGGTAGGTCAGCGAGTATTGACGCTGACTGCCACCCCTGAAGTCGTGAGTTTGAATCCAGGGCGTGCTGAGTGACTCCAGCCAGATCTCCTAAGCAACCAAACTGGCCCGGTTGCTAGGGAGGGTAGAGTCACATGGGGTAACCTCCTTGTGGTCACGATTAGGGGTTCTCGCTCTCAATGGGGCGTGTGGTAAGTTGTGCGTGGATCGCGGAGAGTAGGATGAGCCTCCACATGCACGTGATAAGATGCGCGGATTGACTGTCTCAATCCGGGAGGCAACTGAGGCTTGTCCTCCGCCACCCGGATTGAGGTGAGTAACCACGCCATCACGAGGACCTGCTAAGTAGTGGGAATTGGGCATTCCAAATTGGGAGAAAAGGGGATAAAAAATAAATTTAAAAAAGGCTGGATTTAAAAGAACAGCGCTGAACCGCGAGACAGATGGCTCTTTTCAACTGTAAGTCATATATAAACCAAGAAAGTTGTTCCTTGTTCTTAATTGGTGCTTGTTTAACAAAACCAGAGTCGATTATTTTCACGGTTGTTGTTATTAAGTCATATATTCAGGTCATGGGTCAATACCCACGTCCCCGGACGAAGTATGTCTGGAATCTATTCATACTGCTCGCATGCATAAAGAACGTACTGGTTTACTGGCCGAGAAGTGCGTCCTTCATCAAAAACAGTACATACTCTGACAGTACACAATTTTGGATGCAGGGAGACTCATTAAATCATTGATTCAACTGATTTGTTAAAATACACAGGGTTGCTCACTACCGAAACAATAGTGGGCGAAAACGATTCATTCACTTAAAAGATTGGTTCACGAACTAAACACTTCTAATTGACCCTTCGCTAAGCTCCGCCCCCCTTGGTTATTGTTGCTTGCTTTGACCAGTTTTGTAGAACTTCCCATAGGAATGAATGGGAGACTGCTGTGAACGGCGCAGTTTTTACAAAATATTCTTATAAACAGAAATTAGAATATTCTTACATGGGCTGGAATGGAGTGACATTGTAAAGCATATTTATCTGACGTTTTTTGTAAAATATTTTTTTTAACTACACAGTAATTTGATTGAAAACTGTGAAGACTGTGAATCAGAATCGAGGCAAATGATTGTCACAGTCACTTGAAAATAGAAAAGTGTCATTTAATAGTGATTACACACCTGATAACATTAGTGTAAGTGAACAGAACTGCTTGTAACATCTCACAACACACTCACTACATTCCTGTGTACTTTTTATTTACTATAACCTTTATTAAGACCTGAATCAATACATGAATGTATTAAAATTAAGTTATTAGTTTTATTTACCTTGGAGCAAATGTAGGTGTTCTTGCTGATGTTATAAATGTTCATTTGGGAATGAGGGCTGACAGTTTAATCCACAGCACGCTCTTCTCGAGATTTAAAGATTTAAAAAAAAAAAAAAGAAAGAATAAAACACTGCAAGTATCCTCTCTACATACCTTGTGTCCCTATATCAAGTGACCTAGTTTATTTTTTTTTTATGGTTTTTTATAAAATTCCACTTAAAACTACTCAAACACACATTACTTCTGCAGACACTCATTAGATATAAGCAAATGCTTGTCAGAGAAATGGCGGATGGAAACAGTTGCTAAAATAGGATTGGTCAGAAAAGCTTTTTAAGGCAGGGCTTAGCGAAGGGTCTATTATTAGCGAATAATGGCTAAGATTTTCGGTCTTATACAAATCTATCGTATGACTTCAGAAGACCTAGAAAATAGTGCACAATAGCAGGGGCGGTGCCAGGATTTTTTCACAGGGGGGGCCGGGCAGGGTACAGTGTTCATTCTATGGTGGCACATTATTCCGTCTGACGGGGGGGGGTTGGGTGGGTGTGGTGAGTGTTGTAACGTCCGACCAGAGGGGGTGGGGTGGGTGGGGGCGTGTGGAGTGTTGTCTGACCTGAGGGTGTAGTATGAGTGTTATATCGTCCGACCGGGTGGGGGTGGAGGTTGGGGACTGTGAGTGGGGGGCACATGTGGGGGCCAGGCCTCTGAACCCCCCCCCACCAAAGTACCATAAAAGTAGTCCATACTACTTGTCAATGCCGGTTCTGGTGGGGGGGCCTTCAGAGGCCTGGCCCCCCATGTGCCCCCCAACCGCCATTGACAAGTAGTATGGACAGCTTTGCTCACTTAGGAACTGACGATGTATGGAGCTGCATGAAGATTGTTCAAACATTCTCCTTTTGAAAAAGGAAAAAAGGTTCGGAACAACACAAGGGCTAGTAAAAACAGACAGAATTTTCATTTTTTAGTTGAACTATTCGTGTTGTAGTATGCCAAGTTTCAAAGGGCCTTACGCTTACCATTTGCCCATTTGTGTGTATTGAATATGGTACTACCCATAGATAGGTCCTCTAATCCTGTCTCACCTGTCCAATTCATCCAGAAACCACATGACCCACACACAGAGAGCCCGTGTGCCGCGCGACACATTCTTCTTGCTTCTGAGCTGTCATTCTAGATCAAGCTCTGTTCCTCTGAACTTGTGGGAGGAGCATCTGGCACACTTCAGCAATCTAGTGTTCAGTACACTTCCATGAAGAAGAATCGCTCCATCGGGTCCTAAAAAACAGCGGAAAACAGGGCCCGCGTGACTCAGCGCTTGTGTTTTTCGACCTTTGATTGTCTGTCAGAAGAACCGGAGCAAAAACGAAAAGAGAGGCGGATCCGAGAGTGAGAACAGACCGTAGGGGAGCGACCGACCGTGATGATGGCGTCCATCAGTAACACCGGCAGCGCCTCCAGCCCAATGGTCATGCTCGCCCCCAAAACCAAGACCAAAAAGAAACATTTCGTGCAGCAGAAGGTGAAAGTGTTCCGCGCGAGTGATCCGATGCTCGGCGTGTTCATGTGGGGAGTGAATCATTCGGTAGGGCGTTATGTGTTTAACTTCCTATCTCACACAACAACTGCCATTTTATGGACTAACAGTTAGCTGCAAGCGCGTATAGTGGCGTAGTTAGTTAGATGTGTTAGTTAGCATTTAAATACATTTTCTGAAATCGAAATATTAATAAAACACGATCATTGTACTGATGTGCGTATTGGCGCGTGAGGTCACGCGCAAACCGGATGTATTGTTTCGTTGCATGCTGCGGATTGAGTAAATGCAACTGTTGCATTGAAATGCAACAACAGTGTTTTGAAGTTCATTTAAACAGTTAATGCGTTTTGTTGTAACTTTTATGGACACGGTGAAATCTATGGGAGTTTTAGGCTTTTGGTCCTAAAATCGTAACTGTGTACTGGATTTTTACAGGAATTCACCTAGATGTCAGGAATAAGAATATGTTTTAGAATTCTCTAAGAATCAAACAAGTTTCTATTGGACAAATTGAAATTTTGAAAATAAATGAAGTGAAAAAATATAAATATATGAATGTCAGTTTTTGCCATAGGATCTTTGGAGAATTCCTGTTTAAAGGGATAGTTCACCCCAAAATGAAAATGATCTCACTATTTACTCACCCTCATGCCATCCCAGATGAGTATGACTTTCTTTCTCCTGCAGAACACAAACGAAGATTTTTAGAAGAATATCTCAGCTCTGTATGTGCATTCAATGTAAGTGAATGGTGGCCAGAACTTTGAAGCGCCAAAAAACCCATAAAGGCAGCATAAAAGCAATGTGTATGACTCCAGAGGTTAAATCAATGTCTTCTGAAGTGACATGATAGGTGTGGATGAGAAACAGATCTATATTTAGGTCGTTTTTTTACTATAAATTCTCCTCCCTGCCCAGTAGGTGGCCAAAAAAAAAAAAAAGAAGAACATTGTGAAAGTGAAAGTGGAGATTTATAGTAAAAAAAGGACTTAAATATTGATCTATTTCTCACCCACACCTATCATATCGCTTCAGAAGACATGGATTTAACCACTGGAGTTGTATTGATTACTTTTATGTGTCTTTTATGCTTTTTGGACCTTCAAAGTTCTGTCCAACATTCACTTGCATTGAGTGGACCTAGAGAGCTGAGATATTCTTCTAAAAATCTTTGTTCAGCAGAAGAAAGAAAGTCATACATATCTTGGATGGCATGAGGGTAAGTAAATAATGAGAGAATTTTCATTTTTGGGTGAACTATCCCTTTAATCCCATTAGGATTGTTCCATATTATGACATTCCAATAGGGGATCCTTGGGAAGTAAAAACATGAAGCTTTGGTTGTTGCAATAATTAGAAGACTGGAATTTTTCATGCAATGGCATGTCAGAAGAGTACAAGCATTGAGTGTTGGGATTTGGAAAATCTGCAAGTGCAAAGTTCATTTCAAATGTAAAAAGTTATTACCCCCCCCCCCCCCTCTTTTTCCAGATAAATGATTTAAATCAAGTTCCAGTGCCAGTCATGCTGCTTCCTGACGACTTCAAAGCCAACACCAAAATTAAAGTGAACAATCACCTCTTCAACAAGTATTTATCAAAAGCACATCATTATTTTAAACTATGTTTCTTTGCACAGTTAGGTCTTTGTGTACTGTTATTCTACAGTTGCATGTAAACCTGATCTTATAAGCAGGGGCATGTTTACCTTTCTTGTAATGATAGTGGATAGGTGTAAGGAATGGCTCCAAAAGAATCCTGTAATTGACTGCACTCTCCATAAACAGCCTGTTTTTGCCTTCAGGTGATGGGAAGTTGTGCAAGATCTGTCAGGTAGAACACAGAGCGAGAGACATGAAATGACCCTTCTATCTCTTACAGGGAGAATCTTCCAGGCCATTTCAAATTTAAGGAGTACTGTCCGCAAGTCTTCAGAAACTTAAGAGAGAGATTTGGAATTGAAGATCTTGACTACCAGGTGACGTGATATATTTGACCTGTCATTTTAGCAAGATATTTTTCTTTTGCATGCATAAGGTTATAAATATTCTTGGTTTGAATCTGATCTGAGGTTTTGTGCTTGCATTTACCATCAGGTGTCCGTGACTCGCAGTCCTCCCACGAGAGGTGAGGGACAGGGAGAAGGTCTTCTCTTTACGTCCTACGACCGCACACTGATAGTGAAGCAGATCTCCAGTGAAGATGTAGCCGACATGCATAACATTCTGTCCGAGTATCACCAGGTATTTCAGAAAATACTGGTCAGGAAAATATTTTCTTAAAAATAAAGAAAATCATTTTCTACCAGAAATTAGTATGCCAACTAACTGGTTCTTACTGCATCAAAGGAGATGCTTATGTATTGATAAGACTTTAGCTTCCCTAGTTGAAATTAAGTCACAAAAATGCAGACAAATTGCAGGCTTTTGAACATTTTTGCTGTCCACATCTGACATTTCTTTGTCTTGGAGAATGTTTCAGACTAAAGAATTAACTCTCCAGCTATTGTGATATGTTTTATTACTTAGTTGATATCCACACACCCTTTGATTCATTTCCTCATTTAACTGTCATCAAAACTTGTTCAGTCACTGAATTGATTTTCATGTTCCATCTCACTTCCTCAAAAAAAGCAAATTGCTCTTTCTTTTACTGATGGTCAGGCATGTTGATTTGGGTGTTTATTTAAAAGGATAGTTTTGAGTGTTGAGTGACTCCAGCCAGGTCTCCTAAGCAACCAAATTGGCCCGGTTGCTAGGGAGGGTAGAGTCACATGGGGTAACCTGTGACTCTCGTGGTTTTTATAATGTGGTTCGCTCTCGGCGGGGCGTGTGGTGAGTTGTGCGTGGACGCCGCAGAGAATAGCGTGAAGCCTCCACAAGCGTCTCCGCGGTAATGTGCTTAACAAGCCATGTGATAAGATGCGCGGCTTGACGGTCTCAAACACGGAGGCAACTAAGATTCATCCTCCGCCACCCGGATTGAGGCAAGTCACAACGCCACCACGAGGACTTAGAGTGCATTGGGAATTGGGCATTCCAAATTGAGGAGAAAAGGGCAGAAAAATCTTATGTAAACTAAAACAGCTTTGTTTAGGTCACTGAAATGACATGGTTCTTCATCTCATGTGAGTGTACATCATTTTAAACACATTTGTCAAAAGTACTAGTAATTTTATTTAGGTGACTAACTTTTTTAGTTGACAAAATTACTTGGTGCAACTTTAAGAATCGCATATTAGTGTTGGGTTGGTTCAGCATTTGGGTGCCCCTGGTTTGTTTATAGTGCCGTGACGGCCATGAGAAAAGTATGTGTGAGTGGGTTTATCAGTTTCCATTGTAGCTGAATGTGCAGATTTTAATCCAGGCTGTGCTACTGCATTTGCAGTGCCAATATATTTACTGTGTGTCCTGAGGGTGCAATTTAACACGCTTTTAGGAATTTCACAAATTTGTTAGTAAATTCTGCATCATAAACTGATATGTGCTTTCACAAGCGCTGTTAACATTTCATTCTTTATAATCCATGCACAATTGGATATTGTGCTAAAATATGCTGTATTAATACCTCTATCCCAGTGAAAGTTGTAAACAACAGAGTGTGTAACAATGTTGTTGAAGACTGGCTGATCATAATGTGTGCAATCATGCAGACATTTTGTAAAGCAGACAGGGGAAAAAAATACTGTAATTATTAAGCCAAGAGGCCTGTGACCTTGTTTTGGTACTGAGTGCCATATGCTACATAAAGTTGTCTCCTTGTGTATGAACTATGTGGGTCATTCTTAAAAAAATTTGACTTTCTGATTTAAAAAATATTTAGATTTTCAAGTCAGTTCACTTTTCGCCCATAAAGCTGAGGGACATCTTCTTGATGTTGTTTATTCATAAAGGACAACTTGATTGTTGTTGTTGTTGTTTTATTTGTGATTTAATTTTGTTTCAGGAATGAAGCAAGGGTTGTAACACCAGTGACAAATTCTCTTAAAAGATGAATTTTCTATGGTGTCAATAGCATAATAAAACATACACCACTGATCAGACTAAAATCCAGAAATCAAACCATTAAATAAAGTGTTTTCAGTAAAAATATTTGATAAACATTAAACAATGTAACACCGCTGACATATTTAAATGAACAATGGGAAATGTTCAACATTTGAGCAGCGTCTTCTTTCTCTGATCTTTGATCTCGGAAGTTCTTTCCACAGATTTTTGTATTTTCAAAATACAAGTTTTTAAAATTAATAACACCAATGACATGAAATCAAGGAACAAACATTCTTTTTTAATTATTTAAATGATTAATTACTTATTTTGTTTACATTTTTTGCACACTTGTTAGGCCTTGCACTAATGCTTGACCTAAGAAAACAAAATGAGTTAAAAATAAATAACCATAAATAATGTCATAGAAGTGGTGTACCAGATGAAGGGGACAATTGATTTTTTAGGCAATTGATAAATTCAAATATATTTTCTAAAAAAGGTATAAAACAATATAGAGTAAAACAAATATTTTTTATATTTGACATGTTTGTCACCATATTTTAATCAGAATCAGAATGAGCTTTATTGCCAAGTATGCATACTCATACAAGGAATTTGTCTTGGTGACAGGAGATTCCAGTGTACAACAATACAAAAACAATACAAAAACAGCAGCAAGACATAGATAATAATAATAAAAAATAAAAACGAATTATACACATACGTACAGACACACACATACACACATACACATGGGTAGTGCAAATCTAATACAATCTGTTATGTACAGTGCAAATGTTTTTTTTTTTTTTTTTTTTTTTTTTTTCCAGAGGAATGAAATGGCAGAAGAGGTTGGATGTGTTAGATAAATATAAGAAAGAATAAACTGTGTATTGCACATAGTTATTGCTCAATGGGGCAATTTAACTGTTCATGAGATGGATAGCCTGAGGGAAAAAACTGTTCCTGTGCCTGACGGTTCTGGTGCTCAGAGCTCTGAAGCGTCAGTCAGAAGGCAACAGTTCAAAAAGGTAGTGGGCAGGGTGAGTGGGGTCCAGAGTGATTTTCCAGCCTTTTTCCTCACTCTGGAAGTATATAGTTCTTGAAGGGGGGGGCAACCAATAATCCTCTCAGCAGTCAGAACTGTCCTTTGTAGTCTTCTGATGTCTGATTTCATAGCTGAACCAAACCAGACAGTTATTGAAGTGCAGAGGACAGACTCAATGACCGCTGAGTAGAACTGTATCAGCAGCGCCTGTGGCAGGTTGAATTTCCTCAGCTGGTGAAGGAAGTACAACCTCTGCTGGGCCTTTTTCACAATGGAGTCAATGTGTTCCCCCCACTTCAGGTGAGATGGTAGTGCCCAGGAACCTGAATGACTCCACTGCTGCCACAGTGCTGTTTAGAATGGTGAGGGGGGACAGTGTTGGGGTGTTCCTCCTAAAGTTCACAATCATCTCCACCGTTTGAGCGTGTTCAGCTCAAGGTTGTTTTGACTGCACCAGACAGCCAGCTGTTTAACCTCCCTTCAATATGCAGACTCATTTTCATCTCGGATGAGGCCGATGACAGTGGTGTCGTCTGCAAACTTCAGGAGCTTGACAGAGGGGTCCTTGGCGATGCAGTCATTGGTGTAGAGGGAGAAGAGTAGTGGGGAGAGCACACATCCCTGGGGGGCACCAGTGCTGATTGTACAGGTGCTGGAAGTGAGCTTCCCCTGTCTCACAAGCTGCTGCCTGTCCGTCAGAAAGCTGGTAATCCACTGACAGATAGACAAGGGAACAGAGAGTTGGTGTAATTTATTCTGGAGTATAGCTGGGATGATGGTGTTGAAAGCCGAACTGAGGTCCACAAAAAGGATCCTTGCATATGTCCCTGGTCTGTCCAGATGTTGCAGGATATGATGTAATCCCATGTTGACTGCATCATCCACAGACCTGTTTGCTCTATAAGCAAATTGAAGGGGATATAGAAAGGGTCCAGTGATGTTCTTCAGGTGGGCAACACCAGTCTCTCAAATGATTTCAACCCACAGACGTCAAGGTGACAGGTCTGTAGTCATTAAGTCCTGTGATTTTTGGTTTCTTTGGGATGGGGATGATAGTGGAACGTTTGAAGCAGCATGGGACTTCACAGTGCTCCAGTGATCTATTGAAGATCTGTGTGAAGATGGGGGCCAGCTGGTTAGCACAGGATCTAAGACATGCAGGTGAAATGCCATCTGGGCCCTGTGCTTTCCTTATCCTTTGCTGTCGAAAGACGCGGCTCACATCATCCTCACAGATCTTAAGTTCAGGTTGAGTAGCAGGAGGGGGGAGGAGGGGGGTTGCAGGAGGTGTTGGTGTTTGTGTGAAGTGAAGGTCAGAGTGGGTGTGGGGTGTGAGATTGGGCCTTTCAAATCTACAGTAGAACACATTCAGGTCGTCAGCCAGTTGTTGGTCCACCACAGGGTTGGGGGCAGGAGTCCTGTAATTCGTAAGTTGTTTCATGCCACTCCACACTGATGCAGGGTCGTTAGCTGAAAACTTGTTTTTGAGCTTCTCAGAGTATCTTCTTTTAGCCACTCTGATTCCCTTATTCAGTGTGTTCCTGGCCTGATTGTACAAGACTTTATCCCCAACTCCGTAAGCATCCTCTTTGGCCTGATGAAGCTGCCTGAGTTCCGCTGTAAACCATGGTTTGTCGTTGTTGAATGTTAAATAAGTCCTAGTAGGAACGCATATATCCTCACAGAAACTGATATATGATGTAAGAGTATCTGTGAGCTCGTCCAGATTGGTGTCTGCAGCCTCAAAAACACTCCAGTCAGTGCAGTCAAAGCATGCTTGTAGTTTCAGCTCTGCTTCATTGGTCCATCTCTTTACCGTCCTTACTACAGGCTTAGCAGATTTTAATTTCTGTCTGTAGGTTGGAAGAAGTTGAACCAGACAGTGATCAGAGAGTCCCAAAGCTGCTCTAGGAACAGAGCGATATGCATCCTTTATTGTGGTGTAGCAATGATCCAGTATATTTCTGTCTCTGGTTGGGCATGTAATGTGCTGTTTGTATTTGGGCAGTTCACGTGTGAGGTTTTCTTTGTTAAAATCCCCAAGAATAATAATAACTGAGTTCGGGTATTGTTGTTCCGTGTCTGTGATTTGATCAGCCAGCTGTTGCAGTGCGCCATTGAAACGCGTTTGGCGCGATATACACACTCGCCAAAATAAACGAGGAAAACTCCCGCGGCGAGTAGAAAGGCTTACAGTTAATAAAGAGCGCTTCCAAATTAGGACAGCACATCTTCTTTAATGTTGTTACATCTGTACACCAACTTTCATTGATGTAAAAGCATGTTCCACCACCTCTGGTTTTCCCTGTTAAGTCCGCGATGCGATCCGTTCTGAACAGCTGGAAGCCCGGCAGATGTAACGCACTGTCCGGAATGGCTTCACTCAGCCATGTTTCTGTGAAGCACAAGGTAGCAGAGGTTGAAAAGTCCTTGTTTGTGCAGGTGAGGAGATGTAGTTCGTCTGTTTTGTTAGGGAGCGGAGATTTGCAAGATGAATGCTCGGCAGCGTTGTTCGAAAGCTGCGCCGACGGAATTTGACCATCGCGCCTGCTCGTCTCCCTCGCCTGCATCTCCTAGCGCGTTTAAACAACACAGCCACGCCTCCGACTAAAATGTCAAACAAACGTCCGAATATTCAAAATCCGGGAAAATATTGACTGGTGTATTCTGTCGAATGTTCAGCAGTCATCTCTGGTAAAACTGACTGAAAAAAGATTACTAAACACAGGACAAACAAACAAAAATAACAAAACAATAGAAGCGCTCCACACCGAGGCGGCCATCTGCGGCGCCATCATGATGTGTAATAATGACCCATGTACCGTTACACATACAACATTGTCACTGTAAGCTTTAGGGATGAATCTCACAAAACCGGTCAAGATGTCTGGGTCATATTTAACCACACACACACAAAAAAATATTTTTATAATATAAATAAGGAATATATATGTATATGTACACTGGCGGCCAAAAGTTTGGAATAATGTACAGGTTTTGCTCTTATGGAAAGATATTGGTACTTTTATTCTCCAAAGTGGCATTCAACTGATCACAATGTATAGTCAGGACATTAATAACGTGAAAAATTACTATTACAGTTTTTAAAAAAAAATCGGAACTTCTTAAACTACTTCAAAGAGTTCTTATCAAAAAATCCTCCACGTGTAGCAATGACAGCTTTGCAGATCCTTGGCATTCTAGCTGTCAGTTTGTCCAGATATTCAGGTGACATTTCACCCCACGTTTCCTGTAGCATTTGCCATAGATGTGGCTGTCTTGTTGGGCACTTCTCACGCACCTTACAGTCTAGCTGATCCCACAAAAGCTCAATGGGGTTAAGATCCATAACACTCTTTTCCAATTATCTGTTGTCCAATGTCTGTGTTTCTTTGGCCACTCTAACCTTTTCTTTTTGTTTTTCTGTTTCAAAAGTGGCTTTTTCTTTGCAATTCATCCCATAAGGCCTGCACCCATGAGTCTTCTCTTTATTGTTGTACACCTGTGTGTGTGTGTATGTGTGTGTGTGTGTATGTGTGTGTGTATGTGTGTATGTATGTATATATATATAATATTAAATAAATTTTTCATTGCAACGAAGCACATTCTTCACAGTGCTCTGATTCTCATTACCATAATGCAAATAAAAATCTCATTCTCATTACTCTAATGTGAAAAAATAACTTTTTAATTAGTTTGACCTTTTATTTATGCTGATTTTATTTAAAAATAATTTTACAAAACAATTCTGTGATGCACTGAAAAAAAAAATTGTGTTACAGCAGTAACAAAAAATCTTAAATAAAATCTTTCATTTAAAATGTAAGTTTTAGAGAAGAAATGTGCTTAATTGTCATGAAAAAATAATTTAACTTTAAAATATAAAAAAATATATTCTTATATAAGAATATAATATTCTTTTTTCATATTATATGAAGTAGAGAGTATTTTTGTGCTCAAACTTATATTGTCCCACTATTATCCCTTCAGGTGTGTGGAGCCAAAAAAACATGTAAAAAATACCAAAATTGCTGTCCGCACACTGAATTGGAAAACAGGCTTCAAAAAGTTTAGCAAAAATACGTTATTTATTCATTTTTAAATTGCATGGTGAAAAAAGTGCAGAGTGCAATTCAGTGTGCAGGCAGAATTTTTTTTTATTTTATTCTGTATAAAAAAAATTAAAAAAAATCTTTTTAAAATTCTTTTATTATGAAAATAAATCTTAATGGTCCTAAAATAGGCCTCATTGTCTTTAAGCAGAATATGATTTATGTTAAAATTAAAATAATTCTGTGGGGAAATGTGCTTGGTTGTCATGAAAATAGATTATAATGCAAAAAATCTTAGT
The DNA here is from genome assembly GCF_019703515.2 of Myxocyprinus asiaticus. Lineage (NCBI taxonomy): Eukaryota > Metazoa > Chordata > Actinopteri > Cypriniformes > Catostomidae > Myxocyprinus > Myxocyprinus asiaticus. Next base: position 11,245,726 of record NC_059372.1, on the reverse strand, counting down.
GCTTGTAAAAAAAAGAAAAGAAAAAAAGACTTCATTTTCTTAATTCATAACATAATTTCTTATTTCTTTCCTTTTGATTTTGTATTGTAACCTTGATGTGTTTTTGTGAGATTCAACTGTAAGCTTGTGTATGCTTGTGGATGTAATACATAGAGTTTGTGTTTGCTCTCTTGCAGCATATAGTGAAGTGCCATGGCAGTACACTCCTCCCTCAGTTTCTGGGTATGTACCGTGTTACGGTGGAGAGCGAGGACACGTACCTGATCGTCATGAGAAACATGTTCAGCCACAGACTCATGGTCCACAGAAAATACGATCTGAAGGTAGGAGTTATTCTGAGAGACTGTATATCATCAGAATGTTTTTTGGCTTTCACTGGAACTGTGGACTTTCAATAGCATAAATGTTTTGTATTTGTCTTGTCACCCATCATTGACTTCTCAAGCGAAGCGCAAACAGCTCCTAAATCATGTTTCACTTCAGGTTAGAGCAGGTTTAAGAGATTTTAGTGGACATGATTAATGAGTAGTTTATGAATATAGGGGACAGTTATGGAAACAATCACTGAGCCGTGCTTGCAAAAAAAACAAAACAGCAAAGATCTGTTCTCACCGAGACTGAATGTTTGCTATGAATATGTGTTGCAAAACAAGACAGGGCCGTAACCACCATAGATACTGATATTAAATTCAGATCAATGTTGACAATGTCAAGGCAGGTTCTTAAACTTTAGACACTTGGTCCCACCCATCTTTGGGTACATTCTTGAATCAAAACAATACATTCCTATGAATAAAGTAACACTGGGGATGAAAATTCATCTGATGACAAAGCAAGTTATTTTTCATCCTGTAGGTTGTTGTTTCTCTTTGTTTGACGAAAGAAATAAAGCATTCTGACCAAAATGACACACGTTTTTGATTTTCATCAACAGGCCATAGCACCCACTGTTTTGTGCCATTTTGATTTGGTGCCACAAGGGGGCGCGATTGCTCACATCAAGTAGAGCACATAGTGATAGTCCTTTATTATTTTGGACCGTCTATGCATCTGATATACACTCTGTGGCCAAAAATGTGTGGACACCATATGTGCTTGATGAACCTTCAATTTCAAAACCATAGGCATCAATTTCCCCCTTTGGTGCAATAACAACTTCCACTCTTCTGGGAAGGCTTTCCACTATACTGTATGTAGTAACATGGCTGCAGGGATTTGCTCCCATTCAGACACAAGTGTATCACTGAGGTCCGGCACTGATGTTGGGCGATGGGGCTTGGCTTTCAGTTGGCATTCCAATTCACCCCAAAAGTGATCAGTGGGGTTCAGGTCTGGGCTTTGTGCAGGCCAGTCAATTTCTTACATACCAGACACAGTTAACCATTTCTTTGTGGACTTTGCTTTGTGCACAGGGGCATTTTCATGATGAAATAGAAAAGGGCTCTCCCCAAACTGTAACCGAATGCCCTAGAATGCCATTGTTTGGAGTAGAGTTCTGATTGATCTTCACTGGTATTAACGGAGTAACCAAACTCTTTAATTAGAAGGGGGTGTCCACATGTTTTTGGCCGTGTAATGTACATTTAATGAAAGGGCCTGAATGCTATTTTGATAAGTGTTGCCCTAACTTTGTGTTTTTAATTCAGGGTTCCTTGATAGATCGTGAGGCCAGCGACAAAGAGAAGGTAAGATATCACTCCAAGAACTGTCAAGAGAATTTCAAAGATGCCAGATACCACAACTAACAAACTCTGTCTTTCTGCTAATGGCAGGTGAAAGAGTTGCCCACGTTTAAGGACATGGACTTCAGAAACAACATGCAGAAGGTGTATGTGACTGAGGAACAGAAGGAGAAGATTATGGAGAAGCTGAACCGAGATGTTGAGGTAAAGACAGAAGATTGAGCTTCTGAAATTTAAACGAAAGCATCAGGGTTTCCACGGTCATGGAAAAACCTGGAGATATCAGGGAATTTGTCATGGAAAATGTCATGGAAATGAATAAAATCCTAAAAGTAATGGAAATTTCTATGAATATAATATTTCAACCAGATAATAATTTGTGTAGAGTAAGGGACCGTTCACACCAAACATGTTTTTGTGTATATCTGCACTGTTTTTCAATTGTTGTTAGATGGATGTCTTTGACCGTTGCGCCTCGTATAACAGTTTTTTTCAGCGTCTTGCGCTTGAGTGCTGCTTTTTTTCTTAGGTGCCAATTCAAGTTAAAAAGAACTTCAAGTGTTAAAAATAGCATTTTGAGACACCAATTTTTTTTTGCGCAAGGGCGCTAAAATACATTTTCGTTGTGTTCTTGTGATGTAGTTCCTGGTGAAGCTGAAGATAATGGACTACAGCCTGTTGCTAGGCATCCATGACATTGCACGTGCCGAGCGGGAGGAAGAGGATGCCGAGGAGCCCAGTTGTGAAGATGATGCGGAGCCCGAGAACGGCCTCGCTCCGGCCGCGCAGGTGGGCTCTTACGGCACATCGCCAGAGGGCATCGCTGGTTACATGAACTCCTTCAAACCCCTGGGTCCTGGAGAATTTGACCCTTACATTGACGTTTATGCCGTCAAAAGCGCACCAGGTAAGTTTTAGCTGGAAAAATGGAGGGGAAGTACAGTTGAGGAAGTGTGGTGGAATCACACCCAGAAGAGAGAAATGGGATCACATCAGGGTTATTATAGTTTTGCATTTTTAATTTGGTTTTTATTTCTATTTTATTTGTCGTTTTAGTTTTATTTCAGTTTAGCTTCAGTTTTTATAGTGTTTCAGTATATTTCCTTTTTATTTTAGTTTTAAAGCTGCCAAAGTTAATGCATTCACTAAAATAATTTAAGGGATAGTTCACCCAAAAATGAAAACTCTCTCATCATTCACTCACCCTCATGCCATCCCAGATGTGTATGACTTTCTTTCTTCTGCAGAACACAAACAAAGATTTTTAGAAGAATATTTCAGCTCTGAAGTGAATGGTGACCAACATTTTGAACCTCCAAAAAGCACATAAAGGCTTAAAAAAGTAATCCATCAGACTCCAGTGGTTTAATCGATGTCTTCTGAAGCGATCCAATTGGTTTTGAGTGAGAACAGACCAAAATATTACTCCTTTTTCATGGTACACCTTGCCATTGCATTCTGTAGGCACGATCATGATTTCAAGCTTGATTACACTTCCTAGTGCTTGACTCATGTACAGATGGCGCAAGGAAGTGTAATTGAGCTTGAAATCCTGATGGTCAAGATTTATTGTGGAAAAAGGAGTAATATTTTGGTCTGTTCTCACCCAAAACCAATTGGATCACTTCAGAAGTCATCGATTAAACCACTGGAGTCTGATTGATCACTTTTAAGTTGCCTTTGTGCTTTTTGGAGCTTCAAAGGCCTGATCACCAGTCACTTGCATTGTATGGACCAACAGAGCTGGGATATTCTTCCAAAAATCTTCATTTGTGTTCTGCAGAAGAAAGTCATGCACATCTGGAATGGCATGAGGGTGAGTAAATAACGAGAGAATGTAATATTGCTGGGTGAACTATCCCTTTAACAGTGTTCAATTTATCAGGGCCTTCTAATGTTTTCACTATCTAGTGGTATTTTTATATTTAATAATATTCTGTGTATCAAAAACTGGAACTAAAATGAATTTGTCATCCATTTAATTAGATTGTAGTTCATTTTCAAGTTATGAAAATTTTAGTTTCAGTTTTTTCCAATTACGTTGTAAAAAAAATTTCGATTTACTTTTCGTTGTAGTTTACGTTAACGATAATAACACTGTATCACATGCGTGATTCTGTTGGATTCTAGGAGCACCGCAGAAGGAAGTGTACTTCATGGGGCTCATTGACGTGTTGACGCAGTATGACACTAAGAAGAAAGCTGCCCATGCGGCAAAGACCGTTAAACATGGCGTTAGTGGAAAACCATTTTAATGCACACTCAACCAATATAATTTTGCTTAATTCTCAGAGATAAGAGGTTAAACATGACTTGCCATCAACAACATGATTCATCCTGTTTCTTTCTTTTCAGGCTGGTGCTGAAATATCTACGGTTCATCCAGAGCAGTATGCCAAACGATTCCGTGAATTCATCTCCAACATTTTTGCATAACCAAAATATGTACATAATATGTCCTTATACACACCAAGGGTGAATCTCACAAAAACATGTCCAGGTTGCATTTAAACCCAGAGTCAAATGAAAAATATAAGCCTATATTTTTTGGAAAAATTGTATGTATTTTTTTGCTTTGATATTATTTTCATGACAACTGAGCACATTTTCTGCCATTTTACTTTTGTAGTTCTTTTCCCATTTCCCAAAATTCCCATCATTCCTAATGGTAATTCTCATTAGATTACAGTAATAGTTATTTTTGCTTATTACATTAAAGACACTGTAATGCATTGCTTTTATTGAAATCACCATATATTAAAAGCAGTACAACAGATTCTACCCTGATATACAAATACTTTTAATAATATATAATTATCTTTTTGCATTACAGTAATGAAAAATAGGGGGGAAGTATGCTAAATTGTCCTGAAAATCATGTCACAATGCAAAAATGTTATATTTCTAAAAATAGGCTTCTTTTACTATAAACAAAGTATTTCATATTTCTTTCATTTGATTTTGGACTGAAATATGACTCGTGACCGGTTTCGCGAGATTCACCCAAAATATCTTTGCAGTTTACTGCTATCACATATAGGTTGATATTTTATGCTTATATGTTGGCGAACTTGACATTCTCATCCACACTACATTTATGAACTGTGTATTCACAAATGAAAAGAAATAGATTCATATGAATCACCTTGTGACAACCCACAAACATGGGAACATTGCCTAATCTTTTGAGGAGATATGACTCCGAACATGTAGCAATGACGTAACTAGTTATTGGTGTGTTGTCTCTCTCTCGTTGGACTTTGTAATGGCAGAGAGAGAAACCGCCTTAACCGACTGCTGAAGCGATTATGGAGGAATAGCAGAAACTCATGTTGTCTAACACTTACAGTGCACGCTTGCTTCACTCGATATATGCTGCACTAGAATGTTATGTGGGGAGGCATGAAAGATACTTTGTAAAAATTGGTTACCAGTGATCCTTAGTAAGGGTCTAGTTTAAAAATATTATGAATGCTGACTGTTTGTATGAATGAATGGAGCACACAATCTCATTTTCTCTTATGTGAGCTATTTTATGCAGTTAGCCTTAATGCGCAAAAGAGGAATTTTGTAGTTTCTAGTATAAATACTCCAGTGATACTGAGCTGATTTAGTATGAAATGCCTTATTGTCGCATTTTATTTATTTTGCAAATCAGTGTTTGGACCAAATATATTTTTCAGAGATTTCCAAAAACATGGTTTCCGTTATTTATTCATTTTAGGCTTGTCAGGCTCAATTATGTCCATAATAGTTTAAGTTGTATTTTTAGAGCTGTTTAACACCTCAAGACGTTGTTACATTAAGGCACGTTGTTACATTGTGTTCACATAATGCATGTAACAACCGACTGTAATTACCAATAATGTGCATTCTTAAGTACAATAAAAAAAATAAATAAAAAAAAAAGTACATATTGGGTGAAACAGCAATTTAATCCATACATAAATCTGGTTAAAATGCATTAATGAAACGCACACTGTATCACCAAGTATATGTCTTTGTGATGCCTATGATATCTACACAATTCTCCCCTTCATGTCTCACCTGATTTAGTTCCCAATGAGTTAGTCTAATAACCTTTGAAGAATTGAGGTCATTGGAGTTTAGCCTGGGCCTCAGTGAGGTTTGGATCTTACATAAAGAGGGGTCTAGGACAGGATCCACTTAGCCTTTTCCAGAAGCCATGATTTTGCTGACAAACTCTTTCCTGTTGCACTGACAAAAAGATGTGCTCTTAAGAATAGGAAGTACGCAGGAAAATCAGACGGGAAAAAAATCCAATCGGCCAGCAAATTGCTGACGAACTCTTGTGGAACTAGGAGTAGCTGGAACACAGAGTTCAGAACGTAATGTTATTCTCTATAAGGCTTTACACAATTTGTTGGGTTAAGCAGCGTTTTACACTTGTAATTTTGAACGGGGTTTGCACCAGTTTTAAACCTGGGTTACATACAGTGGCAAGAAAAAGTATGTGAACCCTTTGGAATTACCTGCATTTATGTATAAATTTGTCTCAAAATCTAGTTTGATCTTCATCTAAGTCATAATAATGAACAAACACAATCTGTTTTAACTAATAACACACAAATTATTGTATTCTTGTACATATTGAATACATCAAACATTAGTAGGTTGGAAAAAGAATGTGAACCCTTAGGCTAATGACATCAACAAATGCTAATTAGAGAAAGGGTAACAAAGTTATCTTGAAGAGCTTAGATATTCATCTGTCCACAGTTAGACAAATTGTCTATAAATGGAGATGATTTCATACAGTGGCTACTCCTCCTAGAAGTAGCTGTCCAGGTAAGATTACTCGAAGGGCACAATGTAGAATGCTCAATGAGGTCAAAAAGAACCCTAGAGTGACAGCTAAAGACTTGAAGGAATCAATGGAACTGGTCAACATCTCATTTCATGAGTCTACGATATTGAAAACATTAAGCAAGCTTGTTGTCCATGGCAGGACACCACGAAGGAAGCTGCTGCTTTTCAACAAAAACATTGCTGCGCACCTGAAGTTTGCCAAAGACCACCTAGAAACTCCACAACGCTACTGGGAAAATGTTTTGTGAACGGATGAAACTAAGGTTGAATTGTCTGGGAAGAACATGCAACATTACATCCCAACAGTAAAGTATAGTGGAGGGAGCATCAGTATTTGGGACTGCTTTGGGGCCTGGACCGCTTGCCATCATTGAGGGAAAAATAAATTCCCACGTTTATCAAGCTGTGCACCAACTGAAGCTCAGTAGAAGTTGGGTGATGCAGCAGGAAAATGACCCTAAAGATCAAAGTCAATCCACTACAGAATGGCTTCAAAAAAAGAAAATCCGCCTTTTGGAGTGTCCCAGTCAGAGCCCAGACCTTAACCCAATAGAGATGTTGTGGAATGATCTCAAGAGAGCTGTTCACACCAGACATCCTAAAAATATGGCTGAGCTGAAGCAGTTCTGTAAGGAAGAATGGTCCAAAATTCCTTCTGAATTTTGTGCAGGTCTAATCCGCAGTTACCGGAAATGCTTGATTGAGGTTATTGCTGCCAAAAGAGGATCGAGAAGTTATTAAATCCAAGGGTTCACCTACTTTTTCCACAGCACTGTGAATGTTAAATATTATGTCTTCAATAAAGACATGAAAGATTATAATTGTGTGTTGTTAACTTAAGCAAAAGGCTCAAAGCCTGACAAAAAGAACAAAATAACAGGATTATATTAACCCAAGATTAAAACAGACCTTTTACATTTTCAAGCATAGAATGCACATAGTAGACCTAAATTAAGGTCATTTGAAAATGTACCCCATTGTCTCTGATACAGTATATCATTTTAATTAAAAGCTAAGTGTATAACAGATTTTGGCTATACACCCTGCTAAATGCCTGGATGACCAACCACATTTGCCAAAATGTGCACTACTCAACAACAGCACACTGCGTGGAGTAATGTATCCTATAATGAATGTGATGAAGGAACCAGCAATGTAGCATACCACTGTCTGAAATGCATAACCAGTGTTAAGCATTGCATAATGCATTCTGTTTGACATACAATTTCAAAAATATTAGGGAGTATACAGTGTATACTAAGCAGTATTCAGTAAACAGTATGCCAATATTCCATTCCAAACATGGTCGCACACTATTTGTTCTAACTGTTATAATTATCATTTTTAAACTCATGTCATGTGGTGTGGCATGTGAGAGGGTGATGAAATAGCAATGGCCATGCAAACCAACAATAAAGACAACCAAAACAATCAACCAAACCAGATCTTTTAGCCAAACCATTTGTTCTTTAAAGCCAAAGTGGTGCTAGTCAGAAATGGATATGATTAGGGGTTGGTGTTCTGATGTGTGTGCACATGTTGCTCTTAGAGCAGTTGTTGAAATGGCCAGTGTGGGGTTTGGGTGGGTGGACTACCACTCACTGTCCCTCCACCACAAAAGAATTTCCTGCTATTGTGCTTCTGGGGGTTTTGTTTTTTCAGCATATCAGGCACAATCTAGCTAAATGTTTCTTTTTCCTTTTAAACTTTCAGAACTGTGAAAATATTCTGTGAAAAATAGCAGCAGTGATTTCAGCCTAAAATACACTGATTCAGCTTCAGCCATATTAGAGCGGGTTTACACGTATCACAAGCCTTTTCCACATTTAATTGTTCAGGATATGAATTATAGATATCTATAATTCAATTTTCACAAGTTCAGGTGCTAATTCTTCATATCAGCAATTTAATTACTAGTAATGTGTTTTTTTTTAATTTTTTTTATTTTAGTAATTAAGCTTTCTCTAGTAAAAAAACATAATTATTGATATCTGTAACTGTATTTTCACTAGTAGAATTTCACAATTATCTGTCATTCACTTTTGTTTAAAATGCAAACAATATCTATAATTAATTTTGTACTAGTTGGATTTCCAAATATATATATCAGCTATGTATGTATTACTAGTAAAGATTATAATTTTTGACATCAGTAATTAGTTACTTGTGAAAATGTCCATTCCTAATATCAACAGATCACTAGTAATAAAATAAAAATAAAAAAAAAATGTAAAAAAACAATTACTAAAAAATAAACTAATAAACATGCTTATTTATTATATCTAGATTTTTTTTATTTTTTACTTTTTTTTTAATTCATTTCTGATATTTGGAAATGGATTTCAGATATCAACAAATTGAAGAGTAATCAAAGATATCTTACAAGGCTTTCTTACTAGTTAAAGTACCATTATAGATATCTGAAATTATGTTCTCACTAATGAAAACCAATGTTAAAAATAAAAACAAATTAAATTGTAAATCAATTGTTCAATTATAAATGTCCTGTTTTATGTTTGTTATTACATGTTTTGGCAAATTAAATGCTTTCAGCTACCAATAAAGGCTGGGGTATATTTAATTTTTCAGGGTGCAGTTCCATCTCGTGCATGGTCGTGTTTGATGCGAACTATGGCTGATTTTGTTTAATACTATTAAAGGAATATTCAGTGTTTAATACCAGTTAAGCTCAATCGACAGCATTTGTGGCATAATATTGATTACAACAAAAATTAATTTCAACCTTTTCTTTAAAAAAGCATAAATTTGGGGGCCTGGGTAGCTCAGATAGAAAAGACACTGACTACCACCCCTGGAGTCATGAGTTCGTCCAGGGCATGCTGAGTGACTCCAGCCAGGTCTCCTAAGCAACCAAATTAGCCTGGTTGCCAGGGAGGGTAGAGTCACAAGGGGTGACCTCCTCGTGGTCGCTATAATGTGGTTGTGCGTGGTGAGTTGTCCACAGAGAATAGCGTGAAGCCTCCACACATGCTATGTCTCCACGGTAGCGCGCTCAACAAGCCACGTGATAAGATGCACGGATTGATGGTCTCAGACGTGGAGGCAACTGAGATTGGTCCTCCGCCACCCCGATTGAGGCGAGTCACTACGCCACCACGAGGACTTAGAACGCATTGGGAATTGGGCACTCCAAATCCAAACGGGCAGGAAAAAAAAGAAAAAATCTGGGTTCCAATGAGGCACTTACAATGGAAGTGAATGGGGTCAACCTGTAAACGTTAAAATACTCACTGTTTCAAAAGTAAAGCCACAAGACAAAAACAATATGCATGTTCACCGGGGCTCTACACTGTGAGCATTTCACTAGCATTTGTGAGTGAAAATTACTGTGTGCGAATGTGAAAAAGTGACAACTGACACCTAAACTTATGAACTAATATAGTACCATCAGAACAAGAACTCCATAATGCATCTAACCTCATTTTCAAAACACTTTAAAAGTGCTTGTATACTAGTTATTTTTGCATTAAAATAACCAAATGTTATTTGGTTATTATATGATATGTCTTCTTAACTGTTATATGACCAATTGTCATGATTAAACGGTATGTATAATGGTTGCATCTTGTGCGCGTCACACTCGTGCACAATTGCATAGATAGCACACCTGAGGTGAATTAAGCTACTGTAAATAAAAATGCCAGCATCTCAAACCCCTTTTGTTTATTTTATTTTAGCTTTTATTTTAGCCAATCTATGTCAGTAATCTAATTGTTCGCAATGACTGGTGGGTAAATTTCCCTCTCCACTTCCTGTGAAGTTATTTATCGATGTACACTTCTGAGGATTGTCCGCATGTCTAGAAAAACCAGGTTGCACGGACAGTCCGTACAGACTGTGCTAATGACGAAATTTACGTCACGTATACTTTACTGTGCATGAGAAGAACCGCATGCAGAAAACTAAAGTATACTTGGGTCTTTAGAGTGTAGATCTATGAACTCAGTTTAACGCATTTTACTGGTCCACGGAATCCCGCAGAATGTTTCCCCAAAATCAGCGCAAAGCACATGGAAAATTGTGCAGATAGGACCCACAGAGGTCCACAGGTTTTCGCAAAATTTAGAACGTGTCATTCACAAAGTTCTACACATCCCCCGTCCCTTTGCATGTTTGTTTATTACATATTTAAGCAAATTTAATCAAGCTTTCTGTTATCAAAAATAGCATTGTACTCTGCTCCGTCAACACATTTTACCATTCGGGGGCCTGGATAGCTCAGTGGTAAAAGACGCTGGCTACCACCCCTGGAGTTCGCTAGTTCAAATCCCAGGGCGTGCTGAGTGACTCCAGCCAGGTCTCCTAAGCAACCAAATTGGCCCGGTTGCTAGGGAGGGTTGAGTCACATGGGGTAACCTCCTCAAGGTCGCTATAATGTGGTTCGTTCTTAGTGGGGCGCGCGGTGAGTTGAGCGTGGTTGCCGCAGTGGATGGCGTGAAGCCTCCACAGGTGCTATGTCTCCGTGGCAACACGCTCAACAAGCCACGTGATAAGATGCGCGGATTGACGGTCTCAGACACGGAGGCATCTGGGATTCTTCCTCCGCCACCGGATTGAGGCGAATCACTACGCGACCACGAGGACTTAAAAGAGTATTGGGAATTGGGCATTTCAAATTGGGTGAAAAAGGGGGAAAATACCCCACACATTTTACCATTCTGCAGAATTCTGAAGATTTTTTTAAATAAAGTGCACAGGTTCTGCATTTGCCTACTCATTAGTAAAGATTTGCAACTCCTAGGGTAATGTGTAACATATTTACCCTGGAGCTTGTGCATAATCCCTATTTACCTTTGGCACCACACTCCCATGCAACCTCTTTAATTCCATCTTGGCTCCACACATTGTTTAGACCAATAATTGCAAAAATCAAACACTATCCCCAGTTATATACTTGATACTATCTGCAATCAAGGCAGCAGTCTTACTGCAATCTTGGGAGTCTTTCCTGCTGCATTCAACCCCCTCCTGTCCTATGAGGATGTCCTGTCAGTGTGATGATAGTGCAAGTGAGACAGAGGGAGGAGCTTATTTTACCCCACATGCCAATGTATGGCTTGATCCTGCACAAATTTCCAGTCAAGCAAAGCATCCAGTGCTATTTCTCCAAGACTGATTCTTTAAAAGAGTCACCCCAAGAGCTTCATTAGCACGTGCCGCATAGCAAGGTGAGTCTCCAAAACATTTTTCAAGCAGATTTGTATTGATTCATGATGCAATTGCTGTGCTGTCATAATTTGAATGTCAAATTAGGGTCTTAAAAAACTTGGGAATGTATGGTCAATAAAACGATGGGAAAAGTATTTTTCATATTCACCAAATAAAAATTCACTTTTAAATTCAGTAGCACTACTTGAAACGTTCTTTGATGTACAAAGACTGAAGGCACATCACATTTACATTTGCATGGTGAAAAGAAGATGTTGAGCGCCTGTGAAACCAGCAAAAATCTAATTGCCAAGCATCCTCTTTTTAATGCTGCACTTTATACTGAGAGAGTGAAGTTAAAAAGAAACTTGCCACTAAAATGATATCCTTGACCATTGTGAATATTCAGTGTAGTTGTGTACAAAGCACTGCCCAATCAGAGGTTACTGCCAAACTAAGCAACTTCCAGTTGGACAACGTGACAAATTCGACTATCAAAGTTCACTAAACTTGAAGTCCACGTGAAATCCTTGAGGGGAAATTCTTCGCCACAGAAAGTTCAGCGCACGAAATTCACAATCGCGCAGGTCCCTGCTGTAATTCAGCAGCAGAAATTTGCAGTGCAAAGATAAATGTAACCGCGCCTTTAAAAGTAATTGGGTTTTTAAAGGCATAGTTCACCCTAAAATGAAAATTCTGTCATCATTTACTCACCTTTATGTTGTTTACAACCGATATGACTTTCTTTCATGCATAAAAGGGTTTCACGGAACCAATCACTTATACTGAATGGAAAAAAGATGCAAAGAAAGTGACTGAGGCTAACATTCTGCTTAGCATCTCCTTTTGCGTTCGACAGAAGAAAGTCATACAGGTTTGGAACAGCATGAGGGTGAATAAATGATGCTAGAATTCTCATTTCTGGGTGAACTATTCTTTTTTTTAATTTTTAATTTAATTTTATTTGGAATGCCCAATTCCCAATGCGCTCTAGGTCCTCGTGGTGGCGTAGTGATTCGCCTCAATCCGGGTGGCGGAGGACGAATCTCAGTTGCCTCCACATCTGAGACCATCAATCCGTGCATCTTATCACATGGCTTGTTGAGCGCGTTACCGTGGAGACATAGTGCATGTGGAGGCTTCACGCTATCCTCCACGGCATCCACACACAACTCACCACGCGCCCCACCGAGAGCAAGAACCACATTATAGCAACCATGAGGAGGTCACCCCATGTGACTCTACCCTCCCTAGCAACCGGGCCAATTTGGTGGCTTAGGAGACCTGGCTGGAGTCACTCAGTACAAATTGGATTCAAACTCACGACTCCAGGGGTGGTAGTCAGCATCTTTACTCGCTGAGCTACCCAGGCCCCAGGTGAACTATTCTTTAAAGACATTGCTTTAAGACTAGTCAAGCTAAATATTTCACCTATAGAAGTTTGTTAAGTTTCAAATGATAAAACAATAGATATACTGTTCAAAATGAAAGGAATTTTCTTGGTTAAAAAGTTAAGCTCAATCGACAGCATTTGTGGCATGATGTTGATTACCACAAATATGAATTTCGACTCATCCCTCTTTTTCTGTAACCCTCCTACTCTCTTAAGAAACACCACTCTCCTTTAGTAATTCGGGTCATTTTTGACCTGTATTGAAAACCATTCAAAATGTATAAATTCTTGATTAGTGTACAACGGCACTAATGAGCCCCCCATAAAGTAAATCTGTTTTATTGTGGTCCAAAAGTGAAAAATGTAAGGAATAATAATACTAATAGAGTAACACATTTTTTTAAAGAATTATTATTTTTTTTTTTAAATAATAATACATTTAAAAGCTAGGCAAAAATTTCTATTTTGCATTTTTTTCAATCACATTTGGCATTTTATAATATCTTAATTATACTACAACAATTTCTGATATATTTTACTTGTAGAAAACCAACAGTGTACATTTTAGAGTAAAAATGTTAGTACATGCCTTTTTCACAAATTTATCTCTATAGCCTTTTCCAGCACTCAAAATGGGCCAACTTTGCACGTCCATTGCGACAAATCCATTCCTTCACACTAATGTCAAACAATTTGTTGCAGTGTTACAGGGGTTTAGGAAGGTGCTGTTATAGTTCTTTCTGCCATCTGATGTTTTAAGAGAAATTTAAATTCAATAGGTCTTTATCCATAGTCCTTATTCACAGTAGCAGCATCTTTGATTTTTGACGGGAATGAAAACGAGGCTGTGAGGGATAGTTTTACTGTCTCTTCAATGACATGCACTGTATAAAGCCATCAAAAAGCCCCTAGATCACATCTAATCTTCCATAACTCATGTATGAGTTTTCTGTGTACTGAAATTTCTTGGAAAGATTTTTTTTTATTTTTTATGTTTTGTCAGCACAACGTTTCAAAAACACTTCAAAAACACAACTGTACAACCCATTGAAGACACTGTATGTCTATCCCTCACAGCCTCGTTTTCATTCCCGTCAAAGGTGGTGCAGTTAGCCCCATTGTCATGTAAGTAAACTTATTTATAATAAATATATTACATATTGTGTGTGTCTGGACATGTGCATGTGTGCACATGCTCCGTTTGAGAGGAAAGTATGCAATTTGCAGTACCCAGTGGAGCTGGTGGGGAAGCTAGAGAACAGTATGCAGCTAGGGTCTAAATTTGAGAAAATATTAAAGATTTTTAGGTTGAATTTGATTCATAGATGTACAAAAAACTATTTAAAGCTGTATAACATCTGAAAGTCTGAAGTTGAAAGGTCACAACGGGTTTTCCTATATGGGTCAAAATTGACCTGTTAAGACAATGGAAGGAACTATTTGTTTAAAATGATTATTTCTCTTAAACAATTCTATACAAAAATACACTTTCTTTTATTATTTTGGTGGTCTTGATAAAGTCACAACGTTTAGTTCCAGTACCAAAACTATGCAGTATTTATTTAGTATATACATATCCCAGGTCCAAAATGACCCTAAGAATATAGGAGGGTTAAAAAAAACAAAAAACAATTGAGGTTACAGTGAGGCACTTACAGTGGAAGTGAATGGGGAGGGTTTAAAGATAGAAACAAGAAGCTTATAATTTGATAAAAGCACTTACATTGTTTAAATCGTCGTTTATGTGGGATTACAGCGTTTTCAGCATTACATCTTTATGGCAACAAAACTGTAAAATTGGATATAACTTTAAACAGAAAAGGATGGTAAGAAATGTTATAACATTAAAATCATGTTAGCATGCGTTTTGTTAACTTCTTGTGGCTATACTTTTGAAATAGTATTTTAATGTTTACGGATTGGCCCCATTCACTTCCATTGTAAGAGCCTCACTGTAACGCAGATTTTTGTTTTGTTGTTTTTAAGAAAAGAAAAAAATATTTTTTTGTAGTAATCAATATTATTCGACAAATGATGTGAATTGAGTTTAATTTGTATTAATCCCTGGACACAAAGAGAATCTGAATACTTGTTATCTGGTTGTTAAATGTTAGTGGAACATTTGTTGAACACCTGTATGAACTCAATGAGGGGAACTGACTTCATACATCCACTAAAAGTTAGTTCTGAAAAAAGGTCTGGCATCTTTGTTTGCATTTGCCACTAGGTTTAATATAGCTAATGCAATGAAATTCAGTCAACTGTAACTTAAGGTGTGAATAAGTTTTGGTGCCAAAAACATAAGAACAGTATTGTATAGTATAGTACAGTATCGAGGTAATCCCCTGAAATAACCTTTGAACATCCTCTTGAAATAATTGTTTTTCTTCGCAGAACATGACGGACGATTTACACAATTCGTCATTCTGGTTCGGCGACGACTGCACCATCTATCCGAATAGGAACAATCGACAGATTGCTCTTTTCCTCCTTTATTTGGTGCTGTTCATGGTGGGCTTGGCCGAGAACAGCCTGGTGGTGTGGGTGAACTGGCAAAGGAGACACTCGGCTAATGGTGTGCTCTTCTGCGTTATCAATGTGAGTTTGTCTGACTTGATGGTGGTCTTCACCATGCCCTTCTTCATGCTGGAAATGACCATGGACAAGGTTTGGGTGTGGGGACGCTTCCTTTGCAAGGTCACGCATCTTGTATACGTCATCAACTTCTACAGTAGCTCCTTCTTCCTGGCCTTCATGACTTTGGAGAGGTACCTCTCCCTGACGTGGCCCAACGCGCCTGCCTGCTTTCCGCCGCAGAACAAACGTCGCTGGTTGCTCTGCACTGGAATTTGGCTGCTGTCCCTTGTGCTGGCCTTATTGGAGAATGTACACGTTGATCTTTTAGAATGGGATGAGCCAGGCTGCTACATGATTCCCGAGCAGTACTACACGGAATGGTTTGTGTCCGTTTCTTTCCTGTGTCTCATTTTCCAGTTCCTGGGCCCAGCATCTGTCATCATAACCTGCAACGTTTTGATTGCCCGAGCAGTCCGCACAGCTCCAGAGGTCCAAAACCGCCAGGACGTTTGGTTGGTCCATGTGTACTCGTTGGTGTTTGTGGCCTGCTGGTTACCGTACCATTTGGTGTTGTTCATGTTGACAGTGGATGACCTGGATCCACACCTGTTCTCCTGCAACACTTTGGAGGTGCTATTCTTCTCGTTTAGCATCGTGCAATGCTTGTCTCTCTTTCACTGCATCGCCAACCCAATCCTCTACAACTTCCTCAGTAAGAGCTTCCGCAATAATCTAATAAACACAGTGATCAGCCGTATCTCTTCACTGTCAGCTAGCATGCCAGCTAACGATGTGGCAGTGAATGCAGGGATGACAGCGGAAAAAGAACGAAAGCTCAGTAACGCCAGCACTAGTCACTCGGAAATTGGAGCTTGAAGAGGAAAACTCTGTACAATTCAGTAGAGCACTACCTGAATGGTGATTTGATGAACATTCTAAATTACTAGGGAAAAAGGATATTTAAAATGTCCTTGTTGAAGGTGCCAAATAGCAACAGTTCATGCTTTTTGGCTGGTTGCCTGGTAGCTAGCCATATCGTCTCCTGTTTTTCTCACCTCAGTATTGTTAAGAGTACAAGGAAGGAAGCCTCTCATAACCTTCATTTCCACCAATTCCTCTGATCATATCTAAGAACTCCTATAAATATGTAATAAAAGTTCTGTCCACATGCCAAGGTTTGTTGAAAAAAACAGTTTTGATTGTTATATTAAACTCGAAATTTTTAATTTAGGTTACACCAGCGTCCACATGCTCAAAATGAAACATCTAATGCTATTTAAATGGCCTTTGAGCTCTAATATTTCGTTTGTACATATTGTTGGATGGATAAGGAATATCACTTAAATGGAATCAAATTTGTTTAAAAAAAAAAAAAAAAAGAAGTCTTTTAACATATGTTTCTATATAACTGTTAAAGGGGTACATTTGTCCAGAAAACAGCAAGGGTAAGAACTTTGCTAAGATCAAAATGTATGACAATGTATGTCAAAATGTATGCCATTAGGACATGCTGTTCCAATATCTGAAAAGAATGTTGCTTTCTGATATGATTTCTGTCTAATATACACTAATCAGCCACAACATTAAAACCTGCCTAATATTGTGTAGGTCCCCCTAATGTCGCCAAAACAGCGCCAACCCGCATCTCAGAATAGCATTCTGAGGTGATATCCTTCTCACCACAATTGTACAGAGCGGTTATCTGAGTTAACGTAAACTTTGTCAGTTTGAACCAGTCTGGCCATTCTCTGTTGACCTCTCTCATCAACAAGGCGTTTTTGTCCACGGAACTGCTGCTCACTGGATGTTTTTTGTTTTTGGGACCATTCTGAGTAAATTATAGAGACTGTTATGTGTGAAAATCCCAAGAGATCAGCAGTTACAGAAATACTCAAACCAGCCCATCTGGCACCAACAATCATGCCACGGTTCAAATCACTGAGACCACATTTTTTCCCCCATTCTGATGGTTAATGTGAACATTAACTGAAGCTCCTGGCCCATATCTGGATGATTTTATGTACTGCACTGCTGCCACATGATTGGCTGATTAGATAATCGCATGGATGATTATTGGTGCCAGATGGGCTGGTTTGAGTATTTCTGTAACTGCTGATCTCCTGGGATTTTCACACACAACAGTCTCTAGAATTTACTCCGAATGGTGCCAACAACAAAAAAACATCCCAGTGAGAGGCAGTTCTGCGGATGGAAACGCCTTGTTGATGAGAGAGGTCAACAGAGAATGGCCAGACTGGTTCGAACTGACAAAGTCTACAGTAATTCAGATAACCGCTCTGTACAATTGTGGTAAGAAGAATAATATCTCAGAATGCTATTCTGAGATGCGGGTCGGCGCTGTTTTGGCGACATGAGGGGGTCCTACACAATATTAGGCAAGTGGTTTTAATGCTGTGGCTGATCGGTGTAAGTTTTAAGGAGGTTGTTTAGGCCGATTACTTTGCTCACTTCGCATTATCTCTTGTAAAACATGACATTTACTTAACAAATCTGCCACATGGTATCGACTACGCGGCAAACTGTAGATTCTCCAGTAGACGGTGGCGAAGTCACGCATGTGCAATTGAACAGAAAGCTAGCAATGCTGTCAACAGCGGTTGCTTCAAAGCCCCTTGTGACCAAAATGTCAAGACTCTCTTGGGAAGCTTTATAAGTACCATTTTTAATCAAGTACAACTGTAGTAAAATAGAACATATTTAGGGTAGTGACACAGCAAATGTTTAAATGATATAACTAACATTAAAGTGACATAAGGCAATTGTTTCATGTTGAATAAAATGTATTATGAAAATGGCATTTCCTAATGCATACTTAACATAAATGAGAGACTCAAGATCTGTTACATGCTTAGAAAAACTTGGCAAAGCACTGAAGTTTTACAAAAAATAAAATTTGTCCATAAGTTGATCAAATCAGGTCATGTTCAGTTTAGTCTGTAGCTACGTGGCAAATAAGGCTACACAGCCACAAATGCCACACAGCTAGCTCAGTTAAATAACTACCAATAACTAAATAAATATATACATACAATTTAATGGACAGATCAAGCAAAATCATCAAACTGATTTTTAACTGAACAAGAAATTACGTAAAATAAATGTAAAGTATTTACAGTTGTACCATACAAAAAGAATAGACACAAGAATAGAAACAAATAGAACTTCTGAGAAAATGGCACAGAAGATTTTAAAACAGAGTCCTTCTTCAAACATTCTTAAGCTTTCATTGCTTCTCAATACTCGAGAAATGATATGACCCGAGCAAAGAAGTTCCATTTAAACTGACTGATACATTAGCACCTCAGTCTTAATTCTGTTCTTTTTTCCTAATTTTCCAAACTAACAACAACAGACCATTGCAGTATTTTGTGGTTCCATTATGTACATACAACATATAAACAATATGATCTCTCATAAAACAGTAACTATTTCTATTTTAGTCTATGTCAAGTGATACACAACACTACTATAAAAATAACATCTATTCTGAAAAAGAAAATTACCTTTATTAAAAAAAATTTTTTTTTAAAGGAACATTTGTTATCCTTGACCTAGAGCACTGCTGTATATATAGATATCAGAAAAAGCCTTTGTTTATTCTTAAAGTGCACTTGCTTTGTGTAAAAACAAAGAATACATTGTGCTTCTTCAGAATAACCAGAGACATTTAGCTTATTATGATAGTTGCCAGAAGTGTATATAGAGGTATAATCACAGATCAGCACTTGCTACAACATCCCATACATAACATAGTCAAACGTTTGGACACGCTTAAATCAAATCCACGTTTGTCATGATCTTAAAGAGCTTTTGATCTACAATCTTATGTTTACATGCTTGAAATTAGTTTTGTTGCAAATATAAATTGTACCAACATTGGAATTCCTTTATAAAACTAAAATTTTAAAAAATAAATACATTTTTTAAATGGATGAGGACCAGAAAGTGAAGGAAAGCAGCCAATAAGTGTCCAGCATACATGAGAACTCCTTCAATACTGTTTAAAAGCATCTTAGGTGGAAACCTCATGAATTTACATTTATTACATTTATGTTTATTCATTTAGCAGATGCTTTCAACCAAATGAGGAATACAACAGAAGTGATTCATCCTAAGGAGGAAGTAATATGAGAAGTGCTGTAATACAAAGTTGCAAATTGGTAGGGGAGAGACAGTGGTAAAAGAATGGATTGAGAATTTGTTTTTTAAAGAAGAAAGCAGACAGTTATTGCATTAGAAGGATTTGGTCAAGTTTCTCAACTAAATTTGGTTGAGAAAATGTCTAGATTGTGCAGAGCTGAAATTTAGGCAAAAAATTGCTACTTTGAAGAAGCTAAAATATAATATAGTTCTGATATGTTTTAAATTTTTTGGTCACTTCATAATTCCCATACTACCATTTGTGTGATTTCATACTTTTAATGATTTTACTATTAGTCTAAAATTTGGAAAATAGTAATAGCAAGGAATAAGTAGATGCATCCAAACTTTTGACTGGTAATGTATCATTGCTCTCTTGCCATCAAGTGGTCAAGTATCAACACTAAAAAATTTGTAAATAAAAACTGTACCTTTAGTTTGGTCTTTAAAAAATTAATCTCTCTTCTCAGTACACAATGTCACAAAGCTAATCACATTAAACGCTTAGTAACATTCGAAGTCTACTGCCATCTGTCTTTAAAGGGAGTTCACCCAAAAATGAAAATTCATATCATTTACTCACACTCATGCTAACCCAGATGTGTATGACTTTTTTCTTCTGCTGAACACAAACAAAGAAGTTTTTCCAGCTCTGTTGATCCATACAGTGCAAGTGAATTTTTAAGTAAACTATCCCTTTAACAACAGTGGCAGTAAACTGAGCAAGTAAACGTGTGCACACAGTGTAACGGAACATTTAGAGCTTGATGTTCAGGTCTCCAGGTTTGGGATGGGTTCTTTGGAGTGGTCGTTATACATGAAGGTCTCCTCTATGTTGAAATCAGGTGGCAGCTGGTCTTTGTGGAGCTCCATGTGTGAGGAGACCATCTTGAGTGTGGAGAAGAACAGTCCGCAGACAGAACACCGGTACATGAGGGCACCCGAGTGCGTCTTCAGGTGGCAAATCATGGTGGAACGGCCACGGAAAAAACGCAAACATACTTTGCACTGGTAGGGCTTCTCGCCAGTGTGGATGCGGAGGTGGTAGGTGAACTCGCCTGAATGTGCAAAGTGCTTGCCGCAGAACCGGCAGCGATACCATTTTTGCTTGAGGCTTGCACCGGTGGAAGTGGCTCCAGAGGAGCTACCATTCATTATGAGTCCAGCAGGAAACGAAAGCCCACCATGAACCATTTTGTCCTGGAGTCTTAAACCCAGGCTCAAGTTGAAACCTGCGTTTCCTGCTTTACCCGAGCCACGGGCCTCCGACGGGGAGGAAGAAGATGAGGAATACTCGAGGAGCTGGTCTGCTTTGCGCTTGGCTGGCCATAACTGGCTGCCCTGCATCTCATTAGAGTGCACGCTGAGATGGTTATGAAAAGCAGCTTCAGAGCGGAAGGTCTGTGGACACAGGAAGCAGCGCAGTTCGCCCTGTGCTTCGCCGCTGGTCTCTGGACTGCCCTGGTCCTGTTTTGACAACCCTTCTTCCTCCACGTGAAGAGCCAGGTGTCTTTCTAGCAGCGCACTCTCCAGGAAGGGGCTGGCACATTTTGGACATGTGTAAATAGGAAAGAGGTGTGTCAGAGTGTGCCACAGGAGGGCGCATCGAGAGGGCTGGGACAGCTGGCATACTCCACAGCGTAATGTCCTCAAGCATGCGTGGCTCAGAATGTGGTCTCTGACAGCCTGGGTGAAGAACAAATAAAACTCAGTTATTAATATAATCAAAACAACAAAATGGGTGAAGCTCACAAAAACATGTCTAGGTCACATTTCATTCCTAAATCAAAATAATTTATTCTACATAAATTAGGTTTTGCATAATGAAAATAGTTTGAGAACCATTACGGTTTTGAGAGATTCACCCAAATAGATCACCTTGTCCTTACCAGGACGATTGCATGATTACATGTTAATCTGAGTCTTTGTCACAACCAGCCACAATGTGCCTCATCCGGAGCCCCTTAGACTTGAGTAAAGAAAGGGAATTTATTTTCTGAAATAGTTTTGCGTTCTCTTGCATAAGGTTTTGTGTTTCGTCGCAAGAGTTTTGCATTCCCTCGCAAATTAGCTTTATCCGTCCGCTACAAAAATTAACCATGGTTTTACTACAGTAACTATAGTTAATAAAAATGATACAAAAAAACAAAACAAAAAAAAACATGGTACATGTATCACAAATTAACCATGGTGCTACTATAGTAAAAACTATATTTTTTATGGCAGAATTATTGTGATTTTTATCACTATTTTGGTTTCCCTGTATTATTACTATGGTTGTACATGGTTAAAATATGGTTCCTGTAGTAAAACCAGTGGTAAATGTAGCTTGATTCCTATATATGTTGTGTCATGCTGGGAATTCCCACCCACATATTTGTCCAAAACTGTGGTATTGAGATGGCTAATGATTCTTGTACGCTAGTATATAATCTATAAATTAGCAGTTTAGTTTGTTTCTTTGCAGCATGTAACCAATATATTTTTTATTATATAATACAATATTTGTACTTTTATTTTACATTTAATTACTTTGTATTGATTTTCGGGGGAGCACGGTGGCTCAGTGTGTAGCATTATGGTACCAGGTTATGGTACATGGTTCGAGTCCCGGCTCAACCAGGGCCTTTCTGTGTGGAGTTTGTATGTTCTCCCCATGTTCGTGTGGGTTTCCTCCAGGTGCTCTGGTTTCTCCCACAGTTTCAAGCAGGTCAGGTGAATTTGAGACTGTAAACTGCCCATAGGTGTGAATGTGTATGTATGTCTGTGTGTGTTAGCCCTGTGATGCACTGGCCACCTGTCCAGGGTGTTTCCCTGCCTTTGGCCCGAGACAGCTGGGATAGGCATCAGCACTACCCGCAACCCAACATATGACAAGCGGTTATAGAACATGGATGTATTCATTTTCAATTTCTGAATGTTTTCTGGTATTAGTACCGACTGCTGAAATTTTGGTATCATGACAACCCTAGTAAAAAAAAAAAAAAATTTCACAACACTTGAGCATTGTAGTATCACACCTGGTTAGGACACCATTTAAGGCTTACAAACCAAAAACAAATAACCAAACATTTATTCACAAACCTTGAAATCATTTGCCATAGATTTCTCACAAACAATACACTGCAGTTCCCCTCCTTGTTGTTGGGTGGCACCATTCATTTGTTCAGGATTTTGAGGGACGCATTTTGCTACTGATTGACGTCGATGGTGAATCAGTGCAGACTCTCTCCGAAACTGCTGCTCACAAACATCGCAGGAGAAGAGCAAGATTCCCACATGTGTGAGGGCATGCGTGACACCAGCAGCATGGTCAGAAAAGGAGGTGCCACACACCTGACAGGAACCCTTTTCCGAGAGATGCGTTTCTGCATGAATCCGGATGATGTCGTTTTCAGCAGGAAGCAGCATTCCACAAGCTTTGCATGGCTGCGCTGACGCCAACTGGCCAAGAGATACTCCGTTTTCACCATTCTCAATACACATCAAGTCTTCATCATCCTCTTCTTCCACAATGAGGTGCTCCTCCTCATCGCTCAGCTCAATTATGTCATCTGAAAGTGCTCTCCACTGATCGCCAGCTTCAGGATGTTCTTCCTGTAGGTGGTGCCTCTTGTTAGCAACATCGTCCTCAAAAAGACCTGAATCTTTGACTGCTTCTCCTGCTCCCGAAATGGCCCTTAGTTGCAAATTGTCCAAGGGGTCACTGGAGGATGATGAAGGAGCACATGTTTCCCCTCCAAGCTGGGCTGAAGAGTCTGGAACGGAACTCGCTTCCTGAATACACTGAGGTCCTAACGTTGACTTGCAACCATTAACAGCAACCTGATCCGCTGAGCTGTTTCCTCCATCTTCTCCATCGTCTTCCTGCTCGATCTTGAGCTGCAAAGCGAGACCAGGAAGGACCTCTGTGGAACGGTTACTGTCCGAGGGGCTTGGCTTGTTGGTCACCGCTTGGTTGTACCCCAAATGTATTTGCAAGTCCTCATTTTTAGGGGACTGGGAGAGGGAAAGTGTGGCCAAGTGGGCCCAATTCAACCTGCCATTCCGGCCTAGAGAAACCAGAGAAGGTGTGACGGGAGTGGGAGCAGCCAAAGAAGACAGTGAGGAGCAAGATGCCACCGAGGACGAGCAAACAGATGTAGCCACAGCATTGGTGGACACCACTTCACTCTCCATGTTGCCATCGGCCACCGGGTCTCCAGAGCCTGAGCTCTGGAGGTCAGGGAAGGTGGAATGGCAAGCACTTACCAGCTCCTTCACTCCGAGCCTTTCCGCCAGCTCATAAAGTACACCCACATCTATCAAGTCCGTAAAAATTTCACCAGTGTAGATGAACGTCAAAACCTTCTCAAAATTGGTGGAAGAGACAAAGTCCAAAGATAAGGTGGTGGGAATGCCATCCTGGTTGTGGGAACCTCTGGAGAAGAGGCTCTTAAAGTGTGTGCAAGCGCACACCAGCACTGCGCGATGAGCGGGGAAGGTTCGCCCACCAACCTGAAGGAAAACGTCACACAGGAGGCGAGACAGGCGGCAGCGATTGAGCTCAGAAAGGAGATGGGCCGCATGGCCAGAGCCCTGCAGCCGGATCCGCATGCCTGGCGATTCTGAAAAAAGCCAGGAATTGGACTAAAAGACAGAAGAGAAGACGTGAATCAAAACATGGTTATAACATCTGATTTGTATACATTTAAGATGAATTTCATATAGTCCTATTGTACTTTTTACATTCTATGTTTTGCTGTGTTCATGTCCTGTCAGAATTATTGTAATTCCAAGACGATACTTCAGAGATTCAACTCCGAGCTGTTCACGTCATCGGACTGAGAAAACATTTGTTTTTATGGCATTACTCATAACGCCAAAACGGATGCTTGTGTGGCTTTGTTGTTGATAAAAGCAACTATTTAATCACTAAATTAATGCTGTGTTCACATCATGTCGGATTATTGTACAGTAATTACGAGATGGCAATTCGGAGATTCTGGCAACACTCATGATGTGAAATCAGCTGTGAAACATTTAGCCTATCGCTACATTAATTCACTTCTATATGTTCTAGCTACATTTTTAAGATAAAAGACTGCACTCCAGGGAACAATGGTATATGCGACAGAAATGTGTTATCTATTACCTTTAACTATTAAGGCCAAAGCCATATTGGTTCTTTTTACATGACGTCCCAGTTGTCATGTCAGAGCTTTCATAGAATTCCTAGATTACTACTTGTAATTACGAGGTTGACAAAGACGTGAATGGTTTTTACAAGTTCTAATGTCGTAATTCCGGTAATTCTGACTTGACGTTAACGCACCTGCTTGCACCTGTAAACAGTTTGGCTAATAAACTATACTGGAGGCCGTTCACACCGAACAAGTTTTTGCATGGTTTTTCTATGTAAAAATGCACAATATGGACGTCTTTGAACACTGCATTGCATCTGTTTTTTCAGTGCAAAAGAGTCAGGATTTTTAGATATCGTGTCAAATTACACGACAACTGTTAAAACCACATCTCAAGAAACCAGCAGTTCTATGTGTTGTGCTGCGCCTAGCTTTATTTAGCACAAGAATGTGTTAGGTCTGAATGACCCTTTTAACTTGGCAGAAAAATGGTTTATTCTGATAATTATCAGTATAAAATGTAACTTAATTGGTGTCTTGTACTATGTTGATGTTGCCACTGATTTATACAAGCAATAAGCCATGAGAGACCGTGCATTACAGTGATTTTACCATGGTTAAGGGGGCTTTAGGTACTCCACTCTGCATCTTAAGAACACCCCTTCCTTGTGGTAAAATCAGTGTAACCTACAGCCTCTCTTGGCTAATTGCTGTAATACCACCATTCTGTTGAAGGGTTAGTTCACCCAAAACTGTATGGGTGTCATAGCTGCAAATGAAATAAACATGTTCAAACATCTGACATGGGGTTGTCTGTCCACAAAACACACCCTGCACCTCAAAACCACAAATGAAACATCTGATTTACAAAAACCTCAATGCATTTTCTCCTCCACAACAACAGGACATTACAGTGACTTTAACTGAAGTTCACATTTATCACTTGTTGTGTATAAAACATATTATTTATCAAGCTTCAACACAGTAGTGGTCACGAAATAACCATAAACATACACTTATGTTAATATATAAACAATTTAAAAAAATTATTACACCATACATTATAATACACAACAGTGTTCACAAACGACTCAAAACAACGGGTGTCCTAACAAAGACAGCACAGAACACACTAAATTAGACTACAATAGTAGTCCTCTTTACTCAACGTAAATTTAGGCCTACGATAAATATGTGCACTACACAATCAAGGGTGCAACCAAAATTTTCAACAATCCTAATTTTACTTAGAGCATCAGGTTAGCAGTAGCTAACTGGTTGCCATTGGATGCCATTAGCATGTCCGCCTAACTAGCACATTAACACCATATCTACAAATTAATCGCAGTGCCCGGCTAAGTAGTACACTTAAACCGCGTAAGTAGTAGTAACACACACAAAAAATGTTTGTTTACCCATAGAGTGCTGCTGGTTTTCGACAGATAACGGACAAACCCTCTCGGATCCTGTTAGCCCAGTCTGTCGTCCATGCACATAGGAGACACGGGCGGCGTCACAAAACTCATCGAGCTGCCTACCTAGACATTATATTGAGGCCTCTTAGGCGTCGGTAGCATTTTTAAATAGTCTGTCTAACTGTCTGTCTGTCTATCTGCCTGTCTGGTTGTCTGTCTCTCTGTCTCTTTTCTATCTATCTGTCTGTCTGTCTATTTATCTCTTTCTATTTGTTCTGTCTGTCTATCTGTCTGTTTCCCTGTCTGTCTGTCTATCTGTCTGTCTGTCTGTCTCTTTCTATTTGTTCTGTCTGTCTACTTGTCTGTCTGTCTGTCTCTATCTATTCTGTCTGTCTATCTGTTTGTCTGTTTCTCAACTATCTACCTGTCTGTCTGTCTGTCTGTCTGTCTGTTTGCCTGTCTGTCTATCTATACATCTAACTGTCTGTCTGTCTATATGTCTGTCTGTCTGTTTTCCGTCTGTCTATCTATACATCAGTCTATCTATCTATCTATCTATCTATCTATCTATCTATCTATCTGTCTGTCTATCTATCTATCTATCTATCTATCTATTCTGTCTGTCTATCTGTCTGTCTGTTTTCCTGTCTGTCTATCTGTCTATCTATTTCTATTTGTTCTGTCTGTCTGTCTATATCTATCTATCTAGCTAGCTAGCTATTTGTTCTTTCTGCCTGTCTATCTGTCTGTCTGTTTGCCTGTCTGTCTGTCTATCTATCTATCAGTCTGTCTGTCAACTATCTGTCTGTCTGTCTGTTTGTCTATCTATCTATCTATTTGTTCTGTCTGCCTGTCTATCTATCTGTCTGTCTGTTTGCCTGTCTGTCTGTCTATCTATCTATCAGTCTGTGTCAACTATCTATCTATCTATCTATCTATCTATCTATCTACAGTGGTGTGAAAAAGTGTTTGCTCCCTTCCTGATTTCTTATTTTTTTTGCATGTTTGTCACACTTAAATGTTTCAGATCATCAAACAAGTTTAAATATTAGTCAAAGATAACACAAGTAAACACAAAATGCAGTTTTTAAATGAAGGTTGTTATTAAGGGAAAACAAAATCCAAACGTACATGGCCCTGTGTGAAAAAGTGTTTGCCCCACCTGTTAAAACATAACTGTGGTTTATCACACCTGAGTTCAATTTCTCTAGCCACACCCAGGCCTGATTACTGCCACACCTGTTCTCAATCAAGAAATCACTTAAATAGGACCTGCCTGACAACGTGAAGTAGACCAAAAGATCTCCAAAAGCTAGACATCATGCCGAGATCCAAAGAAATTCAGGAACAAATGAGAAAGAAAGTAATTGAGATCTATCAGTCTGGAAAAGGTTATAAGGCCATTTCTAAAGCTTTGGGACTCCAGAGAACCACAGTGAGAGCCATTATCCACAAATGGCGAAAACATGGAACAGTGGTGAACCTTCCCAGGAGTGGCCGGCCGACCAAAATTACCCCAAGAGCGCAGCGACGACTCATCCAAGAGGTCACAAAAGACCCCACAACAACATCCAAAGAACTGCAGGCCTCACTTGCCTCAGTTAAGGTCAGTGTTCATGACTCCACCATAAGAAAGAGACTGGGCAAAAATGGCCTGCATGGCAGAGTTCCAAGACGAAAACCACTGCTGAGCAAAAAGAACATTAAGGCTCGTCTCATTTTTGCCAGAAAACATCTTGATGATCCCCAAGACTTTTGGGAAAATACTCTGTGGACTGACGAGACAAAAGTTGAACTTTTTGGAAGGTGTGTGTCCCATTACATCTGGCGTAAAAGTAACACCGCATTTCAGAAAAAGAACGTCATACCAACAGTAAAATATGGTGGTGGTAGTGTGATGGTCTGGGGCTGTTTTGCTGCTTCAGGACCTGGAAGACTTGCTGTGATAAATGGAACCATGAATTCTGCTGTCTACCAAAAAATCCTGAAGGAGAATGTCCGGCCATCTGTTTGTGACCTCAAGCTGAAGCGAACTTGGGTTCTGCAGCAGGACAATGATCCAAAACACACCAGCAAGTCCACCTCTGAATGGCTGAAGAAAAACAAAATGAAGACTTTGGAGTGGCCTAGTCAAAGTCCTGACCTGAATCCTATTGAGATGCTGTGGCATGACCTTAAAAAGGCAGTTCATGCTCGAAAACCCTCCAATGTGGCTGAATTACAACAATTCTGCAAAGATGAGTGGGCCAAAATTCCTCCACAGCGCTGTAATAGACTCATTACAAGTTATCGCAAACGCTTGATTGCAGTTGTTGCTGCTAAGGGTGGCCCAACCAGTTATTAGGTTTAGGGGGCAATCACTTTTTCACACAGGGCCATGTAGGTTTGGATTTTGTTTTCCCTTAATAATAACAACCTTCATTTAAAAACTGCATTTTGTGTTTACTTGTGTTATCTTTGACTAATATTTAAACTTGTTTGATCTGAAACATTTAAGTGTGACAAACATGCAGAAAAATAAGAAATCAGGAAGGGGGCAAACACTTTTTCACACCACTGTATCTATCTATTTGTTCTTTCTGTCTATCTATAATTATTTTTTATATTTGCATTGGGAGGTGCTGTAATGCAGTGAGATCATTAAAAAAAAAAAAATGCCTTAGAGACACATAATATATGTATAATATGATCCATAAACTTTTGTATATATCTGATTCCTCATTTAAGATATATTATCATGCAATAAAGAAAACCTATTAAGTATCTAATGAATTGTTTTATATGCTCAGATGTTGAGTCAAAATATTGGTTAAAAACATGTACAGTTAATTGTAGTGCATGTAATACAAGCATAAATGAACAGAAACTAATTTATTTCTGCATATTCGGAAATTATAAGGCAATCATCCAAGCTCCTTAAAGATCTAGGTTGCTTACTTGTTGTGATCAGTCAAGTTATGTTGTGGTGAGAGAGAGAGAGAGAGAGAGTGATCTTTGAATGTGTGGGTCACTTCGACCTTTTTCTGTTACCTGGTTTTTATATTGGTTTTTATACAAGTTAGGCAAATTTCTATTTACAGTTTTTCCTCAGTCGCTTTGGTACATTTCTCGAATCATCCTTAACATTTGCAAACTAGTAAGTGCATTTCTCGAAACAATTCGTACAAACAGTGGATTACCTGCAAAAGCCTGTAACTTGCTCAAAATCCTTAGTTCATCTCTCTAAAGTAAATATGTCAATGAACATATCAGTCCTTGTGTCATTGTTCACAAACAAGATAGTCAAAATGCTTAGCCATGTTGTCGATATAACCTCTCAGTATTTCCTGATGTAGACTATGGCTACGGTTTTGATGACAGTGATTGAAAATGCACAAGGCTGCACTTTTTCTGTATGGCATATATCAATTTCAACAGTACAAAGTAACACGTTACTGTATGTGGGATATTGATTGCAAGCGATTGGACAGGATTCACATTTACGCTTTTACTGTTGGTCTGTCAACAAATTACAGTACAATGTCACTGCGATACAGAAAAGAAAAATACGATGCATTCATGAGATGCACCTCTGAGCTATTTTAGAGAACTGGCTGATCACTGGTTGATCTAACGCTTGACACATTCCCCTACATTAGCGAAAGTCAAGATTCACATGAGAGCAATTAATCAATTCAGGACACATTTACAAAAAAAGTCTAATAGATATGTATAGAAAATATGCTTGACAGATTATGACAACTGGTTCAACCATTTTGCATTTAATGACTTATGCAATGAACTAATGCCTAGATGTTTTGGGGGGTAAGACTATTCAACAGAGAACCAGTATAATATATTTTGATCAACAAGACATAAGCAATTGATAATGTAGGAAACAGCAGACAATTGTACATAATCAATTGCATGAATGTACCAAAGCATTGGCAGTTTGTTCAAATTGCTTTTATGATATGCACAAGTGACTAGATGATGTGGAGGCTGAACAAGTAGTTTTGAGAATTTCATTTGCGATCTGAGAAATGTACAAAAGTGACTGAGAAAAACTGTAATCCATGCAGCTGAATTGTCTGAAATCAAACAGGTCTTCAAAGAAAGTGAACCTTTAAGGCATAATAATGTAAAAAAAATAAAAATAAAAAAGCTTGGGTCATTGTTTGATCATAAAATTAACAAGTAGCAACAAAAGAGGTTTGGAGATCAGAGTTTATTGTCTATAGTATTTAAAAATGATGCACAATGACAAATACTATTTCTTCTGGATATAAACATGATATTACATTACATTACCCCCAGCCATGATGTCTATTTTAAAGAACAATGGAAATGACAGTCATAACTGTAAATACATTCCCTCAGATTGCTTTGGGAAACTCTCAAGCTACATTTGACCTTGTAATGCATCTATTTTGCATGATAATCAGAATATTATAAATAATATTGCTTTATAGTTGTTAAAACAGTTTCCATATTTTTTAAAAAGGCATTTTTGTAGCTATCATTCTAAGCTTGTTCTGGTATGGACAATTAAGAGTTTTTCCATCTTTTTTTATTTATCACTTTCTGAGGAATCCGCAAGGATATATGTATATAAATACAGCGTTTTTGGAGATATCCTGGGACAGAAATTCACAGACGCACAGAACACACAACCCCATATGAAGGAATAAAAATGGCCCCGTTTTTGTCAAAGAGCAGGAATGTTCATATGATCATGAATGTTCATGGGTTACGAGACCATCCGCCTGGAACTAACACGTCCGATGCTTGTGATGCTACTTTTGCGGGACAGAACGGGTGTAGGGGAAGTGGGAGAGATCTCATTTGGGCAGCCGTGTTGCAGAAGAATTTCAGCACACTCCTTGCTCCCGGCTTGGCGTGCCAACGTCAGAGCAGTTCTGCCCTGTGGGTCCTTTGATTTCACATCACTACCGTACTGTTGAGAGAGAGTGAGAGCAAAATTAAACAAATAATTAACCCGTTAAAAATGCACAACAATATGTAACTGAAACTGAACATTTCGGTTGTGGGCTCAACTCATGTTGAGATGCTTGCAGCTGAAGACATTAATGACTGTGGAATGAATCTTTTTTGTAGTGACTAAAGAGCAAAGTACAGCCTCACCCAGACCAGCAGCTGTGTCATGACCACGTCCCCCAGCTGGCAGGCCGCATGTAATGCGCTGTGATGCTGCTGTACCGCTCCTTCAGGTGGGACGTTGATCACTTCCTTGTTACTGTGTGAAAGCAGCAGCAGAAGTCTTGGAAGGTCCCGATCAATTACTGCTCTGAGCAGCCAAGTTGACATTGAGTCCTCTGAACACTGAGCGGGCAAGGGCGACACAAATGCCCGCTGTTCGTATTTGGCACGGATCCAAGACTCCCTCTGCTCTCTAAGACAAACACAAAGCAAAGGCCAAATTATTACTGTAGTGGATAACCACATTAACCAAGATCTGTTTACACCTGTGACATCATGGGGCTGAAGCGTTGTTACCTTTTAATTTTTATGATAACACTGCAAAATCACATTCCTAATCAGTATCTTTGTCAAATGTTCCGGCACAAATATCTAAACATCCTTAAAACAAGATGAATTTAAGATGGACTTTAATAAAATAGCTTTTTTTTTAACTGGCAATTTAAATTTTTTCACTATTAAGCCTTAAAACCTATTTTATTTAATTTTAGATTAGTTGTACTGTTTCAAATTTTTAACAGCCATTTTTGCAGTGTATTCTATTATAACATTGTCTGTTGCATATATTTCATATTGCACCAACAGCATAAACCATTATTTTCAATTTTATGCTAAATCTTTATAAGTATTTTATGTTTATAATATTTTAAAATATTTTGATAAATATTGTATGTTATTTAATTTATTTATTTTAATTTATTTGAATAATTTCTCATTTTAATAGCCATTTTTGCAGTGTTTTCTATTTCTTTAAGTTTAACATTGTCTGTTGCATATTTTTCATATTGCATGTTGTTTTATATAAAAAACACCAACAGCATAAACCATTATTTTCAATTTTATTCTAAACCTTTATAAGTATTTTATATTTATAATTTTTATTATTATTTTTATAAATATTGTATTTTATTTAATTTATTTATTTTTATTTGAATAATTTCTCATTTTAACAGCCATTTTTGTAGTGTATGCTATTTCTTCAAGTTTAAAATAAAAATCAGCAGTATAACCCATCATTTTCTATATTTTTATGTATTTATTTATAGATAAATATTTTATATTTATAATATTTACAATATTGTAAAATATTTAAAATATTTTCTATTTTATTTCAATGTATTTATTAATAAGCATTTTATAT
Source organism: Myxocyprinus asiaticus (assembly GCF_019703515.2). Lineage (NCBI taxonomy): Eukaryota > Metazoa > Chordata > Actinopteri > Cypriniformes > Catostomidae > Myxocyprinus > Myxocyprinus asiaticus. Next base: position 11,213,036 of record NC_059372.1, on the reverse strand, counting down.
TTATATTAAGATTTTTTTTATAAATATTGTATTTTATTTTATTTATTTATTTTTTATTTTTTTACTTAATTTCGAATTTTAACAGCCATTTTTGTAGTGTACACATTTTTTTTTAAGTTTAACTTTGTATGTTGCATATATTTCATACTGCATGTTGTTTTACATAAACATCAAAATTATAACCCATAATTTTCTATTTTATATCATTTTATTTATTTACAGATAAATAGTTTATTTTTAGAATGTTTAAAATATTTTTAATTAAAATATATTTTTTAAAATTTTGTATTTCATTTATTTTATTTTTATTTGTTTATTTCTATATTTTAACAGCCATTTTTGTAGTGTACGCTGTTTCTTTAAGTTTAACTTTGTATGTTGCAAATATTCCACATTGCCTGTTGTTTTATATAAACAACATCAACAGCATTCTTTTCAAGTTTATTTAAAAATTCATAATATTATTATTTATTTGATTTCTTTAAGCAGCCATTTTACACAGTGTACGCTTCTTTGAGTTTATATGTTTTATAATCATTTCTCTCTCCACCTAAGATATACAAGAAATATACAAGATATATTTCAGTCACTTTGTTACCCTGAAATTCAAATTCAGTCAGACTGGTAATACAGTATATACTCTATATGGACATTTTTAACATCTGTTGATCAATGAATAGTTGCTTTGTTTACAGTCAATAATTAATCAAATTAATGTTATACAAAAATGAATTACTGTAATACAAATTTACAGGACCATTAAACAGTAATGACAATTGTTCTCAAAGCCAGCTTACCTTGTTGCTTCAGGTGTCAACTTTTGGCATCCTTGTGTACAGGCCTCCCAAATACTGTTGGCCATATGGTTCCCAATAGCAGTAAGCACTTTTGTGAGCTCCCTGGGCCAGTCATCCAGGTCCAGCGAGCGGACACGGGACAGGTGGGTTCCCAGGTTCCGGTGTATACCCGAACACTCGATGCAGATCAGTGCCCCAAGATTGAGACTCGCCCATGTTGGATCTAAAGAAAAAGATTTCTCCTTAAATATTTATACCATAATGTTCATTACATTGGCATACAATCTACATATACTGGCAGTTGTTTAAATTTTGATTATAATATGTTATTTTGGGACAACACTTACTTGGTGCTTCACAGTCCACACAGAGGTCGTTCCCTTTGGCATTACGAATGGCCTGCAGGGCAACAGCATCGCTTTGACTGCTCCTTCGAGCCTGAGAGTTAAAAATTGAGATCGGTATTTTGTAACAATATAGTGTGAACTGTTTATTTGTATAGTGCTGAAAGTTATATTAAATTATATGGGACAATTTATGTAAGAATGTATTCTCACAAATTTGTTCTGCCCGTGTTTCATGTATATTTCCAGCCTCACCTTATTTCTGCTCTCACAGCTCTGTAGACTAGCAAGGATCTGGCTTTCAATGGCCTGAACCCAGGCATCTCTGTCCTCTTGACTCTGGGCTTCAAAGTGCCAGCTCTGTCCTGTACTCGTTATGACGATGAAGTCTGCACTCTCCTCTTCTGCTGGCCGAGAGCAACAATTATTTACACCAGAGGAAGTGATCAATAAAAACACCCATTGTGTCCTCTGCCTATTGTATCAGTCTCAGTATAATTATGTGTTTGAGACAGAGAACACAGACAGGAACACTCACATCCATTTGCTCTAATCTAATAATGTGACCAGAGATGGACATTGACACGTACCGCAGAAAACAAGACATAGGCTTTGTATGGAATTGCATACTAGCATACTACTCTTACTATTGCTGCAGTATATAATATTCCAGCTGAAAAAAAAAAAAAAAACAGCTGATTTTAGAGAGGTTTTGGGCCCTTTCCAGCTGGCTGGGCTGGGAGACCTGCCTAAACCAGCTTAGACCAGTAAAGAAGCTTAGGCTGGTTTAAGCTGTTTATTTCAACTAGGCAGCATGCACATTATCTGTAAGCATAGAATACCCAAATAACCTGCTACATTTGCTAAAATGTCACAACAATGTACTGTAGCATACTACTGTTTGAAACATTCATCGTGGAATAATGCCTACTGATTCACTTACTATTTTGTAAAAATAATAGGCATTGTACTGTACATATTGCGCAGTATTCCACTCTGTACACGGTAAGCTAGTATTGCATTCCTAACTAGTGTTTTCATTAGGGATGTCGGGATACCACTTTTTTTAAGAACGAGTACTAGGGGGGTCCTGGGTAGTTCAAATCCAGGGTGTGCTGAGTGACTCCAGCCAGGTCTCCTAAGCAACCAAATTGGCCCGGTTGCTAGGGAGGTTAGAGTCACATGGGGTAACCTCCTCATGGTCACAATTAAGTGGTTTTCGCTCTCAGTGGGGCGCGGAGAGTAGCATGAGCCTCCACATGCTGTGAGTCTCCACGGTGTCATGCACAGCAAGCCACATGATAAGATGCGCGGATTGACGGTCTCAGAAGCGAAGGCAACTGAGATTTGTCCTCCGCCACCCGGATTGAGGTGAGTAACCATGCCACCATGAGGACCTAGTAAATAGTGGGAATTGGGCATTCCAAAATTGGGGAGAAAAGAACGAGTACGAGTACCAATACTTCATTTTTGGTACATTTACGATACCGAGTCCAATATCTGTTTGTTAAAAAACTCCATATCAAGAGTTTATTTACATTTTATCATCAAAATGGTATTTAAATAAATGAATTCATTAAAACTTTAATCAAATGAAAATATAACAATCAATTTTCAACATAATATTGTATTTTCTTTCAAAATCAAATTAAGTGCTTTTATACAAAACCTCACAGCACAATCCAAAATACAACAGTGGAGTTATATTTTGTCAAATAAACTGCTGCATAACAGAGCATCACAGATGTGAGATCTGTGATGTTACTATTGATTTATTGTTATTATTATTATTATTATTAGTAGTAGTAGTAGTAATACAGTGAATAGTACATAACTATACAGTAGTGATATATTTCTGTCATACTTTTTTCATTTTAATTGTGCTTTTATTTAGATGGAGCTTTTATTTTGAAGTGTGTCTGTGTTAAGACAGCAGCTTTAGTACCATACAGTTCGCCACCCATGGTTTGGGAAGCATTGGTGGTCAGTTCACCTCAAGTTTAATGACACATTTAGAGCACAAGTTTTGGTCAAGAAAACAAAGCGTCAAACAGACAGGCACAGTTACAACCTCCACTATTGCACCTGAATTGATCTGTAGACAGTTCTGCACGCATTGTGTGTAGTTGAAAATGGCAAGTGGAGAAAACAAGCAGCTGATAGAGAAGCCCCCTGCATTATTCAGGTCTCCTGTCTGGAAACATTTTCTTTTTGCAGTCAGTTACAACAGTGATGGTCATATTTTTTTTACAAAACAAGCACTGTTTGCAGACATCTCTCGACGCGAGTGCTGTATACTCGTAATATATGTCAATAATGCGCATGAGGGTTTATTTAAAACGTGTACACAAGTTCTTCCTGTTTCCTCGCACGGTTGTAATCTATCACGAGCGTCAAAAATGCACTTTGATTAATGGCATTAAGATGCCGTTATAGTAATACATTGATGCATGATTAATCTTTTACGCCACCATAACCCCCAGGGAAAGAGCCGCAGGTGAGGCGAAACTGCACACTCTCCCTTCCGTTTTTAAGCAGGCATTAAGTGTTAATTCAGACAGCCATGGAACAATAACTAAAGCATTTGGGTGTTCATGTATGATTTCCACGTATGATTAAAATACTCGAGCAGCATTATCACAACATCACTTCTCGTATGCATTTTAATAGCAAGGTTATTCCTTTTACAGTGATGTACAGCTTCCGAATATTGAATATATGTTGAGATGAGTTTAAAGTTGAGTTGAGACGCGTATTAGTGCAGGTATTAATTTAAAATGTTGATTTAGTAATTAGAGAAAATGTTATTTTTTTACATTTTTTTTTTAAGGACCCTGACAAAAATGTATCATGGTTTTACTATAGTAATATTGTAGTAACCATGACTGCTGTCACCATGGTTTTCTGAGCAGAAATCATGGTTTTGATACAATTAACCATAGTTTTATAACAGTAATACTGTAGTTTCTATATAGTAACCATGATTTTATTATATATTGTAACCATGTTTATATTGAGGTTACTATGATTTTACTACAAATGCCATGATTAAACTATGGTTACTGTTGTAAAACAATGATTGTTTTTCAAGGACAAACCTGTTGAAGTGTTTACCAAATAGATTATTCTTTGAATTTGGCAGTAATATTTTTTTTCTGAGCAAAGCAAATACCGAACCGTACCGAAACCGTGACCCTAAAACCGTGATACAAACAGGACCGTGAGAAATTCAAACCGTTACACCCCTAGAGACCTCAAAGGCTGCTATTTAATTAAAAAAAGACAAACAGAACCCGCGATGCTCATTATGCTCTTTTCCATGTTTGAGCCAAGGAGGAGCTTTAAAAGGTACGTGCAGTGTCTCCACACATTCACAAGTGCTCACATTAGAAGTGCGCCGCACATGCAAATCATATATGTATCTCATTAAATCACAGCTTTTGTGGTTAGATAATCTCAATAGGACATACTGTGATTTTCATTTGTGTGCTGAATGTTTATGTAATGACATTCGTATGTCAGATGATATCAGTTTTTAATATTGGAGCATTTTTACGATCACGAGTACGAGTACATGAGCGCAGTATCGGACATCCCAAGTTGTCATGATACCAAAATCAGTAGTCTGTACCGATACCAGTGATATTTCACGGCTCTCCATACCAATTTGGATACCACAGCAAAAAAATGCTAATATGGTAATGTGCCATTGAAAACACTCCTTTAGACTATTTTAAGTTAAATTTCAATCTAAATAATAAATGAAAAGAAATGCATGTTTCCTTCAAGTGTTTCTTAATTAAGTATGCATTGCATAAGTGTTTTTAAGTAGGGCACTACTGATTGTTTTTTTTATTTTTTTCCCAAATCCTTTTTTCCTCTTTTTATTTGTTTTAATTATTTTTTACAGAATTCCGTTTTAAATGTGTCTAATCAAATTAATTCTTAAAACTTTTAAAAACTTGTAACTTTTCAGTTAAAAAAATAACAATTACTTTTCAACATACTATTGTATTTTTTAACAAACATTTATTCAGTACAACAGTACTCTTGCTTGTGGTATATTGCTTAATTTTTATTATTATTATTTATGAATCATTATTTATAATTATTATTAATATTGCTACGGTGAATAATTACATTTTACTATACAGTTGTAATATATTTCTGTTGCAATTTCTTCAATTTCAGGCGTCTAGCTTTTATTTTGAATCAGGCTTTTATTTTGATGTGAGCATTTATTTTGAAATGTGGTTTTAACGGAAGCTTCACTTTCTTCTTCTTATAGATAAACAGTTCGCTGCATGGCCCAGTGTGATCGTTAAAGCGCAAATGTTGTGATTTAACTAAACAAATATATAGTCTGCATGTGCTGCACACTTCACAGGGGATTAATGCTCAGTTTTGTCATCTCATACAATGCAAATGATTCTCAATGTCTGTGGAGTTTCCAGTGAATGAGTGGTCTGCTTCACATATTCATTTAAAGCAAGCAGCTTATGCAAACTAAGATTGCAGCCTTTCGTGATGAAAGTTTAATAATCACACTAGGACATATCACGATTTTAATTTGATTAATTGTGCATTTCAGATTAAAAGGAGTAACAGAGCACATTTGAAAGCAGTCGTGTGTCAATCAGACAGCATGCAGGTTTTGGATTGAGTCTGTGCTCGGTACTACCGGTACTGAAGAAACACTGGTATCGTGACATCTTTTTTATTTTAGTACCGAAGTACCGGTACTTTTGACAACACTATTCCTAACACAGCCCGAATCAACTCAGCCACTCTTCATACAATCAGGTTACCTGTTTTGTTAATGTTTCTCAAGCTACCAAAGCTTTTTAATTTCCACATTTTGCGCTTGGCTTGCAGTGTATGAAATTAGTCCAGGGCAGCAGAGGAAAAGAAGAAAAGAAGGAAGAAAGAAAGAAGGGGGAGAGAAGTGAAAGAGATTGTAAGAGGACCTTAGAGAAAGCAATTAATCATCAGGTCAACAGTGGAATCACAAAGAAAAATAGTGAAAAATAACTCATCCCAATAATACATTTTATTGTTTCGCAGGTGAAATTGGATCAATATTACATCTGTTAATCTTTCATAAATCAGATGTCTTACCTTCTGCCTGCCCGGCTGCTGCGTCTCCTTTCAAGTTAATACTTCTGTTTCGTTTTTTCTTCTTCCTGTCAGTCATCGGAGAAGACGGGATGTGGGAAGGGGGACTTGTAGCACCCTCAACACTCAAGTCTTTTGAAATAATTCAAAACAGAGGCCAGAATTTAGTCAAAACATGTCTTGCATGAAATTTTGATTTGAATCCATAAAACTAGGAGGCACATTTTATCTGATGACATAATCTCACCAAAAATATGATTATAGAATAATTGAATTTCATTCATGTAAGATCTACTGTATATAGAATGTTTACGTACCCACACTCAGCCCTTTATTAGACACAGACGATGGGCAACGTTTCACCTTTTGGTCATTATGAAATGACAAACCAGTTCTGGAGGTCTCTTCTACAGTCAGTAGATTTGCTGTGAACAAACAGAAAATCACAAAAATGTTGAAAATTTGAGAAATGTTTCAATAGTTTCTAACTAAGAAAACTTAAAGGGATAGCTCACTCATAAAGGAAAAATTTCTCATCATTTATTCTGAAAGTTAAAGTGAAAGTGGAGATTTATAGTAAAAAAAAAAAAAAAAAAAGAATATATTGATATTGAAAATATTGATCTGTTTCTCACCCACACCTATCATATCGCTTCTAAAGATAAGGATTTAACCACTTGAGTCTTATAGATTACTTTTGTGCTGCCTTTATATGCTTTTTTGGACCTTTAAAATTTTGGTACCCATTCACTTGCATTGTGAGGACCATAAAAGCTGAGATATTCTTCTAAAAATCTTCATTTGTGTTCAGCAGAATAAAGAAAGTCATGCATATCTGGGATGGCAGGAGCGTGAGTCAGGGGCGGATTTAGACATTTTTTGATGGGGTGGCAAGAGGGTGGCCACAAAGTTAGTTCTAAATAAAAATAAACTAGGAAAACTGTGCTGCGAAACTCATGAATATTAATTATTTTATGCACAATAAAGATTCTTTTAAATCACCTATTTTGATAAACAGTCATTCTTAATGACTGATTCAAATGCTCAAATAGATATTTAACATAATATGGTAATTTCCTCTCTACATCTGCCATTATCAGTCTTGGGATTTTGTTAGTCAGTAGATGAATACATAGATCAGCACTTTGATCAAGAACATGACTGATTGATCTGTGTTTTGCAGAACTTTTTGCGTCTAGTTTTTAGAGGTTTTGGATTCAAATTCACCCAAATATAACTTTTTATTTTAATAAAACAAGATTGCATCTGTACGTCAGTTGATGGGTGTTACACTTTAAAAATAAAATGCAATAAAAGATGCGGAGAAACGAGAGTAGCGCAAACACAGACACATTTATTGGCAGTTCTGTATATGAAAAAACAGCGAACTCCGAAATTCAGACAGCGACAACCACAAACTCTCCGCACCAGCAGCGGGAATCTGCGCCGCTGAGTATTGGTGACGGAGATGGCACAGTTCACAAACACCCGTCTCCCATCACACAACCCAGCCATGAAACACTCAGTTTATATAGAGAGGAAACACAATGCACACCGGTGCTCCCCTGGATACCCCACACCTGAGAGCGATTAAGAGAGATAGAGAGAGAGATAAAGATAAAACACACGCTCTACATGCACACAAACAATACGGCCCAGAAGGCAATCACAATGGGGTTCATATTTCACTTTTTTATTTCCCGGAAAAGAGCGTGAGCTGCAGAAAAAACTACTGACACTAAACGACACTGATAACAGCCACAACGAACACTTATCATAAAATTCAAAATAACTCATTCCAGCACTGGATCGGCAATCAAAACATACACAGATCAGATGAAACAGAAACTCCTACCCAAAACTGGAAATGTTTCATCTGGATTATACACATACCTGATGAAAGCTATTTCTTCTTCTGCTCATTTTAACATGCATGCTTAAAGACACAAGCAGACAAGCATTTGCGCCAGCACAAGGCTCATTCAAACAAGGGGGATCAGTGCCTTGTAGAGGTAATAATAGAAAATCAGAGAAACAGCTTCTGGACAGTAGTGTAGTCTAGGGCATACACAGGCATATGCCGTAGGCCCACCTATCTTTCATAGGATTTTGGGTATGTCCACCTGAAATAAGTGATGATACGTATGAGTAGTCTTTTGAACCGGAACTCACAGTCAATTGTGTATATATACTGTGTATATATATATATATATATATATATATATATATACATATATATATATATATATACACATATATATATTTTTAAAGTGTACAGAGATTCTCTCTAAACGTGCACGGAGCTGTGGGAGCACAACTGATGACAACTCAGTCCGTCTGAGCTGATCCACCAATCAGAACGTTCATTTCAGACTCGATTGGATACTTGCTAACCAATCATATTTTCCGTTTCAGTAAGGGGCGGGACATTTCCAGCTTCTGATGCACAAGCATCCCTGGAGTAACCATAATTTGCACTGTAAATTTTTTACCCTGCAAAACGTAAATATATATATAATATACATTTAAATTTAACTTATGCAATTAAACTTTGTGAAAATACTGCATGTTATTGCACCCGTGCTAGTTTTTGATGCTCTTTTTTGTGACATTTACTGCTGTTTATGGTGCCTTTTTCCCATGATATCAAATAATTTCAATTTATATTTCTAAGTAGGAAAACAATTTCACTATACACAGAAAAGTACATAATAGTACACAAATAAAACAAATAACCATTCATTTTTATGTAGGCTATACAGTATATGGTAATAGAAGATAACGTGTTAATATGAACATTACTACACTCATATTAGCTACAATACTTAACAGTATTAACAATTTTAAAAGTAGCCTAATAAAAGGAACATTAATGACACGTATTAATTTAAATACATATTTAACATCAGGTCACCATACCATGGTTCTTAGTAGTGTACTCTACACCATGCCAGCAAGAAACTTACCCTAATATACATTTTGTACGTTTATGTGGGACTATAATTACAACAGTCCCAATTTTACATACAGTATGTACTGTATATAAATGTAAATTAATTTTAGAGACCGGGTGCATGTGTTTTTCAAAATTCACAGTGTGACCACCTCTTCAGACACTACTACAGCACTGCTTCTTGAGTAAATTCACTCTAAAATAACAACATATCTAAAGGTGACATTTCTTATTTCTTATAATTGTTGTTAATAAGTCATTAAAAAATAGTTAACCATGGTTTTCCTAAAGTTATATTGTAGTAACCATGTTTTTATTGGGGGCTGAAACCATGGTTTTACTACAGTAATATTGTAGTAGTAACCATGGTTAACTGTGTGGTAACTATGGTTTAACTAAATCCCATGGTTAAACTATAGTTACTGTAGTGAAACCATAATTAATTTTTGGAAGGGTAAGCATAAAAAAATAATGACTTGAATTATGACTAAAAAAAATTTTTAAATGACCCATTTTATCCCAAGAAAATCAATTTAAAAGAAGTATCATATTGTTATCGTTGGGTGCCACTGTATTCAATCACACGATCAGTCTGTGTAGTCATTTGTGCGTGTCCGATGAGAGTTGAGGCAGTTCGACATAATAAACCCCTGCACAATGTCAACATCTTACATTTACATTTTATACATTTGTATACTTATACTGGGTGGCAGATGGGGTGGCAATGCATTTTCTTAGGGTGGCATTTGCCACCATTTGCCACTCCGGTAGATCCGCCCCTGGGGTGAGTAAATGATGAGACAATTTTCCGAGTGAACTATTCCTTAAATAAAACCTATGTTTTCACTTACATGAGGTGCCCCCTTCAGATGGCTGCTTGTCTTTGCTAAGTCCATTAACCCCGGGCATATGAACAAGAGTAGGACCAGGGGACGGACCACCAGGAGTAGCTGCCCGATGAAGACGTTTTCCTGGCACCTTTACTGTTACTCGCAATAAATCCATCTCTTTTCCTTGAGCATTCTGCAAATACTCCTGTAATCACATAATTATATACAGAATATACAAATTACAATCAGACCCGACTCATGAAGAGCTCTTTTGTTTTTCCTAATCTTCTATGGTTAAGGCAGAAACAGCAGTACATTCAAGCTTTTCATATTGAAAGGTTTTGGAAATATCTTCTAATCTTGCAAATTCATCGAATGCACAAATGCGCTGATGAAAACAGTGTATATTTGATAAAAGTGATACTTACATTTAAATTCGAATGATACGTCAGCATGCCGCTGTTTGACAGTGTAACATATTTTTTTTTCCATTCCTTGTTTAAAGAGCGTTCACTACGTTTCCACAAAGTCCCCTAATGAAGCAAAACAAATAAAAAATGCATGGTATGATTTATTTAAATGTAAAGTGACAACAAATAGTTTTTGGACTGTAAAGACACACTTAAAAATGTCTTTGCATTATATAACAAAATATCAAACCACATGGCTTTTATTTAAAATAAATATAGCAGAAAATACAGTAGCCCAGAAGTGCACAACACAACTAAATTACACTGTAAAAAACTGCTGTAAATTTATGGCCAGATTCCTACAGCAATCTACTGTGATTCTTAAATACAGTAGTTTGCTGTTAAAAATGTTGCATTCTGGGAGATCAAGAGCAGGCTCACTGTGAAGTGACTAGTTTTATGGTAAATAGCTGTTCTATGCAAGGCATTTGGGGAAAATGTACATTTAAAATGGTGATATCATCTTGGTGAAAGCTATAGTGACATTTTGAAACGTATATTTTAACACCCCCACCCCCCATGAAAATGTTAGTTTGTGGCACATGGTTAGTGTTCATAATGTTTCTGACCAACACCTCTGTTCTTTATCATCTCACATCAGCCTTCACTTGTCTGTCTAATGAGAAGTCAAATAATAAAAAAATAAAAAAACATTTGAAGCAATGTACATATTAAATGTACAATTTTGCCAGGATTGAACAGTGTATGTTTTATAAAAAAAAAAATAAAAAAAATAAAAAAAAAATCTTATACCCATAAGCCTTTACGCTTGAATAAGGATGTATGCTTAGGCAATGCATTGCGGCTAAAAAAACTGTAAAAAAAAAAAAAAAAAAACGTACAAAAGTTTTTGTTCAGACTTAATAGAGATCTTAGTTTAATTAGTGTTGTTGTTTTTATATCAATAGTGTTTTGTTTGAAGTCACCATTATATGGTGATTAGTGTTCTTTGTTACACTGTGCTACTTGTAAGACAAAACCTAAGGTCAGACTGAATACCTGATCCTACCTTGCAAATGGCAATATATGTGGCAATAGTGATGCATTACACATAAAAACATAAAAGCAAAAACAGTGAAGGTTATTTCAGCAAAATGATATCAGCATACTGAGTGTTCAATGTTTTTGATGAACCTACAGCCTAACTAGAGTTATTATCAAGACATACAGAATACATACAAACATACAAAACGCAACGATGGTGACAATTAACAAACATACGTTTACGTAAAAAAGTAAAAGCTGAACATTAAAATACAAGTAACTTAGACTACAACAAAAACATTGTCAAAATTGTAAATAGTAAAAAATTGAAGTAATTTCTTCATGCCACAGTGCATGCTGGGAACATAGATGTTAATTTCAACAACAGTAGATAGTATGTACTTTGACAGCTATATGCTGCTAAATTACAGTTGTATAACTTATAAAAACAGTATCTAGCTGTTAATTTCAGCAACAGCAAGACACTGTTAATTTTACAGTAACATGCTGGCAACCCTGCTGCCAGTTCTTTACTGTTTTTTGACGAGAAAATCTTTAAGAGTGTAGCAAAGCAAACAAAACTGGAATACACAATGAAAATAAATTAAAACACAATAACATTAAGCTCCAAAACAACAAAAATAAACTACAACACAATGAAATAAAGACACGACACAATTAAAATACTGTAAACCACAATACAATTAAATAAAGCCACAATACAACAGTAATTAAATATTAAATATCACAATAAAATTAAACTACAACACAATGGAAATAAACCACAACACAACAAAATGAAGCCACAAGACAACAGATATAAACCACAAAACAATCACATTAAGCTACAACACAATAGAAATAAACCACAACAAAATGAAATGTAGCCACAACACAATGGATATAAACCACAACACAATAAAATTAAGCTAAAACACAATGAAAATAAACCACAACACAATAAAATTAAGCTCTGATACAACGGAAATAAATAAAACACAACACAATAACATGAAGCTACAACACAATGGAAATAAGCCACAAAGAAATGAGACAACACAATGAAAATACTGTAAACCACAACACAATAAAATTAAGCTAGAACACAACAGAAATAAACCACAACACAAAGAAATAAAGCACAACGATAATACTGTAAACCACAAATAAAGTCATAATGAAGCTACAACACAATATTAATTAACCACGACACAATTAAATAAAGCCACAACACAACAGTAATTACCACAACACAATCAATTTAAACTACAACACAAAAATATTAAACCACAACACAATCAAATTAAGCTTCAACACAACAGTATAAAACCACAAAATAAAACAATTAAGCTACAACACAAAAGTATTAATCCACAAAACAATACTATTAAGCTACAACACACTGGAAATAAACCACAACTATAAGTTACAACATAACTGTTATAAACCACAACTATAAGTTACAACACAAAGGAAATAAACCACAACACAACTAAATGAAGCAACAACACAACAGATATAACCCACAACTATAAGCTACAACATAACTGTAATAAACCACAACTATAAGCTACAACATAACTGTTATAAACCACAACTATAAGTTACAACACAAAGGAAATAAACCACAACACAACTAAATGAAGCAACAACACAACAGATATAACCCACAACTATAAGCTACAACATAACTGTTATAAACCACAACTATAAGTTACAACACAACGGAAATAAACCACAACACAACTAAATGAAGCTACAACATAACCGTTATAAACCACAACTGTAAGTTACAACACAACGGAAATAAAACACAACACAACTAAATGAAGCTACAACATAACTGTTATAAACCACAACTATAAGCTACAGCATAACTGTTATAAACCACAACTATAAGCTACAACATAACTGTTATAAACCACAACTATAAGCTACAGCATAACTGTTATAAACCACAACTATAAGCTACAACATAACTGTTATAAACCACAACTATAAGCTACAGCATAACTGTTATAAACCACAACTATAAGCTATAACATAACTGTTATAAACCACAACTATAAGTTACAGCATAACTGTTATAAACCACAACTATAAGCTACAGCATAACTGTTATAAACCACAACTATAAGCTATAACATAACTGTTATAAACCACAACTATAAGTTACAGCATAACTGTTATAAACCACAACTATAAGCTACAACATAACTGTTATAAACCACAACTATAAGTTACAACACAACGGAAATAAACCACAACACAACTAAATGAAGCAACAACACAACAGATATAACCCACAACTATAAGCTACAACATAATGGTTATAAACCACAACTATAAGCTACAACACAATGGAAATAAACCACAACTATAAGCTACAACACAATGGTTATAAACCACAACACATCTAAATGAAGCTACAACACAACAGATACTGTATAAACCACAACTATAAGATACAACACAACAGATATAAACCACAACTATAAGTTACAACACAACGGAAATAAACCACAACACAACTAAATGAAGCAACAACACAACAGATATAACCCACAACTATAAGCTACAACATAATGGTTATAAACCACAACTATAAGCTACAACATAATGGTTACAAACCACAACTATAAGCTACAACACAATGGTTATAAACCACAACACATCTAAATGAAGCTACAACACAACAGATACTGTATAAACCACAACTATAAGATACAACACAACAGATATAAACCACAACTATAAGCTACAACACAATGGAAATAAACCACAACACAACTAAATTAAGCTACAACATAACGGTTATAAACCAAACTATAAGCTACAACATAACGGTTATAAACCACAACTATAAGCTACAACATAACGGTTATAAACCACAACTATAAGCTACAACATAACCGATATAAACCACAACTATAAGCTACAACATAATGGTTACAAACCACAACTATTAGCTACAACGTAATGGTTATAATCCACAACTATAAGCTACAACGGTTATAAACCACAAGTATAAGCTACAACATAACGGATATAAACCACAACTATAAGCTACAACATAATGGTTACAAACCACAACTATTAGCTACAACGTAATGGTTATAAACCATAACTATAAGCTACAACATAACGGATATAAACCACAACTATAAGCCACAACATAATGGATATAAACTACAACTATAAGCTACAACATAACGGTTGTAAACCACAACTATAAGCTACAACACAACGTATATAAACCACAACTATAAGCTACAACATAACGGTTGTAAACCACAACTATAAGCTACAACACAACGGATATAAACAACAACTATAAGCTACAACACAACGGATATAAACCACAACTAAGCAACAACACAACGGTTATAAACCACAACTATAAGCTACAAAATAACGGTTATAAACCACAACTATAAGCTACAACATAACGGATATAAACCACAACTATAAGCTACAACATAATGGATATAAACCACAACTATAAGCTACAACGGTTATAAACCACAACTATAAGCTACAACACAACGGAAATAAACCACAACTATAAGCTACAACATAAGGGATATAAACCACAACTATAAGCTACAACATAACGGTTATAAACCACAACTATAAGCTACAACGGTTATAATCCACAACTATAAGCTACAACATAAGGGATATAAACCACAACTATAAGCTACAACATAACGGTTATAAACCACAACTATAAGCTACAACGGTTATAAACCACAACTATAAGCTACAACACAACAGTTATAAACCACAACTATAAGCTACAACATAACGGATATAAACCACAACTATAAGCTACAACATAATGGATATAAACCACAACTATAAGCTACAACATAACGGAAATAAACCACAACTATAAGCTACAACATAACGGATATAAACCACAACTATAAGCTACAACATAACGAATATAAACCACAACTATAAGCTACAACAGTTATAAACCACAACTATAAGCTACAACATAACGGATATAAACCACAACTATAAGCTACAACATAATGGATATAAACCACAACTATAAGCTACAACAGTTATAAACCAAAACTATAAGCTACAACATAACGGTTATAAACCACAACTATAAGCTACAACAGTTATAAACCACAACTATTAACTACAACATAACGGTTATAATCCACAACTATAAGCTACAACATAACGGTTATAAACCACAACTATAAGCTACAACATAACGGATATAAACCACCTATACTATAAGCTGCAACATAATGGATATAAACCACAACTATAAGCTACAACACAACGGTTATAAACCACAACTATTAGTTACAACATAACGGATATAAACCACAACTATAAGCTACAACATAACGGTTATAAACCACAACTATAAGCTACAACACAACGGATATAAACCGCAACTATAAGCTACAACACAACGTATATAAACCACAACTAAGCTACAACACAACAGAAATAAACCACAACTATTAGCTACAACACAATGGATATAAACCACAACTATAAGCTACAGCATAACGGTTATAAACCACAACTATAAGCTACAGCATAACGGATATAAACTACAACTATAAGCTACAGCATAACGGATATAAACTACAACTATAAGCTACAGCATAACGGATATAAACCACAACTATAAGCTACAGCATAACGGATATAAATCACAACTATAAGTTACAACACAACAGATATAAACCACAACTATAAGTTACAACACAACGGAAATAAACCACAACACAATAGATATAAATCACAACAGAATACAATTAAGCTACAACCACTAATATATATATATATATATATATATATATATATATATATATATATATATATATATATATATATATATATAAACGGGATTGCTCATGACATCATATCAGTGAAGCCACTGCGCCACCATATTGCTATGCCCAAACGTTCCAATGTCCTTACTTACTTAATAGGAAATCATCTCATTTCAGTGAGTAAACATTAGTCATTCAATCACCAATTTTATATCTTAAATCAGCATGTACATCCCTACAATGCAAACGTCCTACACATGTAATTATTTATTTATTTAAAGTCGGGAATTTTTCCAGTTTCTTGAAAGCCCGAGCAAGTAATGTATATCTATATGAAACAGTATCCACCTCTAACAAACTTCATCAGTGAACAGATCAGAATTTAAACAAGTTCACTGAAACTGAGGTAAGATACAAACAGACATGTTCAGACTTATTTATTGTGATAATCCAAGTGTTTGTTCAGAGTTATTTGTTTTATGTTTTTATCAAAAAGTGCCTTGTTCTCGCAGTCACTTGAATAAGAGCGCGCGCAGGGCCGTAGCCAATGGGGTGAAAGGTGGTAACGATTCTAGGGGCCCAAAGGTCCAGGAGGCCCTCAACAAATTTGAAACCGTATTATTTTAAGAGAAAAGGGACCCAGAGCAATATATAGTCAGGGGGCCCAGAATTCTTTGCTACGGCCCTAAGTGTGCACTCTCTCTCTATCACACACGCAGCAGGCGCTGAGACTGTGGGAGTCAAGCAAAGCAAAGCTGGTTAAAATTAAACTGATACGGGTTCGACTGGAGGACAATGAATTAAACTGACTACAGAGAGCACTTCAATGTGAAAAAAGCAAATTCCGGGCATTTAAGGTGATTTAGAAATTCCAGTCTGACTTTTTTAAAGTCCCTTTCAGGGGTAAGGATGTATTGTCACCCTAAACAAGCAGATATTACAGCATTTCCTACTTCCCACTTCCTTTGGTGATCATTGTGCTGCACTGATAGGTGTATGCTCTGACATCGCGATCCGAATATATCTTCTCCCTTGTAACGAATATTATCCATAACAAGCAAATCAAACATTAAACATGATTGTCACTAGAGGGCAAAATGCAACTGTCTTATCTGCAGGTCGGAGATGGTGAAACGGGGGTGTTTTCTCCTGTCAGTCATTGATGCTCTATGAGAGGTTGGGCATACTAAGATGGCCGCTCAAACACTTCCGGTGGCTTCACCTTCTGCTGACAGTTTAAAATTGTGTCAGCGATCCAGTTCATTTATATATCAGTGGCTACAACACAACGGTATTAAACCACAACACAAATAAATGAATCCACAACATAACGGATATAAATCACAACACTATAAAATTAAGCTACAACACAACAGATATAAACCACAACATAATGGAAATAAATCACAACAAAATAAAATTAAGTTACAACACAATGGTATTAAACCACAACACTATAAAATTAAGCTACAACACAACAGATATAAACCACAACACAACAGAAATAAATCACAACAAAATAAAATTAAGCTAAAACACAACAGATATAAACCACAACACAACGGAAATAAATCACAACACAATAAAATTAAGCTACAACACAACAGATATAAACCACAACACAACGGAAATAAATCACAACAAAATAAAATTGAGCTACAACACAACAGATATAAACCACAACACAACAGAAATAAATCACAACACTATAAAATTAAGCTAAAACACAACAGAAATAAACCACAACACAACAGAAATAAATCACAATGCTATAAAATTAAGCTAAAACACAACAGATATAAACCACAACACAACAGAAATAAATCACAACACAATAAAATTAAGCTAAAACACAACAGAAATAAACCACAACACAACGGAATTAATTACAGCAAAAAAAAATTAAGCTACAACACAACGGTATCACTGATATGGGCGAAAGCTAAATCCAGATCATCAGTCCTGATTCTGCTGGACCTTTCTGCAGCCTTTGACACAGTCAACCATCAGATCTTACTCTCTACCCTCTCCTTGCTGGGCATCACAGGAACTGTTCTTGACTGGTTTAACTCCTATCTCTCAGGTAGTTCCTTCAAGGTAGCCTGGAGAGGTGAGGTATCCAAGCCATATCAGCTACTTACTGGGGTACCTCAGGGATCAGTGCTTGGGCCACTTCTCTTCTCTATATACACAACATCACTGGGACCCATCATTCAGGCACATGGTTTCTCTTACCACTGCTACGCTGATGACGCAACTCTACTTGTCTTTCCAGCCCAACGACACCACAGTGACTGCTCGAATTTCTGCCTGCCTGGCAGACATCTCGGCCTGGATGAAGGAGCACCACCTACAACTCAACCCAGCCAAGACCGAACTCTTTGTCTTTCCAGCCAACCCTGCTGTTGAATACAACATCACTGTGCAGCTGGGTGCAACTACAGTAACACCTTCCAAATCAGTCAGAAATCTAGGGGTAACCATCGACAACAGACTAAATTTCACAGACCACATCTCAAAGACCGCAAGATCATGTAGATTTACACTCTACAATATCAGGAAGATAAGACCCTTCCTCTCTGAACATGCCACAAACAACTGCATGTCCAGTCACTTGTCATAACTAGACTGGATTACTGTAACGCTCTCATTGCAGGCCTCCCTGCATGTGCAATTAGACCCCTGCAAATGATCCAGAATGCAGCAGCACGTCTGGTCTTTAATGAACCAAAGACAGCACATGTTACACCACTCCTTGTCTCTATCCACTGGCTGCTGGTTGATGCACGTATCAAATTCAAGGCTTTGATGCTGGCATACAGAACAGTCACTGGGTCTGCTCCAGCTTACCTAAAATCATTTATGCAGAGCTACGCGCCCACTAGAAGCCTGCGCTCGGCTAAGGAACGTCGCCTTGTTGTACCAACACAAAGAGGCACCAAAACACTTTCCCGGACTTTCAGCTTCATCATACCACGTTGGTGGAATGACCTTCCCAACTCCATCCGTGAAGCTGACTCACTCTCTGTCTTCAAAAAATGACTAAAAACACATCTTTTCCATGAGCACTTAACCAGTCATTAAAAAAATTGTTGTACTTTATTCTGTTTTAAATACTATTCTGATGCTAGTGAAACTTTGTAATACAACACTTTTCATACCACTGTCTCCTAAGATGATTCGCTTATGTTTTCCTCTTTTGTAAGTCACTTTGGATAAAAGCGTCTGCCAAATGAATAAATGTAAATGTAAATGGTATTAAACAACACTATATAATTAAGCTAAAACACAACAGAAATAAACCACAACACAATGGAAATAAATCACAACAAAATAAAATTAAGCTACAACACAACAGATATAAACCACAACACAAGGAAATAAATCACAACAAAATAAAATTAAGCTACAACACAATAGTATTAAACCACAACACTATAAAATTAAGCTAAAACACAACAGAAATAAACCACAACACAACGGAAATAAATCACAACACAACGGAAATAAATCACAACACAATAAAATTAAGCTACAACACAATGGTATTAAACCACAACACTATAAAATTAACAAAATAAATATTTTAAAAACATTGCATTTTAAGTGACCAGTTCTATGCAAATGGTGCCCTATGAAGGTGAGAACAGCATTCACCTTATCTCCTCAAATCAACCATGAGATCTTGCACATACCTGTTTGATAGGAGCTGATCGACTGCTCATGTCACCTCTGCTATCAGACCCTCTCTTCTCACAGTCACTCCCACGACGGTTCTAAAACAACAGATGCAATAGATAAAGTACAGATGAAAGGAACATGAAAACAGTTAAAGGAAGGAAGTCAGATGTGACTCATGAGATGAGGTGAGTATCCGAGTGACAAACAGAGTTCACAAAAAATGTGTTACTAAAGTTATGCTACAATAATATTTCTGGTTTGTTGTACTCTTAAACTATTAAAGGTGAAGTGTGAAATTTCTGTGCCACTAATGTCACCGAATGGAACTGCAAAAATTATTATTGTTTTAAACAGATTTCCCAAACACTCCCCTGGTCTTTCAATGGTTGGACGAACAGATAGTCCCACCCCAAACCAAGCCATTGATTCCTGTGTCCAGCTTATAGAGTATTTTTGGGATGGTCTTTATTAGTATATTAGGTAACAAAAGTTCCTATCAACCAATCAATCAATCCGGGAAATTACAACTGTAAAATTCCCTGACTCTCTAAGGTTTTTCATGGGAATTTGGGGGAATCGACCAACGAATGGCTCACTTATAGCCACCTCTGGATATTAAGTATTTTTAACATCGAATAAATTACACACATCACCTTTAGTTATAATCCTTCACATATTAGGCCAACTATATTCATATAAATATGAATCATACAGTCTCAAATTTTGCACACCCAGTTTCAAAGGTGTTAATAATCCAAATGGCATTATCTGGACACTCTTTGTACTGTGATCAAAAAACTAACCGCAAATAAAGATGTCCGGCGTCGGGGTGGATTTCGTTGCGAGCCCCCGTCTCCACCCACCCCACCCCGTATGTCTTTGTGACTTATGACAGGGGTAGAAGGCAAAGAGGAGGGATAATCGCTACTCTGAGCCCCATTACTGGCCTGAGAGAGGATGTTGACACATAGAGAGAAACAAGACAGAGGATGGGGAATGTTGAATGACAGACAAAATGATGAAGACAAAAACAATTTCACAATCAATGAAAATAATCAGCAGTCAGGGTGTAAAAATGTGTGATGCATAAGTCTGAAAATGAAATGTATGCATTGATTATAGAATTTAATAATCGATTATAATTACTATAATAATGTTGTTTTTAAATGTGCTCTACAAATAAAGGTTGACTTGACTAATACTGTAAACTATGTATTATCTATATTTTTAACCAAATATATATATATATATATATATATATATAATATTATATATTATAAACATATATATTATAAATAATAGAAATATAATTATTAATGTATTTTCAGTTGTAACATTCTGAATCATATCAAAATGCTCAAAGCTAATGGACAAAATCATGACAAATGTTTAGATTTCACATTATTTACTAAAGAATCATAATTTAATCAAATCATTGTCAGAGCAAATAGTTACACCCCTTCTCATACTTAATATTTCACAAGAAATATAATCATAAAAATCAGTAAGGGGGTGAATCTCTCAAAGAAATCAGCAATCATCACTGGTGCCCCCCAGGGATGTGTGCTCTCCCCACTACTCTTCTCCCTCTACACCAATGACTGCATCACCAAGGACCCCACTGTCAAGCTCCTGGAGTTCGCAGACGACACTACAGTCATCAGCCTCATCCAAGATGACGATGAGTCTGTATACAGAAGGGAGGTTGAGAGGCTGGCTCACTGGTGCAGTCAAAACAACCTGGAGCTGAACATGCTCAAAACGGTGGAGCTGATTGTGGACTTTAGGAGGAACACCACAACACTGACCCCCCTCACCATTCTAAGCAGCACTGTGGCAGCAGTGGAGTCATTCAGGTTCCTGGGCACTACCATCTCACAGGACCTGAAGTGGGAGACCCACATTGACTCCACTGTGAAAAAGGCCCAGCAGAGGTTGTACTTCCTTCATCAGTTGAGGAAGTTGAACCTGCCACAGGCGCTGCTGATACAGTTTTACTCAGCAGTCACTGAGTCTGTCCTCTGCACTTCAATAACTGTCTGGTTTGGTGCAGCTAAGAAATCGGACATCAGAAGACTACAAAGGACAGTTCGGACTGCTGAGAGGATTATTGGTTGCCCCCTGCCCCCCCTTCAAGAAGTGTACACTTCCAGAGTGAAGGGCTGGAAAAATCACTCTGGACCCCACTCACCCTGCCCACTACCTCTATGAACTGTTGCCTTCTGGCCGACACTTCAGAGCTCTGAGCACCAGAACCGTCAGGTACAAGAACAGTTTTTTCCCTCAGGCTACCCATCTCATGAACAGTTAAAACTGACCCACTGAGCAATAACTATGTGCAATACACAGCTTAGTCTATTTATATTCATCCAACATACCACACCTCTTCTGTCATACATTTCCTTGCTTCTGTATATAACCGATTTGTATTTGTATATTGTACATATATATAGTCTTATTGTGTATTTCTATATAAACTTATATTTTCTATTCACTTTTTATTTTTATTCTATTTTTTTATTCTTGTTGCTCTATTGTTTGTGCACTGTAAGCTTCTGTCACCAAGACAAACGCCTTGTATGTGTAAGCATACTTGGCAATAAAGCTGATTCTGATTCTGAAATGTCCAAGTTATTATAATCTAAAATCAAAAGAAAAAATAAGATAATCATATTTGCATTTAGACATTTCAGCCTATTTAGGACAAAGATTTTTTGCATTGTGAGAATTCAGAACAGTTTCTACTGATTGTATTATTACTGTAATTATCATTACTTATAATAATTATATATAATATTTTATATATATATATATATATATATATATATATATATATATATATATATATATATATATATATATATATAATTTTTATTTGGGGGGCAGGGGGTGGGTTTTCTATATAACTATAGAGACTATATATGACGTACATATTAGCAGTGTTTAATATTGACAGTTTTCATGAGATTCACACAAGTAGCATAAAGACTCATGAGCCTGATACCTGTCCGGGCCCTGACAATGGAGTCGAGGCCCCAGAGTGACTGGGGGAGTTTGGGAGTGATTTACAGGAGGCCAGAAGGGCGGCTTGCTTCTTGGCTGCAACAATCTTCTGGGTCACTAAAGAGGAAACAAGTTTGTTCAGTAAACACTGGCATCCTGTTTGGAGGTTATGTGCTATTTTTGCAACAATGTTTAGTGCCACTAACTTTCATTAAAAACTCTGTCCACATTGAGTCCGTACGTGGCACAGGTCTCATAGTAGGTACAACGGCGCACATCTATACAGAGCTGTTGCACTCTCTTGTCCTCAATCACACGGGCGTTAGTGCTACTAATCTTATCTGTAGAGAGTAAAATTGTTCATAGTTTTTACACAACAACATATTACTCAATAAAACATCCCTTTGGACGAATAAAGCTCTTACCTTGTGTTCCAACTGCTATAATGGGGATTTCTACTATGTTACGATGTGCGCTTAGCTCACTGTAATTCTTGTACAAGTCCTGAAAACTTGCTTCATTTTCCAGGCTAAAAACCAGGATGACACCATCAAGCCAGTTGCAGAACTGCATTCCAAAATTTGGGAAAAAGAAGCAGAGGAATGACATAGTGTTTAATATCGAAAACATTCAAATGTTCTCTTTGTTCTACCTTTTTTTTCTATTATGCAGGCCAAAGCATACTTTACACAAGTACACAAGTGCACAGGTTTCATGCTAAGCAAGCTCGATTTTATGCGTTGTTGCTTAATGTGTTCTGAAATGTGTCAGAATGCAATTCACAATGCAACAAAAGTATTGTGTTAAAAGTAGGGCTGTCAATTGATAAAATGTTTTAATCAAATTATTTACATGACATGCCGTTTGATTAATTGAATTAATCGCAATTAATCGCATAGATAAATATTTGCAGAGAAAGCCCCCCAAATAACAATAATTCAATATATAATGAATAAGTAATTATATTTTAATAATTATACATACTATATATTTTATAAACATAATTAAAATAATTAAAATGCATTACATTATTGAGGCAGACGAGTAAAGCATTGATAACACAATATAAAAAGTGGCTTTAGAAGGCAATATATTGTTTATAAATATATATTGTTTCCATTTTATTGAACATAAGCCTATCATTGGCCTACAGTCCACAGCAATCCATTTTGCAATTGAGTTCATAAATTTTTCTGAGATAGATTTATTATAAGGCTTTTCTAAGGATGTGTCAATATACACATATGCCTCAATTTGGGTGCCTTGCATCATAAACACAGCACTTTTAGGTCGTTAAAGTTAAACGTAGTTTGAAACTTGACAAACACATCTCGAGATCCCTGCATTTGGAATTGAGCTCCGTCCAGCTGTGTTTGAACACAAGAACATCTTGTGCTGTTGCTTGTGTCAAGCAAGCCTGAGTGTGGTTCGTTATACAGCTGGAGTGTCGCTTACTGTCCCCTGTTGAAAGCAAGTGGTACTTCAAGCTTGAATTGCTCCGATGGTATTACGGTCCGGGGACATGATTAATTGTGTTAATTGTGTAACTCATTATTATTTAATACAATTAATCGCACTGGATTAACGTGTTAAATCAACAGTCCTAGTTAAAAGTACAAGTAAATGTATTCTCAGCATTGCCACAAGGGGCACTATAGCTTCTACGGTTATTTATTTTCTTCTTTCAGGTCAATCACTGTCATGGCAGAGCAAAGTTACTGAGAAAGTTACTTAAATTGTCAACATACTTATACCTAGCTACCTGAATTACTTATCCAAAAGAGAAGTTTTTAATACGCATTACATAAGAAATATTTTCCTTTGTTTTAGACATTTTACTTGATGCGGTACTACAAGGGCAGAAACAGTGATTCCCAACCAGGGGTAAGCAGGTTCCAGACGGTACGTAAAAATAATTGAAATTTTGCTTTGTTTAACCAATCAAACAAAATGTATGACTTAAAAATAATTGCGATCTTCAACTGAATGATCCCAATATCCATTCTTAAAATCCCACAAACGATCTTTGAATTTATGTGAAGTTCAGCATCGAGATCCTTTCACTGCGTGTAGAGAGTAAAATTCTGTGGAATGTGCGTCCAAAGACGAGATCCACGCAATCCATTGTCATTGAATAATGTCTCTTTTAATATCCTTTCTGTTCTTTACAGTAAGTTGTTGATCAAAAACAAAAAATTAAAAATAAATTCTAATAAAGAAGCTGTGTGACTCCACTCTCTTTTTAATATGCAATGAACTGGTGAACTGCCAGTATTCTTAAAGAGACAGTGTCGTTTTAGCACTTGTTCTACATATCAATGTAACTACTTATTTAATAAATACAGTTATGCATGTAAACAATAAAAATATAACAATATATATTTATATATCAAAATGACCAAATTGCTGAAAAACAAATGATAAAATAAAATTTGTTAGATAAATTTATCGTAATGTACAATGTTATAAGGTCCCCTGTATAATTAACAGCATTAGCCGAGAGAGAATTTCTTTCTGTCACAGTCTGTCTCCCTCATATTCTTCAAGGACTCTTATTTTGAAGTTTTTCCCTGCACTACATTTCCCAGAATCCACTGCCCTCATCACTTCCACCTGTTTCCAATCCTCCTCACCTGTCCTCCATTCCACCATTCGTCATTGTATAAATACCCTCTACGTCTATTCATCCTTTGTCAGTCCTTGAAGTGTTACATTGTGTACTGTTATGTTGTGCTTAGTTTTGATAAGATTTAATGTTTGTTCCACTCGATTATTAAAGGATTAAAAGAATCTACTCCTGCGTCTCCTCTCTTCCACACCTAGACACCCACGTTACACTTTCAAATGGAAGCAAAATGCACATTATAACTGAAATATACCCAAAGTAATAGAGTAATTTTCACAAATTACACTCATGGGTGATATTTCATACATGTCAACCTTCAAAAGTACTTCAGTTCCACCATACAGAAACTGCAAAGATCATACACAAGACTTATAAATAATTTTATGAAGAACATGGACATCTTGCAAAACTATAAACAACGTTAAACATTTTTAATTATTTCAGTCGTAAACAGGTTAATTTTGGTATATATTTGATACTTTCCACAATAATGAAGAGTCCTCTTATCTTAAGCATATTTAGCAAATACCACATCATTAATAATGTATCACTTTGCCCCGTATGCGCCTGAGGTACTTTCCCTACCAGTTGCTGTTAACTGTAATCACCTGCCTCGACAGAGAGAGTTTATGCTTTCTACTGAGAGAAAAGATGAATGTAAACAGTGTGTGGATTTTTTCCCATTGGCTGGACTGATTATTTTGATTTTAAGAAATAATGTATTTATTACCAGTCATTTAGTCTTGTCTAATTGCGAGTTTCATGGCTCATATGGCCTGGTTTTGTTTTTGTTGTTGATGATTAAACCTCATAAATGGCAACTTCATCTTTTCTTTTTGTACATCAGGGATATTATAATATTAATGATGAGATAATATTTAGTCTTTGGTACACTTTGTATTGAGCAAGCTCATGTGTTGTTGCTTTACAAAATGTGTCAAAATGCAACGCAAGTCTGTGTTCTCAGCATTGCAACAAGGGGCACTAAAGCTTCTACAGTCATTTTTCTCTCTCAGGTCAATTACTGTCATGGCGGGGCAACAGTTTGAACAGAATCATGCCAAAAAAGCTTTAAAGAAACACAGATAATTGATGGTAACTCCTTGAAGACTGAGGTTTGTTACTACCACTGAAACTTGCAAGAACGCACAATAAGTATGTACAACGAGACAGCACACTTGCGATACGTTAGCCAGGCATTTACATCTGCATTTGCACACTTGCATATATATATTTTGGCCTAAGTGCACATACACACACACCTGTGCATTTGGTGGGCCAGATTCCTCACGTATCAGCAATAACTGACTCTGTCCCTCCACCAACACCTCCTTTTTATATCTTCCACCTAACAGAAAAGAAAAAGGTGAAAATTAAGATAGCTAAAATGCTGCAAAATGGTTAAAATGACACTCTAGAAAGAGACGATGAGAACAAGCACAAAGCTCTTACCCTCATGCGATTCAAGAGGAAGGTAACTTCCTGTGATGAATCTGTTTACAAGCGCAGATTTTCCACTGCGAATGCTCCCAAGAACCCCCTGCATGTGCCAGAAAGGATTACATTTTTAATCATCTTTTCACACAAAAGAATGTACATATAGTATGATTATGCATGTAGTGCATCTGCTATTTTCTGCTTTTATTCCTTAAATCTTAATTTTTATACACATTTTGCTTTGAGGTGTCTATTGTGTAACTTTAGCAAGCTGTGACATTACATTAATGCATCCCCCCCACAAAAACTGTTGTTGTAATACAGTTCAGAGTGTCAACTACTATTATGTGTAGTTTTTTATAAAAACAAATGATAAATAATAGGAATGGTTTAATTGCTGTAAACAAACATTGCAATTCTGCTACACTGAGTCTCTGAGTGTTAGGCGAAATACAAATAGACATACAGTATGATAATTGTTGACATACAGTAACAGTACAGAGCTGTAAAATAAATGTTAATTGCATAGTTCAGATAATTTCATCTTGGATGAATTTGATATTTTGGCTAATCTTAGCAAAGTTTGAGACATTTGCTGTCTTTAAATGTCATTGATGTCTAAGAAAAGCAATTGAGATATTAAATAGATCTTGTTTGTGATTTTTATTTCTTATGGGCAAATACGTATCCTTACTCAGTAGTATGGTACCAATTTAAATTGCATCTTTTTTTTCAGTGCTCTTAACAAATTGAAATACTGTTCCATAAATGAGTGTATTGGGAGATATGATACTGATGTTGAGAACTGATTAAAGAATAATAATAATAATAATAATAATAATAGCTCTTACCAATCTCAGCTCCGGAATAGTTCGAGTTAGGGTCCATTCCTGGCTATTGGCGCATGATGCTGAAAAAAAGAAAAGTCAGTTAGGTCATAACTCAGAGTCTAGGCCTCAAATATGGAGTAATAGAACTAGTTATATGGAGTAAAAATAATTTTTTTATTTTTTATTTTAAGAAAAGTTGGTGGGTGGTGCTTTCTTGTGCAAAAGTCACCACAATGCTAGGGTGTTGCTATGTGGTTGCAAGGAGTTTGCTTGCTGGCTCAAGTCAAAATAGTCCACCCCAAAGTCTCTTTAATATTCTGGTCCCTCCCTAGATATGGCTCTGGTCCTTCCTTCCATGTAAGTTTCCATTGTATGGAAAAAGGAATCATTCATTAGAGTTAGACCAATATATCGATTTTACCGATTAATCGGTGCCGATAGTTGCTTTATGGAACTATCAGTTATCAGCAAAAAATCTATGCTGAAAATTTTTCATTATTTGTTTTATTCTTCATCAATAAACCTCATCTGGTAAAATATATACTGTACATAAATATATACTGTACATAAAAACCCTTCATCTGGTGAATATATAGGCTATAAAAAGCTTCATTTGGTAAAAACTTACATATAGAGCATTGTAAGGTAGCCAAGTCTCTGTAATTTCAAAATGAGAGTCCACCTTGTATTTCAGACTTGCTTATAGTTGAAAGACTAATTTTTTGGGGGGTTATTATTGAGATTTTGGTTGCACAATAAACTGATTTTGGGATTTTATTCATTTTGGAATCTTGTAGCCTCAGTGTCTGTACCCTTCATAGTAAGAGAAGTTAAAACATTTTTTTTAGAATTTTTTCTTTATCTATAAATCGATAAAAAAAACAACTATCAGCCGATTTATTGGTTATCAGCCTTTTCCACCACCTTAGTTATCGGTATCAGCAAATTCCACTACCGGTCGACTTCTATCCTTCATATTTGTACCACAAATGGTGCAAGAGTTATTTAATGAATTTCAATACTTACGATTAGGGGTGTGATCAGATCACTAACTTAAGTTTGAGCAATAGTAAAAGTGTGCTTGCCTTAACAGGAATCACTAATAGAATCATAGCAGAAAAATAAACGAATGAATCACATAACATAATGGAGATGGGATCATGTGCTAATTATGTCACCTACTGTATTTCTATTTTCTAAAAAGATCTATTAGATCTATAGTGCAAATCCCCTTGACATCAGTGATATGAACTTCAGATGAGTCACAGGGAGAGGGAGTTTAACACCATTTTATGAACTCTGAACACAACCATCAGATCTATTAAAGAGATATTTCACCCCAAAAATGAAAATACTGTCATGTTGTTCGAAACTTGTTTGACTTTTTTGGAAAAGGAGATGACCCTAGAAAATGAGATAAACCTAACCTGACACAAAAGGAGATGTTAGACAGTTTTAGGGGCTGATCACAGCCTCAGTCACTATTCACTTTCTTTATATGGAAAAAAATATGAAATTGAATGTGACTGAGGCTGTCAATCCCTAACAGTCTGCCTTTTGTGTTGCACAGAAGAAATAAAGTCATATGGGTTTGGAACAACAAGGGCGTGAGTAAGTGATGACAGAATTTTTGGGTGAAATACCCCTATAAAGACTGATCAGAGAAATGACATTATCATCTCTCTTCATGTCAAGCCACATTATCTTTCATGACCATCGAAGTCATGCTATATATTTATGAGGCCACTCTAAATGGTCATCCGTGACAATTTAAACAAAGATCAGGCGTTAAAACATGCCCGTGCTTTAGCACATTTCTGTGCTCCATCGAAATGCAATTTGATTCAGTTCCCTTTAGTGTTATACATCTCTAATAATCCACAGGGTGTGAAGGACTGCAGGTGTATCCATGCAGCAGTGAGCATGGAGCATCCACACCCCTCTCTGCTTTTTATTGAAAGTCTTAGCGTACTCTCACTATTTTTCTGCAGGGCTTTATACCCGGCAATGCTGTCGGCACCAAGTCACTCTTGCGATCTCCTCGTCTTGTGTTGGAGCATCAAGCGTCGGATGTGAAGGGCATGATGCTTTTGTTGCATTGGGCATGGACGCCTTAAAGCAGCTCACGACAAACAGATGCAAGAGTTCACAGCTTAGATTGGAGTACGATCTGAGTTGGCACTCATGTGCAGGTTCCTTTCTCTCGCGCCACCTGCGACATAACGGAAGGGGTTTAACCCCCTTTGAATTCAGCGCAATTCTATGAGGTCATTGTACGCCAGGGCACATCAGATTTAAAGCCAGTGCAGTAAGACTGGCATATATCTGACACACTAACCCCCTCTAAAAGGATGCTCTATGTGTCACATTCTTTTTTACATGCCCCCCCTCGCATACCCTCACTCCTTTTCATTTAATCTGTGGCTCACTCTCTGGCATAACAGCCACACAACAGGCAACTCTCTCAGCCCTCCCTGTTGCCATGACAACCCCACCTCCAGCCGCTGCTTCTGTTCACTCAGAGAACACATACATAAATATTTTGTGCGCGCATGCGTTGTGTGTACAGACTCATCAGATATTTTACTCACCTCATATAGACCACAAATATGTGCACACCAATATTGAACCACTTGTAAGATTATCAATGTTGATGAAACAGGTCAGATACCATTTTACCATAATGACATTCACAGACTTCTCTTCATATCTGTACTGTCGTGGAATACGGACATAGCTTGTAAAAAAAGCCTTTGTTCGTTTTTTAATGGGATAGTTCACTCCAAAATGAAATTTCTGTCATTCAGAGATCCTTCACTCACCCTCATAATGCTCCAAACCTGTGTGAGTTTCATTCTTTCTTGTGTGGAACACAAAAGGAGATGTTAGGCAGACTGTTCGCTTTTGACACCATTCACTTTTTTTTTTTATTGCATCTTTTTTCCATAATGGAAGAAAGAAAATCGTAAAGGTGTTGGAACATGACGGTGAGTAATTAATAAAATAATTTACATTTTTTAGAGAACTATGCCTTTCCAGGGAGTAAACCATGTTCTTTTGATGCACACAAATGAGTTGAACCCTCATTATCTACATTTTCTTTTGACAGGTACTAATAAGGGATGATCATTTGAAAAACTACACTTTAGGCTTCTACTCTTGAGATTTAATCAAAATGTTAATTTAGACATTACTCTTAAAAGTATGATTGAAATACATGTGGCAAGGGTAAAGCTCATTCCTGAATGTCTGTGGATTTAGATATTCCAAAATTAGATGTCAAAAAAGCAAGCAGAGTGTGTTATTTCGTATTAGATTTTCCACTGTAAAATGAAAACAGTTTAGGGTGTTAAATATGTGGTTGGATATGTTTCAAAATTATGAGGCTGGTTATGAAAAGACTGAAGCTCTGTGGAAGAATGAGATCACAAGACAGGAAGTGGGCGAAACATCAAAGATGGGATTAGGACATTTGGTAAAATCATGTTGCCTGTGGCGTGGGTATTATCAAATTGGTTTCCCATTCCAATTATTTCAGTTCAGAAACAGAAAAGGTAGGGGGTGGTTGAAAAGAAAAGACCAGGATCTTCTTAACTTCTTAACCCAAGGCATTAGAATTAAGACTAGAGTATACTTCGCTTTTCCGCATGCAACTCCGTCTCGCACACGGTTGAGCACTCAGCCTTTCAAAGTATACTCTTTTGACTGCAAGCCTGTATGGACGAGCTCAACGCTTGAGCACTAGGAATGTTTTATGATACACTTTAGGATAGTGAACGGCAGATGCATGGGCAGACGATGTGCACAGACATGAACTGTCCACATGTCTAGAAAAACTGGACTGCACGCAGACAGTACTGTGCTGATTACAAAATTTGCACAGCGTGCGCAAGATATAGCGGCACTCAGAAATCCAAAGTATCCTTTGTCCTTCGATAATACCAGAATTCTGTCTCTGTGGATCACAATAAACAGTGTGACATGTCCCACGTCAATGTGAAAAATGAATGTGAACTAAAACATCAAGAAAGAAATGTTAGCTTTTTGTAAATGTATTACTCTATGACATAACCTTCAGTGATGAAAATGTTGTAGATATATTGAAGATGAACCTAAAGATGACATGGTGTGACCCCCCTCTCATTTTTTTAAGGCAACTGAGATGTTGAGTTGTGTTTGTGAGAGTAATGTTCTCCTACCTTCCTCCTCGCTGGATTCCCTCTGAATGGAGCTATAGATTGGGGTCACAATGGTCGTACTGGTTGCCACTGGAGTGCTCTTGGTAAAAATGCCACTAATAAATCTCAGCATCTTGCGGTCACGTGCCGAAGCCCCCTGGGACTGAGCCGTCCTAAAGTCAGATGTCATATGGCCAGCCTTGCTCTTCAGGAGGTCCTCCGAGAGACAATTCAGGTCACTGTTGTCCAAGGTTCGACTCTTTCCCTTGCGTTGAGGCTTGGATATCAAGGCAACAGGGGTTGGCAGAGATGTAGATCCTGCCTTTAATCTCTCGGCTCGAGGACTTTGGGTTTGCATGGACATTATATCACCGTCAGTGGGCCTCATCATCCCAACACCTCCTTTGAGGTCTTCATCACAAGGTTTGACCTCGCTTACAGCCCACGATGCCCGGAAAGATCCAGGAGTAGGGCTGTTCGGGGATTGGATCCTGGTCCGACTGTCCTTACGATCAAGGCTCTTCGAGGAGGCATGGATGTTCTCTCTGGACTCCTTGAATTCACGACTACTGCCGTGAGCTTTGAGGAGAGACACGGGTCGCTGGGTTGCACGAACTGGGATATCACAGAGATGCTGAGGAACCTTGGTTTGAGACTTTCCTGTGGATTCTCTGGCCCTTCCATTTTCTGTGTTGAGCGATATTATTGATTTTTGCCTATCACTGGGATGAACACAATCTGTAAAAATTGCTTTGTCCTTCCTTGGGCTTTGGAGTATTTCCTGTTCCTCTGAGAATTTTATGGATTCTTCAGCCTCCAGCTCCACAGCCTCAACCATTTTCTGGCATTCCTGGCCTTCATTATTGGATCCACTGTGTTTAAGATGCTTTGTTCCACAAGCATCATTCACAGTTCCCTCCAAAGTTTGCCTGGGCATTTCCAATTCATGTTCTTCAGTGGTCTCTACCTTTACCAGGGTAAGGGAGATAAGGTAGGTGGTTTTTGACTGGGATGGGCCGGATCGGTTCATGTGGTCCAGAATTTCCCAACAAATCAAGGACAGAAATAAATTTAAAGTACTAAATAATCACTTGTTCAGTGGCTTCTACAGCAAATCCATCAGACAGAAAGAAATTCATGTAACTAGCCTATGTCAAAGAAAAGGGCTGAAGTGTGACCCCGTTCCCCAGAGTGAACAAAATTTCTCTCAGTGTCTTTTGTGCTCTTGCAAACCACTGTGTCTCTTCACAAACCTCAGATTCCATGTCATTCTCTGCGTTTTGCTGTTCTCGATTCCTCTCACACCTATGTTAAGCATGCAGAAATATGCTCACCTCTCGACACTTGCATGATAAGCATGCTCATGATTTAATTGACTACATTCAACAAGAGGCCGTTTCAAAGGCAAAATGACAACGTACGCAGTACAAATCAGAGAGAAAATTGAGTCAAGGACAACACAAAGTAGAATTACATCTGGAAGGTGTGCAGAGCTGTTACCCTCACATCAAGGCACATCACCAACCTGCTCCATCTGTGAAGAGTGAATCACAGAAGTCAGTCTCCATGACACATGGATCGTTGGAGATAGTTATGGCAAATCCAGAGAGAGAAATCCCAGTGTCCTCACAGAGAGTCTATTCATCACGTCTTCAGTGATCTGTGCGTCAAGCGGTAGGGGATGTCAATAAAAGCAGACACGCGAGACGAGCATGCTCTGTTCAAGAAAGGAAGAAGCATCTCATGCCAAAGGTTCAGACGAATAACGCATCATGAACAGGGGTCTTTCGGTTCTCTCCAGTGGAAGGTCTTTTTCAAACCCACACAGAACAGCACTGAGCAGGAATACCCTGCTTCTCTCTCCATCTCCCGCCCCTCTCTCTCTCTCTCTCTCTGCCCTTGTCACCAGCCAGACAGCTCCCAGCCTCTGCTTTTCACAACCTGCTACCCCCTCCCCTCTTCTCTCTCCTCTCCCTCCCCTTCTCTCTCTTCTCTAACTTACACACTATACGCTGCTCAAATGTGAGAATCAGTGATGTGTCGAGGAATAAAGGCAGACTTGCAAAGCTCGCAAGATCTGATGAGGAAGAGAGGTCAACCACACAAGAAAAACACAAATATGTAATGTGCAAAGCCGATCAAGACATTTCAATAAAAAAAGGAGGCCATTTTGCACTGTATCCAGTGCTGTGTCAGGCAGCAACATGCCACATATCACAGTCACAGTCAGTACAGTGATTCAAGAGCCGCTATGTCCCCCCACCTTTTCCTTCCCAGACACTGAGCTTGCTTGTTACCAAGGTATTCTGGGGCTTAACTCCGCCTCCACCATGATCTGATTCCATTTAGTCTCTGGCTCTCTTTTGCTTATCTCCATATCTAACCCACTGCTCTGTGCATTCACTGTCCTGACTAAGGTGTGTATGAGTGTGTGAGGGCATGCAATATAATTGATGACTTCATTGATTAATCTGTTTGTCAAGTGGGGTGTATTGCAGAACTACTAAACTTGAATTGACACAACTGAGAGTATCAGATCACTAAATATTTTTTCAATCGTTTTTCAGTAGCGTCTGGTAGCGGAAATAATTTTCTAAAAATTATTCATGAGAAGCCATGTAGGGTTTGCAAATCAATAATACATGATATTGATTGCTATCAATCATGAGGACAGTTGTCACAATTCCATATAAGATTAAATAGAGTTAACATTTATTTGCGTAAACTATTTATGGCATAATATTTGAAGATGCCACTATGCAACATTTTCCTAAAGTGGCTAACTCTTTTGCACAGTACTGTATATACACTCACTGAGCACTTTATTAGGAACACTATGGTCCTAATAAAGTGCCAGACGTTGTCTTCTGCAGTTGTAGCCCATCATCCTCAAGGTTCGACGTGTTGTGCATTCTGAGATGCTATTTTGATCACTACAATTGTACAGAGAGGTTATCTGCGTTACCATAGCCTTTCTGTCAGCTCGAACCAGTCTGGCCATTCTCTGTTGACCTCTCTCATCAACAAGGCATTTCCTCCGCAGAACTGCCGCTCACTGGATGTTTTTAGTTTTTGTTTGAGACTGTTGTGCGTGAAAATCCCAGGAGATCAGCAGTTACAGAAATAATCAAACCAGCCCGTCTGGCACCAAAAATTATGCCACGGTCAAAATCACAGAGATCATATTTTTTCCACATTCTGATGGTTAATGTGAACATTAACTGAAGTTCCTGACCCGTATCTGCGTGACTTTAGGCATTGCACTGCTGCCACACGATTGGCTGATTAGATCACATGAATAAGAAGGTGTACAGGTGCTCAGTGAGTGTAAATACAGTATACTATATATTTAAATGTATATACATTTTATAGATTTTTTCTAAGAGTAACAAAACAACACAAAACAACCCAGGCCAGATTACACCTTTTAGCATACTAAAAATTGTGTGGCTTATGAGGCAAGGTGTGCAATTTCTTTAACTACATGGAATTTCTGTAACTCTGATTTAAGATTTAGGCTGGACGGACAAAAAATTGGTGAAAAAAACCCATTGATTTCCATTAAAGATGCACTCAGTAACTTTTGTCTTTGTGTAATCTTGGACTTACACTGACTGCTTGGATGCAGCATCATTTATAATCAATAGTTTTCAGTTTCAGATGCCATTGTAGAAATTTAGTATTCACAGTCAGCTATGATTACTTTAATCAATGAGTGAAAGTGTCAAATAACAGGACAGTTACTGAGATTAAGCGACAAGTATTCGGCTGGTCATGTGATTCGAACATGGCAGCCCACATGTGTGGTGTGGACCCTCTCCATGTAAATTAAAACAGCTTTTATAAGGTTACTGATATGACTGGAGTCTTCATGTTAATGTGAGCGGTAATGATTTCCTACATACAGTATATTGCCACATTACAATGTTTGTCTTTAGGAGTTAAACTTTTTTAATGAGGAAAAAATTAGGGGCCGGAATCATATCTTAAGATCAGAATATGATAGAGACTATGAGATAGACCCTTTTAAGTTAGGGCAGTAATCAACCACCCAAAACACTTTAGCAACACCCTAGTAACCACCCAGATCACCCTAGCAACTGCATAGCAACATGCTAAAAATGACTCAGAACACCTTAGCAACCACACAACAATGCCCTGGCAACCACACAGAACACTCTAGCATCATGGCACTGCATTTTGCATTGGCAAACACAACTCAAATTTTCTTCAGAAAATGAAAAAAGTCAAGCTTATTTATTCATATAATATATATGTTCTACTGTATTATATTCTCTGTCCTGAAATTTTACAGTAGCCATTTCTGTCTTGGAGATCTCGCACTCATAAACATGTTTTCCCCTGTCTCTCTTTCCTCCCTAAATCGCCGTCACTCTGCAAGTCTCCCACTCTCTTGGCTCCCTGCAGTATAAGCAAGATTTAAATATGTCAGTCCTATTCCCAAATCTCTATGCTTAAAAGCCAACAGCAGACTTTCTCTCTCCAGTTTTCTTTATTTTTATTTCTTTTCTGTCAAGTACCCTTTCTGCCTTTTAATCCATATGTTATTTGGACTATTTGGGCTAATGAATGATATTCAAAGACCATCCACTTGTTTTTTTATTTATCTTGATTTTAACTATTGCTCTGCCACTTTGTTTACAGGATTAGTGGTGCTTGCTAAGGCAAGCAATCAGACTGGAGGATGATGAAACAAAATCTCATACACGCACATTAAAGGAGGGACTCAAGCCATATTTAGTGACCAGAATATCATAGACACTTGAGGGCGGGCTCTTTTGACATGGGCAAGTAATAAACCACCTAGCAACCACCTTGAACTCCCAAGCATCGTGGCGGTGAGTTTTGCACATATTACCACAGAAATTTAATAAAAAAACAGAACAAAACGTTAAAATCTAGTTTTAAATGTTGTGCATTTAAGAAACAGAGCATCCGTGAGATTCAGTTGATATTGTCTTAATATTCAGCTGCAATCTAGATCAAAGGACACATAATCTCACACAAGCAGAAGTATGGGGAGGAAGTACATTACACAGAGTATCAACAAACACTTGATTAAATGTGCATTAGTCACTGTCAGCATAAGTTCAACCCTGTGAAATACGTACTGTATGGACACTTGCGAACATGAAACCGATTAGTAAATATTGCAACCTAAAGCAAGGATTTACCCTTTATTTACATTTACATTTATTCATTTGGCAGACGCTTTTATCCAAAGCAACTTACAAGAGAGGAATACATAAGCGAATCATCTTAGGAGACAGTGGTATGAAAAGTGCTGTATTACAAAGTATCACTAGCATCATAATAGTATTCAAAACAGAATAAAGTGCAACAGAATTCTTTTTTTTTTTTTTTTTTTAATGACTGGTTAAGTGCTCATGGAAAAGACCACCTTGAACTCCCTTTTAACCTTTATGTCCACTTAAAGGGATAGTTTATCTAAATATGAAAACTTGTGTCATAATTTCTGTCATCACCTCATGTTATCCCAAACCTGTATGATTTTTTTACCTCAGGAGACGCAAAATGTTAACCTCTGTCAACTTTCATTGTATGGAACAAAGATGCAATGGAAGTGAATGGTGACTGAGACTAACATTCTGCCTAACATCTCCTTTTGTATTTCATGGAGGAAAGAAATCTAAAGGTGAGTAAATAATGACAGAATTTTCATTTGTCAGTGAACTATCCCTTTAAATTTGCAAGGCTGGACAGATTTGCAAGGCTTGACAGCAACAGATGACAGATAAATTAAAAACTGGTTCCCTCATTTCAAAGAAAGAGGAATCTTGAGGAAAATATAATACAAATAATTGGGTCAGACACAGAAATTAAGAGTAGCACTGCAGACAGGTGGTGCCTGAGATGTAAAGGATGTGGTTTCGTGGGCATCAAGACAGCGTCAGACAGGAAATGGACCAGCACTTCGCCACCATGATGACGTCTCTAAGATGGTGATTATGTTTCAACGTGCGCCTGTCTGAAGTAACATCCACGATTCTTCTTGTACATCCAGACTGTAGTAACTGCTATTAGTATCATCACGGTGTAATGGAGGAACATGTGTTTGTGGAGATGTTTGTTGGATAAATAACTTCATTTAAAATGTGATAAAACTGGCACATTTTGGGATATGATGACATTTTATATGGTGACGCTGGACATGACAAACGTAATAGGCAAAAATGTAACAATCAAATGCAGTCAAACCATTAAAAAAAGGTGTCATTTCTAACTGTTTAAGGCCACATTAAAACAAGGTGTATAAATAAAACATTGAAGCACTGCTGTGACAAACAGGTTTCTAGTAGGATTAGAAAACATATGCTTCTTTGAGAAGAAATTGGAATCTCAAACAGCATGTTGTTTATGTATCGATGAGTTTATAATGCACTTTGCAATATGTTTTCAGAACAAAGGCTTCTCTTAGGTAAGTATAGACCCCTAAACACCCTTAAAGTAAACATTCAACTTTGCAAAATGATATGGGAATCTATCATTATTTCTACTAGGGGACAAAAAGAATAAGCCCATAATATCTATGAGACATTTGAAATAAACAGCCAAGCTCACCTTGTATGCTGTGCAGAAAAACCTTAAGTCCTGTTTTGAGCTGCTGATCTTCAACTCTCTCCAGCTGTTTGAGAAACTTATTTAGAGTTTTTTGCAAGCTTTCATGCCTTCGCACCTCTGCTCTAATTGCAGTTGAATTTGTAACTTTAATTGTGCTATTCATATTTAAACCAATGAGACTGCTCAAATTGCATGGAGTCTCTCCTGTAACCCATCGGCATTTCCTGCCCGTTCCTTCATGTCAGTGTCACGTACAACAGCAGATAGTCGCGTAACTCTAATGTATGCAGCTTCACAGAGCAGAAGTAGATTTGCTCGCATGAATTTCCTCTGTCTCTATACGAATTCACTTCCTGATTTTAAAAAGTGTCACCATCTCATAGGCTGTTCTCATGCAAACAGGATTTTGTGGTAAATTCAAGGCAACCGTTTTGAAAAAAAAAGAAAAAAAAAGTCTTGGTTTCAAAATGCAGATAAGGTTTCAAAAAAGACAGCCTCAAGATTATTTTCAGATTTAGAGTTGGGATGGTGAAATCTAACCATACCATAGATATGGCTAAAACAACTAATTTTATTAAGATTAAGGGCTAGTAGCCAAATACCTATAGTCTGACAAGGGTATTTTTCATAAATGTCAGGTTGGGGCAGGTTGTCACATTTATATGGGACAAATTGTCACACGTGTAATACGGTTTATAATTATAATATTGGTTGGATATGTTTGTATTTCTGGTTACCGTTGTGTCAACCAGGGTCAAAATTAAGGGGGCCTTGGGGCAAAAATGCCACAAAAAGTAACAAAAATAATTCAAAATGTGGGGGCAAAAATGTCAATGTAAGAAATGATTCCGTTTTCAATTATAACATCTGATACGTTTATTAATATTCTATTATGCTCCTAGTTATACATATTATCTCATAGTCAATGTTGATTCAAGAATTTATATTTATGAATTGATTAAATAGAAGTATTTAATATTAACAGATGAGACACTGTTTGTTTTGTATGGTTAAAACACAGTTTCCCTCATAAAGGTAAACAATGCCCCATAAAATCAAATTTGGGGGGCAAATATTGCCGCTTAAGGTAAAAGTTCATTTCTGAGACTGGTGTATTATATTAACATTTTTTCGTGGGCAATAATAGTGGAAATGTTCAACAGCCGTTTTGGAGGCAAAGTTATGTGCATATACAAAAACTGACTATCAAAAATAAAAAAGTGTGACAATTTGACCCGGTCTCTCCTTTGTGGTAATTCTTTTGCCATTTTGTTTGCTATAAACTTAAAGGGATAGTTCACTCAAAAATGAAAATTCTCTCATCATTTACTCACCCTCATGCCATCCCAGATGTGTCTAACTTTCTTTCTTCTGCTGAACACAAACAAAGATTTTTAAAAGAATATTTCTGCTCTGTAGGTCCATACAATGCAAGTGAATGGTGACCAGACCTTTGAAAGTCCAAAAAGCAAATAAAGGCAGCATAAAAGTAAAAGTAGAAAACTAAAAATGGACTAAAATATTGATGTGTTTCTCACCCACATCTATCATACTGCTTCTGAAGACATGGATTAAACCACTGGAGTCATATGGATTACTTTTATGCTGCTTTTTTGTGAACAATTAAACTGCCTCAGGATTCCCCCATAGTGCAATAATGTAAATACATATCTCATGTACATATGTAAATTCACATATTTAATTCAATAACTGTACATACCCCTACCTTGCACATACATTACCACTTGCACATGTACATATGCCATTCTCTTATATGCCCTATTATTTGTATGTCTATTTACACTCCTACCTTGTTTTATATTCTGTCTCACTGTAATGTTCTGTGTGCACTTGTTTCCCCTATCACCAATATATATATATATATATATATATATATATATATATATATATATATATATATATATATATATATATATATAATAAAAAATAAAATAATTCCTTGTGTACGTGAGAACACTTGGCAATAACGCTCATTCTGATTCTGATATTTGGAACTTCAAAGTTTTGGTCACCATTCACTTGCATTGTAAGGACCTACAGAGTTTAGATATTCTTCTAAAAATCTTCATTTATGTTCTGCAGAAGAAAGAAAGTCATACACATCTGGGATGGCATGAAGGTGAGTAAATGATGAGAGAATTTTCATTTTTAGTTGAACGGTCCCTTTAAACTTTGCGAGCTGCAAAAACATATTCTCAAATGTGTTAATAATAATGATAATAAAAAATGTGTACATGTATTTAAAGCTTCGTAGGGTCTGATGGGTGTGGGTCTGTCTTGATCGTGCAGTCCACAACGCAGCATCCAAGGAGGTCTGGACAGCATCCCGTATTACACACACACTGTGACGTCAGTGGGCGGACTAAAGTGTGACGTAGTTTGTTGCTACTCTGCTCAGCCAAAGATGCTCAAGCACACACAGACGCTCTACTTGTGCGCTATTTTTTTTTTATGTCGGTCAACGAGGAGCAGAGCAGCCTCCTTATCCACACCCTCTTTATCACCACATTTATGCATTGAGTAGAGACCTACGTTATTACACATTATGCATTCTGTTAGGCTATTTGTTACATACCGGCCTGTTCCCAAACTTTTCAGAACACTTGAAAAGTCTAAATTAACCATGATAATATATACACTGTTTGAGAAAAGATAACTTTGTCTACCTGGAACTATTTAAACATTACAATTAAACGCTAAATATGATCGCTGCCTACCTTTTCTCAGTGTGATTGATGGGCTGCATGCTTTTATTACATCGCGTTTGGATTATTGTAATTCTCTCTATTTCGGGTTTCCCCAATCTTCATTATTGCGACTACAGATGGTCCAGAATGCAGCTGCAATGCTGTTGACATCTA
Organism: Myxocyprinus asiaticus; assembly: GCF_019703515.2. Lineage (NCBI taxonomy): Eukaryota > Metazoa > Chordata > Actinopteri > Cypriniformes > Catostomidae > Myxocyprinus > Myxocyprinus asiaticus. The sequence goes on along the minus strand of NC_059372.1, from coordinate 11,171,492 downwards.
CCAAAAAGTATGATCACATTACTTCAGTCACTGGCTTCCTTTAGAATTCAGTTTAAGATTCTGATGTTTGTCTTTAAAGCCCTCAATGATCAGGCCCCATCATACATTAAAGATCTTATTATTCCATATTCAATTAATATGTCCCTCAGATCTGTGGATAAAGCTCTTTTACGTCTAAGCAGTCGCTGCTCCTCTTTTGTGGAGTCAGTTGCCACATAAGGAACACTTCTTCTATCTCTGTTTTCAAGTCTAGGCTTAAAACGCATTTTTATTCAGTGTTTTTTTTTTTTTAAATAGTATTTTATTGAATTATAAAGTTGTCTGTGCTTTTGCTACCCATCTGTTGTTACTTTTGTTTCTTAATGGTTGATGTATTGCATTACACATTTTATAATGTGTTTATAATAATTCTGTACAGCACTTTGGTCAGTGTAAGCTGTGAATAAATGTGTTATATAAATAAATTTTACTTACTTGCATGTTTGAATAAAGTTAATAATATTTAGAAGTAATGGAGGACAGTTATACTCTGATTTTATTTATTTATTTATTTATTTATTTATTTATTTGAGTTCCTATCTATTTTCTTGTGCATCCTGAAAGTTCAATTCAACAGAATTCTGGTTACATTCTGAAAATCACAGTTTGGGGACGGTTAATATGTCTATTATGGGTGTGATAGTATTTAGGTTGGATAATATTGACAAACTATTTATTTGTATTTATTAATTTACAAATAATCATTTGTAAATATAATAATAATAATAATAATAATAATAATAAATACTATAAAATATGAATAATAAAATAATAATTGGCTTTTGCTTGAGAGTGTTGTATAGATACAAGTATCGTCTATGTTGAAGTCCCTTTCTATTTTTTTACTAATAGTTATCTCTGCATATTAAGCTGGATTAGGAGAAAGTATTTTAACACTGAAAAAGTTACATACTTCAGCTTTATTTTTATTTCATTTTTTAAAATAATAATAAAACAATTATGGAAACTGGCTTTTGCTTGAGAGGCTGCTACAATTATAAGTATTTTATTTTATTGGATTTTCTCTCTATTTTATGTGCATCCCGAAATGTCCATTCAAAAGGAATTTACATTCTGAAAATCACAATTTGGGGACTGTTGATCTTTCTAGTTTGGCTGTGATGGTATTTACTATGGATGATAATGATATCAACTAATCCAGTGACAATATAGGCAATAAGAAGATTATTTACTTTTTCATATTGGAGTAGATGTCAAACACATAATGCTCTAGGCCAAATATTACTTCCTCGAAGAAGTCAAATAATACAGCACTTGTTGGGAAAGTGTCAAAAACTCAGTGTTGGTGACTCCAGTAAGGCTTCCTAAGCAACCAATTGGCCCGGTTGCTAGGGTGGGTAGAGTCACGGTGGGTTAACCTCCTTGTGGTCACTATAATGTGGTTCTCGCTCTCGGTGGGGCGTGTGGTGAGTTGTGCGTGGATGCCGCGGAGAATAGCGTGAAGCCTCCATACGAGCTACGTCTCCACGGTAATGCGCTCAACAAGCCAAGTGATAAGATGTGCGGATTGACGGTCTCAGATGCGGAGGCTACTGAGACTCGTCCTTTGCCACCCGGATTGAGGCGAGTCACTACGCCACCATGAGGACTTAGAGTGCATTGGGAATTGGGCATTCCAAATTGGGGAGAAAAGGGGAGAAAAAAAAAACTCAGTGTTGGGTGTAATGCATTACTAAATAATAAATTACTGTAATTAAATTACTTTTTTGTTGAAAAAGTAAAGTAAGGGATTACTCTTAATTTTTCAGTAATTTAATTACAGTTACTTCTGATGTAATTGTATTGTTGATGTTATTCTATATAAAACAATAGCGAATTTAAAATCGAAATTGAACGTCTAATGTTAAAATGTATGTTTTATAATTTAACGCTGTCCCTTTAAATTCTTTGTCCAGTTCACGAATAATTTATTTGATTTTTTTTTTTAATGATTTATTTGAAAGAATTAAAAGAACAGTTTCATGTCTATGCTTGTATTTTACATCTGGTCGAGGTTGATCAATGTTTTAAAAAAAAGTAATTAGCAATAAGTAATGCAATTACTTTTCAGACAGAGTAATTAGTACTTTTTTAGAGTAACTTACCCAACACTGCAAAAACTCTTTCTTGAATATTGCTCATTTTATATTTTGTTTACTCTGAGAATTGTTTGTGAATTCTTGTGTTATGATTTAAAGCAATCATCTTCATGCATTATGGCAATGATTAGGAAATTGAACGATCTCGACCGCCGCGAGAGGAAATGTGTTGCCGTGATGACGTCACCGGCAAGTACCACTGGAGAAGAAGAGCAGCCTTTAGCATAGACACAACAGCGACAACATCACTAATAATACATCATTTTCATCTCACCCCGGTAAATGACTGAAGATTCAACATGGTCTGCGGAGGATTTACGTGCTCGAAAAACGCCCTCTGTTCGCTAAATGTAGTTTACATGGTGAGTCACGGGCACATACATGAATATATATACAGCTAACCCGTTAGCAGCGACTAATCCGGTATCAATAATAATACAATACATTTAATTTACTGTATTTGTCATCAATATAAAAACATCTATGGATCTTAGGTGAGGTCTTTGTTGTATTATCTGTATATCAGTAGATCTTCATAGGCTTTACTAGCTGAACATAATCATCTTATTTCTTTATTTGTTTAAAAGATAAAAAAAATAAACCGTGAAATATAATATGTTTTTAGGTGTAAACATTTGTTGCTGAATCTGTTGAATTAAGTTTCTCCATCCACTGTTGCATAACCGCCCCAGTGTTTGTGTAGTTGTAATTACGTATTTGTTTTATTTTCTTGAAGAATCAAGTGCATTTATAAACCATACCCTTTTTGTTATCAACCATTCTTTCTGTGTCGATTGTTTACCCTGTTGGTCTGGCAGACACACTTCGCTGGCAGCTTTATTGGTTTATGTGTCATAGCTAAGTGTGTTGGCATGGGTTTCCCAGTATGTTCAAATGACAATTCAAGCATTATTCAGTATGCTTCAGTATGAGTCAGTATGCTTACTAGTCTAATATGATAGACTGCATTCTTCGAGAAGGACTTTCATAATGCCAATGAATCACATGTGTGATTGTGCTGCAGTAAGATCTGCCCTAGTGTCATCAGGGTCACAGTCACACTAAAAATAAGACTTTGAACAGGACAAGACAACCTGGCTGTAAATGGAAAGTCATTTGCAAAATTATTCGGAGCCTAGGGATTAAAGATCTGGGCTAGTAACCGAAAGCTCAAACCCTGCAAGGGTTGATCCTTGAACTATAACCACTGTGCCCTTGATTAAGACTTAACCTCAGGTTACTCCTGTCCTGGGTGACTGAAGTCATTTTTGAAAAAAGCATCAGCTATATGGGAAATCAGAAGTCCTGGACCATTTCAGTGGATCACTTTGTGGTGTATTTGGCTTGGTTTTTGTTTTCTCCATAACATCATAATTGTACCCCTCATGCTGACATTTAAGGAGGGACTGTATGTACATTTTTCAGTCTGCTCAGGGTTTGGCCAGCACTTCACTGCCCATGTGCTGCTGACTTCTTGATGACAGTAACGCACTATCCGGTAAGGCAAAGTTGTTAAACATGTTGCTCCGTAAACCTTCGATCTTTGATCCTGCTTCCCCTTTGATTTGAGTTATATAGGTCCCAGACAAACCCTTCAGTTGTGTAGAATGACCCTGAGATATAGCCAGTCACAGTTTAGTTTCTAGAAATTAGAAATTGAGAAATTCACATTTTAATAACGAATGACACGTGCTGCTTGTGTTCAATGTTTGTTTTCACTGTAGTTTTTAGTGGGTTTTGTTTTTAATCTATTTTAATGTATTTGTTTTTACACAATAAAATGTTGTAAATTTTGTTTACATAATTCCAGTTCTTTTTATCACTTGTCACCTGAAGTCACTTCGCTGAAATCAACATGAAATCAACATTGACTTTATTGACTTTCTAAGTACACATACAAAGTCTTATTGTGCATATATATATATATATATATATATATATATATATATATATAGACAACCCCAATTCCGAAAAAGTTGGGACAGTATGAAAAATGCTAATAAAAACAAAAAGGAGTGATTTGTAAACTATATTCACCCTTTGCTATATTGAAAGCACTACAACTACACATAATATGATGTTTTATATTGTGAATTTCATTGTTTTTTTAAAATGTACAGTAATTTCAAATCAGATGATTGCAACACGCTCCAAAAAAGTTGGGACAGTCGAGTGTTTACCGCTGTGAAACATCACCATTTCTTCTAATAACACTTATTAAGCATTTGGGCACTGAAGACACAAGTTTGTTAAGTTTAGAAAGTGGAATTTTCCCCAAATCATCCATTATTTAGGTCTATAGCTGCACAATTGTATGGGATCTTCATTGCCGTATGGTGTGTTTAATAATGTGCTACACATTCTCAATTGGATATGGTTAGGACTGCAGGCAGGCCAATCTAGCATCCACACTCTCTGCTTACACAGCCATGCACTTGTAATCTGGGCAGTATGTGGTTTGAAGTTGTCCTGCTAGAAAATTCCAGGCCGTCCCTGGAAAAGACGGTGCTGGATGACAGTATATGTTGCTCCAAAATTTGTACATATCTGTCTGCATTCATGGTGTTCACACAGATGTGCGAGTTACCCATGCCATGGGCACTGACACACCCCTGGCCCATACAGACACTGGCTTTTGGACCTGACGCTAATAACAGCTTGGATGGCCCTTTTCCTCTTTGGCCCGGATAACACGATGGCTTTGTTTTTCAAAAACTTTTTGAAATGTGGACTCTTCGGACCAAAAAACACAGTTCCACTGTTCTACTTTCCATCTAAGATGAGATGGAACCCAGAGAAGTTAGCAGCGCTTCTGGACAGTGTTGATGTATGGCTTCTGCTTTGCATAGTAAAGTCTTAACTTGCATCTATGGATGCAGTGGCGAGTGGTGTTGACTAACAAAGGTTTACTAAAGTTATCCCAAGCCCATGTTCATGATATCCATTACAGATGAATGCCGTTTTTTAAGACAGTGACATCTGAGGGATCAGAGATCACACGCATACAGAACATACAGTTTTCTGGATTAATTGGTCATAAAATGTGATCTAATCCTCATCAAAGTCACAAGTATAATCTTTCATGTCTTTATTGAACACATCTCAATAAACATTCATAGTTCTGTGGAATTAGTAAGTGAACCCTTGGATTTAATTTAACTGGTCTATCCTCTTTTGGCAGCAATAAACTCAACCAAGCATTTCCAGTAGCTGCAGATTAGACCGGCACAACTTTCAGAAGGAATTTTGGACCATTCTTCCTTACAGAACTGCTTCAGCTCAGCCATATTTTTAGGATATCTGGTGTGAACGGCTCTCTTGAGGTCATTCCACAACATCTCTATTGGGTTAAGGTCTGGGCTCTGACTGGGACACTCCAAAAGGTGGATTTTATTTTTTGAAGCCATTCTGTAGTGGATTTACTTCAATGTTTAGGGTCATTGTCCTGCTGCATCACCCAACTTTTACTGAGCTTCAGCTGGCCCACAGCCACCCTGATATTATCCTGTAGGATATCTTGATAAACGTGGGAATTAATTTTCCCCTCGATGATGGCAAGCTGTCCAGGCTCTGAAGCCACCGTTGGAATCACCGTTGGAATGATGTTTTCATTTTGGTATGCAGTGCCCTTTTTACTCCATACGTAGTGCTGTGCGTTCTTCCCAAACAATTCAACCATAGTTTCATCAGTCCACAAAACATTTTCCCAGTAGCGTTGCAGAGTGTCATGGTGGACTTTGGCAAACTTCATTCGTGCAGCAATGTTTTTTGGAAAGCAGCGGCTTCATTTGTGGTGTCCTGCCATGGATACCATGCCTGTTTAATGTTTTCTGTATAGTAGACTCATAAACAGATGTTGACTAGTTCCAATGATTCCTTCAAGTCTTTAGCTGTCACTCTAGGGTTCTTTCTTTACCTTATTGAGCATTCTGCGTTGTGCCCTTTGAGCCATCTTGGCTGGACGTCCACTTCTATGGAAAGAAGCCACAGCACTAAATCATCTCCATTTATAGACAGTTTGTCTAACTGTGGACAGATGAATATCTAAGCTCTTCGAGATAACTTTGTAACCTTTTCAGCTTTAATTCTTGATCGTCGGTCTCCTGAGATCTCTTTTTTGTGAGGCATGGTCCACGTCAGCAGATGCAAAATATTTGAGTTCTTTTTATTATTCACAGTAGGTCTAACCCACACCTCCAATCTCGTTTTGTTAATTGGATGCCAGGTTTGCCAACTACTGACTCTGATTAGCTTTTGTTGACATCATTAGCTTAGGGGTTCACATACTTTTTCAAACCTACACTGCGAATGTTTGAATTATGTATTCAATATGTACAAGAAAAATACAATAATTTGTGTGTTATTAGTAAAGACAGATTGTGTTTGTTCATTATTGTAACATAGATGAAGATCAAAATAAAAAACTGGCAGTCATGGAATTAGCTTCTAATAAAAAAATTAAAAAAACAGAGGGCAAAGCAAAAAGCTAAACTGCAATTTGCCACATCTTTTCGTTCACAAAGAAATATTACAGTAACAAAAATCATTAGGTTATGTAATTTCTCATGTCCCCGGAGCATGATAAGGAAGATTCCTACCAATGGAGCAATTCAAGCTTGAAGTACAACCTGTTTTCTCCAGGGGGCAGTAAGCGAAGCTTCAGCTGTATAGGCAACTTGTAGCTTATACAGAGAACAAGCCACACTTACCGACAGGAGACAACACAAGGGCTGTGTCTCGTTTGGAAGGATGCGTCCTCCGGAGGTCGCATTTGTCGGCCGCATACGTCATCGAGGCTGTCTCGTTTCAGAAAAGCGAGTAGGACACTCCAAATGCAGCCTTCGAATGCGACCTTCTTTCACGGGAATTCGGAAGATGCATGAGGTGTATCCTTCGTGGGCACTCACAACCCGTAATTCTTTGCTTCAATGGAAATGTCTAAAAAAAATTACGCCAATTTGCCCGTAAATATGATGTTCAAACGCAAGGAATGTTAATTCCCAAGTTGAAGTACCTCAGTAGATGGGTGCAGAGTATATAATATGTATAATTATATTAATATATGATTAAAATAAAGTATTAGACTAAAAGTACACCTTTAAAATCTATTTTCTTTTCTCTTTACATCATTATAAATCTCCTAAAATGTACCTCATACATTCCATTCCAGAGGGACTTTGTTCCCTTCTCACTCAAAGCACTCGCGCTTGTTAAAGAGTGGCGTGCTGTCATAGCAACCATGTTACGTTACGTTTCCGTTTGTCCTACGAAGGCCATCTCGTTTAAACGAGACTTGTTTAAAGGAGGACACTCGGTATACTGCAGCCTTCAAAGGATGCGTCCTACCTAGCATGCAGCCTTCCAAACGAGACACAGCCAAGATTAGAGATCCTTGGTTTAAACACAGCTTAATGGAGTGCAAATCTGAACGCAGAGATCTCAAGACGTGTTTTTCTAAGTTTCAAGCTATGTTTAACTTGACACAGTGACGTAAAAAGGTATGTTTATGACGCAACGCAACGCAACTAAAGTGAAACTCCAAAAACGTCCACCTGACACTTGTGTACATTGACGGGTCCTAAGTCAAGTCATTTTTATTTGTACAGCACACATCATTCCTAAGCAGCTTTACAGAAAATCATGCTTTAACAGAAAATGAAACGGTAATATCTATAAAGTCTTACAGTCATCATTGTGTAGTTTGATTAAATATGATTGTAAATTGTGTATAAAATAAATAATTAAATAATAATTGTATTTAGAACCCCAGAGAGCAAGCCGAAGGAGACTGTGGCAAGGAACACAAAACTCCATAAAATGTTTTGTTACTGGAGAAAAATAACCTTGGGAGAAACCAGGCTCACTGTGGGGGCCAGTTCCCCTCTGGCTAAACAGAATGAATCCTCCACATGCAGTGCAATTCATGGTTTAAAATTTGTAATATAAGTAAGTGTTAAGGGTCAGTGTTTAAACAAAGATTTTGTATGAACTGCAAGATTAATGACTAATGTCTTTGAAGTCCATTCTGGATTAACTGCAGATGTTCACATAGATGCATTGTCCTTTATTAGTTGGCTGATGAAGGCTTTTGTAGGCAATTAATTGATAGTCTATGTATTCCATTTCAAGAATGTAGTCCAAAGAATAGCTTTTATAATGAATTATTGCTGTGGACTGTAGGCCAATGATTGGCTTATGTTCAATAATATGGAATTAAACAATATATTGGATTCTGAAGACAATTTTTGTATGCCACAGTAATGTAATGCATTTTAATTATCTGAATGATTATTTTTTGATTAAATATATTTATACCATGGTCTGTACATTATACCAAATACTCTATTCTGATTGGCTGGAATGCGTGTCGTTCAAACCGTTGAATGCACAGGTAGTACTGGTCAGTTTGAGTCACCGTTCGATATTACTGTGCTGTTTGTAACCCTAGCAACATAACATTACAGAGCAAGTAGGGTGAGCTATACCAACTGAAAACATTTCCTAACTACCTTCATCAGCATAGCTAAGATAATGGAATTCAGCTGCTTTTGTAGAGGGTGAGAAAAGGAAATCAGGATCTAATAAATGCGTATTTCGCTGTCTGGCAAGGAGATGCAAGATGATTTAAACTAATGTGTTGTGTATGTTATGTGCTGAAGTGCCGCCTATAGCCACTAGAGGCCCCCCACGCTCACACATCACTGACTCAAACGCCGAAGGAGAAGCGCTGTTTGTTTACAAAATGTACGCAGCATTTTGCGGTGAAGCGCTACCATTCATGGACAAATTGCAATTTCATTCTTCAGTCAATTGTGCAGCCTTGATGGATACCATACCGATGTCTCAGAGGTCAAAATCTGCAGGTTCCAGAGTGTTTTGAATGGTTTTCTCCTTATCATACAGCTTTGCGTCGGGTGGTTCTTCGCCTCCACGTCGTGCATTTAAAATCGTTTAATGCACACCTAGCCGTAGATTATCCCTTACTTATCCACACCACTTAAGTGCCTTGGATTTTTCTTTTATTTATTTTTTTTCAAGCCGTTTCATAATGAATTTAAAGTGTAATTAGACTGAATGCAGAGTTCTATTATATATTGTATTCCATACAATTGTCTGTATTGTAATTTGTTTCACAGTAAAAACACCTTTATTTTCTGTTTGCTGTTTTCTGATTGGTCTCTCCTTTCATCCTCAGCTGGTGGGCCTCCTGCTGATTGTCGTAGCAGCATGGGGAAAAGGCTTTGGGATTGTCTCCAGCATCCACATCATCGGAGGTGTGATTGCTGTGGGCTTCTTTCTGCTGCTCATCGCCATTGTGGGGCTCATTGGAGCTGTCCACCATCACCAAGTTATGCTGTTCTTTGTATCCTTTACAAGCATTACAGCTGCGTTCTGAAACATTTTACAGACTCTGAGGTGTCCACTTATCTGTGCTAGACACAGTACATTTGGAAAACCAGTACTTTTACAAGCATAGTTGTAATCGAGCTACAATGTGTTTTTGCCTAACTTTTGCATAGTATTTTAGTTAGGTCAATCACTGGTACTCTGTTTGGTGTCTCCCCACTCTCCTTAACAGTGCTGATATACTGTGTCCTCTGCTCGAAGAAAATTATAAAGTTGTTATAATTGTACACCATTAATTAGGTTGTTGTGGTCCTTTGAATGTTGTAATGCCCTTGACTACAAATCTTTTTCCACAGTACATGGTCATTCTGTTCATCGTGTTCCTCTTCCAGTTTGGAGTGTCCTGCTCGTGCCTGGCCATGAATCAGGGTCAGCAGGTAGGCCAAACCATCTCTGAAACACACTTGTTGATGTTGCATGCTTATTTTTTGGAAAACTTGAAAAAACAAAGTTTTTTGTCACATTATCAAACAGGAGAAACTACTGTCCTCATCCTGGGGATTAATGAGTAATGACACCAGAGGCAATCTGGAGAACAAGCTGGACTGCTGTGGCCTGTTCAACAATACTCAAAACCTGGCAGAGTTTGGTGCTGACCTCATTCTCTGTCATGCGGTAATGATAATGATACCTCCTTTTTTATTTCACCATATTGTGGGATATCCTAAAAGAATCTGTGTTGTAAAATATTTTATTTTTACACTGTTTACATGTTCATATTAATTTCAAAATTAATTAATTCAATTTGGGGCTTTTTTTGTGCAAAATTATGTCCAGAAGCGCTTGTCGTTGGTAAGCTTTCTGCTTTGGTTTAACATGCATGTTGTCAGTCTGCACGGAACTTGAGACTGAAAGGAATGATTTCACGAGAAAATCCATTAATAGAAACCCAACATTTGACATATCCTCACAGATCCACAGCTGCCGATAAACGAGCCAAGTTGAGTGTGTATACTGGCACCTAGTCTCATTATTATCTGCACACACGAAATGCAGAGTGAAAGGATAGGACAGCTCTGGATACAGCTACATATGCATAAATTGTGACACGCTCCATATGAGTCAGCACCTATGCACACTGCAAGCACACACACCAAGGGACAATCGTGCGCCCAATCAATTCTCTGCTATCTGCGTCACCTTGAACGTTACTGTATTAAAATTATTCTGTTATCGCAAGCCCTTGCCATATGTATATCGTGATATGTACATTGCAATATTTCGGTAAATTCTATATATCGTACAGCCCAAATGAGCACAATGGTTTAACATGTCTGGAATATGTGCATTAACAGCTAATACATGGCTCAGACAATTCCATCTTTGCCATTATTAGAACCACACAATATGACTCAATAGGATCATTCAAAAATGAAAATTGTGTCATAATTTATTCACCCTTTGGTTGTAAAACCCATATGGCTTTCTTCTGTGGAACACAAATCGAGACGTTATGAATGTTAGCCTCAGTTACCAATCACTGAAACTGAAGCTAACAATCACTTTTTCTCCCCAATTTGGAATGGCCAATTCCCAATGCACTCTAAGTCCTTGTGGTCGCGTAGTGACTCGCCTCAATCCGGGTGGCGGAGGATGAAACTGAGTTGCCTCCAACTGTCTGAGACCGTCAGTTAGCGCATCTTATCACGTGGTTTGTTGAGCGCGTTACCGCGGAGACATAGCGCGGCTTCACGCCGTCCACCGCCGCATCCACGCACAACTCGCCACGCACCCCACCGAGAGCGAACCACATTATAGCGACCACGAGGAGGTTACCCCATGTGACTCTACCCACCCTAGCAACCGGGCCAATTTGGTTGCTTAGGAGACCTGGCTGGAGTCACTCAGCACACCCTGGGATTCGAACTCACGAAATCCAGGGGTGGTAGTCAGCGTCTTTACTCGCTGAGCTACCCAGGCCCCGAAGCTAACATTCTTAACATCTGTTGTGTTCCATTAAAGAAAGTCAAATGGGTTTGGAACAACATGAGGGTGAATACATGACACAAATTTAATTTGGGTGAACTGTCCCTTGAAAAGATCTCTAATTAGATCTACTTCTGCCTCTCTCTGTTTGCATGTCCTTTTCTGCTATTCAGTAGAAGTTATCTGTCTTCCTGTCTTTATATCTGACAAATATGCCTCTGTGGTTGATGTTGAGTTAGCAATAATTTTACATCTCCACACTAGAAATTAAAGGTTAAAGCCTTCCTTTTTTTTTTTACCTGCAGCCATGTTTACAAAAGAAAGCCTGTATTACCTGCGGTCAAAAGATGCTCCAGCATGCCTCAGAAGCTCTGAAGATCCTAGGAGGAGTTGGCCTCTTTTTCAGCTTTACAGAGGTTAGTTCAAGCCACAGGCTACAAAGTACTCTATAAAATGGAAAGTTCCAGCTCTAAAGTCAGATTGAATAAGCCAAGTTAGAAGCTGTCATGAATACTTTATAAAATTTAATTTAATTAAGATATTTTATTAATTCATTCTTTATAAAATACAACCAATTAAAACAAAACTCATAATGTGTATCTTTAATATAATAAATTGGTCATATCAGCAACCATTCAGTAAATACTCTGAATTCTTATTTCATTTCAAGTCGGACATGATTAAATAAATTACTTGCGGTTCAGTACGTTTTTGATTCACTAAAATTACTCTTACCAGCCTATTAAATCATTTTTTCCTTCTATATTATATTAAATGTTTTCCAAAATTCCATGTTTTCTTTTTTTTCCTGAATTCCATGTTTTAAAGTTTAATTAAATTTCATCATCAAAATGTGCCTAATCAGATGAATCCAAACTTCAATCAAATGAAAATAGAACAATTCGCTTTAGAAAAGCAACAAAATCTAAAACACAACATTGGCCTTGTTTTATGTCAAATAAAGTGCTGCACAACAGAGCATCACATTATAAATGAAAACTTCTATTTTGTACAACAGCACTCAGTGGTGGAAAGAGTACTGATTTTTTTTTATTTAAGTAAAAGTACTGCTACAAAAATTAACTTGAGTACAAGTAGAAGTACTGAGAAATATTATGACTCAAGTAAGAGTAAATTAGTTTGCAGAAAAACTACTCAAGTAATTACAAGTTACTTTATGAAAATTATATTATATATATATTATATACGCTTCCATTTTTAGAACACAAATATATTTTTGTTCTTGAAAGAAACTGATGCTTCCTTTCACCAAGGATGCATTAAATGTATCATAAATACTGCTAAAATCATGAATTGCAAATTATTATTACGGTTTGAAATAATTGTTTTAAGTGGTATTTATTCCATTTTTCTTTACCCATGATGGCAAACATATACTGTGTCACCTATTCCTTACAAAAGCATTCTAAAGTGCTAATTTGGTACTCAAGAAAATTTTCTTATTAGAACAATTGAAAATGGTTGCGCTACCATGCAGAAATCACAATACAGTGTTTTTTTTTCCCCCATTTGCTGAAGTATTAAGTTCTTACAAGTTGCTTTACACTTGCAAGTCAAATTTTGGTTTTAAAAATAGGCAAAAAGAAACAAATTTCTCCTGAAATTCTATTTTCTCCAATGTCTATTGTTTTAGAGAGATGAAGGCTATTACATGCATTACTGTTTTGAAAAAAGAAGCTCTTACCAGTATAGAGAAGGAAGTGGATGGCTGGATGCACAACAAAAAGACAAGTAAATCACAGTCTCTAGTTTGAGAAACAGACTCCTCACAGGTCCTAAACTAGCAGCTTCTAAATGCCAAAGACCTGCATTGCTGCAAGAGGATTCTTGGACAAAGAGAACTTTTTAAGAATACAACATTTATTTAAATAGAAATAGCCATTTGTAACAATCTAAATGTCTCTAAATCATCTCTAATCTACATAATGTGCATTGTGACTGAAACACATTCCTATTTCAGGTTTATTCTCATTCATATAAGTATTTTGGCTATTAAGTTAACATACTGTACAAAACTAATATAATGCAATATCATAGATGAGGGAATTTATCCTCTATGATATTGCAGCAATTATCCAGATATGGAATGAGATTATTAAGCAAACTGTTATCAACTCCTACATGCCAACTGAATAAAATAATGCAAAAATAAAAATGTCATACAGTGTTTAGTAAGAGATATGGTTGATTCAAACACTAAAAGTGGCTTTTCTGTATATGTATTATTGTATTACAGTTGTAATAATAAAGTCTTAATTAACATTATGGTTATTTAACATATTGAGATATTATTAAGTAAATTGTAGCATTTGGTTACATTATGTTTTGTGATTTCTCATACATTCTTTATATAACAACCATCCCTTGGCCTCTAGCAGGTGAGGCTTTTCAGACAGATAAACAGCAGCACAGGGAAGTACAGTACAGCACAGCACCGTAAGCGAGAGTGTTACACGCTAGGACAGTTTATTTTAAACAAGAGGGGCGAATGGTTATGGAAATTATCGTGGGAGTACAATACGAACTGATGCGGATTGATAGAAGCGGAGAGCCCGTCTGTGCATGCGATGGTGCGAGGAACCGGACGGTGGGAAAAAAATAATGTGCAGTGAAAAGTCAAAAGAAGATCGCAATGTATGTAATTGTAACTATTTCAGATATTATTAATAAAACATGGGAACTCGTGTCGGCATTTTCTGCCCCCATATTTTGAATTTCGGGGATATTTTTGTTAATTTCGGTGGCATTTTTGCCCCGAGTCCCTGTTAATATCCGACATTATTAGCATTGTATCTTTCTAAGGTATTTAAAGTTTGTTTTAGACATACAGAATAGTAGCAAGTAAACAAGATATCCCCACATATATGTCAAACTACATTGTTTTAATGTTTAACACAGTTAAATCATTGCCTGTCTTAAAAACAAGTGAAGTTTGATTAGTGGTTAAACATGTTCAGACGGTTCCCTTGCATCTGAATGAATGGTTCCTTTCCAGAATAAAATGAGATATGCAGAAAATCACAGTATTACAGTTCTTGTATTGTGACAGGGCAGAAAGTCTTGGAAAAGCTAGAGAGGAGAGGACACCGACGGCAGTTTATGCAAGCTGCCGTGCTCATGATGCTGTGCCCTGCGGGCTTCCGTCATGCCACGCACATCGCATTTTAGTTTATAAACAGATTTAGCGCTTATAACTTTCTTCTTCCCAAAAATGTCGAAATATTATGTTTTTTTTTTTTTTTTTTAGTACTTTGTAATTGTGGTGAAAAATAACTGTAGCGAAGTTGACTACTTAAACTCAAGTAAAAGTACTATTATTTATTTGTACATAAAAAAGTAGAAAAATGTATTCAAGGACTGTAACGAGAATAGTTGAAATTCGTTACTTTCCACCTCTGACAGCACTCTTGCTTGTGAGATATAGGTTCAACATAATAATAATAAAATACATATTACTAAACACTAGTAGCATATTTCAGTTGCACCTTCTTAAATTTTGCACATCAAGCTTTTATTTTGAATCAAACTTTTATTTTGACGTGAAGTCAGTAGTTTCACACTTCCAAAAAAGATGTCGGTTATATGACCGAGTGTGATTATTGAAGCACAAAATGCTGCGATTTAATTATATAAATATATAGTCTGCAGGTGCTGCGCACATCAC
Source organism: Myxocyprinus asiaticus (assembly GCF_019703515.2). Lineage (NCBI taxonomy): Eukaryota > Metazoa > Chordata > Actinopteri > Cypriniformes > Catostomidae > Myxocyprinus > Myxocyprinus asiaticus. The sequence goes on along the minus strand of NC_059372.1, from coordinate 11,156,336 downwards.
ATTGAATGAGCGCTCTCTTCTGTAATCTACTACAACATGCACAGTGCGCGATGCTCATAAAATGTGCTGTTTTGAATCAGTTTGTGTTATCAGCATTTGAGCAGCTTCACACATTCACTTTGCAATGTGCATTACATGTAGACTGTATATTTAATTAAGTCGCATCCATTTGCGGTTTAATAATCACATTAGGACAGATCACACTTTTAATTTCATTAAAAGAATATTCCGGGTTCAATACTAGTTAAGCTCAATTGGCATCATTTGTGGCATGATATTGATAACTCAAAACTTTATTTTGACTTGCATCTACTTTTCTTTAAAAAAAGCAAAAATCTTTTTTTACAGTGAGGCACTTACAATGGAAGTGAATGGAGGCCAATTTTTAAACATTAAAATACTAAATTTGTCAAAAGTATAACCACAAGACAAAAACAGTATGCGTGTTAACATGATTTTAATGATAAAATCACATACTAACCTTTTCTGTGTTAAGTTATAGCCAATTTTAAAACAAGATGGCACCGTTGTGTGTGGCATGCCGTCAGTTACCTGGCTTGTTCCTGAGTCTGTTTTAATTGGTTTATTTTCTGTTTTAAGTCAGTGTGCTGTACCGTGTTTGGTGTATGATTGACAAACACTTCTGAACATTCGATTGTCAACTGAAGGACTATTAAAGCAGGCTCAGAAAGTCTCACAGCATACTCCCTCTCCTCTATTGGTGTCTGTACCTGCATGTCTGCACCATCTGTAATGCTCTTTTCCTGGGAGGAAGTGGCGGGGAAGTCGGGGAGGTATAGCCGTCAAGCTCAAAGTTTTTCTGGCAACCAAAAGGGAGTTGAAACCGGGTACGGGCTCTCTGGCACAATAAATGGATGGAAACTGCTTCATCTGGTGGCGTTCCCTGGAACCATCATACGTGTGGAATATTCCTGTGTTTCCAGATTCGACACCTCAACACACTTTATATCGCTCACCTTGCTGTCGGCGTGGCGCGTGGATAGACGACATCTCTGCTCACTGTGCCGGTCAGCACAGCTGACTGAGGATCCGGCAAGGTTGAGGATTGCTTTGATTAACACCAAGATTGGTGGTAAATAAGACTTTTATACTAAATGACTTTTTTGCCTCGCGTGATTTGGATTTTTTGTGTATCACTGAAACGTGGCTTACAACAGGTTATTTGAGCCCTTACTCAGAAATTTTACCTCCTGACTGTAAAGTTTTTAATGCTCCTCGCTCGTCAGGTCGGGGAGGAGGGCTGGCTTCAACTTGTAAAGACAATTTTAAATGTAGGACCCTAATATGGGATGAATATATTAGCTTCGAACTTCAGTTTTTGGAACTAGAAAAGGACGCTCCTTTGGTAATTGCTGTGATATATCGGCCCCCAAAACACCACAAAGACTTTATAAATTAGTTTACAAATTTTCTAGGGGGTATCACTCCAAAGTTTGATAGACTGCTTATCATTGGAGATTTAACAATCATGTGTGTTGTCCGTCAAAGTCAATGGCCAAGGAATTTATTAGCCTTATAGACTCTTTTGACATGTCTCATTTGGTAAACAGCCCCACTCATGCACAGGGTCATACACTCGATCTTGTTCTATCGTATGGCCTACCTATTGATGACATCAAATTATGTGATCACGCCATCTCTGACCATAAGCCTATATTGTTTACTATTCCATTTATATGCCATACTGACAACCCTACACTGTAAAAAAAAATCCTGTTAAATTTACGGTAAAGAACTGGCAGCTCTGGTTGCCAGAAATTCACCGTAAAAAATACGGTAACCACGTTTCAGGCTTTACGGGATGTTACGGTTGTAAGGGGGAAGTCACCCACTGGTCCAAGGACAGTATCCAATGGCGTGGTTGAAGGTCTCCTGCGTGTTCTGTCTTATCGTGAGCAACATTAAATAATACTTTTATTATTTGATTTGAGTTCCATGTTTTATTAATCTTATCATTAATTATTTTCTTTATTTCATCTGACTCCAATTATGAAAAAACCTTGTTGATGTATCTATACTTTGAATTTAAGTTTTGTATCTTATTATTTTTAAATTCTCTCTTCTAGACTGCATTTGCTATTTCAATGTTATTTGGGTCCTGTGCTGACCGGACACAGGTCCTTTAACTACAAAACTCATCAGTTTCAGATATTAGTAAGTCCTTATAGGTTCTCGGCTTTATCCGTTTAGTCTTATTTGGCGAAGTTCATATAGATTCTCGACTCAGTCAATGAAGTTCTGTTTTACAGATTCTCGGTGCTACCCTTAGTATTCCCGTTTAATTCTACTTGGCTAAGTTCTATTATAGATTCTCGGTTTGCCGTTTAGCCTTTTACATACTTAACTAATGGGTTTCTTCTGAAGTAGTTTAGTTAAGCCAACTCTGATCATAGATTTGTAGTTAATAAGAAATATACTAGAAAACAGTCCTTCAGAATGAATCATAATAACAATTTATTTACCAGGTAATAGTAATATATTCAAACAATCCAATTAAAATATTAAATCAAATTCAAAGCTATCAATGAACCAAGCATAATAATATATTTAAAGTTGCATTCCATTCATACATTTACCAAACATAGAAAAACAAATTGCAATTACCTGGTAGAGAAAAAACTACACACAGTGTTTACTGTGTGGATCATCTGGCTACAGAGAGACCTTGATAAATATAAACTACATGCAGCGGTACAGCATGGGAGATCTGCTAACAGATTCCTTCAAACATTTATCAATAATAAGAAATACCTGGTAGAGAAAAACTACATGCAGACGGCAAAGCATGGGAGATCTGGCTTACAGATTCCCCGAGCTCCTCTGCCATCCTTCCTTAAGAACCAAACGATTCTATTGTTGTTTCAGATGTGTATGTTTGATGTTATTTAGGATTTGGTTTACAATTTAGGGAGTTGTAAGTCGACCTTTGATTGAGTAGGTTGTTTGATGTTTACAAAGAATGCACCTAATCTGCATACAGCATCTGGTCTCTGTGTGAGACTTGGGAGGGGATAGAATACACTATTTTACTAAGTTTTTAAATCTTACTTGCGATTTGACTTTGCTGAAAGGGAATGAGACCGTTTTACCAGTTGCACTGTTACCTCTTGAATGATACCAAACATGTATGATCAAAAAACCTTTTACATTACAGAACAGGATAGGTCATAACTTAGTTTTAGTGTCCTTAAAGTGACCTGAGGTGAGAGAGAGAGAGAGCAGATGTGAGTGTGATTTGCGCTTTATGGTCCCCAATCAGTGGGGTGTGTTTTCTCAGGTGGAGATGCTCCTCTGTGTGAGAGTTTTATGACGTTGTTTCTCGCAGAGTTCTTTGACTTTCCCGGAAGTGATGCAGACAATTTTGTGACAGTCTTACACGGTGCATTACCTATGTTTAATTTGTTAAATAATAAACTTGATTTATTAACCTTCTGAACCTGTAAAAATCTGCTTTTCACTTTATAAGGTATTGTTAATCACTGTAGTAATTACAAAAGGGCACATGATGACATGATGTTCATCAATAGTGGCCCTTCCTTGAGCAATGACCTATAAACATGTAGAGACAGTGCTCAGTGTCACTCAAATTATACAGAAAATCATAAGTTTTACATTAAAAAAAAAAAAAAAAATGTACAAAATTTTACCGTAAAACTACATGTCCTTTTAAATATATTTAAAATTGTTACCATATATTTTAAGGTAACTACCCATTAACTAATTAAAGTTTTTTTTTTTTACTGTAACATTTTTACAGTCTTTTACCGTTACAATTATGATGTTTTTTTACAGTGTACTAAAGTTATGCGGTGGTCTCGCATACTTACATCTTCCACGAGTGATGATTTTTCCACAGCATTTAAGGAGGTCTCTTTGTCTGCGGATCTTTCTTCTCACGACCTGAGTGCCGAGGAACACTAAACTCTCTAAACTTTGGCTAAACTCTGCCTGTACAAACATCTTAGATGAAATTGCTCCGCTAAAGGCAAATTATTATAAACCTAAGTCTGAACCCTGGTTAAACAACACCACCAGGGGGCTTAGACAGGCCTGCAGGAGAGCTGAAAGGAAATGGAAGAAAGACAAACTCCAGGTATCCTATGAGATGCTAAGGGAAACACTATCTAAATATCAGAGAGCGGTGAGATCAGCAAAGTCTAAATTTTTCTCTGACCTCATTGAAAAGAACTGCCACAATCCGAGAACTTTTTTAATACTGTAAATGCTGTTGTGAACCCCTCTGTTAATATTGTTACTGCTGAATCATCAGATATGTGTGAGTTTTTTTTTTTTTTTTTTTCCAATTTGGAATGCCCAATTTCCACCACTTAGTAGGTCCTCGTGGTGGCGTGGTTACTCACCTCAGTCTGGGTGGCGGAGGACAAGTCTCAGTTGCCTCCGCTTCTGAGACCATCAATCCGTGCATCTTATCACGTGGCTCATTACGTATGACACCGCGGAGACTCACAGCATGTGGAGGCTCATGCTACTCTCCTCGATCCACGCACAAGTTACCACGCGCCCCATTGAGAGCGAGAACCACTAATCGTGACCACGAAGAGGTTACCCCATGTGACTCTACCCTCCCTAGCAACCGGGCCAATTTGGTTGCTTAGAAGACCTGGCTAGAGTCCCTCAGCAAACCCTGGATTCGAACTCATGACTCCAGGGGTGGTAGTCAGCGTCAATACTCGCTGAGCTACCCAGGCCCCTTGTGTGAACGTTTTCTTAATTTCTTTGTTGATAAGGGACATTGACTGAACATTATCCCGACTACTTATGACCCTTTGTCCCCTCCTGTAGCACTGCGGTTTTTAACCAATTCGAAAATAAGTAAGTTGAAGCCTACTGGCTCCTCTCTTGATGCGATCCCTCCACGTCTTTTTAAACAGGTGTTTGAAGTGGTTGGGCCTAGCCTGTTAAATATTATCAATAAGTGTCTTGGATTGGGAACTGTACCTGATTTTCTGAAACATGCTTCAGTTCAACCCCTCATTAAAAAGCCAAACCTAGATCCTACAGTCTTATCAAATTTTAGACCTGTTTCTAAGCCCCCTTTTATATCAAACATATTAGAGAATGTAGTTTTCCAGCAAATGCATAGTTTTTTTTGGAAGAAAATAAGATATTCGAAGTTTTTCAGTCAGGTTTTAGAAAATACCACTCTATGGAGACAGCTCTTGTAAAAGTCTTAAATGATGTTCTGCTAACTATCGACACTGGTTGCTTTGCAGTACTTGTGCTGCCTTCGATACAGTTGACCATACTATTCTCATTTCTCATTTAGAGAAATGCATTGGCATAAAAGGAAATGCTTTAAATTGGTTTAAATCTTATTTTAAAAATATGTTTTTCAGTCATTAGAGAATTTTCCTCAGGCTCAGCTCCTTTTACGTGTGGTGCACCTCAAGGGTCTATTCTTGTCCCAATTTTTTTTTCCCTTTATATGCTTCCAATAGGTTCAATCTTTAAGAAACATGATATCTCCTATCACTGTTATGCCGATGATACCCAAATTGACTTGCCCTTGAAACAATCCAAAAAGTTTTTAGACACACTCTTTGCCTGTCTTGCCGACTTGAAGGTATGGATGTCTGTTAACTTCTTAAATTTAAATGAAAGCAAGACTGAGATTACATTGTTTGGGCCTGGGGAAGCCCTAAAAACATCTAAATTCAATTTCAGCTCTCTAGCCCCAGATGCACTTATTACGTCAAGGCTTGACTACTGTAATTCACTATATACGGGAATCAGTCAGTCATCTCTTTCTCGGTTGCAAACAGCACAAAATGCAGCTGCTAGGCTTCTGACTGGTGTAGGAAAACGTGAACACATCACCCCAGTTTTAGTCTCACTACACTGGCTGCCAGTCCAACATAGAATTGATTTTAAAGTCCTCTTACTGGTATATAAATCCTTAAATGGCTTAGCACCATTTTATCTTTCTGAACTCTTATCTGGGCATCAACCTGGGAGGTCTCTAAGATCTACAAACCAGATGTTACTATCAGTACCTAGGACTAGACCGTGCGTTTTCTGTATGCACCTAAGCTTTGGAATAGTCTGCCTGTTTGTATCAGAACTGCAAAAACGACATGTTTTTAAATCAAAGCTTAAAAGTTATCGGTTTTCTATAGCTTTTAATCAATGATGGTTTCTTGTTGCTTGTTATACTTCATGTATTGTATGTATTATGTTGTATGTTATTCTTACAATATTATGTGCTCTATAAATAAAATTGACATTGACAATTTTACAGTTTTGTTGCCATGATGATGTAATATCAACAAACAATAAAATGGCTGTAAAAATTACAATTTAAACAACTTTAGAGCTCAAATAATACATGAGTTTAAGAATTAATGTAAGTGCTTTTATAAAATGATAAGCTTCACATTTCTGCCTTTAAACGCTCCAAAAATTGGCCCCATTCACTTCCATTATATGTGCCTCACAGTAACCTCGATTTTTACTTTTTTTAAAGAAAAGGAGGGACGAGTCAAAATATTTTTTAGGTAATCAACATTATGCCACAAATGCTGTCAGTTGAGCTTAACTTGTATTGAACCCGGAATATTCCTTTAATTGTCCATTTCTGTGTAAAAGGAGCATCACAACATGCGCTCAAATGAGCGTGTGAGCATTTGTAAGCAGCCATACTAAGTTAGTCATACAGCTCATGGGGACCGAATTGAGTCGGTGCTCGGTACTACCGGTACTGTAGAAACACGGGTATCGTACATCTTTTTAATTTTATTATCGACTTGGTACCGAAGTACCGGTACTTTTGACATCACTATTTTGTGCTGTGGATTCAAATGGACCAGCTCATAAGAGTCATTTGTTCTAAGACCAGACTACAGTGGTCGAACTGTATGTTTCACGCTACTGATTCAATAGCGGTTTTGCATGGTGTTTGGCACGTTCAAGAACCGTTAATGGAAACAAACGTCATGAAGATCATGCAGTTTCTGTATTTTTTTACAAATGGAACCTGTTCTGGGGCCTGGGTAGCTCAGTGGTAAAAGACGCTGGCTACCACCCCTGGAGTCACTAGTTCGAATCCCAGGGCATGCTGAGTGACTCCAGCCAGGTCTCCTAAGCAACCAAATTGGCCCGGTTGCTAGGGAGGGTAGAGTCACATGGGGTAACCTCCTCGTGGTCGCTATAATGTGGTTCGTTCTCGGTGGGGCACGTGGTGAGTTAAGTGCGGATGCCGCGGTGGATGGCATGAAGCCTCCACACGCGCTATGACTCCGTGGCAATGCGCTCAACAAGCCACGTGATAAGATGCGCGGGTTGACGCGGAGGCAACTGGGATTCATCCTTCGCCACCCGGATTGAGGCGAATCTCTACGCGACCACTTAAAAGTGCACTGGGAATTGGGCATTCCAAATTGGGTGAAAAAGGGGAACAAAACAAAACAAATGGAACCCGTTCTAAATTAGAATGCCACACCTGTGACCACACATAAGTTGAAACCTATAATAATGTGCAAAAATATTTGCTGCGAAACTTGGGAAAAGTAAATAGCCTACAGTTGGACAAATTAAAGGAATATTCTGTGTTCAATACAAGTTAAGCTAAAATCGAGAGCATATGTGGCATAATGTTGATTATCACATAAATGTATTAAAAAAAAAATAAATAAAAAATAATCTGGGTTACCGTGAGACACTTACAATGGAAGTGAATGGGGCCAATTTTTAGATGTGAAAATACTGACTTTTTCAAATAAATAGCCACAAGATGTAAACAAAATGCGTGTTAACATGATTTTAGTGTGATAAAATCACTTATTAACCTTTTCTGTGTAAAGTTATAGCCAGTTTTACAACTTTGTTGCCATGACGATGCAATGTCAGCAAACCCTAAAATGACTGTAAAAATGATGATTTAAACAACTTTACAGTTAAAATAATACATGGGATTTAACAGAAATATGAATGTAAGTGCTTTTATAAAATTATAAGTTGTATGTATTATGTTGTATGTTATTTTTACAATATTATGTGCTCTATAAATAAAATTGACATTGACAATTTTACAACTTTGTTGCCATGATGATGTAATGTCAACAAACCCTAAAATGGCTGTAAAAATTACAATTTAAACAGCTTTAGAGCTCAAATAATACATGAGTTTACAGAAGAATTAATGTAAGTGCTTTTATAAAATGATAAGCTTCACATTTCTGTGTTTAAACCCTTCAAACATTGGCCCCATTCACTTCCATTGTATGTGCCTCACAGTAACCTCGATTTTTGCCTTTTTTTTTTTGGTGATAATAAACATTATGCCATAAATGCTGTCGATTGAGCTTAACTTGTATTAAACCCGGAATATTCCTTTAACTTGATTACTTGGCAGAATTTGTTTTGTGATTTATTATTTTTTATTGAACATTGTTGTCTTAATCATATTGCTGTTGTTTCAGTATTAAAGCAGCAATATGCCATACCTCTTAAACTTGGTAAAATCACTTTAATGCATGGCCTCATGACACAATGCTTATTATACTATATTATACTTTTCTTTTCTTTCTTTTTTTTTTCTCAGATCTTAGGGGTTTGGCTGGCCATGCGCTACAGGAACCAAAAGGACCCCAGAGCAAACCCCAGTGCTTTCTTATAGTCTCTCCGACCCTCTGTCATAAACTACGTGTAGTCCAACTATCCCAGATCCCTTTTGCACAGGTAGAGTGGAGCACACCAAGAGACATTCAGGCATTAAACAGAACACAAGCACTGATTCTCAACCGATTCAACAAATTCACATTGCACACTGGGTTCAGAACTGAATTATTTATGCCGACACGCAGCACATACAAACACGTCCATTTTAATGCTAGATCTGACCCATTTTCCAAACAAGGTCTGCAGAGGGCTAATTTAAACCAGCAGAAGATGGAGGAAACATCATGTATGATAGGATGATTACTTTGGCACTCCCCCATCCTTGATTTGAGAGACTCTTCCAGTTCTGTGTATGCAAATTTAAAAACCTGCAATGTAAAAGTCATCGATGTATGCATGTTCATAACCTCTGTGACATGATCGTTGTAATAGAAAGTGATTTCACCACACAAACTATATAGGTGTTTAGTATCAGTAAAGCAGTAGTTCACAAAGTTGGTTGGCATCCATGGTTGTTAATGAAGTAATTTTGTCATGTAATTCGTCTCCCAGGAACAGCACGTGTGCCTAGAATGAGAGCCAACCTGATAAAAACATGTTTTGTGCAATGCTTATGAAATCTGTCTCGATGAGGTGACCAGTCTAAATATTGGGATTTTAGTTAAGGAATTAGACTTAGAACGCGAATATCGAAGAACTTGTGTAACTGAGCCATGCAAATGGGAGGAATTCCTCTGCCGACGGACTGCAGCCCACTTGTTGTACATAGTCTTTACCATGACAGGGTCAATGTTCACACATTTACCGCTTCTTTTCCAGCCGTATGTATACAACAGAGATCTTACTGTGTCAGCTGGGTCTTAAGACTTTCACTGGACTTTTTAAAGGGATAGTTCACTCAAAAATGATTTTAAATTGTGTCATCATTTACTCACCCTCATGTTATTCCAGACCCGTATGGCTTTCTTTCTTCAGTGGAAAACCAAAAAGGAGATGTTAGACCGAATGTTAGCCTCAATCACCATTCACTTTCATTATGAGTAAATGATGATAGAATTTTCTTGTAATGGGTAAACTATTCCTTTTGGTTTTTGATTTCTTTTGATGCTTAGTATTACTCATTGATATAGTGTTTTAATATCTTATGCATTGTTTTGTGAGCTTTTGTGTTGAAATGATCTCAGCGTGCCATTTATTTCAGTGCTGTAAGCAAGATTTACTCAGTTATCTAATGGCTTTAAGCTAAAATGCTCATGCACTAACTTATAATTTGCAAACATTAATTGCTTGTGCTTTTTTGAAGCAAGTTTTGAAAATACTAACAGCATCAGTTCTCTTAAACTCTTAACCATTTCAGCTAAATGAATATTTTTGCAATTGTTGTGCGTTTTCCCAAATCTCTTCTTTTTTGTCCCGCTTATTATTTCTCATTTCATGCTGAATAGTGTTAAGTTGCATTCAAGTGAGCATTTTTATTTAATTTTTCAATGTTGAAGTGTGTTAGTATGGTAGGTAGAACATTTCTAATATCTTATGTTTATGTACGTATGTTGATACCATATGTTTTCTCTCCTCACTCTTCCCAATATGTTCTTTTGTTAATTTGCTTACTCCTATTAAAAGATCACAGTCTTAACTGCTTTAGTTTCCGCTCCATAGAATAAAGAAAAAGGGGACACTCATGCATCACTGAGTACAGCGCAAATGTGTTCAGATTCACTTGGTCATGTGTTATGAGTGTATTTCACTGATGGATTTTGAAGAAATGAAATCGATGTCTGTGTTATAGTAGTTATTTATTGCTGTTGAAAGAAGGCCGCAGTACCTAACATGGTGAGCAGTAAGCGCCATTTTTCCTGGATTTGCTTTGTATTTTTGAAACAGACTTTTCCAATTAAAATTCTTTCTTGGATCGATACCTGTGCATGTCTTATTATTGAACTGGTAAGACAGAAAGTAATCATGGAAAGTAAATAGGTGCATTTACATGAAGACCAATATGCTGATAACTACCAAAAATCAGCTTATTTAAAAAATTGGACATGACATTTGAAATAATCAGATTATTCCCTGCTTTTGACGTCAAAACGTAAAAGGGCATATGCATAATACTTGCACACTGAATAACCATATAAGAGGTAATGTGCAAAAATCTACCCGTGTCGATTGTTTTTCGATGAAATGGTTTATCTCTTACCCCGATAAAGGACAGCCATTTAAGGCGTTTACATGACCACACACGAATTGGTGAAATGCTGTACTGTGGATTACAATAGCAAAACAAACTGTTTATTGTTGTTGAAACCACAGACAAAAAAAAGTATGTGTTTAAAGTCTTTCTAGCAAGTCAGTCCACTGGCGGCCATTTTTGTACCTCTCAGGAAGCTATATCCAGTCATGACAGTGCAGCTCCTATCTACTTGAATGGGGAAAGACCGAAATCTCCAAAATAGTTGGTCAAGATTACGATCAAAGAACATATTTACTAATGATACAACACTGGTATCATTAATTGTGTTCTTTACCTCAGATTACGCTGAAAAACACAATTTTCCCGGCTTGGATATCTAATGCGCGTTCTCGAGTTGATTGACAGGCGAGGTCTGTATCTAAAAGGTGATTGGCTCTTTTATCTGTAAGGTGGGACTTCCTTTCTAAAACCGTTGACAGATGGGCGTTCCAATTTCTTCTATTCATATTAATAGAAGTGGCCCGTCTCTGCTAAACAGTCTCTGGTTTAAGTGATTAGATATTGAATTTCTTTATTCTAGTGGTGCACCATTTTGCATTGATAGCACTACACACAACCACCCACTTGCTTTGTTGTCAGTGTTAAAGCTCTTATATTCTTGCAAACTACTTTACTTTCATGTAAAAATTATGTAACTTGGTTAAGCCAGATGTGTAAAATGACTCATGTCTCTTAAAGGCAACACGACATCAAAATAGAAGACCCGATTTTTTTTTTTTGAAGTAGTATTCTCTTGGACATAATAAAGTGAAGGTATTATCTCTCTTAAACTGGCATTTAAATAGAATTCCATCTTGCTGCTGTAGGTTTACTAATTGATCTTTTATGCCTGAGCTTATGTATACTTATGAGTAAAATCATCCAGTAGTGGTTTATGTCTCTTTTTATGTCTTTTTTAACTTTAAGTACACTGCCACCATGTGGTACTCACTGGACTCTATGGAGCCATGGCTCATGAGTTACTGTAAATTTGACTGTTTAGAACAAGGGGTCTGTAACCTTTTTGACACGGAGTGGCATTTTTTATTTTCCTGGTCAATGGCCAATGTTGGCACGTGTGCCATAGGTTGCCGTCCACTGGTTTAAAATCCTAACAGTAGATCTGGTAGGCTAATATGTCAAAAAACGTATGTGCAGTTCAACATACAATGTTTGTAGCGACCTCAGATATCATGTTTATACAAAACTAGCACATTAACAATTCTTGTGACCCCAAAAAATTAAAACTAGTCAAAAGTTTGGGCACACATGAATGATTTGATTATCACATAATCTTAAAAAAGACATGTTTAAATGCTTGAAATATTGGGCCTATATTGGATTTGTTTTTAAACAAAACTTAGCATAATTACACATCTAGTTTTGGCAAATAAACATGACTATAAAGCACAACAGTATGCCCTGTGTGTGTAAATACCAAAAAATACAATATAAAACTGTCTACAGGATCCTTGTAGTTATGTATATTCCATTCTGTATTTGTTGAGTTTTTTGATCTGCAACATACAATCTTGTCATTTCCAAGTTAACACATTAAGACTGATGAGCTTTGCAAATCAATAATTGTACCAAGTGGCCACAACAAATGGATTGAATGGTTCACAGCTGAATGGAAGGAACATACATTTTTGTGTGAGAGTGCTACATTAACATGTAAATTAGATAGATGGAGCTGGTCTAATATACTAAATGGTAGTCTGGCCTTACTTGGCTCAGATTTCTCTTCTAACTGTTGGAGGTTTTAAGTACACTTATGTAAGTAAAATGAGCATTGTACGGTGTCTGGTTTCCTCGAATTTCCAGTCATCAGGAATCTGGACGAGCTCAGCTGAGCGAACCCCCATCCTGTCGGCACACTCGGGTTCTGGGATGGGCCACTTGCCAGTTCTCTTCTTTCCACGAATGCCCATATGCCCAAACAGGGCTGACCACCTGTCAAGACAGAGATATAGCAAAAGGTCTACGAAAAGTCTGAAAATCAAACTTCGAGAGGACCAAAACAAAGAAGAACAGAGAGAATTGAGGTAGCAAAGAGGATGCCGAATTAAAATGGAATGAAATTCAAAGAAATTCATTAGTTATGAGAACAGTTTTTAGTGAGGCTCAAGTTATTCAAAAATACATAAAAAATGCAATTCGTACAAAACATTACCTGAATACACCTCTACTATGATGAGCATGCTTTCAATTTATGAGCTCAGTAATTGTGATATTTTTTTGTGGGGCTTAAAGTAAAAAATGTATAAGTGGTATAACCATCCGGAAATAGTAAAATAAATAAATCTCATTTAAAGCTGAAATCCTTGAAAAAAGAAAATAAATAAAACATAAGTAGTTTGGAATAATATTTTATTTTAATTAAAAAATAAGCAGTGAAACTTTTGTTTTCTATTGTTATGTGGGGGGAAAAATTAAACAGAGAGGACCCTTTAGACCCTCATGACTGTTTAAGTTTATTTATTTTTTTTTTATTAGATAATTTGACATTTTGGTAAGAAGGCACATTTTGGTCAGGTCAGATGGAGTAACCATAAAAAAAAAAAAAAAAAAAAAAAAACTTGTTTATATTCGTTACTCAAAAATTCATGATATTTGTAAAATATATATTTTTTATATTTATTTTATTTTTTACCATTTTTAAAAACTTTATTGAAATTAATGAGTTACCTATTTTATAGCCTTTTTCTTGATGGTTACACCACTTGAAATTTTTAAAGTAATTTTATTTTTTATTTTATTATTATTATTATTATTATTTAGAAAATGCTATAAATGTTTTTTGTTTTTTTGTATAAAAATCAACATGGACACAAAGATTACATTTATACTAACTTGACACGTGTTAAACTAGATGTTTTTAAATGTTAATTTTTTTTTTATCATCTTGGAAAATCTTATTTGTCAATGAAAAATTATAATTAACTAAAAACAATATGGTGATCATTTTGTGGTGCTGTATGACAGAAATTTAAATCCGTTTTAATGGGTGAATTAATTGTTTTTAACAATATTAAGCTTAGTTTAGAGAAATATTTAAATTTGGGATTTACTGAATTTAATTTATTAAAAAATGCAATTCAGTAAATTCTTCTTCCTGTCTTTCCAAATCTGCATCCTGTGGGGCGTGGCCTATTCGAATCAAATTCCAACTCATGAATTGACATTCCACAAGGCTCTATCTGCTGATGCATACAGTATTTGTCGGCAGAGTTTGATGCGGACCAGCCGGACAATGATGGGGCCCATTGCAATTCCTCACGCAGATCCAGTCGAACTAACAGAAAGAGTAATCTGTCCCATCAGAGCTGGGAGACAAACAGGTCAATAGCATAAATAGTGGAACAGACTAGATGCATGTTGGTTGTGCAAATGAAGACAGACCAGCCTGGCTGTCTGTGTGGAACAAGTATTGAGCATGTACCCTCCCTGCGTGAAACACATGATCCACCCTAATTAGTTGGCATCAGATGACCTGCCTGGAGAGGTCATCAGACTGGAGCAACAAGCCAATCTTTCACACTACACTTAATCCTGGGTTAAGGCCACTTTTAAGATTAGGTTAAAGGTGAAATGTGTAATGACGTTTTTTTTTTTTTTTTTTTTTTTACATACTTTCTCCTATCCCAGCCTAATATGCAGAGACAGCCATAAGTAAGCCATTCATTGGTTCATTTTCTTGAAGACTGTAAACGCCTTGTCTCTGTGGAGCGACCCATCTCAAGCAAGACAACAACACTGACTCGGCCAGTGGCGTGAGTTGGGGGCGGGACTATCTGCTTGTTCAATCCACTGCAGAAGGGGGAAGTATTCAGAAAGCTGTTTTGAAAACAATGTTTATTTTTGCAGTTCTGTTTGGTGGCGCAGAAATGACATACTTCAGCTTTAAAATATATTAAAATATTTATTATATTTATTATTTATAGAAAATTTACAATATTTTTATTTTAATGATTATATTTATATTTTTTAAATATATATTTCTTTATGGCAGTACTGTTTGTTGACCAATGGAAAATGGAGGGAGTGTTGAATGTAATATAATATAACATACGGAAGCCCTGAAAAGCAAGGTAAAAAAAATCACCATGTCCCAGAAAGAAAAAATCAGAGAAATTATTTTTTTTCAAATAATTGTTTTTTCAATAATTTTCAATAATTTCAATATATTTATATCATAGAAATAAAATTATATTTATTATATCTGTATTGTATTTTAATACTTATATTAAAATATTTAAACAGATCTTAATTTAACTATTTTCCAGGATGTGTCTACATCAAAACATATGAAGGCAAGAGCATTCAATTATTGATGTGGCCAACAAACACACTAAATGCTTTTGTGTGGCCCAGCCATGCCATAACTATAAATCAACAATATGTATCTAATGATTTGTTGAAAGAGATTGAGCTTTACTACCAAAGAGAATATAATCCTGACAACTCCGTGCCAAATAGACTTTGCTGCAGTGTCCATTATAAAGGATTGATCCAACTTATGTAAGCATGTATTTATATATTTATATACAGTGGTCCCAGAAGTATTTGTACACTTAAGCCACACTTAAAAATGTTTGAATTTCATTACATTAGATAATAATTAGCAAACCAAGTGGAATCTGCAAACAAATAATGCCTTTTCTCAGAACTAACTTCACTTTTCTTTCATTTTAAGTGGCTGTAGGAAGTCAGTTCCTCCAAGTTCATAAAGTGTCATCTCAGTTGCAGTTTATCACATTATTTATGGACATTTTTAACTAAGTTTGACAAACAGAATGTGTCCAAATACACATTTTGAACTGTATACCTGTTGTTTTATCAGTTAAAACCTAACAAATTTATTTGTGAAATATTTTTTAATAAATGCCACTTGGTTTAATAGTTTATGTAATGTAATGACATTCATGCATTATGAGTGAAGTGTGGTCTAAGTTTCCAAATACTTTTTGGGGCCACTATATTTGTCAAGGTAGGAAAAGGAAGCAAGCAGGACAGATACTGACACCAGGTATCAGTGGTATAAGTGGTCCACCATGAAGATGTACTACTTCATGCTTCCAGGTCCTTACTGGTTAACACACAATGCAATAAATGCAATGGGTGAGAGTGAAAGATCCATTTTTAGAGCTGCCCTGTAAGGCAAAATGTACAGGAATCTCAATCCATAGACTACATTAGAGTACTGACTGATGAAAATGACCTAACGACCCAAGCTAAAGTTACAATTGCATATAGGTCATTCACACTTTGCAGTACATTTTTATGTCCCTATCACATACTGTATGTCTTAATATATTGGATAAAATATTAAACTTGCACTTCTTTGGGGGCCTGGGTAGCTCAGTGAGTATTGATGCTGACTACCACCCCTGGAGTCGAATCTAGGGTGTGCTGAGTGTCTCCAGCCAGGTCTCCTAAGCAACCAAATTGGCCCGGTTGCTAGGGAGGGTAGAGTCACATGGGGTAACCTCCTTGTGGTCGTGATTAGTGGTTCTCGCTCTCAATGGGGCGCGTGGTAAGTTGTGCGTGGATCACAGAGAGTAGTATGAGTCTCCACATGCTGTGAGTCTCCGCGGTGTCATGCACAGCGAGCCACGTGATAAAATGCGTGGATTGATGGTCTCAGAAACAGAGGCAACTGAGATTTGTCCTCCGCCACCCAGATTGAGGTGAGTAACCGTGCCATCACGAGGACCTACTAAGTAGTGGGAATTGGGCATTCCAAATTGGGGAGAAAAGGGGATAAAAAAAATTTGCACTTCTTTATTCGCAGTCTCTCTAATATGTAAGGGCGAATAATTTCACTATTTTGGTTTGAGAAGATGTTGTCATTTTTGCCATGTCCCAAATGCTATGCACTGACAATTATTTAAGTCTTTTGTTAAATCTTTTTAACAAAAGCCAGTTCCTTGCAAGGATATTTCACCCAAAAATGATAACTCTCATCATTTACCCACCCTTATGCCGTCTCAAACTTGTGTGACTTTTTTCTGTGTGACTCAAACAAATATATGTTGAAGTATGTATAATGTGTTTTTGTCCATACAATACGTCAATGGGGTCCGAAACTTTGAAGCACCAAAAAGGACATAAAGGCAGCATAAAAGTACTCCATACGACTAAAGTGGTTTAAGTGGGTAAGAAAGAGGCCAAAATTGAAGTTCCTATTCACTATAAATCTTGACATTGGCACAATTGGAAAACAGTGATCTTATGAAAATTCTTTCATATTATACGAATTGGCTATTTCGTATGATTTCATATGTTTTTGTTCATATGAATTCGTACAATTTCATCATGTGCAAATGCCCAGATTTGTAATGTGGAAATAAGCATGAGTTCTGCAATCGGGGCATCAAGGAAATGCTTATTAATATTATGCCCTTACCCAAACCCCTTACCTAAACCTAACCGATCAGTAGAGTGTGTAAACATGATAGGAAGCTGTTGTGTGTGACAGAAGCAAGTAATTGTTGCATATTAGATGAAAACAATGTCCAGGGATATTACTGACTGTAATGTTGTACGAATTCATATGAATTAGCCAAATTTAGAAAAGTCGTATGAATCCTTACGATTTTGTGGTGAGAGTGTGTTGGCAGGTTTCAAGACGGTGATTCTTTGACAGTGCACATGGAGGCCAAGTAATCCCGGTGTCATTATACATCAATAAGATATTTCATTTTCATTTTCTTGTATTTACCATCAACCTTTTACAGACAGCTGTACATTTCACTTTGGGTGGGAAAGCAACAGCACAAACATCAGTAACTAAGCATATGGGTGGATTTTAAGAATTGGTTACTTGGTTTATCTCCCTGTAAAACATTCTGGGATTAACACTTCAAAAGATGGTTAAAATATTAAAATTATCATAAAGCTAACTAAGTTTTTCCATCCTGTTAGGTTCCATCAAGTTACAATGAATACATTTTAAGTGCCTGACTTTGACCAGAGCAAATATTTCTGACAGACTGATATTCCCTTTTCACAGTAAACCTGAATCTTGTCATCACTGAAACAATCAAGTTATTCTAATAAAAAATGACTTGAAATCTCAAGTTTTGGAATCATAATTCTAATATCTATGTTCCTTGAACTTCTTTTGCTTAAAAATCCATACAATTAAGATTTTAAATATTAATAACTCAAATGATCAAATTGCCTACAACATTAAGGCAAAATTGCTGAATTGTTTATTGTTCAAAAGGAACATTTCAATAGTTGTTATTAAGAAACATGGAGGTTTTCGCTCTTTTTAGTATAATTGATGCTGTTTTACTGTAAATAGTTGTTTCGTGTAAAGTCACCGTCAGGGTGATTAGTGTTCCCTTTGGTCGAGTTGGACCCTGTTCTATAATTGTAATTTCTCTTTTGCGCATGTGAATATGCATATTAAGTGCAGTTTCATGTGCACTTCTGTGGGGAATCAAGCTGTTTCCAAAACTGGCATAAAAATCAATCATACTTTTCTTTTTATGTGCTGTGTTATATGATAATCTTTTCTTAATTTAAGCCAATTCAATTGAAATTATTAAGCAGAAAAAATTATGTTTTAATAGCAAATCTGAGTTAAGCCTACTTGCATCTAGTTAACTTATATGGTTATGTTCACTCTATGTGAATACACAAGTTTTAAGAAACACCATTACTCAATTAAATTAATGAAATTAGTTTACTCAATTGTTAGGGTTTACAGCATAGAGTAGCCTACACTGAAAACCCTAATAAGTTGACTTTACTCAATTGATTGAGTAAACTTGTTCCCTCAAATGAATTGAGTAATGGCGTCTCCAAAACTTGTGTAATTAAGTTCACTTAACTTGGTGATCACATAGAATGAACTTAACTATTTAAGTTAAGGTAACTAGATGCACAAACACTCACATTTGCTATTTAAATTTTGCTGTTGTTTCTAATTAATACATTTTATTGGACTACTTTATGTCATACAATAAGACGTCTTAAAGAAGATTTTAACAGTCTAAACCAATAATTAAACTTATTTCTCCACATAAATAAATAGACACCCCACTGAAAACCCTAATAAGTTCATTGCACTCATTTGATTGAGTAAACTCGTTCCCTCAATTCCATTGAGTAATGGGGTCTCCCAAAACTTGAGTATTATAGTTCAATTAAGTTTTCAAGTAGAGTGAACTTAACTATTTAAGTTGAGTTAACTACATGCAAGTAGACTTGACACAGATTTGAATTTGAAGTTGTTTCTACTGATGTACATTATAATTGAATTGATTCAAGTTTAGATCAAACAACAGCACAGCTCAAATAAAGATAATAACTGATTCTAGGTCAGTTATTAAATATTTCTTTACGGAAATGCATATATGCACAAAGAGAACTGAAATAGTGTGACCAGGGTCCAACTTGACCAAATAGACACAGATCACCCTAATGGTGACATTACACCAAACAACTATTAACAAAGCATAAATAATACAACAAAAGAGCTAAAACATCTATTAATTCTTTATAACAATTATTTGAATTCCCCAATCTGTTCCCTCGACCAAGGAAACATAATTCAAGCAGCAAAGGATTGTAGGTATTCCCCATAGCCTCAATTTTGTACTCAGTAGTTTGAGTTATTAACACTTCAAATCTTAAGTCTATGGATATTTTAAGAAAAATAAGTTCTTAAATATTTTTATTTCAGACATTTCAAGTAATACTTAAGACAACTTGATTTGTACAGTAATGACAACTTTAGGATTTACAGTGCATACTTCCATTGCACATGCACAATGATCAAATGGGACACAGAACACCCTATTTGCAAAAAAAAAAAAAAAAAGAGCTAAAACCTACATGAATTTTTAATAACAACTATTTAAATGCCCCCATATGTTCCTTTTGACCAAAGAAACTTAATACAATAATTCAAGCACAAGGCATTATGGGTTTTCCCCATAGCCTCAACTTTGTACTCAATAGTTTGAGTTATTAACACTTAAAATCTACAGGTCTGTGGATTTTTCAGAAAAAAATAAGTTCAAGGAACATAGATAGGCTATTTGAGTTATGAGCCCAAAACTTGACATTTCTAGTAGTAATTAATTAAGGCAACTTTATTTTAAAAGGAATGACACCTTTAGGGTTTACAGTGTACTTCCTTATATTACAATAAAAGCATTTTCTAACACGTCACACCGGTTCAAACCCAATGACCCATAATGTCCCTGTCCGCTTTGGAGGCGCTCATTTGTATTTCCCGCGTTTTATTTACACGTAGGGGAAACGTCACGGCGAGAGATCAGCACCTTGGACAGCGGCGCCCGTCAAAACGCGCCAAATCGGCACACTTGGAATCTCCCAACGGGGAGAATCGAGCGAACGGGAGCGCGCGCATGGCACCGCGAGACGTTTGTAAATGAATCATTTTGATTGGGCGAGAGCGCGCCTTGGAAACAAGGGCCGTGTGTCTGATGCGCGCACGGCAGAACGTCCATTTCGAGGATGAATCAGAGGGGAGTAGCATCAGCATCAGCATCAGCATCCCCATCACATTATTAAGATCCACAGTAACGCTGATTGTCGGACGCGCGCACCCTCGTGAATAAGGAAAATAAGGCAATCTGCGCGTGCCGGCTTGTATTTTTGCAGTTCTGGAAGCTCCGTCTTTCTTTGAACGTGGCAAGGAACCATATCGGGCCCCGGGAGGGGGATGGTGGTGCTGAACTTCAAATGGAGACAAGATGTTGGCATTTTTTCCCTGCTGTTCTTCGGCCAGCATTGGCATTGCTACTATTTTGTTTTTCAAACGCCAACCTAATGGATTCTTCTGAGGATGGGAGGTGGTGTCGGGACGTGCCGATGAGAAAATGCATTTGGAAATGATGTGAAAGCTTCGTCTGTGCTGCTGTGATGAACAATAAAAGAGCCTATATGATTGCAACTAAGTCATGTAAATATACCGAAGCATCCTGGACTGTGACTATGTGTGGCAGTGATGCTTATGTGGTGGTGTTTTTGTGAAATACCATTTTGCATCTTCTTCCTCCTCTTCTCTTATTCGTGCATCCAGCTTTTGGATTGCTGTTATGAAAATTCATCTTCAGACCTGGAACAACGTGATGATGGCTATTTATTCTAATACCACGGACATATTATTATTAATATTATTATCTGCCGTTCAATGTAGGCATTCGTATTATGATATGGACGTTCAGTGTATAGGAACAACACACACAAATGCCTTCAGAGGGAAATTAACAAGCCAACACGGTGTCCAGAGATTTTTCTGACCAATTGCCTTTGGTTTGGACACGTTCCTCTGAGAGTCTGCTGAATAGAATATCAATAACAGGCCAACGAGGAACGACTATTGCCTATCACCAACTAAAACAACAACAACGAGGCCTATAATAATAATAACAATTCTATTTTTCTGTTAAACAATTAAACAATTTCACATCTGGCACACAACATACACATGTAGTCAAACATGTTCAAGAACCGGATCCGCATGTTTTTTAACGAACTGAAGGTGCTAGTGTTTATGCGATCCGGTTCTAGACGGTCCGACACTGACGAAGACCCAAACAGACGATCCAACAGCATGAGAGGGCTCAGTATGGGCGGCTGCGGGTGGCCGCCCTTTGTCGACTGCTCCGGCCGCAATGATGAGGAGGAATACTACGGCAGAGAGCCCAGGCCCAGGAGCCTGGCGTTCGAGGAGAACCCGAAGTTGCAGGCGGGCCTGGACGCGGTCAGCCTCTCCAGCAGCACGGCCAGCGGCATGAGGACGCCCCAGTGCCGGATCTGCTTCCAAGGGCCTGAGCAGGTACAGCAGAGCACAATAATAAAGGCTTACATCTGTTTTTTGTTTTTTAGATTAACATCTTCATATATCCTCTTCTAGCCTACATTTATGTCATAATACATGTTATAGCCTGTTTACCTATTGGCTTCTTATGTTATATGACAGTGCCTACGTTGCACGTTTTTCTTGTTAAAGGGATAGTTCACCCCAAAATGAAAATTCTCTCATCATTTACTCACCCTCATGCCATCCAGATGTAATGACTTCTTTCTTTTGCAAAACACAAACGAAGACTTTTTAGAAGAATATCTCAGCTCTGTAGGTCCATACAATGCAAGTGAATGGTGACCAGAACTTTGAAGCTCCAAAAAGCACATAAAGGCAGCATAAAAGTAATCCATAAGACTCCAGTGGTTTAATTGATGTCTTATAAGCGATATAACAGGTGTGTGTGGGAACAGATCATTAGTTAAGTCCTTTTTTACTATAAATCTCCACGTTCACTTTCACATTCTGAAAGTGAAAGTGGAGATTTATAGTTAAAAAGGATTGAAATATTCATCTGTTTCTCACCCAAAGTGATTGCATTGCTTCAGAAGACATATATTAAACCACTAGAGTCGTGTGGATTACTTTTATGCTGCCTTTATGCTATTTTTGGAGCTTGAAATTGCTGGACACCATTCACTTGTATGCATTGTATGGACCTACAGAGCTGAGATATTCTTCTAAAAATCTTTGTTTGTGTTTTGCAGAAAAAAGAAAGTCATTACATCTGGATGGCATGTGGGTGAGTAAATAATGAGAGAATTTTCATTTAATATTTAATATTAAGGGTACTATTTAAATGTAATGTTTTATCTCACATGTGTGAGAACAATAATAACACCTCTTTTTTTTCCTTCTCTAAATGTATATTTCTGCCATATTAGAGTACATATTACTTTATTATTGGCTACTTAATGTACATGTCTAAATATAACATTTTATCCAACGTGTGAGCACAAAAATAAGGCCTGCCTCTCTTATTAGGTTATTAACTTAATATTTTCTCCTCTAAATGTGCATTTATATCACATTACAAGCTATGTTAGGCTACTTTTAGTATAGGCTACCTATACATGTTTATGTATTACAATGTCCATGTAGCACATTTGCCTTGTTAATTTAATTATTTAGCTACTATGTAATGTAATTAGAAGCAGCTTCATAAAATCAGATTTAAAGGGATAGTTCACACAAGAAAATTTAAATTCTGTCATCTTCTACTCACCCTCATGTTGTTCCAAACATGTATGACTTTCTTTCAAATGTAGAACACAAAAGGCAGTGTGTTAGTCTCAGTCACCATTCACTTTCATAGTATGGGAGAAAAAGATGCAATGAAAGTGAATGGTGACTGAGACTAACATTCTGCCTAACATCTCCCGTTGTGTTCAGTGGAAGAAACACAGTCATACAGGTTTAGAACAACATAAGGGTGAGTAAATGATAACAGAGTTTTCATGTTTTGGGTGAACTATCCCTTTAGGTACATCTTGTTCTTTGCTGTTCCTCAGTATTTGTGTAAATATACAATAACTCTGTAAATGATTACAATAATATTAACAACAACAGAACATAATAATAATAATAATAATAAGCAGCAGCTCCATAAAATAATTTGGTATACAGTAAATTTTTTTCAAAAGTATTAGTACTCTTTTATGTAAACACACCGAAACATGAACACAAATTTAATAATAATACAATAATGCATGATTATAAACAGCCTTAAAAAAAAAAAATAATGCATAATTTTGCCTAACGACATTCCTTAGTATTTATTTATATAAATACAATGAAACATAAACTTTGTAATGTTAATTGTAATTTATATAAATTACCAAAAATTTATTCCCAGTGTATGTTTACCTTACTGTATCACCACCTGCATAAAACTCCATTGACCACATATTGTGCAACGTGTAGGCTAATAAAATGCATTTCTCTGTTGATGGGTTTACCTGTATGTCACTGGAGGCTATCGATTCACCAGTTCAATATGTTCACCCAATGAACCTCTCTATAGCTTTTTTATGACTCAGCGATAAGACTCAGTGATGTTCTGTATAGAAATGTATAGATCATAGATTGGTTGTTAAAGCCTTGGGCAGCCTGAAATTGATTAATTTGCCATGCAAACATAGCTATGTTAATACAGACCAGGATTGGGATTCACATGCTCTGAAATACTGAAATTGTTGTTTGCAGTTACAGAAAAAGGCCCAGATGAAGCAAAAGTGGCCTGTATGCTACTGTGCAATTGTGTTAAAGTTAATGCACCCTGCATAGAGCCAACCCAATTCACTTTTTAAAAGGTACACTACAGAATTCTTGGTTGATACATAAAATTGCAAGATACTGGCAGAAGAACATTGTTTTATTTTGTACATCACCAACGTGATCACACGGGAAATCAATATGTTGCTTTTGAAAGTTAATTACATTTTTACTCCACTGTCTGTTAGGTTTAGGGTTTGGGTTAGAGGGTAGAGTTAATAAAATATGCATTCCTGCTGACTGTATTGCATCATTTACAACTAAAAATTCAACGCACTTTTGCCGCCCCTCTGTGGACATTTTACCTTGAAACTGGAGCTCACATACTGTATACTCATACGTTCAACAACTCTTCCAGTTTCAGCCACTGGGGGCAGTGATTTGAATTTCAGCTAGCACCGTTTTTTTTTTTTTCAGTGTCTGAGAAAGTAAATAGCATATCTGCTCGCCATAGTAGCCTTTTTTTCTTTGTTAATAGACATGATGTAAACACGCAAGGACAACGACGGAAGCCTGAAATTTACCACCAAAATCGATCCCGGCAGCTTACCGTAGTAATTTAGAGTAAGCAAGAACACAGATTTCAATGCAGATTCCTTATGTACTGGCTCAGTAATGGCAGTTTGTTAATTTCTAATGAAAAAATAAATGAGAAATCAATCTGTGTAATAATAATTGCCAAGATATTAAAGGAATAGTTCACCCAAAACTAAAAATGCTCTCATCATTTACTCACTCTACTGCCATCCTAGCTGTGTGACTTTCTTTCTTCTCCTGAACACAGTTTTTAGAAGAATATCTCAGCTCTGTAGGTCCATACAATGCAAGTGAATGGTGACCAAAATTTGGAAGCTGCAAAAAGCACTTAAAGCACCATAAAAGTAATCTTCAGAAGTGATATTATAGGTGTGGGTGAGAAACAGATAAATATTTAAGTGTTTTTTCACAATAAATTCTCCTACCTGCCCAGTAGGTGGCGATATGCATGAAGAAAGCAAATCTGCAAAAACAAAAGGTGAAGAATGTGAAAGTGAAAATTAGATTTTTAGTAAAAAAGGACTTAAATATTGATCTGTTTCTCACACACACCTATTGTATAGCTTTTGAAGATATAGATTAAACCACTGGAGTCACATGGATTACTTTCATGTTGCTTTTATGTGCTTTTTGGAGCTTCAACATTTTGGTCACCATTCACTTGCATTGTATGGACCTACAGAGCTGAGATATTCTTCTAAAAATCTTTGTTTGTGTTCAGCAGAAGAAAGAAAGTCAGAAACATCTGGGATGGCATGAGGGTGAGTAAATGATGAGAGAATTTTCATCTTTGGGTGAACTATTTCTTTAAGAAGCAAAAAAACCCCCCAAAAAAACCATGTAGTTCATTCAGTGTGGTAATACGTAAGCAAAATGGAAGGTTGACTAGTGGCTTTGTGATATCAGCTTTCTTATCCATGAAGAATCGATTTGTCCTCCAATTAATTGAACATCTGTATTAGTGTAAGCACATGCGTCTGTGTAATCAGATTCTCATGGATAAATCAGCATGTTTGTGTTTGTAATATATGGGCCGAACACAAGATGGAATTTTGGTCAGCAGCCAAGTTGTGAGACAACAGATGTGCAAAACCTGTAAAGCTAGTCTGCTACGAGTTAGCTGTATACATCAGATAATTTGGAAAGGTGTTGGTGATGTACCAACACAATCCATCTGGCAGTCCATCTGATTATGTCAGCCTTGGTGTCTTTTTTCATTGCAAGATGCAATTCGGTGTAAACCTGCCACTCAGGTAAGTTGTTTAATGAGCTGTTGAAAGTATCGGATCAACAGAAGAAAAACAGATGCCAGAATAAAGATATAAGGAGTCTGCAGTGAGGCATCTGCCAGTTTAAGTCATCCATTTATAGCTGTAATGATTTTTTGACAATTTGATATGAAGTACAAGAATTAAGCTCTTTAAAGCCGAAGTGTCATTTTTTTCTCAGTTTAGTGCCGAAACATGGTTTGCCATGATGATACTTCTCTTTTCTTGCATGAACCAAGCTGTGAGTCAATTATTAGTTTGCGGAAAGTATGACTTGATCATTCTTTACCAGTGAAGAGATGTTGGGCTAGACAGCTTCAGCAGGTTATGTCTGGATTTTGCTAAATGAAATCTGACCTTAGATATCTGATAACAGCCAAACAGAGACAACAAGAAGAGGACATACTGTACTATAAAGCACACTATGACTCATCTAGGTCCACTTATTGCAGCGCTCACATTGATCAGGTTGGACAGCTTTGTATTGTTAACTGTAAAGCAGAAATTGACAGAACATGTGAAGGGGAGTTCTTGGGTGCAATAGGGACAATTCCACTATTTTGCATTGTTTTCTAATTTAAAATCCAATTGTTCATTGCAAATTATACAATCAGCGTAACAATTTGAGTTCTGAGTTCAAGGAATGGAAAATATTGCATGGATTTCAGAATATGGTATGTCACCTTTTTGCTTTAATGGCAACATGAAACATGATTTGATAATG
Source organism: Myxocyprinus asiaticus (assembly GCF_019703515.2). NCBI lineage: Eukaryota > Metazoa > Chordata > Actinopteri > Cypriniformes > Catostomidae > Myxocyprinus > Myxocyprinus asiaticus. Next base: position 11,129,793 of record NC_059372.1, on the reverse strand, counting down.
TTTCAAAGAGTATCTTGTGTGTTTCAAAGGAAGCAGGGAAATCTGACCTTTTGTAAAAAGATGTTAACATGGTCAATGAAAGGAATTTGTTTACATTTGAGTAGTGACTTAGAAATAGTGAAGAATCAATACATTATAAAAAAATGTATTTTTTTTCAGGTATCATATAAATGCTTCTTGTGGGAACATCTAAATTTACAGGTTTTATTTTAAGGGGGTAGTTCACCCAAACATTAAAATTCTGTCATCATTTACACACCCTCATGTTGTTCCAAACCCGTATGACTTTCTTTCTTCAGTCAACCACAAGAGAATGTTTTAAGAATGTTGAGGCTGCTCTTTTTCCCCCTATGCAATTTAAAATGTTTCCTCCAAGAATGTTTATTTTGCGTGAATTAACCCTTTAAAGTAAAAAAATTAAATAAACATTACCAACGAAAATCATTTGAATGGTCAGATCAGGTAGAAATAGCTCCATAATTTTATTATATTTTCACATTTTTACAGTGTATTTCTTTTTCATTTTACAGCATAACATTTCTTATTTTTAAATTTCCTTAAAAATTCAAAACTTTGTTTCTAATTCCAGGATAAAAAAAAAAAAAAAAAAAAAAAACAAGATTTTCAATGTGATCTCAGACATTTGAGCCCCAATTTATATATTATACTTAGGCTATTGGATGAACTCAGTAGTGCTTAGTTAAAGTCTTGATCTCTTTAGTTGTCTGTTTCTGTCTTTATCAGACAAATTGAGATGAACACAAATAAATCTGCTCCAATTAATACTGATCATTAAACCTGAAACAGTTCTCATTCTAGTCACACCTTTAAATTCCTCATGCATTTAAACACTCAACGCTGTGTACCACGAATCAATGCAATTAATGCCCACAGATTACTTTCCTCCTTTTCAACTCTTTATTCTTTTTTTTATTCTTCATGCTGAGATTTATTCTTCACCTGAGTGCTGAGAAACCATTCACTGATTTGCAGTCTTTCTCTAAAGTTGTACTGTCTGGTATCTCAGCTCCCCAGTTATACATCCCTGTTCTTTATACTCGGCTTGTTGTTCACCTTGTATCTATTGAATGTTCTCTTGACAGCTCTCTAAACTTTGGCATTACATCTGTAATGTTAGCAGATGCATGCTTTCCCTCTAAATACGTATACCCAGCACACTGGTGGACACGTTTATTTCGATTCTAGATTGCTAGGCTGTTGATATCTAGTGTTAAGTCCCACATGTAGATCCTGAATTCTAGTATTTAGTATATAGTCATATTTCTAATCTGTGCAGTGCTCTGAAAACATCTACTAGCATTACAAAACCATTGCTCATACTTAAAATTTGGGATTTAAACAAAATCCTAAGCATAAGTACATGAATGATACCTCAAATTCTGCGGCTTATTGAGAAGAGGTGTGCTATTACTTTTCTAAAAGATCAAATTTTTAGATTACTTTTGTCAGGTGGATGATAAAAAAGGTAAAACAAATTCCATAGATTTACATTAGAGGGAATCAAGCCCCTGTAATTTTAATAACAAAATCTGTACTGTGAACTCAGTAGGTCAAAAATAAGTCAACAGTATGTCAAAAATTATGCTGCTGAAATCAGTCTATGCTTACCGAAATTCTAATTACTGCCCCCAGTGGCCGAAACTGGAAATTTTTTAGAACAAATGTGTATGTGTGAGCTCTAGTTTCCAGGTGAAATGTCCACAGAGTGGTGCCAGGGGCAGTTGTGTGGGGGGGTGGGGGGCAGAGCTATTTGCGTACTTAGCATCGGATCAAACTGTATTTCCGGGGGTTAGGGCTCAGCCTTTCAAAGTATTCTTGCGAGCCCATACAGACGCATTTGACACATGCACGCTATGACTGTTTGTGATGCACTTTTTGCATAGTCAATGGCAGGCACATGAGCCGATGATGCGCAAGAAAATAAGTCTGCGTGTCTAGAAAAACTAGGCTGCACGCGGACAGTACACGCACTCTGTGCTAATGACAAAATTTGCGTCACGCGCATTGTGCATGAGACACACTTACACGTGTAAAACCGAAGTATACTTTGGTCTTAAGAGGGAGGATTTTGCGCTGAAATACTGCAATTGTTTAGTGAATTGGCCCTTCGGCATTTTATCTACAGAGCGTGTCTCTCTCTGTACGTGTTTCAGAGGTATTGATTGAGTGTCTGGAGCAGAGATGGCGAGGATAACTCACCCATCTATTAACTGCATACGCTTAAAATCCTTGAGCCCACTACACATACCACATTGAGGAGGGGGGTTGGCTGGGCTCTTCCAGTTGTGAATGGATATTAACTGAAAGAGAGGGATATGTGCTTACCCAGGGTCTTTCGATTGTAACGGCAGCTTTAAATGTCAACAGATGCCACAGGATTGTAAAGCCCATAGAGGCTTTCACCAGACGTGGTGTGATCCTAGTAGCATTTCATTTGACGCTTATATGCCTGTGCACAGAGTTAGGATCTGTTGGAAATTAAACAGAAATATACTACCTAACTATTAAGTGTAGTTAAAGTCTAATCTAAGTCTATTTTTAAGATTTATGCATTTCAGTTGTATGGTTGATTCTCACGAGACCCGTCAAGAAAATATCCTGGTCATATTTAACCCTAATCAATGCAAAAATATATGAAATTATATTTTGTATAAGGAAGATAAAGATTTTTTGCATTGTGACATTATTTTCAGGACACTTAAGCACATTTTACCCACCAATTCTCATTACGTTAACATCCCGACATTTAACTTTTACTGTTCTCATTGTTTTCATTGATGGTTCTCATTACCGTAACACAGTCATTTAAAAAAAAAAAAAAAAGATAGTAAAATGCTTCATTAAATTAAAATCAGTGAAAATGAAAGTTAGTACCAAAAGAGAACTACTAAGATGTTTAAATACTTTACAATTTAAATAATATATCATTTCTTTCCCATTGCGGTAATAAGAATATCATAACGACCATCTTTTTTTGCATTGCGGTAATGAGAATTGAGGGGTAAAATGTCTATAACTGTCATGAAAATAATGTCACAATGTAAAAAGATTTTAATGGCCTTTAAAATAGGCTCCATTTGCTATATGTAAAATATGATTTCTTATTTGTTTCATTTAATTTTGGAGTAAAATAATAAGACAAGGACATTTTCTTGACAGGTTTTATTGCATTCCTGGTCTTATTGTGCACAATTCATCAGTGCAGGTTATTACAAAGAAAAATCGCTTATCAAATTGTTATAACTTTGCCTCTGAAACAACTTTCCTTTTCGGCTGATATTTTTCAACCCCTCCCCTCCAATATGTTTTTCATGAAATTTTAGTTGTTTAATTTGTTAATGACAACATGAAATGGCATATCCCAAAACATTACCATCCGTAATGTGATTATTTCTGAGAAAAACAGTATATTTAGTGGGAAATAATGTAATCAATTGTATCCATCAAGATTTTATTGGACTGGAATAGCTATAATATTATTGGTTAATATTTTTTTTCTCCCACCCACCCAGCCTTGGTTACATCAGCAGAAAAGTCTATTCAGAGGCATTGAAGCGACTTTTGAAATTACCTTTTGATGAACGATTGTGAAAGCAAACATTTTCATCGCACAGAAGGATCAGAGACATTTACTGAGAAAGTAAATAGTGTCCATTTTTATTTCATGTATTGTAAATTGTACGGTTTGTCATCGAATTGTGTTCTCCCTCATCTGCAGGGGGAGCTATTGAGTCCTTGCCGTTGTGACGGCTCGGTGCGCTGCACTCACCAGCCCTGCCTGATTCGCTGGATCAGTGAGAGGGGCTCCTGGAGCTGTGAGCTCTGCTACTTCAAATACCAAGTCCTGGCCATCAGCACCAAGAACCCACTGCAGGTAACCCATCAGTCAGCTCCGCTCAAACTGTGAGATATCTGGGTCAGGGCTCAGCCCAGGCTAGCATCTCTATTTATAGTCATCTACAAGAAAAGCAAACACTGAGGATCAAGTTACAAATCAATTTGTTGCTGTAATATAATTTTTGTTTTGTTAAAAAAAAAGTAGTGTTTTACATTTTAAATGCATTACATTTTAAATACTTGCCATACAATTACAGTGATTTTGATTTAAAATTAAATCATTTATTGAAACAAAAAAATGTAACCAAAATATTTCTAAATTCAAATGACACTTTAAACGAAATAAAAATATAATCAAAATAATGAAGTGTAGAGGTTGGACATGAACTTCATTACCAACTGCTGGTGGAATCTCCAAACTGCAAATGCTGGAACTGATTTTAGACTTTGCGCTGAAAACAGACGTGGTTCTGAAACGTCTTTGCGCAATTACCTATTTCTCAGGAAGTTTGCAAATTGCGCCTTACGCCACTTCATTAAAATACGATCACCCACAGTTTGCGCGCATACACCCACTGATAGCACAAACACTCCCACCCACGGCCACTTGCACTAGCACACAAATTGCGCTTAGAATTAGCGCTCTCGTGACAATTAGATAAGACATTGCGCACGGCTGTAGCACGTTGTGCTGTGCCTAGGGCGGTCACGTTAATAGAGCCCACAGACTTTCAATTACAATTACACTACTACATTCAAAACATAAAATCCCGTTCATACTGTATGTACAACTGTTTTTATTTCTGCGACAGCTGAAGGGTGTGTGCCCCCTACTGAGGACAATAAATAAAGAATGCTACGTCTAAACCGAACACATGATTCGTTTTAACCAATCATCAACGTTCTTCGACTAGCTGAGACTGTAAAAGCTGTTTGTTATCTAGTTTGAAAGTGCTTGTTGGGGTACCCTAAAAGTAAAGTATTTAGTAATAAGATTACGCTTTCCATGAAGTAATGAGTGGTGTAGCATGAATTACTTGTTAAAGTAATTAACCCAACACTGTTGATGGTTTCGTCATATTGTGCTTTTTTTGCCACGTGTTTCAGTGGCAGGCTATTTCCCTGACGGTGATTGAGAAGGTGCAGATCGCCGCCATCATCCTGGGCTCACTCTTCCTCATCGCCAGTATCTCATGGCTGGTGTGGTCTTCTCTCAGTCCGTCCGCCAAATGGCAACGGCAGGACCTGCTCTTCCAGATCTGCTATGGCATGTACGGCTTCATGGACATCGTGTGCATAGGTGAGAGGCAGAATAAATAGGATAAATCAATGAACGTTTGCCAACTGCAAACACACGTTTGTTTTTTATGTCACACTGAGGACCTCCCTTTGACTTCTGTTGTTATTAAATTAAAATAACTGAAATTCTTATAGGCTAACCCTGACCCTTACCTTTTGGCATTTCCCATGTGAAGTAATAAATAACTTAGTCCCTTTATGAAGATGTTTTCCTTGTAAATAAAAATGACTGTTTTCAAACAAGTTTCAAACACTCCCTCTGCTCAAACAACAGGTAGCTTCACACCAAAATAGACCATTGGTTGACCCAATGTTATGTCCGGCCCAAATGGAATATAACTATTCCATTTGGTGCTGCTGTAGAGCGCAACAGTCTGGTTCTGGAAGTAAAACCCCCATTAATTTTTGCAATAGGCAAATTGATTTAAGTGATAACTTGTAAACCTTTAAAGACAGACCTACTGTGAGCTTCCAGGTTGTCCATCGATGATATATGCATTTGATGAAGCCATCAGTCCGTGTTATTTCAACTTCATTTTTAAAAATTGTGTTTTATTGCGGAATTCCTTTGGGATTGCGGAATCCCATTGGGATTAGTTCATGTCCTCATGGAAGACATGAAGTACACAGTCTTGTACCTTTTTATTTGTATTTTTTTATATATTTATTTTTTTGCTTCAAATCAAACTTTGTAATGTTGTGATTCACCTCAGATCTGGTTGGTTTGGTTCATGTCTTAGAACTCTTTTATGAAGGATTTGATAAAATCCCTATGGAAATAAATAATGGGAAAAATACACTGCCTGGCCAAAACAAAAGTTGCGTACTCTAATATTCCGTTGGACCGCCTTTAGCTTTGATTATGGCGCGTACTCGTCGTGGCATTGTTTCGACAATCTTATGCAACGTCACAAAATTTATTTCCTTCCAGAGTTGCATTAATTTTTGGCCGAGATCTTGTATTGATGACGGGAGAGTCGAACCACTCCGTAAAGTCTTCTCCAGCATATCCCAAAGACTTTCAATGGGGTTAAGGTCAGGGCTCTGTGGTGGCCAATTCATGTGTTAAAATGATTCCTCATGCTCTCTGAACCACTCTTTCACAATTTGAGCCCGATTAATTTTGGCATTGTTGTCCTGGAATATACCCGTGCCATCAGGGAAGAAAAAATCCATTGATGGGATAACCTGGTCATTCAGTACATTCAGGTAGTCAGCTGACTTCATTTTATTGACGCATAATATTGCTGAGCCTAGACCTGACCAATTGAAGCAACCCCAGATTGTAACCAGAGGCTTGTACAGTGGGCACTCATGCGCTTCCCTTCTTACCCTGACGTGCCCATCGCTTTGAAATAGGGTAAATCTGAACTCATCAGACCACATGACCTTTTTCCATTGCTCCACATGCTCCCTAGCAATTTGAAGTTGTTCAAGTTCAAGTAGTTTTTTCTGATTAGCCTCACTAACAAGTGGCTTTCTTGTGGCCACACAGCTGTTTAGTCCCAGTCCTGTAAGTTTTCTTCGCACTGTGCGTGTGGAAATGCTCTTACTTTCACTATTAAACATAGCCGTGATTTCTACTGTCGATTTTTTACGATGTGACTTCAAACATTTTAGTGATCTCTGATCATTCAGGATTTTTTTCCGACCGCATTTCTTCCACGAAGCTGATGGTTCACCACTATCCTTCCAGGTTTTAATAATGCATTGGACAGTTCTTAACCCAATTCCAGTGATTTCAGCAATCTCCTTAGTTTTTTTCTTTGCTTGATGAAGGCCAATAATTTGCCCCTTCTGAAACACGGTATCATCTTTTCCATGACCACGGGATACGTCTTCCAACATGGTTGTTTAAGAAATGAGAAGCTACACACTGTATCAGCTAGGGTTAAAAGAATTGTTGCCAGCTGAAACATATTAATCACTACAATAATGATCCAATCATAGGCTCTTAAGTATTTGCTTATTTAAATTCAAACGGTGACCTTTTTTTTGGCCAGGCAGTGTACTTCCTGAACCAAGATGACTGAAAAAGCCAGGTACTGTTGCACTCTATGGAGCCCCTTAGAGGACAGGGTGGGAATGTTTTTTTTCTGAAATAGTTTTGCGTGCCCTCACAGTAGTTTGCGTTCTCTCACAATACATTTTGCATTTCCTAGCAATGTTTGTGTTCCTTCCCAATAATTTTTGCATTCCCTCGCAATAAATTTACCATGATTTGCATATCAAATTAAAAAATTTTTTTTACAAAATACAAAACAAATGTACATAATTAGTAAAACCATAGTAATACAAAAGAGTGAAAACTATGGTAATAAAAATCATAATTTAGTGGTTATGGTTTTACTACAAATACCATAAAGAATTACCATAGTTAATCTACAGTAAAACTATATGGACACAGTATACTGTATTAAAAACGTAGTTACTTAACTTACTTTTCATAGTTACAACAACATTACTATAGTAAAACCATGGTTTCCACACCAAAAAAAAAGAAAGGTTAGCCAACAACAGTCATGGTTACTAAAATATTACTATAGTAAAACCATAATTTCTGCTAAAAACTGTGGTTACTACAGTCTACTATATTAATATAGTAAAACGATATTTAAACTATGGTATTTGTAAGGTAAAACCATAATAACCACATAATTATGATTTTTATTACCATAGTTTTTGTTTCCCTGTATTATCACTGTGGTTTCATTATGAATATCATGGTTAAAATATGGTTACTGTAGTAAAACCATGGTAAATTGTAACATCAAGTTGGCACGCAAAACTCATTGTGAGGGAACACAAACTATTACGAGGGAATGCAAAACTTATTGCGAGGGAAAACAAACTATTGCGAGAGAACGCAAACTATTGCGAGGGAACGCAAAACTTATTGCGAGGGAACGCAAAACTTAATACGAGAGAACGCAAACTATTGCGAGGGAACGCAAAACTTATTGTGAGGGAACGCAAACTATTGCGAGGGAACGCAAAACTTATTGCGAGGGAAAACAAACTATTGCGAGAGAACGCAAACTATTGTGAGGGAACACAAAACTATTGCGAGGGAACGCAAAACTTATTGTGAGGGAACGCAAACTATTGCGAGGGAACGCAAAACTTATTGTGAGGGAACGCAAACTATTGCGAGGGAACGCAAAACTTATTGTGAGGGAACGCAAACTATTGCGAGGGAACGCAAAACTTATTGTGAGGGAACGCAAACTATTGCGAGGGAACGCAAAACTTAATACGAGAGAACGCAAACTATTGCGAGGGAACGCAAAACTTATTGTGAGGGAACGCAAACTATTGCGAGGGAACGCAAAACTTATTGTGAGGGAACGCAAACTATTGCGAGAGAACGCAAACTATTGCGAGGGAATGCAAGACTTATTGCGAGGGAACGCAAAACTTAATACAAGAGAACGCAAACTATTGCGAGGGAACGCAAAACTTATTGTGAGGGAACGCAAACTATTGCGAGGGAACGCAAAACTTATTGCGAGGGAAAACAAACTATTGCGAGGGAACGCAAACTATTGTGAGGGAACGCAAAACTTATTGCGAGGGAAAACAAAGTATTGCGAGAGAACGCAAACTATTGCGAGGGAATGTAAGATTTATTGCGAGGGAACGCAAACTATCGCGAGGGAACGCAAGACTTATTGCGAGGGAATGCAAGACTTATTGCGAGGGAACGCAAACTATTGCAAGGGAATGCAAAACATTGCGAGGGAAAACAAACTGTTGCGAGGGAATGCAAAACTAATTGCGAGGGAACGCAAAACTAATTGCGAGGGAATGCAAACTATTGCGAGGGAATGCAAAAATAAATTCAGAGGGAACGCAAAATATTGTGAGGGAATGTAAAACTAATTGCGAGAGAATACAAACTATTGTGAGGGAAGGGAACACAAACTATTGCGAAGGAAAGCAAAACTAATTGCGAGGTAATGCAAACTATTGCGAGGGAACGCAAAACTAATTGCGAGGGAACGCAAAACTAATTGCGAGGGAACTCAAACTATTGCGAGGTCACGCAAAACTTGTTGCGAGGGAATGCAAATTATTGCGAGAGAACACAAAACTTATTGCGAGGGTATGCAGACTATTTCAGAAAATAAATTCCCGCCCTGTCCTCTAAGGGGCTCCGTACTATTGGAGCAGAAATAACACACTAAATTTTTAGTGTCAACTACAACAATGATGAAAAAATTATGATGTAACAATTGCTGTTTGCAAACATTGCTTGTATGGCAATCTGAAGGATAGGCTGAACGATTATGCCAACATAACTATTGATAATTCAGCTATTTAAAATGTTGATTAAAATGTTGCGGTTGATTTATAAGTTTGATTTTTGAGTTAAGTACAATCTGTTAAAGTGTTTCTTACCAGATAAAACACGGATGTTTACTTTGGAATTAGCAATAATATTTCATCCCCAACGTAACTAGAAAACCATGATACAAACCAAACCATGTATTGTTTGAACTGTTACACCCCTAATGTACATACAGTGCATATGCATAGCCTATATGTATGAATGAATATGTACATTTATAGAATTTATAGAAATAAGTTTATATAACTAACCAGAAATAAGGATTCTTAATGTCCACCTATTTATAATTCTTCACAGGCCTTATAATCCACGAGGGCTCATCGGTGTATAGAATCTTCAAGCGATGGCAGGCTGTTAATCAACAGTGGAAAGTATTGAACTATGAGAAGTCAAAAGACTTGGGAGACCCAGCGAGCTCCAGCAGCAAGGCGGGAAATCGCGGCTCACGCAGTAACCCACATGGTCTGGCCAGCGGCAGCAGGGGGGGCCAGCGAGTGCGCCGGTTCAGGACTATCCTCAACCACCACTGTGGATACACCATTCTCCACATCCTCAGCCAACTGCGGCCCAGTGACCCTCGGCTCGGAACCGCCACCAACCGCGAGGTGGTGATGCGGGTCACGACTGTATGAGGTTGGACGTAAAGAGGACCATCTACGTATTTCAGGCTTCAAGGGCCTTTCCTAAAAAAAGACAGCGTGTTACCGAACAAAGCCATGTGCTACGGATAATTCAGATAATGTCCATGGATTACGGTCTCGCTAAGACTTTTTAAACAGACAGAAATGCGTAATGCACAACGAATAATGCAGAAAGGCTAAAGACTTGACAACATTGCTGGAGTTTCTATCAGCAAGATTCTCTCATAATCTAGCACACGATTGCATTTTTAGTTCGATTTCCTCGCTGGTGTTGTTTTTTTAATCAATACGGTTTTTAAAATGTTTTGATTTTCTAAGGGAGAATGGTACATGACGTGACACCTATGTGTGATGTATATGGTGACTCATATGGACCTATTGTTGTAAATGATGTTTACGGATGCTTTTGACGCAGCAAGAAAGCCAACCATAACCAAACGATCACAATAACCAGGGAAACACAATGCTAATTGTTGCATAATAAAATATGATCAAGGGGGAGGGTGCAATAAGACATAATAAGATTATACAGAGAATGAAATACATTAACATTTATAAATAATTTGATCTTCTCTGCAATAAAGATACCTGTACATTTTACAGTCAACTTTGCATGAGGGTAGAGTTTTATGCCTCCTCGACACATGGACATGATGAATTTGTTTTATTCAGAATGGTGCTCGTTTGAATAAACACTACTATTCATCTGCTGTTTGTGAATTGCATCACCACACAAGGGCTTTTGTTTGGATAAGTGGGTTCCTCTTACACTTTAAAAAATGCACTAAAAGCAGCGATAGTATTATTTGTTCACTCCTTGGAACATAAATTGATGCAATGCCTCACATGCTAGAGCTTCAATTGGAATACAAATAATGCATAAGTGACCATATTTGAATTAATTTTTCTCTTCTTCTAGCATAAACTGGCTGGCTCACTTGACCACATTTGGAAAAATCCATATTTCTGGTTTGCCTTTAAAGGAATATTTCAGGTTCAATACAAGTTAAGCTTAACTGATGGCATTTGTGGCATAATGTTGATTACAACCAAAAATTATTTCGAGTCGTCCCTTCTTTTCTTTAAAAAAAATTGAATAAATCAAGGTTACAGAGAGGAATTTACAATGGAAATGTATTTTAAATCCTTCACTGTAAGTGCCACTGTCACCCAGATTTTTGGCTTGCATGTTCAAGACCTTATTCACAGCAGCGCCATCTTTGATTTTTGACGGGAATGACAAAGAGGTACGTACAGTCTCTTCAATAGGTTGTACTGCTGTTTAAAGAGTTTCTGGATCGTTCCGCGGACAAAACATTGAAAAAACATCTTTTCAAAAATGTTCAGTAGACAAAAAACTCCAGAGTTGCAGAAGACCAGATGTGATATAGGAGCTTTTTACAGCTTTATACCCATGCAACCCTGCGTCTACATGTGTGGACGTTATATTATGGCTTCGCCATATGCAACGCATAATTTCATTTAATTTAAACCAACTGATCTCGAACGATTGATCGCGAAATGACACGCTGTTAAACACAATGACCACATTTGTGGACTATATGCTCGGTTTTAGATAAAATATCCTGTATTCACTGTATATTATCACATTGAGAATTAATGGATGCATCCAGAAACTGGAAAGTGTTGCCTTCAGAGGCTTTATATGGAGTTATTATGAAAATAAGGTGCATTTGAAAGTTGTGCATTTGTTCTGAGACCAGTGCAGCCAGACAGCACACTGGAGGAGAAGTCATTTACTAAATAGGGAGCAAGTGAGCATCCTATAGCTCTCTATGCAGCTAAGTGCATTCAGTATAATCAGTACATAGATTCAGAATTTATAATGTATAATTTTATTTTAACATGGTTGGCAGTGATTGGATAAAGATGGCCATTACTTTGAATCAGAATTATTTATGCTCATTTCTGATCTTATGTCTGTAACGTCACAACAACATGAATAACCAACACTCCTGGAAACATAATAAACAATTTGATTAAAAAAATCTGACTTTCTATAGCTTGGTGTTATTTAAAATTTCACAACTTAGTCTCACTGTCCACATATGTGGACATCAATGTTTTGGAAAAACTATTTGGTAATGTTTTTTTGCATGTTTTTTATTGGCTACTAGTTTCAAATCAAAAAGGGGAATGAAAAATGCAGACAGCAGTCACACAGGGGTCTCAGGAGGTTATACAATGCGTGCCATTGAAGAGATGTATGTCTATCCCTCACAGCCTCATTATCATCCCCACAGCGCTACCGTGAATAAGGCGCCACACCTGAATACACAGGAATTCAAAAGAGATTTGAGAGTTGTGGTGAAGGGGAAGATTTTCAGTGAATAATGACCAAAATTTTGGCCGTTCCTCAAACAAAGCTATCGTATGGCTTCAGAAGACTATAAGTGCGAATATAGTGCACAATTCGTATTTACCACTGTGTTGATAGTTTAAAGCCCTAGGTATACTTCCATTTTGACGCGAGCACTCAACGTCAGCATACAGTCGAACGCGAGCCTGTCAAAGTATACTCCATATAACTGTGCACACATACACAAGCAGTTGGCGCATGCACACTAAGACTGCTATGAGACATTGGACTTTCGTAAAGACCCATAAAGATGTCTTTATAGTCCTTCAGACTCCAGTTATTCAAATGCAGGTATCTCTAGACCTCCTGATCGCTCTTGACTTGCACATCCTGAGGTTCAGCGGCGATTGCATCTTCTTCTAGTGTTTCTTTGTGACAGCAACTGCTCAAAATGTAAGTGTTGCCACCTTGTGGACCCAAAAATGAGTGAAAATAACGCATGCACATTCAAAGATGCGCGATTAGAAAAATTGGCTGTGCATGTTCACTGTTCAGTGCTCGCACACTCTGCTTATGATGAGATTTGCGTCATATGTCCTGTGGACGCTCAACGTTCACGTCTGACCAAAGTATACTTTGGGCTTTATGGTGCTTTTGGTGCTTGACAGCATCTCTCCTCATATGAAAAAGTGCAGTGTAAACACTGTGTGGTACGGAACAACACTTGTAAATGATGACAGAATTTCCGTTTTGGGGTGAACTATCCCTTTAAGTGGTAATTTCCTTTTTACAGTGTAGAAAAGCAGTGTTCCACTAGAAGGAGCTGTTAAGTATTTTCAAGGTACATTAAATGGATTCCTGTGCTAGCATTGTATATAATGGGGGCATTGTCTTTTATATGTGATACAATTATAATAAAATGTTCTGCAGCTTTGTTTTAGCACCTCAACAGATCATTACTCCTGTTCTGGCTTACAACCATGAGGTCTCCAGTTTGCCACTATCATTGGGCGGTCCTTGTAGAGGTCACAGCGATCTTACCAAGCATATGGCATAATATTTGGCCTTGCTTTGAGTAAATTACATTTTAAATACTCATGGTTTCTGGGCTAGAGCAAGCTACATTCATTCAGAAGGAAATAATGATTTATTTTTTAAACGTGTTCAAAGTGGAAGAATAATATAGTATGTATTATTACAATTGGTGCCTCAATATATAGAAATACTTTAAGAAATATATCATATCTTATCAGTGGTTCACCAATGGTTTTGCTTCATGACACAGATTTAACATTGGATATCAAGCAGCAAACCAACCAAAATTACTTAGCGTACAAGAGCAAACACATTAGTATTTAAAATCCAACACTCCAATCAATGGATATTACCATGTGCTGCATAGGACCAACAAGATGCAGCCAACAGTAGGCATTCTAGCATGACATAATCGGAATAGGAAAATGTACAATTTGGTAAATGCACAAACAACAGTAGAAGTGTAATTTACCAACCTAACATATGGAACAAACTCTTAGCCAAATGTTGAGCATTAATATTAGCCATATTACCAACAGACAAATTAATTTGCAACAAAATACCGTAGATTTTGATTGGACACACAGCCTTTGACATCAGCAATAGAAGATATGTGAAGTTTTTTACCCTTTTAAAAGTTGCCCTAAAACTATGCATGATTATACACTAATGAGCCAAAACATTATGAACACCTGCCTAATATGATGTTGGTCTTCCGCATGCCACCATAACAGCGCCGACCCGCTGAGGCATGGACTCTACAAGACCCATGAAGGTGTCTTGTGGTATCTGACACCAAGACATTAGCAGCAGATCCTTCAAGTCCTGTAAATTGTGAGATGGAACTGCCATGGATCAGACTTGTTGGTCTAGCACATCCCACAGATGCTTAATCAGATTAAGATCTGGGCAGTTTTGGAGGACAGGGCAACACCTTGAACTCTTCATCATGTTCCTCAAAACGTTCCTAAACTATGTGTGCAGTGTGGCAGGGTGCATTATCTTGCTGAAAGAGGCCACTGCCATCAGGGAAAAGCCATGAAGGGGTGTACCTGGTCTGCAACAATGTTTAGGTAGGTGGCAGGTTGCTTGTGTCAAATTGACATCCACATGAATGCCTGGACCCAGGATTTCCCAGCTGAACACTGGCCAGAGCATCACACTCCCTCCACCGGCTTTTCGTCTTCCCACTGCGCATCCTGGTGCCATCACTTCCCCAGGTAAACAATGCACACGTACACAGCCGTCCACGTGATGTAAAAGAAAACAGGACTCATCAGACCAGGCAACCTTCTTCAGCTGCTCCAAGGTCCAGTTCCAGTCATGTGCCCATTGTAGGTGTGCTTCGACGGTGGACAGGGACATCATGGGCACTCTGACCAGTCTGCGACTATGCAGCCCCATACGCTGCAGGGTGCGATGCACTGTGTGTTATGACACATTCCTCCCATAACCATCATTCAAATTTTCTGTGACTTGTGCCACAGTAGACCTTCTGTCGGTTCAGACCAGACGGGATAGACTTCGTTGCCCTCACGCATCGATGAGCCTTTGGTGCCCAACACCCTGTCACCGGTTTGTGGTTTGTCCCTCCTCGGCTCACTGTCAGTAGGTACTCACCACTGCTGACCGGGAGCACCCCACAAGCCTTGCCATTTCAGAGATGCTCTTACCCAGTCGTCTGGCCATAACAATTTGGCCCTTGTCGAAGTCGCTCAGGTCTTTCCTCCTGCCCATTTCTCTTGCATTCAACATGTTGACTACGAAAACTGATTGTTCACTTACCATCTAATCTACCCAGACCTTGACATGCGGCCTTGTTAGGAAATATTAACATTATTCGCTTCACCTGTGAGTGGTCAGTAGTGTGTATAGATGAATTGTTTTTTATTTTTTTATGTTTTTCTCTGCCATCCATGACCCCATAAGAACAGACCTGCGGCCCATTTTTGGGATGCAACCCACCAGTTGAGAACAACTGTATTATGTCGATTATAGAATAAAACTAAAGCATTATAGTTGCATGCATTTTTAGGGATCCAACCTTTCTGCTAAAGTAGTAAAAGAATATTTTTTTATATTGCCAGTGACAAACAACCAAACTGCAGTAAAAATGGCTGCAAAAACAAAATAAATTTCCCTTGGAAAGGTTCTAGAAATAAACCATCAATTAAAAGCATTATCTTGAATAGACTATTGTACCCTCAAATTTATCGATCACACATTGTGTTCTGGATCAAAGTTTATTTGATTTAATCTTCTCTGCACTCCACTTCACATTGTGATCCAATTGTATAAACAGTCATCATAACACCAAGACATCATCAGAACCCCGGCAAATTCACAAGAATTAACACACCCAACAAGCTCAGTACGAAACATGAAGTGCTCTACGCCATAACTAGGCACAAGTTCAACCGAGACAAACAGTTCACACATTAACCATCTGTTTATTAAGCGCTATATAAATAGTTTACAGTATTATCTGTGAGAGCTCTCACTATTAATTTCACTGTGCACACGGGGTCAGTTCCCTCACAAATCACACTCTATAGCAAAACTATCCTGGAGGTCACACTTGATTTCTCTGCATTATCTTTCACATAATCACTAATCATACTCTTTTCTGAATAACAAAAATGTACACTGTGTCCCAACCAGGTGAGCCATAACAAAACAAGCAATAATTTTTTTGTAACTAGTCTCGATTATGGCAAACCTAATTGACTTTTAATCACGTGCAGGATATGATTTATAGATATCTACAATTCAATCTTCACTAGTTAAAATGCAAATTCTTGATATCAGCAATGTAATTACTACATTGTTATTACTACATTACTACAAAGTACTTGTAAAAGCAGCAATTCTTGATATTTGTAACTGCATTTTCACTAGTTGAATTTCATAATTTGTCATTCACTCCTGTTCAAAATGCAATTAAAGATATCTATAATTTCTTACTAGTTAAAATTAGAAATACACATATTAGCTATGTACTTCTTAGTAGTAAAAGTTATAATTTTTTATATCAATAATTACGTTGTTACTTGTGCAAATGTCCATTCATTAAATCAACAATCGAACTAGAAAAAATTAACATTTTTCATAACTGTAACTTGGGTTAATCCCTAATATCTATAATTCTTTTGTAACTAGTAAAAAAGCCTAAATTTATTGATATCTGAAATCCATTTTCTGAAATACCATATCTATGTTGAAATAAATTTACAGATATAAAAAATGAGCATTTTTACTAGTTGTAATTCAGTTGTTGATATCAGAAATGAATGTGTGTACCAGTAAAAAAAAAAAGTTGTTTTTACTAGTATTAAGTACATAGCTGGTATGTTTATTTGGAATTTTAACTAGCAAGAAAATGATTATAGATATATGTAATTATATTTTAATGACAGATCACTGAGCAAGTCTTCTAGCAAAAATGCAGTTATACATAATCTTATTTTTACTAGATGAAATAAAACATTTTTAAATCAAGAATGGGTATTTTGGCAATTAATGACTTTTTTTGAATTTTTTATATCAAGAATGAATGTTTTTACTATTGCAAACCTAATAAGTGATATCCAAAATTCCATTGCTGATATCAAGGCTAGTCAAATTTAAAAATGTTGATATCTATAATTCACATGCTGCATGTGAATAATTGTCAAAAGGGATTGCGAATCACAACTACAACTGCGTCAGAATACTTTGAAGTAGCCACGCCCACTGTGAAAATCTTGGTCCACATAACAATATATTAAACATCACACATGTACTGATTAGCTGTGATTGTGTCACATCACAAAGCATTAAAAGCATCAAACCGACAGCATTTAAATTGCTGGAATTCATGAAGATGTTACATTTTATTGCATCGCCAACGGTTGTTGCAAATTGCTGTCAGTATGAACTAATAGTGCCTGGTTAGGACACGATGTTAGACATCAAATTATGTTGTGCTGGTGACATTACATAACAAATAACATGTAACTGTCATCACAATTCACACCAACATATTCGGTCTTAAATTATGGATAAAAAAGATAAAGAGCTTTTAAATGATACCTTAAAATACACATAATACGCAAACATATAAAGGCAAGAGTATACTTCAGTTTTCCATGCAACGCAAATTTCTTCATCTGCACAGTATGCACAAACTGTCCTCGTGCAGCCTAGTTTTTCTAGACACGCTGATTTTGCTTAAGTGTATTGCCAAGCAGTTGCAGTGGTTATGCATTGAACGCATCTATGATCAAAAGAGTATACTTTGAAAAGCATACTCTTGTGGACCGTGTGTTGGACCGTGCACGAGATGGAACGGCACGTGGAAAAACTAAATATACCCTAGCCTTAAGTGCCAGTAAAATTTGAGGGTAATTTCAAATGAACCTAAAAACATATACAGTATGTGTGTGTGTGTGTATATATATATATATATATATATATACATACACTGTATATAGTCTATACACACCGATCAGCCTCAACATTAAAACCACCTGCCTAACATTGTGTAGGTCCCCCTCGGGATGCCAAAACAGCGCCAACCCGCATCTCAGAATAGCATTCTGAGATGCTTTTCTTCTCACCACAATTGTACAGAGTGGTTATCTGAGTTACCGTAGACTTTGTCAGTTCAAACCAGTCTGGCCATTCTCTGTTAACGTCTCTCATCAACAAGGCGTTTCCGTCCACAGAACTGCCGCTCACTGGATGTTTTTTTGTTTTTGGCACCATTCTGAGTAAATTCTAGAGACTGTTGTGCGTGAAAATCCCAGGAGATCAGCAGTTACAGAAATACTCAAACCAGCCCGTCTGGCACCAACAATCATCCATGCGATTATCTAATCAGCCAATCGTGTGGCAGCAGTGAAGTGCATAAAATCATTCAGATACGGGTCAGGAGCTTCAGTTAATGTTCACATCAACTGTCAGAATGGGGGAAAAAATGTGATCTCAATTATATGGAGCCTGGCATGATTGTTGGTGCCAGAAGGGCTGGTTTGAGTATTTCTGTAACTGCTGATCTCCTGGGATTTTCAGACACAACAGCCTCTAGAATTTACTCAGAATGATGCCAAAAACAACATCCAGTGAGCGGCTGTAGTGATCGGTGTATGTATATATATATATATATACACACACAAATTCTAAGAAAATTAATATAAAAGAAAGAGCAATTACTATTATGTAAAATAAAAACAAAGATACTAATGTACATTAATATTCCAGACATATTCAATAAATAAAATTGAGCATACTTATGTTAACGTAGAAAGTGAACCTGTGATATTTTGTGCTCAAGAGTTCTCGACTGTAATATAATGAAATTTAAATGGTAACAAAACAAAATGTCAGTTATCAAACATACATTATGTCAACTGTACAGGATCAAACTTTAAACAGCTGTTTAGCTGGATGACTTAATTAGAACTAAAACACAACATTCCAATTTCTAATATTAGGAATAAATTTGAAACATAAATTTGATATATAAATTATCATGTAACAAATTTACCACAGTTTATCCTGATATGCTGGGGTAGTCTTGGTTCACCAAGTAACAGGATTGATGTCATCCTGTCCCTTGTACTGTTACACAAATGTCAATTCAAATTTAATTAAAATAAAAGCCTGAATTATTGTAGAAATGTTATAAAATATGTGACCTGCTGCATTATTTTGAGACACTTTAACTAAAAAACACATTGAGTTTTATGCACTTAAGTAAAAAGGAAAGCATTTGAAATTAACTATATCAGCCAATTTTTAAAAGATTATCTCAATGACGGTTTGGAGTAGAAACATAACTATATCACTATAAAGCTGCATAAAAAGTCAATTACTGATTACTTCATTTCTATGACCATTATATATATGAACATTTTTATGCATTTTAAATTATTTAGTTTTTCCTCAAAATGTAGACATCCATGGTGGGTGATCATATTCAAACACATGGTTAAAAATGGGCCAAATATTTGAGTTTTATGTTTTAAAATTGTCAAATGCAGTAAGTGCTTCTCTGAAATGCTTTAAAGAAAACAAAACACTAAAATTAATAAAAACAAATAAAGAATGCTATTATTTATATAAAAAACATGATAAAAGTAAAATGTCATTTCTAATTTTCCACCAGCATATATCAAAGCTCTTAAACCAGAGTGAGGACATTTTTTTTCCCCTCACAGGTAGGGGTACTGGTTGAGTTTTCTCTGGCTATGGGGGTAGCGCTGGTATGACTGCGCAGACAGCGGCTGTTGCTGGTATGGAGTTTGACACATGACGCCCATGGCACTGTTCTTCTGCAGGAGACTCAGGGAGGCAGAGTACGGCCCAGCGGTGCGCGCGTGGCGGCTAGAGGATGAGGAGGAACCAGCTGAATTGTGCAGCTGGTCGACTGCCTGTGACACTGAGGCCAGGGCTGCAGATGCTGGGTATGCATACAGGCTGGAGGCGGAGCCAAAGAGTGATGCTTCATGTAGCCTGTAGGAGTGGGAGGGGCCTGTAGGAGGGTAGGTGGGCTGCCGTCTAAGAGAACCACCCCCTGCCCGGTCGTGAGATGACATCTTTGACTGCTGTGCCTGTGTGGGAGGAGCGAGTTAAATTTGTTTTTAAATAAACAAGTTGGAAAATCACTTGGTAACTCTATACATTTTTTTTTATTTTTAGTGCTGTCAGTAGATAATTTTTTTTAAATCGAGACTAATCGCATAATTTTCTGTAGTTAACCGCAATTAAATCGCAGATTTTTAAAGTGCTGAAATTTTACTCTATACTTTTCCTGTCAAAATGCATTTATTTCAGGGGTCTCAAACCACCAGCCCACAGGCCAAAAGTTTCACACGCCCGTGTGAGTGTTCACAGTTTATCCTCAAACCCGGCCCGCAAATTAATTTTTACTTTCTGCATTTTGTTTTGGTCTTTAATGTTTCCCGTAATTCTCTTAAAGTATTATTAAAAAATAGCTTAATATATTCCACATGATTTATTACACACTTAACAAAACTAGACCGCTTCCATCATGATCTACGGAGCCATCTGTACTACAAGCATCCGTTGATGCTACACGCATTCAGATGACGGCCGCTCCCTTTCTATTTTTGATACGCTGTTCAGCTAAGTCACTTATTTTGCCTGTCCAACTGAACTAAAATGATTTCTTTTACAAAAATGTGTAAACTTATATATTCATATTATATATATTTAAATGACGTCTCACCATTACATCTAAGTAGCTCGTGATATTTCTCGACTCTCGTCTCTTAACGGGACTGCTACCTCCAATGGGTCTGCCGTTCTCATGAAATGCAATATCAGTTGTCATTACTCCACTAAACATGTAGATCAGTCTGCTAGGTAGCTGGGAGAGATGAGTCACTAAACTCTGAAAAAGTCTGTCCAACATGCATCAATAACTGTTGCCTATAACTGAGCCAATAACTAAAACTATTAACTGCTCCACCTCTGTGTCAGCCCACAGCACCAATAATATTTCGTTGTGAAATTTAGGGTGACCAAACATCCACTTTTTCACAGACATGTCTTCTTTTTCGGACCCGAAAAAAAGGCTAGGCTTTCAAAACTGGTTAGAAATGTGTAGGATTTGTCTTTGTCTTCATATCGATGTGCTTTCTACAGTTAGGACTATTATATATTCTGTGTATTTCGTACTGCACACAACAGTTTTCACGTGTCTTTATGTGATTATTCTCTCTCGCGCTCTCTCACTCGCTCTCCTGCTTCATCAGACTGATGCTTACTGTATTAATTTTAACTGAAAACGTTGACTGCATCGAGACAACATCAACTATACTGCATATCAGGGAAATATGAGGGGAGCACAAAACATCAGCCAGGAGAGTTTTTCCAAAAAACATTTATCTTCAGGAAAGTTTGCCTGGGCACAGCAGGAAGGCTAAAACGAATTGGAGGCTATCAAACAAAATATTATAAGGTAAATGAGACTTAAAAGTGGTTACATATTCACAACACTTTTTTTTATGAATTATATTTAATTACTTTTTCTTTCTTTGTTACTGTTATCTACTGTGTGTGTGTATATATCTATAAATATATACATATACAGTCATGTGAAAAAGAAAGTACACCCTCCTTGAATTCTATGGTTTTACGTATCAGGACATAATAAAAATCATCTGGTCCTTAGCAGGTCTTAAAATTAGGTAAATACAACCTCAGATGAACAACAACACATGACATATTACACCCTGTCATGATTTATTTAACAAAAATAAAGCCAAAATGGAGAAGCCATGTGTGAAAAACTAAGTACACCTTATGATTCAATAGCTTGTAGAACCACCTTTAGCAAAGTAATCGTTTTCTGTATGACTTTATCAGTCTCTCACATCGTTATGGAGGAATTCTGGCCCACTCTTCTTTACAACATTGCTTCAGTTCATTGAGGTTTGCGGGCATCTGTTTATGCACAGCTCTCTTAAGGTCCCGCCACAGCGTTTCAATCGGGTTCAGGTCTGGATTTTGACTGGGCCATTGCAACACCTTGATTCTTTTCTTTTTCAGCCATTCTGTTGTAGATTTGCTGGTGTGCTTGGGATCATTGTCCTGTTGCATGATCCAATTTCGGTCAAGCTTTAGCTGTCGGACAGATGGCCTCACATTTGACTCTAGAATACTTTGGTATACAGAGGAGTTCATGGTCGACTCAATGACTGCAAGGTGCCCAGGTCCTGTGGCTGCAAAACAAGCCCAAATCATCACCCATCCACCACTGTGCTTGACAGTTGGTATGAGGTGTTTGTGCTGATATGCTGTGTTTGGTTTTTTCCAAACGTGGCACTGTGCATTATGGCCAAACATCTCCACTTTAGTCTTATCTGTCCAAAGGACATTGTTCCAGAAGTCTTGTGGTGTGTTCAGATGCAACTTTGCAAACCTAAGCCATGCTGCCATGTTCTTTTTAGAGAGAAGAGGCTTTCTCCTGGCAACCCTTCAAAACAAACCTTACTTGTTCAGTCTTTTTCTAATTGTACCGTCATGAACTTTAACATTTAACATGCTAACTGAGGCCTGTAGAGTCTGAGATGTAACTCTTGGGTTTTTTACAATTTCTCTGAGCATTGCACAGTCTGACCTTGGGATGAATTTGCTGGGAAGTCCACTCCTAGGAAGATTGGCAACTGTCTTGAATGTTTTCCACTTGTGAATAATCTTTCTCACTGTTGAACGATGGACTTTAAATTGTTTGGAAATGGCCTTATAACCCTTCCCAGACTGATGGGCAGCAACAATTGCTTCTCTAAGATCATTGCTGATGTCTTTCCTCCTTGGCATTGTGTTAACACACGCCTGAATGCTCCAGACCAGCAAACTGCTAAAACTTCAGCTTTTATAGAGGTGGTCAAACTTGCTGATGATCAATTAATCAAGGGCATTTGATTAGCAGCACTTGGCTACTACCTCTTAATTCCTATGGAAGCAGTAAGAGTGTACTTAGTTTTTCACACATGGCTTCTCCATTTTGGCTTTATTTTTGTTAAATAAATCATGACATGGTGTAATATGTCATGTGTTGTTGTTCATCTGAGGATGTATTTACCTAATTTTACGATCTGCTAAGGACCAGATGATTTTTATTATGTCCTGATACATAAAACCATAGAATTCATGGAGGGTGTACTTTCTTTTTCATATGACTGTGTGTGTGTGTGTGTGTGTGTGTGTGTATGTGTGTATATATATATATATATAAGACAGGAAAGTCAGTGTTCTGCCATGGCCAGCAAAGAGCCCGGATCTCAATCCCATTGAGCACGTCAGGGACCTGCTGGATCGGAGGGTGAGGGCTAGGGACATTTCCCCCTGAAATGTCCTGGAACTTGCAAGTGCCTTGCTGGAAGAGTGGGGTAACATCTCACAGCTAGAACTGGCAAATCTGGTGCAGTCCATGTGGATGAGATGCACTCCAGTACTTATTACAGCTGGTGGCCAAACCAGATACTGACTGTTACTTTTGATTTTGACCCCCCTTTGTTCAGGGACACATTATTCCATTTCTGTTAGTCACATGTCTGTGAAACTTGTTCAGTTTATGTCTTAGTTTGTTGAATCTTTTTATTTTCCTACAAATATTTACACATGTTAAGTTTGCTGAAAATAAAAGCAGTTGAAAGTGAGAGGTCGTTTCTTTTTTGGCTGAGTTTATTTGGCTAAGGTGTATATAAACTTCTGACTTCAACTGTATATATATATATATATATATATATATATACAGGTGCATCTCAATAAATTAGAATGTCATGGAAAAGTTCATTTATTTCAGTAATTCAACTCAAATTGTGAAACTCGTGTATTAAATAAATTCAATGCACACAGACTGAAGTAGTTTAAGTCTTTGGTTCTTTTAATTGTGATGATTTTGGCTCACATTTAACAAAAACCCACCAATTCACTATCTCAAAAAATTAGAATATGGTGACATGCCAATCAGCTAATCAACTCAAAACACCTGCAAAGGTTTCCTGAGCCTTCAAAATGGTCTTTCAGTTTGGTTCACTAGGCTACACAATCATGGGGAAGACTGCTGATCTGACAGTTGTCCAGAAGACAATCATTGACACCCTTCACAAGGAGGATAAGCCACAAACATTCATTGCCAAAGAAGCTGGCTGTTCACAGAGTGCTGTATCCAAGCATGTTAACAGAAAGTTGAGTGGAAGGAAAAAGTGTGGAAGAAAAAGATGCACAACCAACCGAGAGAACCGCAGCCTTATGAGGATTGTCAAGCAAAATCGATTCAAGAATTTGGGTGAACTTCACAAGGAATGGACTGAGGCTGGGGTCAAGGCATCAAGAGCCACCACACACAGACATGTCAAGGAATTTGGCTACAGTTGTTGTATTCCTCTTGTTAAGCCACTCCTGAACCACAGACAACGTCAGAGGCGTCTTACCTGGGCTAAGGAGAAGAAGAACTGGACTGTTGCCCAGTGGTCCAAAGTCCTCTTTTCAGATGAGAGCAAGTTTTGTATTTCATTTGGAAACCAAGGTCCTAGAGTCTGGAGGAAGGGTGGAGAAGCTCATAGCCCAAGTTGCTTGAAGTCCAGTGTTAAGTTTCCACAGTCTGTGATGATTTGGGGTGCAATGTCATCTGCTGGTGTTGGTCCATTGTGTTTTTTGAAAACCAAAGTCACTGCACCCGTTTACCAAGAAATTTTGGAGCACTTCATGCTTCCTTCTGCTGACCAGCTTTTTAAAGATGCTGATTTCATTTTCCAGCAGGATTTGGCACCTGCCCACACTGCCAAAAGCACCAAAAGTTGGTTAAATGACCATGGTGTTGGTGTGCTTGACTGGCCAGCAAACTCATCAGACCTGAACCCCATAGAGAATCTATGGGGTATTGTCAAGAGGAAAATGAGAAACAAGAGACCAAAAAATGCAGATGAGCTGAAGGTCACTGTCAAAGAAACCTGGGCTTCCATACCACCTCGGCAGTGCCACAAACTGATCACCTCCATGCCACGCCGAATTGAGGCAGTAATTAAAGCAAAAGAAGCCCCTACCAAGTATTGAGTACATATACAGTAAATGAACATACTTTCCAGAAGGCCAACAATTCACTAAAATTGTTTTTTTTATTGGTCTTATGTATTCTAATTTTTTGAGATAGTGAATTGGTGGGTTTTTGTTAAATGTGAGCCAAAATCATCACAATTAAAAGAACCAAAGACTTAAACTACTTCAGCCTGTGTGCATTGAATTTATTTAATACACGAGTTTCACAATTTGAGTTGAATTACTGAAATAAATGAACTTTTCCACAACATTCTAATTTATTGAGATGCACCTGTATATATATATATATATATATATATATATATATATATATATATATATATATATATATATATATATATATATATATAGACTGTGTATATACACGGGCGGCCAAAAGTTTGGAATAATGTACAGATTTTGATCTTATGGAAAGAAATTGGTACTTACAGTTGTGCTAAAAAGTTTGCATACCCTGGCAGAAATTGTGAAATTTTGGCATTGATTTTGAAAATATGACTGATCATGCAAAAAAAACAACAACTGTCTTTTATTTAAGGATAGTGATCATATGAAGCCATTTATTATCACATAGTTGTTTGGCTCCTTTTTAAATCATAATGATAACAGAAATCACCCAAATGGCCCTGATTTGCATACCCTTGAATGTTTGGCCTTGTTACCGACACACAAGGTGACACACACAGGTTTAAATGGCAATTAAAGGTTAATTTCCCACACCTGTGGCTTTTTAAATTGCAATTAGTGTCTGTGTATAAATAGTCAATGAGTTTGTTAGCTCTCACGTGGATGCATTGAGCAGGCTAGATACTGAGCCATGGGGAGCAGAAAAGAACTGTCAAAAGACCTGGGTAACAAGGTAATGGAACTTTATAAAGATGGAAAAGGATATAAAAAGATATCCAAAGCCTTGAAAATGCCAGTCAGTACTGTTCAAACACTTATTAAGAAGGGGAAAATTTGGGGATCTCTTGATACCAAGCCAAGGTCAGGTAGACCAAGAAAGATTTCAGCCACAACTGCCAGAAGAATTGTTCGGGATATGAAGAAAAACCCACAGATAACCTCAGGAGAAATACAGGCTGCTCTGCAAAAAGACGGTGTGGTTGTTTCAAGAAGCACAATACTACGATACTTGAACAAAAATGAGCTGCATGGTCGAGTTGCCAGACAGAAGCCTTTACTGCGCCAATACCACAAAAAAGCCCGGTTACAATATGCCCAACAACACCTTGACACGCCTCACAGCTTCTGGCACACTGTAATTTGGAGTGACGAGACCAAAAGAGAGCTTTATGGTCACAACTATAAGCACTATGTTTGGAGAGGGGTCAACAAGGCCTATAGTGAAAAGAATACCATCCCCACTGTGAAGCATGTTGGTGACTCACTGATGTTTTGGGGGCGTGTGAGCTCTAAAGGCACGAAATATAAATAAATAAATAAATAAACAAAAAACTGAAATATCTTGCTTGCATAAGTATTCAACCCCTGTGCTGTGGAAGCTGCCTGGATAAACTGATGAAAGAAATTTCCCTGACGAAGACAATTATTTTACCATTGGCATCCACCTGTGAATCATTAAAGTTGCAATCACATTTTCTGGATAAAAAACCCATTGTTGAAGGATCATTGGTCAAGCTGTGAATCTGAAGGAAAATGAAGACCAAAGAGCATTCCACAAAAGTTAGAGGTAAAGTAATAAAAATGCATAGATTAGGGAAAGGGTACAAAATAATATCCAAATGTTTGGATATCCCAGTGAGCACAGTTGGATCAATAATCAGGAAGTGGAAGCTGCACCACACCTCCCAGGCGCTGCCAAGAAAAGGCCGTCCCTCAAAACTCAGCGCTCTAACAAAAAGGAGACTTGTGAGAGAAGCCACAGTGAGGCCAACAATCACTTTGAAGGAGCTACAGAGTTCAGTGGCTGGGAGTGGATTAATGGAGCACCAGTCAACCATATCAAGAGCGCTGCATAATGCTGGCCTGTACAGGAGGGTGGCAAGAAAGAAGCTGTTACTCAAAAAGTACCATCTGAAAGTATGTCTGGAGTTTGCCAGAAAGCATGTGAGTGACCCAGCTGCGATGTGGGAGAAGGTTTTGTGGTCAGATGAGACCAAGATAGAGCTTTTTGGCCAAAACTCAAAGCGCTATGTGTGGCGCAAACCTAACACTTCCTATGCCTCAAGACACACCATCCCTACAGTGAAGTATGGTGGTGGCAGCATCATGCTGTGGGGATGTTTCTCATCAGCAGGGACTGGGAATCTTGTTAGAATTGAAGGAAGAATGGATGGAGCAAAATATAGGGAAATACTGCAAAAGAACCTGCTTCAGTCTGCTAAAAAACTGAAGCTTGAGAGGAAATTCACCTTTCAGCAGGACAATGATCCCAAGCACAAGGCCAAAGCAACATTTGTGTGGCTCAAGAACAAAAAGATAAATGTCCTACAGTGGCCCAGTCAAAGTTCTGATCTCAATCCTATTGAGAATCTGTGGCACTATTTGAAAATTGCAGTCCACAAGTGTCACCCAACCAACCTGAACAACCTGGAGCAAATCTGCCGAGAATAATGGGCCAAAATCACTTTGTTACTGTGTGCAAAGCTGGTACATATGTACCCCAAAATACTTAAAGCAGTTATTGCCGCAAAAGGTGGCCAAATATTAATGTGTGGGGGTTGAATACTTATGCAAGCAAGATATTTCAGTTTTTTATTTTTCATAAAAATATTTACCAACAAAAAAAAACAATTACCTTACAATAACTGATTTTGAGTTTCAGTGTTTTAAAATAAAATATCAATCAGAATGAAATTTCAGTGTCAATTCATTTGTAATTTGGTAATATGAGAGAATTGGTCAGGGGTTTGAATACTTTTGCAAGGCACTGTATATATGTTTGTATGTATATAGTATATACACACCGATCAGCCACAACATTAAAACCACTTGCCTAATATTGTGTAGGTCCCCCTCGTGCCACCAAAACAGCGCCAACCCGCATATCAGAATAGCATTCTTAGTTGATATTCTTCTCACCACATCAACAAGGCATTTATGTCCACGCTCACTGGATGTTTTATGTTTTTGGCACCATTCTGAGTAAATTCTAGAGACTGTTATGTTTGAAAATCCCAGGAGATCAGCAGTTACAGAAATACTCAAACCAGTCCATCTGGTACCAAAAATTATGCCACGCTCCAAATCACTGAGATCACATTTTTCCCCATTCTGATGAGCTCCTGACCCATATCTGCATGATTTATATTTAGTTTTTCCACGTGCCGTTCCATCTCGTGCATGGTCCAACACTCAGCTTTTCAAAGTATACTCTTTTAATCGTGAGCCCATGTAGATGCGTTCAATGCATAACCACTGCAACTGCTTGGCAATACACTTAAGCAAAGTCAGCATGTCTAGAAACTTCACTTCATTGCTGCCACAAGATTGGCTGATTAGACAATCGCATGGATGATTGTTGGTGCCAGACGGGCTGATTTGAGTATTTCTGTAACTGCTGATCTCCTGGGATTTTCACACACAACAGTCTCTAGAATTTACTCAGAATGGTGCCAAAAACATAAAACATCCAGTGAGCAGCAGTTCTGTGGACGGAAATGCCTTGTTGATGTGGTGAGAAGAATATAATCTCAGAATGCTATTCTGAGATGTGGATTGGCACTGTTTTGGCAGCACGAGGGGGACCTACACAATATTAGGCAGGTGGTTTTAATGTTGTGGCTGATCAGTGTATATATATATATATTGTATATATGAACTGTTCAACTGGCCCTCGATCAAGAACACCACCTGGCTAGTGGTCCCCGGGTAATTTGAGTTTGAGACCCCTGATTTATTTCCTTCTTGGGAAAGTAAACAAAACAATATAAAACAATATATTGCTTTATTAACATTTCCAAAAAAAATAAATAAAAAAAATAAAAATAAAAAAAATCCACAATATGAAGATAGGCAAGTACTAAAATAGTACCAATTCAAGTAACATTAAATGTTTCCCAAAGTCTAAGTAGGAGTTTAAATAATTTAAAGAACTAATCCACACATAGGTTACATATTCATTGTAATGGGCATTAAATCTCTTAAACGCTCATCCTCCACAATATTAATCTGCCTGTAGACTGTGGCTATACACTTTGTTACAGCAATTGTGAAGCCGAGTTCATGATTCGTGTCAATGCCATCTTCAAGCGCCACTTTGAACTCTACATGAAAAACGCTTGCAGACAAAAACATCTCATTCTGACTATTCCGGTTTCCAAGCTCAATTGACAGCATTTGTGGCATAATATTTATTACCACAAAAATGTATGTTTTTAACAGAAGAATTAATGTAAGTGCTTTTATATAATTATAAGCTTCACATTTCTGCCTTTAAATGCTCCAAAAATGGGCCCCATTCCCCTTTAGAAAACGTAAATGTGGCCGGCCTGTGGCAAAACCCAAGGACACAACGTTGGAGTTGGCTTGAAAACGTTCACAGTATTTGCAAAGGGCGTATTTGTTTTTAGGGCGTTGCTTGGGTGTTCTGGGTGGGTGCAAAGGTGTTTGGAATGGTTGCTTACTGGCCCAATATATGATATTTTGGTTCCTAGATATGGATGGGAGCCCTCTGTCAATGCAATTCTATGGGATTGGTAAGATACTGTATATACTAGCACAGCTCTTCCTATGATTTGAGGTTCTATTTATGTCCTTAACACAAATGGTATGGGAAGTGTTACACAAGTTGAATACTTGGGGTAAGGGTTTGGTCAAATGCCTAATCCCAAGTATGAGCAACAGAAATAGTGATGCTTTCAAAAATAAAGGATAAATGCAAATTAAAGGAATATTCCGGGTACAATACAATTAAGCTCAATGATCAGCATTTGTGGCATAATACTGATTACCACAAAAAATTATTACAAATTAAATTAAGCAAAAATCAAGGTTACAGTGAGGCACTCACAATGGAAGCGAATGGGGCCAATTTTAGGAGGGTTTAAAGGCAGAAACGTGAAGCTTATAATTTTATAAAAGCACTTACATTTATTCTTCTGTTAAAACATGTAATATTTTAACTGTAAAGTTGTTTAAATCAATGTTTTTATGGTCATTTTAGAGTTTACGACATTATGTTGTTATGGTAACGAAGTTGTAAAATTGGATATAACTTTACACATAAAAGGTTAGTTAGTGCTTTTATCTTACTAAAATATATATTTATTTAAAAATATACAAGTACTTTAACATTTACAGATTGGCCCCATTCACTTCCATTGTAAGTGCCTCACTGTTAACTAGATATTTTTTAAAAAGGAGGGACGAGTCTAACAACGTTTTTGTGGTAATTAACATTATGCCACAAATGCTGTTCATTGGGCTTAACTTATATTGAACCCGGAATATTCCTTTAACAACTGTACTAACTGTGCAGTGGAGCTGTTCACATACCTGGCTGAGGTTTAGAGGCTGAGATCTGTTAGATGCTGCTCTCTGATGCCGGTCGCCGCTGGACTGTGACGCTTTACCTTTCTTTGATTTTCCAGAACTATTCGAGATTTGCTCTAAAAATACATAAACAATATCTTAAAAGGGATATAACAGAAAACAGAATTTTCCTGGATCTTTTCAAATAAAAGAGATCAATGTACTCTAGCAATCGCAATGTAAAGCTCCCTCCCCAGTTCATCTGGAGCACTGAAGGAAACTGTTAATAAATCATCATGGTATTAATGTCACAAACATGAGGACATTAATAGATGAACGTCCATATTAACATATTAATGCATATTCGGTACTGAACAACTCTTTTTTTCCATATGCAAAAAGGCAAGCCAATCATATTAGAGGTCCTTTACATGAAGACGTCTTAAAAGTATAGTAGCAAAAACATCCTTAAAAATCATTTTAAGGGTTAGAGAGAGGGTTGAAAATGGTTGTTTAAAGCTGAAGTGTGTAACTTTTTCTGTGTTAAAATACTTTCTCTTATCCCAGCTTCATATGCAGGGACAACTGTACAGTATGTAAGCCATTTGTAGGTACATTTTCTTGATAATGGTAAACACTGTGTCTCTGTGGCACTATAAAAATTCCTCTGTTTGTTTTGAAGGAGCAGTCCATACTGACACAATAACATTAACTCAACCAATGGCGTGAGTCTGAGGCGGGACTAGCTGTTTGATCGGTCAAAAGACGACAGGGGCGTATTCAGAAAGCTGTTTGAAATCAAACATTTTTGTAATTCCAATCGGTGGCGCAGAAATTACACACTTCAGCTTTAAAACTAAATTATGATGAAATAATAAAAACTCAATGGTACAAACCACTTTGACTAACGTTATAAGTAAACTTCAGGGAAAAAGCTACAAAAGTGTAGAACAGTGCTACTCAAGCCATCATTTGTGGCTTGCGTTAAAATAATATGCGTTAAATATATTTATCAAAAGCCTAAATGTGTAAGAATTGTGGTGTGTCCATTTTCAGGAGTATTTATGGTAGTTCTCTGTATTGCTGAATCACAGCACAGTTATAGAGGGAAATAAACTGTGAAGGGATGAAACGAATGAAATAAACAATAAAGAATATCTGAGCATAACAGATGTTACATGAGAGCGGAGGTCAGTCTGCATGTGCGTTCATAGAAAATATGTGTGCACAAGCGGTCTATCAATTAAACATGCCTGGCTCCTGCCAGGTATGGGGGGTACTCAGACTACTTATTTTCATGTCTGTAATTGGCGTAACATGGTGTAATTGTTAAGATCACAAGGCCCATTACACATATATTTTAGACTTATTCCCCATATTAAAAATACAGCCTACTGAAATAAATAAACAGATTAACATTGTACACAATCATAAGATTGGTCTACTACCTTCATTATAAGAAATAAAATACAGCAATAGACTTCCAGCCTTAATGCAAATTACAAGGACAAATCAGAGTCCACATGAATGCAAGGATGGAGTGGAGAGAAATATAATAGATGGGGAGATCAATAACATTTAAGATTAACAACCTAAAATTTGAACAAAGATGGGAACTGCTTAAAGTAATTATGCTGGATATTACATGACTGAAATCAGGTCTTTTACACAATGATCTGTCCTGTGACAAGATTCAGAGAAAACAGTGACTCCAGCCAGGTCTCCTAAGCAACCAAATTGGCCCGGTTGCTAGGGAGGGTAGAGTCACATGGGGTAACCTCCTCGTGGTCGCGATTAGTGGTTCTCGCTCTCAATGGGGCGTGTGGTAAGTTGTGCGTGAATTGCGGAGAATAGCATGAGCCTCCACATGCTGTGAGTCTCCGCGGTGTCATGCACGATGAGCCACGTGATAAGATGCACGGATTGACTGTCTCAAGCGGAGGCGACTGACACTTGTCCTCCACCACCCGGACTGAGGTAAGTAACCGCTACACCACGAGGACCTACTAAGCAGTGGGAATTGGGCATTCCAAATTGGGAGAAAAGGGGATAAAAAGTATCTCTCGGCGACACCGAACATACAACGGGAGAGAGAAACACGCATCCCGCAAAACACTGTATCCAGCCATATTGCATGGGATGGTGCATTACAATTCTAGTCCAGTATATCGCGAACACCCGCAGCATGATTTTGGGGAGATATTTGATGAGTGGGAAGAGGGTGCCTGTGGTACATTAACAGAAGCCACAGATAGTCACTGCTAGAAACACTACCAGGCTTCTTTATGGGCACTTAAACTATGCATTGCACAAAAATATGTATTACCGTTCTCGCTCGCGTGACGTCTCTGACTCTCTGGTTTGCAGCAGCCGCTTCTTGAGAGTCATTGCTTTCGGCCAATGACAAAATACTACAAACTTCTATTTTGTGATTGGTTGGGGCGGTACAGCCCACCCTCAATGTCTGCAACACATAGCCCGCCCCCAAATTGCTTTTAACCAATGCACAAATCGTAAAAAAAATTATATTTTATTTAATGTTGTGTTTGCCAATTGTTTGTTTGGGTGGGCAAGACTCACGTTTGGGTGGGCTCAGCCCAGCACGCCCATTGAGGTGGCTTCACACAAATGCTTATTAGTGATCTGCGTTACTTCACCACAGAAAAGCTAAAGATGGTGAACAAATCTTTATGAATTCTTACTCCAGCAGTTTTGGAGTTAATACTGGATCATATCTCTCTTGTTTTTGAACGCATCTCTGGTGTATGTGATGTTGAACAGTCATGGTGTTTGTTAGTTGAAAGTGACAACAGAACTGATCATATCTGTTTTCTACATAGCAATGGATGTGGTAGAAAGTGGCTCTTTTGGGAAAAAACAACAACAACAACAACAAAAAACATGAGAAATACTCTTGCTGAATATAGCCCCTGACAAAACAAAACCAAACAAAAAACAAGTAGATTCCTAGAAACCACAATGACACTGACAGATTCAGACTTGGTTCTGCACTCTCACTAACCTGTTGATGCTCCATCCCAGAGCTGTGTCTTCACCGAGGGCATGACCACAGCCAGAGATTTGGAGGAGTGCTGTGTGTTGTTCCCTAAAAAGTCAGGGAGGCGTTTAGGGCTGAGAGGAGTGCTGGTGGAGGAGTCTGAATCCTGGGAGTCATGAACAGTCACACAGCTGATCACATTTGCACGCTGGTTTACACTACAGCTGCCACACAAGAGAAAAGAACACTAAGGATCACAATATTGATCTCAAAATTTCTGTTGTAGATGCTAAATGAGCAGACCTTATACCTCATCCTAACTAGTTGCAACATGATACAATTATAAATGACTTCATCATCAACGTTAAAGGAGTTTTGTATTAACTGGTCATGCCTGTCAAAAATGTTACGCATTATCATATTGACAAACGTTTTTATTTTTGCCGTGGCACACTGTGTATTACAACTTTTAGTGAAATGTCCAAAAACCTGCTCCTGCTGTGATTTTGCCGAGGCATTAATTAATGCCTATTAAAGCTTGAAAACTGACATTTTGCTTTTGGATGAATTTTTAACCTTTCTTTAGGAGTGTTTACTGCAATCTTCACACTTAATATCACTCAAACACTGCACTTGCTTTTTATTTTTACTATAATAATAAATAATGAATAAATAAATAAAAAGTTATCATCAGCAAATATAAGAGAATTTCATTGTAATTTTAGGGGTTTCTGCACATTTTGAGTACAACACATGGCTTAAATAAAATACAAGATAATAATACACGTATACTGTAATATTTATAAGGATCATATAATACAAAACTAGAATGCAGAATTTTGTTTTTTGTGATGTAAGGATGATGACACCTTGTAGGTGGAATCTTCCTGTCGTCCTCATCCTCTGTATCGCTGTGGATGGTGATGATGCTGACAGCCGGGCTAGGGGTGTCGGAGATGACAATTGGCTGGGACGCATCACCGCAGTTGTGCCCTACTAAAGGAGTTGGCTGCATGGAGGACGTGGGCCTGCAAGATAAATATATACATTATTTAATTATTGATTACATCAAATTCCACCCTAAAATGGAATTCAAATACAGTTGTGCTCAAAAGTTTGCATACCCTGGCAGAAATTGTGAAATTTTGGCACTGAATTTGAAAATATGACTGATCACACAAAAAATAGTGATCATATGAAGCCAGTTATTATCACATAGTTGTTTGGCTCCTTTTTAAATCATAATGATAACAGAAATCACCCAAATGGCCCTGATTTGCATACCCTTGAATGTTTGGCCTTGTTACAGACACACAAGGTGACACACACAGGTTTAAATAGCAATTAAAGGTTAATTTCCCACACCTGTGGCTTTTTAAATTGCAGTTAGTGTCTGTGTATAAATAGTCAGTGAGTTTGTTAGCTCTCATGTGGATGCACTGAGCAGGCTAGATACTGAGCCATGGGGAGCAGAAAAGAACTGTCAAAAGACCTGCGTAACAAGGTAATGGAACTTTATAAAGATGGAAAAGGATATAAAAAGATATCCAAAGCCTTGAAAATGCCAGTCAGTACTGTTCAATCACTTATTAAGAAGTGGAAAATTCGGGGATCTCTTGATACCAAGCCAAGGTCAGGTAGACCAAGAAAGATTTCAGCCACAACTGCCAGAAGAATTGTGGGTTTTTCTTTGTATCCCAAACAGGTAACCTCAGGAGAAATACAGGCTGCTCTGGAAAAAGACTGTGTGGTTGTTTCAAGGAGCGAGAGAGAGAGAGAGCCGCATGCAGCTGCTGTGTGTGTGTCTATGTGTTTGTGTTTAAGTCGATTTGAGATCATTTATGTTATTAAAACTTATGTTGACTGTTCAGCCGGTTCCTGCCTCATCCTTGCCCACCTTACCCTGTTACATTGGTGCCAAAACCCGGGAAGGAGGAGAGATACGCTGTCGCGGAGTCCTTGCCACTGCCATCCGTCAGGGGAGCAGCCGCAGCCGTCTGCCTGGGGACAGAGGGGTTGCTACTGGCTGCCAAGAGTCGGAGGAACTGCTGCCGTCCGCCGAGAAAGGGGAGGAGCCGTTCCGTCCACGAGGGGTCGGATGAGCAGCTGTCATCTGCCAGATGTCAGAGGAGTGGCTGAGGACCAGGTGACGGCGTGTCCGGGGACCGGCGAGCCAGTTTTCTCTTTCTCTCCTCTCTCTCTCTCTCTCTCTGTCGCTCTGCCTCACTCTTTCCCTCCCCTCGGCAGGCACGGCTGGAAGGGCAACACCCTCCCTCCAGGAAGGGAGGGGAGTACGTCATGCAGGTGGTTTCCCTGGCCTGTGTCAGGTGATGGAGGAGTGTGACGAGGAGGAGGGTGGGGCCGGGCATGTGTCCTGAATCGGGCTAATCAGCCGGGAGGGGGATAAAGACGAGCCAGAGGTGCCAGTTTGAGAGAGAGCCACATGTGGCCGCTGTGTGTGTGTGTCTATGCGTTTAAGTTGATTTGAGTTCATTTATGTTATTAAAACTTACGTTGACTGTTCAGCCGGTTCCAACCTCCTCTTTGCACACCTTATCCCGTTACAAAAACATTCTTTAAAAGGTCATTCTAACCTTCATTATTCTAATAATACAGATTATATACACTAGCAATTTTATAGTTTTATTTTTAGAAGGTTCGGAATATATATAAAAAAATACTTATTACGAAGCAGGATTTAGAAAATGTATTAAGTGTTACCTGGCTCTGCTCTCAGCATGACGACCCTTTGATCTTTTGACCCCGCTCTGCTGCATGCGACTGTTGGCTGCTCCTGTGTGGGAGGGCTGTGTATTCACATTACGCCCCTGTGTAGAGCCTTGCTGCGTCCCGTCACATTGACCACCATGTCGACTCCTGGCAGAGAACATTAAATGGACACTGTGTTGAGAAGCATTATTCGATAGTAGCTCTTCAGGAGTCTTATTTTGCATATTTAATATAGCTTTATTGCGAAGACCTGTAGAACTAATAACACATGAATCCCAAATACCACAAGATATTATTTTAAATACTGTACACTTGGGAAAAACTTGGAACAGATGTGCCAAATATTCCAAATGTATCACACATACAGTTTATCGACATTAGGGGTGGGTAGAAATACAGATTTCCACATGGATTACATTTATACTGACTTATGTGATTTTTGGAGCTTCAAAATGTTGGCATCCATTCACTTGCATTGTATGGACCAAAAGAGCTCAGATAATCTTCTAAAAATCTTCATTTGTGTTCTGCTGAAGAAAGTAAGTCATACACAGCCAGGATGGCATAAGGGTGAGTAAATGATGAGAGATTTTTCATTTTTGGGTGAACTGTCCCTTTAATACCCTTTCTGATCTTTACAGTCAGTAGTTGATCAAAAACAACAAAATTAGAAACATTTAATTCTAATCACACATAGCACGAATGTGGTAAAGAAACCGTGCGACTCCTCTCATTAATGTGCGCTCAACCAAAAAACACTGACGCTCACTGAACTGCCACTATTCTTAAAGAGACAGTACGGTTTTAGCACTTGTTCTACAAGTCAATGTAAATACTTGCAAAGAGCACAAATTATGCATGTAAACAAAATGTAGCAAAAAATATATACGCAATTTTAACACGTCATAGTTATTGACGGAATACAAGGAATTTGTACATTTTAATCAAATATGACCAAATTGCTTAAAAACTAATGAAAAAATACAATTTGTAAAATGAATATTTTCACTGTGAAATCTGTATTAATACCCAGCCCTAATCAACAATATTTCTGCCACTCCATTCTCTGGTTAACTGTATTGGCCATTAAAAAAACCCACACTGGTTGACCACTAGTACTGACCTCCAGCTGTTGTTCTGTTGGGTGATGCTATCTGAGAGCAGAGAGGTCATAGGAGAGTCAGACAGCACAGGCTGGCCGGGGTTGTGCATGGTCATGCCTGACATCTGCTGCCATGAAGAGGGAATGAGGATCTGCTGTGTGCTAGCTGGCCAGCCCTGCTAAACACACACACACAAAGACAAATTAACGTCACATTTATATAGCTATAGTGTGAAATAGGAATATATACTATAATGACAATAACATAAATGCACTGTAAATAAAACATTAAACAACAAATGCTTTTATATCACTTCTTTTTGCTCTGCTATGTTCCTTGTATGTATATTACACACGAATAGGCCTTCAAACGGGTGCACTTTGACTGACAGATGCATAATAAGCACATTAATCATGTAGACGTTCAGTTTGTCTGTGGTTGATTTCTTCCTGTCATACATGTCCTACAAGCTCTTTTAAAATCATGCAGAACTACAATAAAACACAGATTTGTTTTTTCATCCCTGAGCCATGTATGTTGCTTAAATACCTGGAATCTTTGTCTGATGATGGGGGAGATACAATATATAAAGCTTTAGTAGATGACGAGAATGCAAGATACATGAGCAAAACGGTGATCAAACAATAACATTTGTGCTGGGAATATAAATGAAATGAAGCAACAGGTTACAAAGTAAGGGTTTTCAGTCCACTGATCTGTATAGAAAAGTACTGATAAGTTAGAAGGAGAACGAGTCCATGAGTATGTATTTTTTGCCACAGGAGTAAGTCTGTGGAAAAAGAGAATCACCTGCATTGCAAAGAACCAAGCAGCCATGCTTCACTGGATAGAGCCCTGCGGCACAGAATGGACTCAGCGGTGAGTCCAAAAGAAAAAAACGCCATGTTAAAACAAAGTTAAACAATTACTTTCCACCTTAAACTCTTATTTTGCATCCATAATTGCCTTGGCCTGCAACAACATCACTGAGAAATGGCAATGTGCATTGAAATGACATGTGACCTGTGACATGTTAGGCCAGAAACCTATTCTACGCAAGTACGCAAACCAGACACAAATGCTTAGCCAATGGATTGCAAGCACATGGTTGAACCTACTTGCGTTCTTGTGTTACTGTGGCCTGAATAATCAACAGTCATCCTTGTGTTGCAATATGAATTGAGTTGACACATTTAGAAACACAAACCCACTTAAATGTGAGTTAGAAGTATATGCGTCGCAAACTATCATAGAGTATGTTTCGGGCCTTACTGTGTCTTGCCTTGGAAACATCTGAAAATGCAACGCGAACTTACATCGCACTACGAATTGATTTCTGACATTTCACAATGCAAAAACGTTTAAAAGTAAGCTTTTGTATTTGCATTGCATACTTTATTAGAGTATGTTTCGGGCCTTAAAGTGTCTTACATTGGACCGCCTGAGAATGCAGCACATACTTGCACTGCATTATGAATTGCATTTTGACACATTTTGGAATGCATGAAATTGAGATTGAGTAGCTAGAAGTATTTGCGCATCGTACTTCCGTAAATTATGTTTCGGGCACTACTAGGTCTTGTGTTGGAACACATGATAATGCAACGCATACTTATGCCGCATTATGAATCAAGCTGACACATTTTGAAACGCAAACATGCTTAAAATTATGCTTGCATAGCTAAAAGCATTTGTTCTGCTTACTTTCGTGAAGTATGTTTCGGGCCCTACTGTGTCTTGTGTTGGAATGCCTGATAATGCAATGCATACTTGCACTGCATTATGAATCGAATTTTGACATTTTGAAAAGCAAACACACTTAAAATTGAGCCTTTGTATTTGTGTTACGAATTTTTAGATGATGTTTCGGCCTTACTGTGTCTTGCGTTGTACTGTCTGGCAATGCGACGCATACTTGCACTGCATTGTGAATTGCGTTCTGACACATTTCGGAATGTAACAATGCATGAAATCGAGCTTTCGTAGCTAGAATAGTTTGTGTTTTAGTCCTTGTGTAGATTATGTGATTTTGTTTCTGGCCTAAGGGGCAGGAACTTCAGACCAGATGCGTTCTTGTGCTAAAAAAGATATACACAATGCAACGAATATAACAGAATGCAGGTGTCTTGAGACATGTTTTAACAAAATTACATTCTTTTTAACCTGACATGCGGCGCTTCTGTGCGAGACGTGGCGCTACAGTCAAAGATGTCCGTCTAGTGCATGTTTACATAGACCCAGGGGCGTAGATTCCGGGGGGATGGGGGAGATAACCCCCCCCAATAATCAAAACAAGCAAGTACAACCCCCCCCCCCCCCAGTATTTACACCATGATCAATGGAAACATGTAAATGCTTCACGCTGCAACCCCCCCAATGTTCAAGCCAAATTTACACCCTTGCATAGAACAACACTAGAAAAACAGCGCAGACAGACACAAAAGCGATTTAAGTGTGAACAGTCCCTTACTGTGTTTTCCATTGGAATGCTAAACCTCTGGAGCTGGCATCAAAGGTGCAGCAGATAATTCAAGCTGAAGCCAGAGGTACGGCCCAGTAATGCAACATGCAACTCATGAGGAGAGGTAAGTGGGAGCCTTAAACCACTGAGAGGCGTAGGGAGGCCACAGTCAGCGGCATAATGGTGCTTTGGTTGGGGAAGGGATAGAGGGATGTTTGGAGGTACTGAGAATGGAGGAAAGGGTCGCAGGGTTACAACACACTGGCGGAATGGACAGAAAAAGCGAATTGCCAAAACTCTCCACTAGGGCTGAACGATTAATTGAAATAAAACCGAAATTATGTAGTGCGATCATAAAACCGGCTGCGATTGAATTAAATAAATAAATAGTCTGCACGCA
The DNA here is from genome assembly GCF_019703515.2 of Myxocyprinus asiaticus. Lineage (NCBI taxonomy): Eukaryota > Metazoa > Chordata > Actinopteri > Cypriniformes > Catostomidae > Myxocyprinus > Myxocyprinus asiaticus. Next base: position 11,089,590 of record NC_059372.1, on the reverse strand, counting down.
GTGTTACACATACTCAAAGCACACGCGAGGCTAATGGTCTGAGCATGTAAAATGTACAGCTCTCTTGATTCACTAATTGCACATTTGTGTAATTCCAAATATGCTTGGCCACTAAAAGTTACTACCAAAATCTAAAGTAACCTCATAACACTGGGTTTTTGTAGACAGAAGAGTGAATGAGAGCATTTCTCTGCATTTAAAAGTCATTGTCAACTATAAAAATAATAATAATCACAATTAGATTTTTTGGTCACATCGTTCAGCCCTACTCTCCACCACCATTATTATAATATTGACAACATATAGTGTAGGCCAAACACTGAACAACTGGAGCTGTAAACTCCAACAACTGAAAGATCAATTTCTTTCACATGCAACAGATTTTTTTTTTTTTTTTTTTTTAATGGACTCTTAAAGGGAGAAAAGTCCAAAATTTGGGAAAAAGCAAAACAATCAGGGTGAGTTTCATTCAGAAGTGATCATCAATAAGCCCTATTCCCTTTGAAGTCTTTAACATCCACTGTGAGAGCTTTGAAGGGGTGAGAGTGTGGGGCTCAAAAATTACTAAACTCTTTAGAAAGTTTAGAATATAGTCATTCTAAACTCCCTTTTCAAGTCATTTTTATTGGAAATTCTGTTTGGAACGAACTAACAGCATAGCTATCATGATTGTTCTCCCTTCAAAGTGCTCTCAGAAGGCAAAATGTATGCCGTTTGGAATGCAGGGTCAGTCATATTATACCCAATAAAATGGAGGGAATGAACAGAGAAGCAAGGCGCATATAAGACAGAAAACGATTAGAGACAACTCCAGGTAAAACATCATTCTCTCATGAACAAATACATTGTGAACCCTACCTGTGTGAGCATGCCAGGCTGAATGTGTAGTGGTTGGGTGGATTGGTTCTGGGGTACAATGGGGACAGAATTGTCCATTCTCACTGGATAGCCTGCATGCTTGTTGGATGTCTGCAGCCCTGATGAATTAAACACAACATAGCTAGCAAGAACAATGGAAACAGTCAATGTCTTTCCTGAAGCATTATGAGAGGGCCAGAGTCTAAAGGAAAGGAAGGTAGGGTGTCAGGGGAGGAAGGTTAGGCCGTAGGACAAAAGGTGTAAGGCAGTTAGTATAAATTAGCCTTTAGTAGCAAGTACACTAGATATTCATGTATACTTTTTTTGACTGTCTATCGATTTTTAATTGAATTAATTATTCACAATATGACGATTAATTGAATTAATCGCAATTAATCGCATATAATCAATACTGGCTAAGGTCCTCAAATAAAAATAAATTAAATATACAATTAATAAATTTTTATAAATAATAATATTTAAATAATTATAAATATATACAATAAAATGATTATTAAAATACATTACATTATTGTGGCAGACAAGTACAGCATTGAAATGTTTATTTCAATATCATTTAACATAAGCCTTTTATTGGCCTACAGTCCACAGCAATACATTTTGCAATTTAATTTGTCAATCTGTTTGAGGTAGATTAAGGTGTAAAAGTAATGAGGGTAGAGTATAGGGGAAAAAAAAGGTGAGGTATAAGGGGTAGGGTGTAAGGAGAAGGGGGTAGGGTACAGGCTCACCCTGTATGGTAGGAGGGCACACAATGAGGGTTTGCTGGAAGGGTTCAGTCTGGGCACACAGCTGAGTGGGGCGAGCCTGCAGTGGCACACTCTGCTGTGCCAAACCTGGTATATTTATAGTGGCCTGCTGGTACAGACCAGGCTGGTAGTTCAATAAAGGAACGTTGCTGCTAAGAGACAGGGACTGGCCCCCCGTGGAGGCCATCTGGTGGTTACGGAAAGAGAGAGAGATTCTTAACATCACTGACTAAGCACAATTAGCACTGAACAGCTAAACATTGCATGCACACACTACAGTAGCTTGTCGCTACCATCGCTACTCAATCATTGAAGTATATTTTGAGGGTTTACTGTTACAATCAAGATACTGTTACAATCAAGGGATAATTCACCAAAAAATGAAAATTCTCTCATAATTTACTCACCCTCATGCAAACCCAGATGTGAATGACTTTCTTTCTTCTGCAGAACACAAATGAAGATTTTTAGAAGAATATCTCTGCTCTTTAGGTCCATACAATGCAAGTAAATGGTGATTCGGCCTTTAAAGAACCAGTTGGTTCTAGGTGAGAACAGACCTAAATATATCATGATCAAGATTTCAAGCTCGATTTCACTTCCTTGTGCTTGACGCATGTGCAGAGCGCTAGATGGCTCTGTAGGAAGTATAATCGAACATGAAATCATGATTTACATATGTTATATTTTGGTCCGTTCTCACCCAGAACCAACTGGATCGCTTTAGAAGATATGTATTTAACTACTGGAGTCTGATGGATTATGTTTATGCTGACTTTATCTCCTGTTTGGAGCCTCAAAGGCCTGATCACCACTCACTTGCATTGTATGGGCAGAGCTGAGATATTATTCTAAAAATCTTCATTTGTACTCGGCAGAAGAAAGTCATACACATCTTAGATGGCAGATCTTAGATGAGAGAATTTCATTTTTGCCTGAACTATCCCTTTAAAGGAAGAAAACATAGTCATACAGGTTTGGAAAAACAAAGGTGGGTGAACGATGAAAGAATTTTAATTTTGGGGTGAACTATCATTTAACGATATTGCAAACAAAGAAAATTTCCCTTAATGCATCTGTGCAGTAGTACAGACCTGACTATGCTGGTTGAGCTGACTGCTGAATGTGACAGTGAGGTTGGCGGCCGCACCAGGGGCGTTGTGACTGGTGAACAGATTCTTGTTGTTGTCGAAAGCGGTACACCTGCGCTTGCAAATGTCCATGTTTTGGAAGCAGGATTTCACACTATGAGAGAGGGCAGCACTTGCGTTAGTGATGTTTTGAGGATTAAAGACAGAGATGTGACTATTGCAATGGCTACTTTAAATCATTAGCCACGTTTCCACTGTCAGGTCAGATGAGGTTGTTCTTATGCGTGCCATGGCTAGTTGCATTCGCACTGTCACTTCTGGGACTTCATTGTGCCTCCACTGGGCTTCCTCGGGACCAATGGCCAAAGTAGTGGGCCAATGGCCAAACAAGACCAACTGAGGATTGAGGCGGGGTCACTGTTAAAGGCGGAGTTTAGCTGAGTCAGGTCAGAGGATCAGCACTAAGATAATCATTACCAATTTTTCATATCTAGCTATCAGTTAACCTCAAACAGTTTGAGAATGGAGAATCGTAAGTAATGGTCAGTAGATGGCTCTTCTGAATATTTGGGCTGACTAAAATGTGTAAATGTCAGATCGACAGTGTCTGCTGAAATGTGATTACGTAAATTGTCGCTGAACTTGCCAAGTAGATTACCCCGCCCATTTCAGAAGCAAGAGCGAAGCATAAGCTGTAGTATCATGTGTGATATGATGTGACCAGGGTGACACATTAAGGCCAGGTTTTAGTGCAACGCTGCAGAGCTATTGGCCCGATGGTGGGAACGCAGATCAATTTTGGTCCCGCGGCTCGAGGCTACTGGCCCCAGCCGACCAGTTGACACCTCAGGCTCGCACTGGCCCGATGGTGGAACAGTGGCTATTGGATCTGTATAGTGCACTAGGCTTACTGAGAGCTGTGCGGGAAGTGAAGTAGGTGAGCCATCGTCACAAAAGGATGATTGAGGGTCTTGATGGGTGTGATCCGCTTGTCTGTGTCTAGTGTTAGCATTTTCTTCAGCAGGTCAATAAACTCTCTCCGATCGGCCTTCTCCGCCAAGATATCAGTGCCATCCAAATTAGTCATGTTGACCTACAGCAAGAGACACAATACCTGAATGTCTATTCTCTATTCTAATGTTCTATTCTATTAAGGATTTAGCAATAGTCCTTGAATTAAGCCACCAAACACAACCACATTTTTGTGAGAGGTGCATTTTCATCAAGAGATGGACACTAACTTATCTCGTACGTGATGTTGTGACACTATTAGTGATGTTTTGTTCGAAAACGAATCTTTTAAGTGAACGAATCTTTTTCGTTCACCTCCATACATTGACTCATATTTCTTGTTCACTGACGGCTCTCCCTTTTGAAGTCAATGAGCTCAGCGTGAGACTGCTTTGGTGGCTTTTCATGCCTGTAAAGACTGACTTTAGTGCGAGCCAATAGCATTCGACTGCAGACTATGAAGCAGCATATCATTGGTTTTACCTGCTGAACGAATACGCCCTACACTGAACCAGTCGAGTCTCTTGTTCATGAACTAAATGTACTGGTATACTCGTTTGCAAATTAAATGAATGAATCATTCATTCATCTTGTTTGAAAACGAAGATCTGCTGACTGGCTGAACGAGAGGAGGAGATGCATCTCGTTCAACTAGAAAAGGGGCCAGATAAATTATGAATAAAAGTGAGTGATGATTACTACACATTACAATTATATGGACGTTATTGAAATTCATAATTATTTTTTAGGCAAGTGTTGTTGCATTTTTTGTGTAGCTTGATAAAAAGTTGTGCTTAGCGGTTCACAATATGATGTTGCCATTTGTGGGGAAATGCTAGTGATGCTTAAACACTCTGCAATGGTTAAGTCTCTTAGTAAAACTGTAGACACGCAAATATTAATAAAGGATAATTATGGGGGCCTGGATAGCTCAGTGGTAAAAGACGCTGGCTACCACCCCTGGAGTTTGCTAGTTCGCTAGTTCGAATCCAGGGTGTGCTGAGTGACTCCAGCCAGGTCTCCTAAGCAACCAAATTGGCCCGGTTGCTAGGGAGGGTAGAGTGACATGGGGTAACCTCCTTGTGGTCGCTATAATGTGGTTCGTTCTCGGTGGGGCGCGTGGTGAGTTGAGCGCGGATGCTGCGGTGGATGGCGTGAAGCCTCCACACATGCTATGTCTCCATGGCAACGCACTCAACAAACCACGTGATAAGATGCGCGGGTTGATGGTCTCAGACGTGGAGGCAACTGGGATTCATCCACCCGGATTGAGGCGAATCACTACGCGACCACGAGGACTTAAAAAGCACACTGGGAATTGGTGAAAAAGGGGAAAAATCAAAAAAAAAAATGAAAAAAGGATAATTATACTTTTTCTGGTCGTGAATGACTCTGTGCTTTTGGTATCAGGCAAATACTCCTTCAAAACGTAAAAGGCGTACATTTGGTGCCGTCGACTGGCGCAAAGGCATAATTTGCAGAAATTGTCAATGACCATATTAATAAAAAAAAATCAGAACAAATATTTTTAATGAACAGATTCAAAAGGCTCGAGTTACTGGGATGAATCAACATCCCCACCACTAGACACTACGACCTGCGCTGATTGTCACAAATGTGCAAGCAAAACAAAGTTTAATAATATCATTGGCATTGGGATAATATATTTTTTTAAATAATGCTAAATTTAGTTTCATGAGCTGTAAAAAAAGAATTGTGTGCCAAAACCTCTTTGAATTAAAAAGTGCAATAAAAGTCCTGTGTTCCATGATATGCCCCCTTTAATACCCTTTTAAAAGAGTATTTTTTTCCATTCATAATTATAATTAATGTAGGCATGTTCATTTTCTTTTGAATAAACATCCGAAATCATTAGGTTTGACACACTTTAGCTATAGTTAATAATAATATAACATACATTTTTCAATAATACCTGCATCATGTCATCAAGGCAGTTGAAAATGTATTTGCGAGCCTCTTTGGACTTTATGCCAAACTCTGCCTCGTGCTCTGTGGGAGTCTAAAAACAGAAAGACATCAGTGAGGAAAACATTTGATCATCGATTGGTCGCTTATGTCTTGGGAAGTGAAATACACCACAGTGTTTTAACTGGGACATGCCTTCAGTCTCCAGAGAGGGTAGCTGGAGTCTGGACCTCTGTGGAAGAACCGGTTGGTTTTAGTGCCGGCACTCAGGAGATACTCAGCTGGCAAGCCTTGTGTCTGGGATATGTAACGAATCTGCAAATCAATCAGAAATACACATTATGTACTGTATTTAGAAAACCGAATATACTGTATACAGTACATCCCATTCTGGGCTTGTATGCACAGATTTTCAAGAGGTGGTGTTGGCAGAGGAATAAAACATGTTGGTTATATGATTGTAACAGGGTAAACGGGAAAGGAGGAGGCAAGAACCGGCTTGACAATATAAATAATAATTTAATGATTAACTTAAAGCATAAGACATACAACACAAATGCATACAGGGCAGCTGCCTGTAGCTCTCTCTCTACTGAACTGCCGCCTCCGGCCGCCTTTATCCCTCTCGTTGGCTTGATTAGCTTAATTAGGGTCCGGGCGTGCATCATCATGGCCCGGCCCCGCCCTCCTCCTTGCCACAGTGATTATATACAAGTGGTCGAACAATATATCGGCCGATATTTTGCATTTTGAAATTCGCAATGGTTGATAACGGTATCCGCTTGGCAGGTTAACAGAAGTGTTAGCTCATCCTTGCGTCAATTTGTACAGGCAGCCTTATATAATTTTATATAATAAAAAATATATATATAATAAAATAAATTAACAGACCTGATCATACTCTGAAGCTCCAGGATACAAAGGCCAGCCCAGAAAGAGTTCAGCAATGACACAACCCAAAGACCACATGTCAATGGCCTCACAGAATGGAAGGCCCAAGATGATCTCTGGAGCTCTGGACATGAAAAGACAAATAAATGTGCAAGTCACAAGTTTAGACATATCTTTTCATTCTTTATTATTCTAAAATAATAGTAACCTTTGAAATAACACAAACTGAAGTACGAGAGTTATGTAGTGACCACAAAATTCTAATCAAATTAAGACTACAGGGTGGCCCAAAAATAAAAAAAACAGGTCCACTATGTTTGATTGCTCGTATCTTAAAAATGTATCAAGGCGTTTGTGCAATTTTTGCCGTACTTCTATGACTTTTTGTAAACAACCAAATGACGTCACTGTGACATCATCATGAGCAAGAACTTGCTACACATAAGTAACTCGTTTGGCCCCAAAAAAACAGGGCCACATGGCAAAAGCCATGAAGCACCTAAGTTTGCTGCCACTGAAAACGTTTTACTTTTTTATTTATTGTAACAAGTTGTTGCTTACGATGTCATAGTGATATAATTTTGTTGTTTACAAAAAGTCGTGCAAAATATATCAAAATCGTGCAAACGCCTTTATGAATTTTTAAGATATGAGCAATCAAACATAGTGGCCCCGTTTTTTTTCGGCCACCCTTGTATGTTATATTTTATATAATAATAATATTCAAATGTGTCCAAACTTTTGACCGGTAGTGGAGTTATGAGCGCGTTCATTACATTTGCACATTCCTTATTATATTTATATGATTCATGGGAGAATGACAGGAATAAAAATATATTAAATATATTTAATATATACATATATTAAAGGTAAACAAGGTCTTTAGGGATGCTTGATTTATCGTGACCATATCAGCATACACTCCAAACAAACAGCTCTTTGGCTGAACATGATTCAATCGTGGACAGTGGTTCCGCGTGTTTGAAATACGTTTTCTTAACTTAAAATTTCTATGTAATCTCAACACAAACGCTTTGTGTAGGAAGAACCTTGTTGAATTGGGTAAACCCAACAAAATTAGACATGTCAAAGTCACTCAAATCAATTGATTTTTTTCTTTATGAACTAACTAGTGAAAGTGAATGTTAGCATGCTAATGGTTCGAAGCACTACAAAGTGTAGTTTAGTAACTATGCTATAGTTAGCAAAGCATTTGCTCAAACAAAATGAGCAATCAAATTTATGTACAACATCTACCTGTCCTCATCGTTAGCTCAAGCTCCACTCTTCACCAAAACTCTAACATAACAGAAACTCTTCTAAATCTCAAAATAACAAAACAAACACTAACAAGTAGCACCCTTTATATTCATCTTGCATAAAAACACATAAAATAAAACTTAATTTTAACATTTACTCTCCCCATCACCTCCCACGGAAAGCATGCTGGAAAATGGAAATCCCCCTGCCCGGTTTCATCAATGCTACAAAAAGTATTCATGTAGTCCCAACTAAATGGATAGAACACAATGAAATCAAGTTGTGACAAAATGTTCTATAATTGTGTTGCTTCAGTTTATTTTAATTAAGTAAATTGAACAAGCAGCAAAATCCTTTTTTTGAGTGTAGGTTAAAATAAATTATCATGTTCTGATATGGTCGATATTAGAAGCCATTAACTGACTTCTATCATTATTGAGCTTACTCTTTTTCTGATTTAAACTGCTTACTCTTTCTATGCCAGGCTTCAAAATGAACCGTTACCCATCTTTTATACTGTATGTTATTGTGTTTTTAATGCCAAATCAAAATTTCCTGTCATTGGGGTTTTGGTGTGAACAGACAAAATTGGCCATCCATCACATCAGTTTTTGGCTGTAACATGAAAATGACTATGTTGTAAACTCTTTTGACCAGAGGGTTGTGACAGTGACTTGACCATTGAAAACTGTCCCTTACCGGTAGTATCTAGACTGCAGGTATGTTGAGCACACGGCTTTAGACACGTGACTGGCTGAACCGAAGTCAATAACTTTAACTCTGTAGGGCTGTCTGGTGGGATCCACCAGCATGATGTTCTCAGGCTTCAGATCAGCATGAATCAGACCTAGACTCTTGAGCTTCATGAGTGCGGTGCCAACCTGCTGCAGAACTGGCCGGATACACTTGAGCAGCAGAGGGCTGAACTTGCTGTGCTTTAGAAAGTCATACAGATTCTGCTCCAACATCTCAAACACCAGACAGGTGTGGTTCTTGTGCTGGAAGCACTCGTACGAGCGCACAAAGTTGAACTCATCTGCGTTCTCTGTGCTAAGACGGCTAAGGATGCTGACCTATTAAAAAAAAGACAACAATTTAAGGAATAATTCACCCAAAAATGACATTTACTCACACTCATGTTGCTCCAAACTTTGAGTTTGACTTCCATGGAACACCAAAAACTGAATTTTTGAAGAATATCCTGGCTGCCCTTTACTAGATAATGAAAGTGAAAATTGAGGGGCCATCAAGCTCCCAAAAAAAAAAAAAAAACACCATAAAACAATCATACAAGTTGTCCTTTATTCCAAGTCCTGAAAATCTTCCTCACCATTGTAGCTCTCAAAAGAAATATGGCGGAATTGACCTTAATGCCGGTGTTGAAAAAGGCTGAGAACCAGTGTTTCCTGCACTTTGCCACTACTGAAAAATGTAAAGCTATTTTACACAAGTTTTGATCTTGCAGTCTTAATTGAAAGCAATGAGATAAAAAGACAGTATTTTGTAAAAAATTAATGGAAAGAAAACACTTCACTTTCACTTTTTACTTCACTGATATTTTCCCTCACTTCCTATGGCTAAAATCATGATTTGCGATTAATTAGTTAAAATTATATAATTGATTCACAGCCCTATATATATATATATATATATATACACACACACACACACTGATGAGGCAAAACATTAAGACCACTCACAGGTGACGCGAATAACGTTGATCATATCCTAACAAACCACAAACCGGCGACAGGGTGTTGGGTGCCCAAGGCTCATAGAAGCACAAATAAAATGAAGGCTATCCCATCTGATCTGAACCAACAGAAGGTCTACAGTGGCACAAGTCACAGAAAATTTTAATGATGGTTACGGGAGGAATGTGTCACAACACACAGTGCATCGTACCCTGCTGCGTGTGGGGCTGCGTAGCCGCAGAACGGTCAGAGTGCCCATGATGACCCCTGTCCACTGTCGACAGCACCTACAATGCGAGCAATGCGAACGTTGGAACTGGACCTTGAAGCAGTGGAAGAATGTCGCCTGGTCCGATGAGTCCCATTTTCTGTTACATCACGTGGACGGCATTGTACGTGTGCGCCGTTTACCTGTGGAAGTGATGGCAACAGGATGCACTGTGGAAGATGACAAGCCGGTGGAGGGAGTGTGATGCTCTGTGGACATCAATTTGACATGTTCCACCTACCTAAACATTGTTGCATACCAGGTACACCCCTTCATGGCAATGGTATTCCATGATGGCAGTGGCCTCTTTCAGCAGGATAATACACCCTGCCACACCGCACACATTGTTCAGGAATGGTTTGAGAGCATGCTGAAGAGTTCAAGGCATCGCCCTGGCCTCCAAATCCCCCAGATCTCAATCCGATTGAGCATCTGTGAAATGTGCTGGACCAACAAGTCAGATCCATGGTGGCTCCACCTTGCAATTTACAGGACTTGAAGGATCTGCTGCTAATATCTTGGTGCCAGATACCACAGGACACCTTCAGGGTTCTTGTAGAGTACATGGCTCTGTGGGTTGGCACTGTTTTGGCGTCAGGCGGAGGACCAACAGCATATTAGGCAGGTGTTCATAATGTTTTGGCTCATCAGTGTGTGCGTGCGTGTGTGTGTGTGTGTGTGTGTGTGTGTATATATATATATATATATATATATATATATATATACACAGTGCCTTGCAAATGTATTCAGACCCCTGACCAATTATCTCATATTACTGAATTACAAATGGTGCATTGAAATTTCATTCTGTTTGATATTTTATTTTAAAACACTGGAACTCAAAATCAATTATTGTTAGGTGACATTGGTTTTATGTTGGGAAATAACTGAAAAAAAAAAAAAAAACTGCAATATCTTGCTTGCATAAGTATTCAACCCCTGTGCTGTGGAAGCTGCCAGGTTACACTGATGAAAGAAATTGCCCTGACGAAGACACAATTATTTTACCATTGACATCCACCTGTGAATCATTAAAGTTGCAATCACATTTTCTGGATAAAAAACCCATTGTTGAAAGATCATTGGTCAGGCTGTGAATCTGAAGGAAAATGAAGACCAAAGAGCATTCCACATAATTTAGAGGTAAAGTAATACAAATGCATAGATTAGGGAAAAGGTACAAAATAATATCCAAATATTTGGATATCCCAGTGAGCACTGTTGGATCAATAATCAGGAAGTGGAAGCTGCACCACACCACCCAAGGCCGCCCCTCAAAACTCAGCGCTCTAACAAAAAGGAGACTTGTGAGAGAAGCCACAGTGAGGCCAGCAATCACTTTGAAGGGGCTACAGAGTTCAGTGGCTGGGAGTGGAGTAATGGAGCACCAGTCAACCATATCAAGAGCACTGCATGATGCTGGCCTGTATGGGAGGGTGGCAAGAAAGAAGCCGTTACTCAAAAAGTACCATCTGAAAGTATGTCTGGAGTTTGCCAGAAAGCATGTGAGTGATCCAGCTGCGATGTGGGAGAAGGTTTTGTGGTCAGATGAAACCAAGATAGAGCTTTTTGGACAAAACTCAAAGCGCTATATGTGGCGCAAACCTAACACTTCCTATGCCTCAAGACACACCATCCCTACAGTGAAGTATGGTGGTGGCAGCATCATGCTGTGGGGATGCTTCTCATCAGCAGGGGCTGGGCATCTTGTTAGAATTGAAGGAAGAATGGATGGAGCAAAATATAGGGAAATACTGCAAGAGAACCTGCTTCAGTCCGCTAAAAAACTGAAGCTTGAGAGGAAATTCACCTTTCAGCAGGACAATGATCCCAAGCACAAGGCCAAAGCAACATTGGAGTGGTTCAAGAACAAAAAGATAAATGTCCTACAGTGGCCCAGTCAAAGTTCTGATCTCAATCCTATTGAGAATCTGTGGCACTATTTGAAAATTGCAGTCCACAAGTATCACCCGACCAACCTGAACAACCTGGAGCAAATCTGCCGAGAAGAATGGGCCAAAATCACTTTGTCACTGTGTGCAAAGCTGGTACATATGTACCCCAAAAGACTTAAAGCAGTTATTGCAGCAAAAGGTGGCTCGACCAAATATTAATGTGTGGGGGTTGAATACTTATGCAAGCAAGATATTTCAGTTTTTTATTTTTCATAAAAATATTTACTAACAAAAAAACAATATCACCTTACAATAATTGATTTTGAGTTTCAGTGTTTTAAAATAAAATATCAATCAGAATGAAATTCCAGTGTACCATTTGTAATACGAGAATTGGTCAGGGGTCTGAATACTTTTGCAAGGCACTGTGTATTTATGTATGTATGTGTATATATATATATATATATATATATATATATATATATATATATATATATATATATATATATATATATATATTGTATATACATACAGATTTCTGTTGGTAAAACTGATGAGAACCAATGGAGTTTGGTGTCAAAGTGCAATTTTTAATAGTCAATCCAACATTTTATTTGGCTAAGGGTAAGATTATCAGTTAATAATGACTTCAATTTGGCCTATCTTCTCAAAAAGCTATCATAAGTCTGTAAAATATTTTTTTTTGGAGATGGACAGCTCGAGTTTCCTAAACCTAAAGAGTGGCCAGGATATCCTTCAGAAATTCCTGTGTGTTCCATGGAAGAAAGGAAGTCATATGGGTTTGAATCAACATGAGTATGTGAGTAAACGATGACAGAATTTTAATTTTTGGGTGAACTATTCCAATTAACTATACTGATATAATGGCATATGTTTTGATGCTGGTTAATTGCCAGCCAATTGTTAATTTTCTTGCACAAATGAATAACTTACCTCTATTTGACCCTGACGGGCATATGATGGGTGATTCTTGAGAATCTTAATGGCCACGATCTCATTGGTTCCACGCTTCCAGCATTTCGCCACCTGTCCGAATGTTCCACGTCCAAGAAACTCCAGCACCTCATAACTATTGGAGACTGAGCAGAGGATCTCGTGTTGGACCAGTTGGTAGTCACCCTCGCTGTGGGAGTTGCTGCTTTTGGTGGTGGAGGTGGAATGAGCAATGGACTGAGCCGTGGCATTGCCTCCACCAACACGGTTGGGCAGCACGGGCGCCGAGAGCTCCTCTAAGATTTGCACGCTGTCACTGCTGTCCACCTCCTCGCTTTTCCGCTTCAGACTACCTTGTTTCTGGTAGCCCACGCAAGCCTGAGAAGTGGAGCCTACATCTTTACCATGCCTACTGGATGAAGATGATGAGGAGGAGGATGAAGGCTCCGAGATGCTGCCGGTGCTGTCCGCGGCACGTACCACCGTCTGTTCACGCGAACTTCCGGGAGGAAAGACCAGGTTGGAGGAGTTGTAATTGGGTTTGAAGCCGGATGTAGATGGGGAGGAGCTATTGGTCTGGTTTGGGCTCTGCTGGTAGTAGCTGCTTTCTTCTGATTGGCTGCTCACATTCCATGCATGGTTTTCCACCTTTAGTTTTTTGGAGCGGGAGAGGCCACTGGAGGATACGGAAGGAGAGGAAAACGCTTGGAGTTGTGAGGACATGCCTAGAAGAGATAAAGAGAAAAGGAAGTCAGCATTTCACCTTTTAAAAGAATAATCTGGGTTAAACTCAATCGACAGAATTTGTGGCTTAATTTTTATTAACACAAACATTTTTTGACTCATCCCTCGTTCATTAAAAAAAAAAAAATTTCGGTAAGGGTGTTTCAATTTTTGTTCCTTTCAAAGGAAGTGAATGGGGCCAGTCAATAAACGTTAAAATACACTCTGTTTCTAAAAAGCAACAAGATGTATACATAATACTGTTAAGATGATTTTAGTGTGATAAAATCTCTTACTACCCTTATCTGTATAAAGTTATCTCCAATATTACAACTTTGTAGTCATGACGACATAAATCTGGTAAACCCCAGAATCTAGTAAATGGTGTAACACGGTAAATTCCTGAATTTACCATGATAAAATCACGTTAACATGTAAAATGTTTGTTTATATCTTTTGTCTGTACTTTTTAAACTGCGTATGGTAACATTTATGGACTGGCCCCATTCAATTCCATTGCAAGTGCCTTACTGTAACTGTGATTTTTGCTTCTTTTTTTTAAATAAACGAGTGACTAGTCTAAATAATTTTTTTCAACATTATGCAACAAATGCTGTCAAGATCTTAACATGTATTAAACCCTGAATATTCCTTTAACACATAGAAAAGTAATATTTATGAATTGGATTCATTGGGTTTATGTCATAGTATCACTATATCGTTAATTAAAACTGCAGTGTGTAATTTTAGCACCACTAGTGGCACAACACAGAATTGCAACGAAGGTAGCCCCTGCCCAAACTCACGCTAAAACAAACAGATCAATAGCTATCCTCAGAATTAGATACTAGCTTACTACTTACTGAATATTGCGAATTATGCACTGTAAATGCGTACTATTTTATTAAACAGTAAGAGAAACAGTAACTATTATTCCATGATACATGTTTCAAATGATAGTATGCTACATTGTTGTAACATGACCTCATCATGTTGCATGGGAGTAGTGTACAATCATCATCTTGGAAATAAAAATTATTCTTTTGCATTTTAAACATCCTAATCTATTGACAGTCCAATCAAATAATTAGTCAAGATAAATATATTAAAGAAACGCAATGGATATTACTTCTGGTTCATTCATAACACTGGAAATGGATGGTTAAACTGAGTACATTGCATTTTATTTTTAGCATATGTTCTGTGTGATTTGTTGTATACTGCATACTTTGGCATACTACATAAATGTTGTAGGAGTAGGTAATCCAAGTATTCACTACATAAAAGAAATATGCATACTGTTCACAGTATGAATACAATACTTTAAACTGCAAATAGTATGCTATTCTGAACACAGCCAATGTTTTTGAAAGCACCACAAAGCCCCATTTTAATGGGGAAATTAACCTATTTATTTCTTAGCTTTTTTTTAAGCCTATAATGTTGTCTGTATCAAATTTGATAGGCTATATTCTAAAGCCTGTGCATCATTAACATAATCAAAAATTTTGCCGAAAATCCAGTTGTCTGCAATGCACTAGATGTCTGCTGCCACTTGGTGGACGTTTACAGGCATTTCTTACAAACTTTCCTAAAACGTCTGCTTTTGTATTGCATGCACTAGTTTTTTGTTTTTTCGTGAAATCTTTGCTGATTTTTATAAAGTAAAAGTGACAGTAATGATTATATTGTTACTGATATTTTAAAATGAGTATTTGCTGAATATAAGCAACTTAAAATTTTGTATATTATTTTATTGAAAAAGCCAGTTGAAATCCAGGCTTTTGAGGTATATCTCTCAATCACCATTACATTCCATTCATGCCCACCACAAAAAAAAAAAAAAAAAATTGTTTTTATATATAATATATATAATTTTTTAAATGTCAAAGTGTTTGATGCATAAAAAACATATTATAAAAATTGTTTATTGAAAAAATAATATTTATTCATATTGTATTTGATGTGCTGAATTTAACTTTGAAACACTTCAATCCATATTTATAGACCAAGGCGAGGATGTTGTCATGGCCAAAGTCTCAAACATTTGGCATCACTGAAAAGCCCAGGGAGTCCTCTGATAATACCCCAAGATTTAAGTCACCGTTTGGATTTAAATAAGCAGATACTTAAGAGCCTATGATTGGATCATTATTGCAGTGATTAATATGTTTCAGCTGGCAACAATTCTTTTAACCCTAACTGATGCAGTGTGTAGCTTCTCATTTCTTCAACAACCATGTCGGAAGACGTATCCTGTGGTCGTGGAAAAGATGGTTCTCTGTTTCAGAAGAGGCAAATTATAAGGAGATTGCTGAAATCACTTGAATTGGGTTAAGAACTGTCCAATGCATTATTAAAACCTGGAAGGGTAGTGGTGAACCGTCAGCTTTGCAGAAGAAATGTGGTCAGAAAAAAATCTTGAATGATCGTGATCGGAGATCACTAAAACGCTTGGTGAAGTCACATCATAAAAAACTGAGAGAAGAACTCACGGCTATGTTTAATAGTGAAAGTAAGACCATTTCCACACGCACAGTGCGACAAGATCTTACAGGATTGGGACTAAACAGCTGTGTGGCCACAAGAAAGCCACTTGTTAGGGAGGCTAATTGGACAAAAAGGGGGCATAAAGATTGGACTGTGGAGCAATGGAAAAAGGTCATGTGGTCTGATGAGTTCAGATTTACCCTATTTCAAAGCGATGGGCACGTCAGGGTAAGAAGGGAAGCGCATGAGTGCCCACTGTACAAGCCTCTAGAGGCAGTGTTATGATCTGGAGTTGCTTCAATTGGTCAGGTCTAGGCTCAGCAATATTATGCGGCAATAATATGAAGTCAGCTGACTACCTGAATGTACTGAATGACCAGGTTATCCCACCAATTGATTTTTTCTTCCCTGACGGCATGGGCATATTCCAGGATGACAATGCCCAGATTCATCAGGCTCAAATTGTGAAAGAGTGGTTCAGAGAGCATGAGGAATCACTTTAACACATGAATTGGCCACCACAGAGTCCTGAGCTTAACATCATTGAAAGTCTTTGGGATGTGCTGGAGAAGACTTTACGGGGTGGTTTCGACTCTCCCATCATCAATACAAGATCTCGGACAAATATCAATGCAAATCTGGATGGAAATAAATGTTGTGACGTTGCATAAGGTTGTCGAAACAATGCCAGGACGAATGCGCGCCGTAATCAAAGCTAAAGGTGATCCAACATAATATTAGTGTGTTTGTCTAATGGTACTAAAAACAGTTTAAAGTCAAAGTTTTACAGAGTTAAAGTAGTTTATTTTAAAAATGAAATTACACACAACAGCTTTAATGTGAGAACCAAAATTTGCAGTTAAACCCAGAATTAAGTTCCCAAAAGAGTAAATGAAAAGCAAATACACATAAACACAGACATCAATGAACTTTTCTCAGTAATAATATATCATGTGACCTACAGCACTCTCAGAACAAAACAAATGCCTGCTGCAATAGCAAGGGCTGTAGCTAGGTGATCCAAGGTGGTTGCTACAGAAATGGCTGTAGCCAGTTAATAGGGTGGTGGTTGTCATGGCAATGGTTGCTACTTTGTAAAAAATAAAATAAATAAATAAATAAATAAAGAGGCGTGGCAGCATCAAATGTTTACTCTAAACTCCTTAACTTACAATATGACAGTCAGGTCATAGGTCATAGATCATAGACAGCATCTGCCTCAGATTTAACAGGCTGCATTTTCATCACATTTATACAGCTTTGCATTTAGAAGGGAAATAATGCAACATTTGCTTGCAAACATTATGTCAACATACAGTATACCGTGACTATCGAAACAAATACAACATGAAATCAAGTATGCATGCAACACACTTCCATAAGATGCGATATTTACTGTCTTTGTGCAATGCAACATTGTAACTCACCTGCTGTATGTTAAATTCCTCAGCTGAGAACTGACACTTGCTCCTCACCTCTCCTGTTAGGCCCCATTGTTTTTCTTTTCTCCCCCTCTTATGAAAATGTTCGGCCTTGAAAACACTGCATTATTCAAGCCGACTCGCTTTCAGAGGACGATATTATAAGGCATACTCCAACACAGCATCAACTCCATCGTTAAACATTATTATTCTGCAAGGCCAGCGCAAAGAAATATGGAAAATCTTGGCACCATTTCCGGCCCGTGAGATCGGGCGCTGATTGGTCAGACGCGCGTCACGTGAGGCATAATTCAGCGCTTCTGAGACGTTTTGAGTCTCAGTTGCTCAAAACTCGCATATAAATCCTGTTTTTCCAGTTACGTACTGTTTGATAAAAACATCCCCGCTTAAAAAATTGATGTCTACTTTAAATTTGACAAATGTCAATTTAAAGGGATAGTTCACCCAAAAATTAATATTCTCTCATCATTTACTCACCCTCATGCCATCCCAGATGTGTGTGACTTTCTTTCTTCTGCTGAACACAAACAAAGATTTTTTGAAGAATATCTCAGCTCTGTAGGTCCATACAATGCAAGTGAATGGTGGTCAGAACTTTGTAGCTCCAAAAATCACAAAGGAAAAATACACTGCAGTCTTCTCCAGCAAATCCCAAAGACTTTCAGTGGGGTTAAGTTCAGGACTCTGTGGTGGCCAGTTCATGTGTGAAAATGATTCCTCATGCTCTCTGAACCATTCTTTCACAATCTGAGCCCGATGAATCTTGGCAATGTCGATCCTAGAATATGCCCATTCTGTCAGGGAAGAAAAAATCCATTGATGGGATAACCTGGTCATTCAGTACATTCAGGTAGTCAGCTGACTTCATTTTATTGCCGCATAATATTGCTGAGCCTAGACCTGACCAACTGAAGCAACCCCAGATCATAACACTTCCTCCAGAGGCTTGTACAGTGGGCACTATGCATGATGGGTGCATCGCTTCATGCGCTTCCCTTATTTACCATTTAGGAAAGCTATGCAAAAACCGCTTGAGGTGACATGCTGTTCTGGGTACACACCGCGAACACGCCGTTGTCAGCGCTCTCAGAGTGGTTCATGTTAGAAGCTGCTGGGTTCAGGTCAGTAGGACTTTGGGTTTGTAATTTATGAAAAAATATATAGGCCTTCCGAACTTGTTTCACTCACACGCTCAGATACGCGCGAACGGATACGTTTGCCGTTCACGGCAAATTGTTTTTTTTTTTGTTTTGTTTTTTTGCGTCTGCTCTGTTTTTTCATTGTTTTCCTATGTAAACGTGCTGGATGAACGAGGTGAACAATACACTGCAGCATCAGAATATAAGCTCCAGGTGAAAATAAAGTAAATAAGACAGAAATATATTACTATTGTGTACAACAAATCCTCAAAGTAATAATAATAGTACTGTATCATGTTATAATGACAAACTGGACAACAATAAATAATTGATGGGTTATAATATTAATAAATACCAACTAAATTCCAAAATGTTACTGGTTGAAGTAGTAGGTTTTGCACACCCTGTTCACACACACACAAAAAAAGTGTTTTGTAAAAATATTTGTAGATAAATATATATAAGATATTTTTTTATCTGTGGAAAAATGGGAAAACATGCATTCATTATATTTAACTAGATTTTTATTTCATTAAACATTTTGAATGTACTTGGCTACAACGGCATATAGGATGAATTTAAAATTATGATTTAAAATCAATTTTATTTTTCAAAATGGGGCCCCGGGTTGGTCGGTTGCTTGGCGCCTCAGAAATTGTAAACCTGCCCCTGAGAATAGGGTAAATCTGAACTCATCAGACCACATGAATCTTTATGCTCACTAGCAAACTGAAGTCATTTTTTTCCGATTAGCCTCACTAACATGTGGCTTTCTTGTGGCCACATAGCTGTTTAACTCCAGTCCTGTAAGTTCTCGTCACATTGTGCATGTGGAAATGCTCTTACTTTCACTATTAAACACAGCCGTGAGTTCTACTGTCGATTTTTTTCGATGTGACTTCAAGAGTTTTAGTGATCTCCGATCACGTTCATTCAAGATTTTTTTTCCGACCACATTTCTTCGACGTAACTGATGGTTCACCACAATCTTTAGAATATTTAAGTCCTTTTTTACTCTAAATCTTCACTTTCACTTTCAGATGTGAAAGTGAAAGTTGAGATTAAGAGTAAAAAAAAAAAAAAAAAAGACTTACATATTTATCTGTTTCTCACCCACATCTGTCATATCGCTTCAGAAGATATGGACTTAACCACTGGTTACTTGGATTACTTTGTTTCCTTTATGTGATTTCTGGAGCTACAAAGGTCTGGTCACCATTCACTTGCATTGTATTGACCTGCAGAGCTGAGATATTCTTCTAAAAATCTTGTGTTCAGCAGAAGAAAGTCATATACATCTGGGATGGCGTGAGGGTGAGTAAATGAGAGAATTTTCATTTTAAATTAGGAAAATATCCCTCTTACAAGTTAAAGTTCACACAAAAATTAATATTCTGTCAGTCACCATTCACATTCATTGCATCTATTTTTTTTTTCATATAATGAAAGTAAATGGTAACTGAGGCTAACATTTTGCCTAAAATCTCCTTTTGTGTTTCATGAAAGACAAAGGCTGTGTCCCAAATGAAGCTCTATATACTAACACTATGTACTTGAACATCTAGTGTATACATGTTCAAAGTGTAGTACTTGGAACGCTAAAGTTTTTTTTTCTACACTGATGCATTCGCTGTTTTTCAGCGAAATCTTCCGCAATGTTTTAAACGCAGTGAGATAGCTAAACTTAGCTCAATACTTATATCTCAAATATTGTACATATTCACACAGTGTGGGGTGATGGTAAAGCATTCAGCTTACATTTGCAAGATGCCGTCTTCTCAGAATTCTCACTAGTTGCCACATTCACCATTAATTACAATTGTTTTATCAGGCCAGCATGGTGGCCAGGTATTCCTGTCCCTTCCGTTACATAGCACAAGCTGCAAGCGCTGAGGGTCCAACATTCCACACAAAAACATTCCTTTTTTTCGGTTGAAGTTGTAAATTATCCGTGTACTCCTAGTACTTTTTTGTTGCATTTTCAGTGTAAACATACTTCTTGCATTACAACACAAAATGGTATAGAATAGTGCAGAAGTATGCAATTTGGGATGCACCAGATAGTCATACTGGTTTGAAACAACATGAGGATGAGTAAATGATGACAGGGTTTTCATTATAGGGTGAATCATCCTAAAAAATAAATAAATAAATAAATAAATAAATGCTACATTCTTTGCATGAAGATTTTTTCCAGTGTTTTGAAAAGAGAAGTGCTATGTACGTAGGCTGAGAAGAACAAAAACCAACATCACCAGAACAAAATAAATAAAATGGCAAATCTGAAAACACAATGACACTTTTTTTAATTATTATTTTGTTTTGATTTGTAAATTTTCAGCCACTGTGGTGGCTGGTATATAATGGTAAC
This sequence comes from Myxocyprinus asiaticus, assembly GCF_019703515.2. Classification (NCBI taxonomy): domain Eukaryota; kingdom Metazoa; phylum Chordata; class Actinopteri; order Cypriniformes; family Catostomidae; genus Myxocyprinus; species Myxocyprinus asiaticus. The sequence continues at coordinate 11,068,807 of NC_059372.1, read as the reverse complement.
AACAATGTTAGTCAAGGATTACCAATTTCAAGTACCATGATATTTACATGGTATTCAAAAACATCTTGAAAAACCCATGGTAATACTGTGTTTTCCTTTGTCCCAGAAACATTTACATACACATACTAACACCCAACAGAAGTATCAGTGATTTAGTAACTTTGAATAGTGATTATTTAAGTATCTATGTGCTAAATTAATAGGAACTTGGAAAAAATGGTCAAATGCAGGTACACTTTCAACTTGGTGTTTGGAGTAGAATTACACACAACCACTTTCTTTAACAGAATATTATTTATTCAAAATGTAAACACAACATGACTATCTCTGTTTACACACTCCTCTACAGGAAAGTATATCTATTGACAGTGTAAATGGAGGTGTCAAAAGTTCTATTATTTTGGACAAAACACTTCAATTGGGGGGCAACTTGTCAAATGACCAGAACATTCTGGTAAAACGACAATATTCATTATGATATTCACTCCGAATCAGAGTAAATGTTGATATGACTGTTCCAACCCAGAAAGGGATGTTTTGAAGTGCATGTAGGTCTCAGCAAACTAGGCTTTGACTTGCAAGTTTTTAACAACTTTATTATTTGTACAATTCAATGATTTTGGAGGAGGTAACTCACTTTTTCCTAAGGAACACATCCTCTTTTACAGTACAACAGGAAATTGTGAGAATGTAATGCACTTAAATGCATATTCTCCTGCCTAAAAGAATAAAATGGACATTTATTTTTTTACATTTTTTGAGAATTATTGCATAAATCACAACCCCTGGAAAAGAAGTGAAGTGCTGTGTATCATAAAAAGCCAAGTTGACAACTCTACATATTGCACAAAAACATAAATTATAGTGTTACATGGCCTGAAAAAGAGTTGATAATGCTTTCTTTTGGCCGATAGTGACCCCTCTGAAAGATAGTTATTGTACACTTGGAGCGCCGCATCACAGACACACAAATCTAATGACAAGTAACTCATTTCACGCCACTTCTTTCCTGTCCTAACTGGTAGTTATGGTTGCTGTAGCGCAAGCGAGCACAAACGCATTTAAGAACAAATTTCCATAGTTAAAGCATGTGTACATTTGAGCCATTTCCATTGCATAAAATGGTTTGGGTTCTCAGTCACAGCAAATGGTGTGACGCATATTTGAAGAGTATTTGTTTTCTTTATTATTTTTAAGGAATGGTTGGATTGCAATTTTTTTCTTTTAATCTTCCACGTAAAAACTGCTCATCGTCCAATGTGCAGATTTGAAAATCTTCAGAGATCAATATGAAATGCAAAAACAGATGTTGAATTAAAAGAAGAGGCCTTAAAATGCCCATTCGGATGATCACTGCACGGTCACACGGGCTTACCTTCCTATGGGAATCGGGTAAGGTACAAAAAAAATAAAAACTGCGTTTTTAAATTTCCTTATATATTAACAAAGCCATCATTTCACGTGACCTTGACCACTGAGTGGTTACCACCACTAAGAAGGAAATCACAGAGCTCTCAATCTCGAATACGGGACTGCTTCGTTTTATTTGGTTGTGAGAACACCTTTTGATTTCTCGCTACCTATTTTGTTCGTAAGAACGGCTTCAGCCTTTCGTTCCTCCCGGTATAATCTCTCACTGGGCGATTCACTCCTGCGCGATGCTCCGCAGAACGTATTTAACTGTGTAGGCGAACGCGGCAAAGCCTACGATGACGAACAAGTTGGCGAGCGCTCCACCCAGGAGTCCATGGTTTCGGTTGACCTGCTGGAGGTCGGGTGGGTGGGCCGCCCCTGGGGGCAAATGCCCGTTTAGTGGCAGATGCCCATTTTGCGCGTGGTGGGCTTCACCGTCCGGCACCACGTCGGGGAGTGGCAGAGATTGAGAGCGGGACCGGAGCTCCTCCTGCATACGCTGCTTCTGCTTGATTTCCTGTTTGGTGGGAGAAAACAGGAACAAATATTTAAAGGAATATTCTGGGTTCACGTTAAGCTCAATCAACAGCATTTGTGGCATAATGTTGATAACAAAAAATTATTCGACTTGCCCCTCATTTAAAATACAAAAAAAATTACAGTGAGGCACTTACAATGGAAGTGAATGGGGCCAATCCATAAACATTAAAATATACATCGTTGCAAAAGTATAGCCATAAGACAAACAATACTCATGTGAACACTATTTTAGTATGATAAAATTGCTTACTAACCATATGTGTAAAGTTAAATCCAATGGCACTGGTAAATCCTGTAATCTGGTAAAACTTAGTAACGCTGGTAAATCCCTGATTTTATCACACTAAAATGTATAATATTTAAATCTTGTGACTACACTTTTAAAATAGTGTATATTTTAACGTTTATGGACTGGCCCCGTTTACTTCCATTGTAAGTGCCTTACTGTAACCGATTTTTGCTTCTTTTTAAATAAACAAGGGGCAAGTCGAAAATAATTTTTCGTGGTAATCAACATTATGCCACAAATGCTGTGGATTGAGTTTAACTTGAATTAAACACTGAAAATTCCCTTAATAAATTTGCTAAAATAATGTGTTTACTGCTTGAAAGCAGAAGTCTTGCATAATACTTACTTCGACAACATCTGGAAACAGCTCGCAGAAGACTTTGTCCTTGATGTTGAATGCAAGGCTCTGTGTGGCCAGCTGTCTTTTCTTTGTTGAGAAAAATAAATAGTGGAACAGATTTATTGTAATGATTTTGGACTAGATGTGCTCATAGATTGAGATTTGAGGAGATTGCAGCTCATTTGTAAATGGTGTAAAAAATAAAAACTTGTAATATTTTTGAAAGAGAGACCACTAAATATCATCAACATCTCTCTTAAAGGGATAATTCACCCAAAAATGAAAATTCTGTCATCATTTACTCACCCACATGTCGCAGTTTTTGTTCATGGAACACAAAAGGAGATATTTAACAGATTGTCTAGACTAGTCTTATCCATACTACAATAGTACGTGATTTATACTATCAAGACCCAAAAAGGCAAGTTTAGCAGACTTGCAATATTGCCCATGATTAGTTGTATTGTATGGTGCTTTTTTTGGTCCTTTTTGGAGCATGACAGAATCTACTGTATATCCATCTAATCTTGTTGTATGAAAAAAAAAAAAAAAAAAAAAAAAAAAAAGTAGCCTGGACATACTGCTAAATATTTCATTTTCCATGGGACAAAACAAATGACATGGGGATGATTCATTACTGACAGAATTTTCATTTTTGGGTGAATTATTGCTAAGGCATAAAGCTCAAAGACATTACACTGTTTGATACTCACTGTGAAGTCCGAGGTCTCGATACTGCCGAGAGTTGGGCCTTTTTCAACCATGAAGCTCAGGAGACCAGTTAAGATGGTGGATACAGACCACGCAGGGTTCCATGTATCAGGATGAAAATCTGTGATAGAAAGACATAACCTGAAAGAGAAAGGAAAAGTAAGGTGCTGTTCATACTGATTGTGTTCTTATACTAAAAAAGACGAATAAAATGGTAATAAACAGAGTGTCCCACGATGCGTTTTTAACAGTTAAAGACCTTTTTACCTTGACACTGCATCTAAAAAAAACAGAGATGCCATGCAACGGACAAAAACCTCTAGAACAAGTTTACATAGGAAAACAATTGAAAAATGAATTTTTTACAATATAGCACAGTAGAGGTTGACAAATATTGGATTTTGAGGATTCCGATAACTAATTAATTAATTTAATTAATCAATTTTTATTTAATCACACATTATACATTTGCACATATACAGTGAAATTCTTTTTTTTCACATATCCCAGCTAAGCTGGGGTCAGAGTGCAGGGTCAGCCATGATATGGCGCCCCTGGAGCAGATAGGGTCAAGGGCCTTGCTCATCTTAGCAGTACTGGGGCTTGAACCCCCAACCTTCTGATCAGTAACCCAGAGCCTTAACCGCTGAGCCACCACTGTCCCCAACTACGCTGGTGGATGGAGGATTGGGTCTTAACCAGTGTTACAGTCGCCAGACAGGTGATTCTGAAAGGTTGGAAGTCAGCTGGAACGCCCCCATTTCAGGAGTGGTGCTCGGAGATGGGGAGGGTGACGGCTTTAGAAGAAGGGTCATATAGAAGACTAGGGAATTTGGATTTGTTTGGTGGGAAATGGGGTAGATACTTGGTGTTCTTGGAGGGTTCTTGGGGTGGAACAGTGGAGACAGAGGGGTAGTTATGTGTGTGATTTTATATATATATTTTTTTTATTAACTGTTTTGTTTTTGTTTCTTTTGTATGTGCTCATGTATGACCACGGGGGTGTTTGTTGAGGGTCGGGGTGGGGTGGTAGTGGGTGTTAAAAGTTGATTCTGTGTATTTATGTTTTGCTTTTCTGTGTTTGAATAAAAAAATGTTTATCATAAAAACTACGTTGGATAACTGATTATTAGACCGATACTTTGAATGTGTTAAAAAAACTTCCTTAGTCTTACCTTTTTTAGACCATCATTCAAAATCAACCTGAACCCAACAATCAATAAAGGTTGTATAAATAAACGTTCAACTACATCTGTGCCTGATATATCTTTTTTATACATCATCCCATATTTATAATCATGCATTAGTCCATAAATAGTGGCATTATGGAGGCTTGGCTCCTATGCAATGCTTTACATGCAAGTACCACTAAATTAAACATTTTATAGCTTTTTAATTCCCTAGATGAAGGTTTTAAATATATATAGCAAAATTATTTTTTCCCCGATAAAACATTTTATTTTATTTTCCCCCAATACCATTTTCTTGAGAATGAGTACTGGTACTTCCTTTTTGGTACTCGCTGATATTGATAAAAAAAAAAATTTAATTATTCCATATCTACAGTTTATTTAAATTGTATCATCGAAATGGTTTCTACATAAATTAATAAATGTAATCAATAAAAAAACAGAACTATTAATTTTCAACATATTGTATTATTTTTAACAATTAAATTGCTTTAATACAGAACCCTCACTTTGCACAATCCAAAATACAACATTTGAGTTATTTTTTGTCAAATAAAGTCCTACACAACAGAGCATCACAGATGTGAGATATTGCTTAAATAGAAGATGATTTTTATTGAGTAGTAGTAGAATTACAGTGAACATTACATAACTACACAGTAGTAATATATTTCTGTCATTTTTCCATTTAAATTGAGCTTTTATTTTGGGGGAAGCTTTTATTTTGGAGTGAAGTCCTTTCCATTTCGGTGTGTTTATGATAGTAGCTTCTCACATCTGGAAAAACAGGTTGCTACGTGACCCAATGTGATTATTAAACCGCAAAAGGCTGCCATTTAATTTAATAAATATTTAGTCTGTATGTGTCTCGTGCTACAAAGTGAATTAGCGCTCTGCTAGCTGTCATCTTCTAAAAACAGAGTGTGCGATGCTCATGATGATGTTTTCCGTGTATGAAACGAAGAGCTCTAAAAAGTATGAGCAGCCGTATCGGCACAACACCAGCTCCACACATTCACTTTGAAGCGCACAGCACATGCAATCTATATATTTATGTTTACAGATTGACATTTGATCATCAGATGGTGTCGCTTTTTGCTTTGAGCATTTTTTTTGGAGCGAAAGTACAAGTGCGTTATTAGGACATCCCTACCTAAAACAATTTTTCTGATTAATCTGTTGACCACTATAACACGGCCTCTTTTATTAAACTTACTGCTTAAAAATCTTAATAAAGAGAATCACAGAATTGAAAAGATAAAATATGCTGTTTGCTTACCTGGTATTACATTTAAATCTGCCGTTAGGTGTGATCATGTATATGCTTGGGGGTTTGAAGGGGAATTCCCGTGGGAAAATGAGCTTGCCATGATAATATCCACCTATGAATGCGAGAGACAGAAAAGTCAAAATATAGCAGACATTTCACAGTTTCAAAAAGGAACTGATAATGGGAAAATGAAGGGCAGAGAATCACCTTCATATGGAGTTTTCTCAGGGCCACGAACTAGATAATGCCTGAAAAATAAGGAAATAAAGTGAGGGGTGTGGTTAACATGCAACTGTAGCTGGAATAATATGATTACTGCCATACTGCTTGACCTACTCCTGCATATTGTTTGGACTACTTTTAACACTTTATGCTTTCATAGTATGGAAAAGACATCATCAACACACTGAAATGATTCCCTTTTGGTTTCCATGGACGAAAGAATGTCACAATGGCTTTAGAACAACATAAGGGTGAGTAAATGATGAGCATTTGAATTTTTGGGTGAACAATTTCTTTAGCTAGTGCAGACTATAACCAGTGTTAAGTGGAGGAACAATGCTAATCCAATCAGTGATGTGGAGAAAATCAAGTGTACCATTCCAAAATGTTTGATGGGAGCGGTTCTGCGCAGATGTAGGGGACCGGATCTTTCTTGATTCGCAAGTAGTCCTGTTTTAACCTCTGTGTTGCTGTGGTTGGAGCCCTCTTGTTTAAGTTGTTGCTCATCTGTGAAATCACATGTCAGTTATGCAATACAAACTGAACAATTCCTATTAATAAAAGACAATATGAAAACATGTAACAAATAGACAGAGAGACACTATAGATAGATAGACAGACAGGCACTATAGATAGACAGATATAGATAGATAGATGACAGACAGATGACAGACAAACAGATAGACAGAATAGATGGATAGACAGACTATACAGTAGATAGACAGATAGATGACAGACAGATTGACAGATAGACTACAGATAGATAGACAGACAGACTACAGATAGATAGATAGGTAAATAGGTAGACGATAGACAGATAGAGACAGATAGACGATAGACAGACAGGTAGACTATAGACAAAGACTATAAACAGATAGGTAGATAGATAGATAATAGATAGAGACAGATAGACGATAGACAGATAGACGATAAATAGATAGAGATAGATAGATAGGTAGATAGATAGATGGACTATAGACAGATAGGTAGATAAGACAGATAGAGACAGATAGTCGATAGACGATAAATAGATAGACAATGACAGATAAACGATAGATAGACGATAGACAGATAGACATATACCATATTGTTATGATTGGTATTATATTAAACAGACAGATTGACCTACAAGTATTAGTTACAAAATGATAAATCAAATTTCCAATGTCTTTTCTTTAAACTTACCTGTATTTGTTTGATTATACAATAAAAACTACAGAGAGATATTCTCGCATAACACAGATCCTTATGGTGACATATGTTAAAAGACCCATTAACACCTTAAAAGTCAGCACCTGATGTATATAAAACAATCTGGGCCACTACAAGACGATTATAATGACAACCAGGTGGACATATGGTTAAATAATCACATTATAATTGAACGACGTCGTTAGAGCGGACACATGGCCTGTTTCTAAACCTAGTTTAGAGTTGCTTACGTAGACAACATCTTTGTGCAACATCAACGCGTTCCGCAGGTTCGTTTATCATAAGTCACCTATAATGCCAGAAAATGCTGTTTACATACGGAGCTCACTAGTTTTGAGACACAGCCATTGACAGTGAACGGGGATATTGAAACGGTTCAGTCTCACCTCTTTCAACGCCCTCCACGGGATCAACCAAGGTCAAATTGGGGTGATATTTCGATATCCTTTTCGTTTCAGATTAAATACGCACGTGAAAAACAAACAAAATTAACAAAAATGTAGCTCTTCAGCTGAGGTGAAATTGTCATCTATCCCCCATGCCAATATGGCTGCCGTAACACAAGGAAGTGATGATGTCAAAGAGAAAATAAAAGTTCTGGAAGGTATTGCGCTGCTTTTCAAAATAAAAGTCTTACAATTTATAGAAAAAAATCCTTTTAAAGGGACAGTTCACAAAAAAAAAAAAAAAAAAAATAAATAAAAATAATAATAAATCTCATTATTTACTCACCATAATCTCATCCCAGATGTATATGCCGTTCTTTCTTCTGCAGAACACAAACTAAGATTTTAAGAAGAATAACTCAGCTCTGTAGGTCTATACAATGCAAGTGAATGGTGACCAGACCTTTCAAGCTCCAAAAATCACACGAAGGCAGCTTAAAAGTAATACATATGACTCCAGTGGTTAAATCTGTCTTTAGAAGGAATATAACAGATGTGGGTGAGAAACAAATACATATTTAAATTTTTTTTTTACTATAAATCTCCACTTTCACTTTCACCCAGAGTGATTGCATTGCTTCAGAAGACATATATTTAACCACTGGAGTCGTATGGATTACTTTTATGCTGCCTTTATATGATTTTTGGAGTTTCAAAGTTCTGGCCAACATTCACATTGAAAGGACTTCTTGGATATTAATTGAAGACTTGGATATTTAAAAAAAATCTTTGTTAGTGTTCAGCAGAACAAAGAAAGCCATACATATCTGGGATATTTTTGGGTGAACTATCACTTTACAACAAATTTATATTGTTTTAACATAAATAAATTATAGTCTAAATATAGTTTATTTCACACTCTATGAAAATATGTTTAGGATTGCAGTATCATTATCATTGCATATCCTGGAAGTTTATATGGCATTGAAACTGTCTAACTGTTTAAGAAATAAGGGATAAAATGTGTGAACGTCAGTTTAACCAGGTTTTGAAACAACATAATACACTACAAAAAATCATTTTCTTAATTAGTATTTTTGTCTTGTTTTCCAGTAAAAATATCTAAACATTCTTAAAACAAGGTATATTTACTTGACAAGCTAAATGGCATTAAATATGAAGTCTTTTTTAGAGAAATCAGACAAAATGTAGTGAACTTTCAGCTAAAAAAATAATAATAAATAAATAAATAAATAAAGATTTGCCAATGGGGTCTGAAAAAAATAAGAGGAATATTTCAGGTTCAATACAAGTTAAGCTCAAACAACAGCATTTGTGGCATAATATTGATTACCACAAAAATACATTTTGACTTGCCCCTACTTTACTTTAAAAGAAGCTCAAATCTGGGTTACATTGATGCACTTACAATGGAAGTGAATGGGGCTAATCTGTAAACATTAAAATACACACTGTTTCAAAAGTATAGACATAAGACTTAAACAATATGCATGTTATCATGATTTAAGTGTGATAAAATCACTCACTAACCTTTTCTATATAAATTTATAGCCAGTTTACAACTTTATTGTCATGACGATGTAATGTCAACAAACCCAAAATGCTAAAATGACTGTAAAAATTAATATTTAAACAATTTTACAGCTTGAAAAAATACAGAAGAATTAATGTTAGTGCTTTTGTAAAATTATAAACTTCAACTTTCTGCCTTTAAACCCTCCAAAAATTGGCCCCATTCACTTCCATTGTAAGTTCCATTGCCTCACTATAACACAGATTTTATTTGTTATTTTTTAAAGAAAAGGAGGAATGAGTCAAATGTTTTTTATTTTTATTTTTTATTTTTTTGTGGTAATCAACATTATGCCACAAATGTGGTCGATTGAGATCAACTTGTATTGAACCCGGAACATTCCTTTAAGTTTATTTTTCTTGTCCCATTGGCAAACAAGGAAACAAAAGAATTTTATTTTATTATTATTATTATTTTTATTCATTTTTTGCAGTCAAAGTTGTATGAAATATATGTTTAATCATACACTAAAGGATAAGTTCATCCAAAAAATTTAAATGATTCTATAATTTTCATGTCATTCCAAATCTGAATGACTATTCACTTTCATTGTATGGAAAAGATGTAATGAAAGTGAATGGTGACTGAGACTAACATACTACTTTTACTTTTTGGTTCCATGGGAGGAAGTCATAAAGGTTTGGAACAACATGAGGGTAAATGATAACAGAATTTTTCAATTTTGGGTGAACTATCCCTTTAACTACTAATTTTAAGCATCATATAATGAAATTATTTTTATACTGTAATAATAATAAAATAACCTTAAACTGTTTGCTGCATCTAATATTAGAACATAATCTTCTGTTTACCCCCTTCCACATCAATACTTAATGACCATGTACACATTTTTTTCCTTCAAAAGTAATATGTGTGAACTTATGTATAACATGTTTTACAGTGAAGACATAACCTAAATTATTTCAGATTATTTTATGGAAAATATGGTGTGCTTAACAATCACACCTATCATTTTATCCCCTTTGTTCGAAAGTGAAAATGTTGGATAGATGTACAAATCATACAAATCACACAGTATATTACAATGCAGCAAATTTTTTATTACAATTGTCTATTATCTTGCATATTAAAAAATACATTTTTATAAGATAGTGTATTCTCATGCTTTCTCAGGTTCACACACCATAATTTTGCATTGTTACAAAATACCATTATTTTAAGATATATTATCAATTTGCATCTAAAAAGACAGTATACAATATCTGCATTTAAATTTGCAATGATTTATAATGACTGTACTGATAAAAGATCAAAACAAATATAGACTACACCAGCATAGTCAATACAGAACAGTACATTTATCACTACAGCAAATGATAAAGTGATTAAAAGATTTCTAAAAAGTTTGGAAAGACAAAGTTTGGAAAAAAACTTTCCCATTAGTCCAACTGCTTGTAAATGTAAAACAGTAAAACAATCAGGGCTGTTTATGTTTTGCAGTAAAGGACAGTTGATATATTGCTTGTATTGAGATTAAATGAAAAATGGCATAAAATTCATGCATGACTTTTTAATTAAATGCAGTCTGTTTTTAACACAGATGAAAGCATATATAGTAGCAGTTTTGATATGAGACCATTTAGTGCTTTGTTAAGTGCTTATTACTGTCTACAGCTAAGGTTGAAAAAAGAAGGAAGAGAATGCCTAAAGGAAACAAAAACAAAACAAAAAATTGGGGGATAAGTCCAGCTGACCCCCATAAAGCCATACAAAAATATCTGTAAAATCATTACAAACATTCAACATGAAACCATAAGTATTGACTTAAATCCTTTACACTCATTTCCATTTATGATATCAGCTTCTCAAAGTGTCTTCTACTCTGGCTCGGTTGATCAGTCAAACTCTAGATTACAAAGAAAAATAAAGGTTGTTTTATATTTATAAACCATTAATGTAACAATACAGATGAATAATGGACATCATACAGCTACCTGAATGAGTGACGGAAATGAATACTCCTCCGTTTCAATTTCTCAGGATTGTGTGATGCCATATGAGAAAACTCACGGAAAATGTCCAGATATGTGGTGTCACCTAAAATAGGATAAAACACAGTCGTACAATATCACAGTTATGTGAATATCCAAAATGCACTGATGCTTTTAAATACAGACAGTAGGATTAAAACAATTCATGATAAAATGACAATTATCTAATGTTCGTAGAGATGTGAAGCTTTTTTGCTTTACTACTGCAAAAGCAGGTTTCTAACCCTTTAAGCTCAGATGGGCCCGTTATTGTAATAATAATCAAAATGCTAATAACTACAGTCTTGACCAACAAAAATAGGTATCGTTTAAAGCTTAGAATCTCTATTTTACAATGTATGTAGGCATTATGACTAGAACTGAACAAGTGCTTTGAAAGTTGCAGAAAAAGCAGAACTGTTCCATTTTGATAATTTATAAAAAAAAATTGCACTGTACATATTATTGTTATTGCCTTGTGTCATTTGTTGTTGGAAAGCTCTCAAAGAGTAGAATACAACCAGCTTATTTGTTTTACTCACAGACAAAAATATAGTGAGTAATGGCTAAGTATATGTCTTTGACATACATGTTTCATGTGAACATGTTTTGCTCATATGCCTCGTTTTTGCTTACAACGTCACAAAAAATGAACAAAACATAAAATATAATTTATATTTAAAACGGCTCACACACAAAGTAATTGGATACATAAATCATTAGATAACCCACACGAAGCACAATGCGCACACAATGTGGCACCTTGCTATCTGGCAACAAACACATCAGCTTTCCTGGATCAGATGACGTCATCAGAAATGTAGCACATGGAACGCTAATCAGATTGGGTTCAGATTGCCCCTACCAGTGGTGAAAGTCCTCCATATTTGGGCAGACAGTCATGTGATCCATCACTCTAATCACATATGGCCAGCATTTAATGATGACTCAGATGGCACAGAATGAAACTCATTCTGTGAAATCTCATAACTAAAATCATATCTGCATGCTATGCAAACATTTAGTCATTGTTGTGTTTGCATGTGTAAATAGTTCTTATGTACATTTATTATGTTTCATTTATTTGGAGAGGCTTTTGGACACTTGGAGACGTTTTTGGACACTAGGATCAATAATTGTTTTTATGATGCAATAACTTTTGATTGGTTTGTTGTAACAACACAAACTTTTACTCAGCTACATGTGACATGATTGGGAACAAAACAAAAAGTTTTTCGGAGCTTCCTTATTTACACCCTGAGATATACTGTTTGTCAAATAAAAAAATAAGAAAAAAGTACATTTTGCCTCAATTCTTTTAAGATTTCTTTTAGCAGTTTGTTAGGCTAAGAGTCTCAGAATCTATCATAATCTATATCATTAAAAAATATGAAAAGTTTTCTTTAAAATTATACCAAACACTTGACCCTCGAGTTATAAGCCTTTAATTTAGGGTATGCCACTGTAATCTTTAAAAACACCCTCAGAGCTTAAAGGGCTAAATTGGCATATTATAAGGGCATTGGGCCTATTTTTTTTTTCCTCCTTTTTCTCCCCAGTTTGGAATGCCCAGTTCTCAATGTGCTCTAAGTCCTCGTGGTGGCGTAGTGACTCGCCTCAATCTGGGTGCCGGAGGACGAATCTCAGTTGCCTCCACGTCTGAGATCGTCAATCCGCGCATCTTATCACGTGGCTTGTTGAGCACGTTACCCCGGAGACGTAGCACGTGTGGAGGCCCACGCTATTCTCCGCGGCATCCATTATAGCGACCACGAGGAGGTTCCCCATGTGACTCTACCCTCCCTAGCAACCGGGCCAATTTGGTTGCTTAGGAGACCTGGCTGGAGTCACTCAGCACAGGCATTGAACTTATTGATACAGTGTATCCGGAAAGTATTCACAGCGCTTCACTTTTTCCACATTTTGTTATGTTACAGCCTTATTCCAAAATGGATTAAATTCATAATTTTCCTAAATTCTACAAACAATACCCCATAATGACAATGTGAAAGAAGTTTGTTTGAAATCTTTGCAAATTTATTAAAAAGAAAAAACGAAAAAGAAAAAAAAATCACGTACATAAGTATTCACAGCCTTTGCTCAGTACTTTGTTGAAGCACCTTTGGCACCAATTACAGCCTCAAGTCTTTTTGAGTATGATGCTACAAGCTTGGCACACCTATTTTTGGGCAGTTTCTCCCATTCTTCTTTGCAGGACCTCTCAAGCTCCATCAGGTTGGATGGGGAACGTCGGTGCACAGCCATTTTCAGATCTCTCCAGAGATGTTCAATCGGGTTCAAGTCTGGGCTCTGGCTGGGCCACTCAAGGACATTCACAGAGATGTCCCGGAGCCACTCCTTTGTTATCTTGGCTGTGTGCTTAGGGTCATTGTCCTGTTGGAAGATGAACCTTCGCACCAGTCTGAGGTCCAGAGCGCTCTGGAGCAGGTTTTCATCAAGGATGTCTCTGTACATTGCTGCATTCATCTTTCCCTCGATCCTGACTAGTCTCCCAGTTCCTGCCGCTGAAAAACATCCCCACAGCATGATGCTGCTACCACCATGCTTCACTGTAGGGATGGTATTGGCCAGGTGATGAGCGGTGCCTGGTTTCCTCCAGACATGACGCTTGCCATTCAGGCCAAAAAGTTCAATCTTTGTTTCTCATGGTCTGAGAGTCCTTCAGGTGCCTTTTGGCAAACTCCAGACGGGCTGTCATGTGCCTTTTACTGAGGAGTGGCTTCCGTCTGGCTACTCTACCATACAGGCCTGATTGGTGGAGTGCTGCAGAGATGGTTGTTCTTCTGGAAGGTTCTCCTCTCTCCACAGAGAAACGCTGGAGCTCTGTCAGAGTGACCATCGGGTTCTTGGTCACCTCCCTGACTAAGGCCCTTCTCCCCCGATTGCTCAGTTTGGCTGGGCGGCCAGCTCTAGTAAGAGTCCTGGTGGTTCCAAACTTCTTCCATTTACGGATGATGGAGGCCACTGTGCTCATTGGGACCTTCAATGCTGCAGAGATTTTTCTGTACCCTTCCCCAGATCTGTGCCTCGATACAAGCCTGTCTCGGAAGTCTACAGACAATTCCTTGGACTTCATGGCTTGGTTTGTGCTCTGACATGCACTGTTAACTGTGGGACCTTATATAGACAGGTGTGTGCCTTTCCAAATCATGTCCAATCAACTGAATGTACCACAGGTGGACTCCAATCAAGTTGTAGAAACATCTCAAGGATGATCAGTGGAAACAGGATGCACCTGAGCTCAATTTTGAGTGTCATGGCAAAGGCTGTGAATACTTATGTACATGTGATTTATTTCCCGTTTTTTATTTTTAATAAATTTGCAAAGATTTCAAACAAACTTCTTTCACATTGTCATTATGGGGTATTGTTTGTAGAATTTTGAGGAAAATAATGAATTTAATCCATTTTAGAATAAGGCTGTAACATAACAAAATGTGGAAAAAGTGAAGCGCTGTGAATACTTTCCGGATGCACTGTATATCTGCATTTTTGGCATTTTAAAATGCACTTGCCACTTTCTGCAAATAGTGTACAATTTGTCTCTGAATATTAGTTTTATTTATTTATTTATTTATTTATTTATTTATTTTTAAATGGACAGTGAATGGAGGTGCACAACTTTCAGAAAAAAGTGTTTGTCAACCTCAAGTGGTCAAACTAAATATTATATGAGGCGTTTTATTTTAGATTCATTTTATATGAATCAAACCCTGTTACCAAAATTTGAGACAAAGACTGATTTGTATTTCCTAGCAAAATAAATAAATAAATAAATAAAAATAAACAATACACATACAAAATAAATATCAAAATCACATAAATACAATTAATAAAATAAATAAATTAATAACAATTAATAAAATAAAACATGTAAAATAAAAATAAATGCAATACCTCAGAATGGATAACAGTGCATCTAATGTGTAAAAACAAAAGTAATGGTGCACAAGTGTTTGTGGACAAGTGCCACTTCAAACTTCAAAGAATTAGATAAAGAATTAAAGGGGTAGTAACGGCACTACAGCTCATGAATTGCCCCTTTCAAAGTAAACCACACTGGCTCCTACTTTTAGCCTGGTCTCAAAATCTTTGTGCCACATAGGGTCTTTGTACTGTTTCGGTGACCATAGCAACAACTTAAAGTATGGAGAGAACAAAAAAGAGGGTTTGAACACTTTGCTAAATGGTGTGAATTTCTCATGTTTCATTTAAAACTAAGAGACTGTCCCTGTCTTTCCAGGAAGGGGTACTCGCATGTACTGACTAATGTCTCTAGAAGAAGCCCCATAGACTTCCATTCTAAATATATTTCTGTCAATACATATATATATATATATATATATATATATATATATACATTTTTTTATTTTTTTTTTTTTATTAATTAATTAATTAATTTATTTATTTTTCAAATTGAGGTACAGGTCAAATTTTTTTTCTATAGTAAACAAAATGCCACAAATGCTGTTAATTGAGTTTAGCTTGTATCTAACATGGTATATTCCTTTTAAAAATGACAAGATGAATTTGAAAAAAACAGTAAATGCAATAATGAGTTATTTACATGTATATTATACTATACAATATATACAATTGTAGTTTTGAAATGGTTTAGAACAAGAAACCTGATCATTTGTATCACAAGGAACTGAAAAAAGCATCTTCTTGAGAGTTTATTAATGAGTTGATAGTTAATGTAGATAGTTCTATAATAGTGCATACTAATTTAGCAGAGCACTATAGAGAAGGAAGAGGCAACAGAAGAGAAGGCAAGCACAAGCAGTTAGTAATTCAGTCACATTGTTCATTTATTTTCTGTGTTTAAGAGGACAACAGATAAAAGGGCAGAAATGCAGAGCAAAAAGATCAAATAAGCTGCAGTGGTTTTAGTTTACAGAAGAATGAGTTATACAATATTCAGACACATTTGAACATTTTTAGAGTGACAGAAATTAAAGTATACATAAATTATTGAACACAATTTTGAAAGCAAGCAGTAGAAGAGTTTATGCGCAACTACAGCCACAATGTAGAACATTTCTCGTTACACAGTATTTAAAAACTAATACTGATATTTTATATTTTATTTAGAGGATGCTTTTGGTTGCATTTTCCACAGGATTGAGTTCAAATAGATTCTGTTTATTTAGTATTGTTCATTGTATCACTTTTTTATATATTTACAAATTGTATGTTCCTGTACAACATACAAGCATAATACAGAAAGTACTCAAATTTGATTGGCCAGAGAAACAATGTCCTTTCACCCCAATGTTTATCATTCTGTATTTAGGGGGGAAAACTGTCTAGTCTGCGTCACAAGCTACAGATATGTATTATATTTATAAATCAAGTGCTATTTGTTTGATTGGTTTCCTCATATATGAAAATGTCTGTTGTCTTTGGTTGGGACTTTAAGAGCGCTAGACAAGCGTGAATCATGATGGCATTGGACAGTTGATTCTAATCACTGATTTCTAGTAATCTAGACTTAAATAGATAGTTCACCCAAAAATGGAAATCAATGCCATCATTTACTCACTCTCATGTTGTTCTATACACAGAAGAAAGAAAAGTCTTACAGGTTTGGAAGAACATGGCGGTGAGTAAATGATGACAGAAATTTTATTTCTACTAGTTGGTTTGTACGTACAGTACTGGATACACAAAAAATAAAAATAAATTTAGCATTTACACATTTCAATTTCATAACAAAATTTCATCAAACTGAATTGAGTAATCTTTAACAAAATAAATTTAAACTAAATATTTTAAGTTTTATTACTTAAATTTTGTTAAAAATTACACAATTAAATTTGACGGAATTTTGGTATGAAACTGAAATGTGTAAATCTTAAAAAAATACTACAATATCTTTTGAGTGCAAACAGCTTTTTGATTTTACAACAATAAGTTTTTTTTTTTGGTTTTGTTTCTGGTCTGTGGATTGTGTTTCTCTGCATGCCTACAGTAGCAATTCAATTAACCATTTAATGTAGAGTTCAAAATTGAGTTTGGTTGAGAATGGTAAAATTCATAAAGTATAAGGAGTTACAAAAATACAATCAGTTTTTTTCCGATAAAATCATAATAGAAAATGCAAACATGTCATTGCACTATTGCTATGTGCAGTCCTCAAAAATGCATAAAAATCCTGTTCGAGGCATTTTCTATACCATCTCCCAAAAACAAGCAAAAAACAAAACAAAAAACAGTGGAGTTAAGAAAAAGTGCATAACAGTGGCATTAAAGTCAACGCAATCACATTTTCGGTTAGCAGATTAATAGTTTTTAACAAAGACATTTTATACATTTATGACATATAATAATCACAGTATTATGATCCCACTTTCCCTAGATTCATGCATTTGCAAGCACAAAATATTTTTAGGGCCCAATCCTTGTTTAAACCACGTAAAAATGTACAAAAGATGCCACCAGAACACTGCATGGAAAGAGTTAGACACAGCTGCCTATCATACTGTATAATGCCATTTTAACTATAACCCAGAGGCTTTTGAGTCAGTTAGTTCAACAGTTTTAAGATACTTACAATAGGACACAGTCAGTAAGTGTAATAGTCTTTGAAATTGGTCCCTGGTGACTGTTGTAGAAATGCACCTACATACTGTGAACTTCTTGACTGCTTAAACCTGGTACCATCTTACTCTAGTAGGGTAATACCATATCACAAATCCTGACGAAACATTGAATAACTTATTTTTTGGCTTACAGTACCACAGTTTGCTAAATCAGTAACCACAATGCGCAAACCCATATATTGTCTTGAAATGGGCAGCACCATGGTAAGCAGTGTGGCTTTGATATAGTTAAGACAAGCGCACATCACACGACTCAAGTTTGTCGCCTTTAATGTTTTCAGTCAGCAAAGTTTTAGATCGCTGCGCATGCCTGTCGCCAACAGCAATGTTAAAGGTGCATTCAGTAACTTTTGTCTTTGTGTCATCTTGGACTTACCCTGACACCTAGCGATTTGAATGAAGTATCATTTAAAATCAATAGTTTTCAGTTTCAGATGCCACTGTAGAAATTTAGTATTCACTGTCAGCCATGATTACTTCAATTAATGAGTGAAAGTGTCAAACAACAGGATGG
This sequence comes from Myxocyprinus asiaticus, assembly GCF_019703515.2. Classification (NCBI taxonomy): domain Eukaryota; kingdom Metazoa; phylum Chordata; class Actinopteri; order Cypriniformes; family Catostomidae; genus Myxocyprinus; species Myxocyprinus asiaticus. Next base: position 11,050,509 of record NC_059372.1, on the reverse strand, counting down.
TTACTGAGATTAAGCGAGTAGTATTCAGTTGGTCATGTGATTCTAACATGGCAGCCCCCATGTGTGGAGCCTCTCCATGTAGAATAAAACAGCTTTTATAGGTTACTGATATGACTGGAGTCTTCATGTTAATGTGAGTGGTCCTGATTTCCTACATATATTACAAAATTACAATTCATGTCTGCAAATAAACAAGTGAACTTGAACAAATTTGCTCACTTGTCAGAAGGCGTAACATTTGTTGTGAATACGCTGTTTCCATAAAAACGCACTACACGCAATGCCATATCCAAAACTGTCTAAATCATGGAATATTAATAACAGTCTCTAAAGCATGAAGAATTCAGAATACAGTAACTTCACAAAAGTTACCAATACTTCAGTATACCGGTATTAATTACTACGTAGCTATTACTTCAGGAGCTTAGGTTTTCACAAGAAGACCAGTTGTATTTTGTTGTATCTTTTGCATGTTTGATATGCCTACATGTTTAAATTAATAAATGTTCATGTTTTTCTAAATGCTTGAAAATTTGATTAAAGTTTGATTTGTTATAGATTGACACGATTTTGTCATTTTGCTCATTATCATTAAAATGTTACTTCGTTGAATAAAATGACAGTTTATGCCTTTGTTTTAGTCCAAGAAAATCTGACTAAAATTAATGGGTCCCACTTTATATTAGGAGTCTTTAACTACTATTTACTAACATTAAAATACGTATAATACAATGTACTTATTATGTAACTACATGTTGTTCTGCAAAATTCTCAAACGATTCACATTTGCTGCTACTGAGGTTCAGGTATGGGTAGGTTTAGGGTAAATTAAATGCAGGTACTTTAAAAGTAAGTACAATGCAACAACACATATGTACATAATAAGTACATTGTATCAAATGCTTAAGTACATAGTAGTTAAAGACATCTAATATAAAGTGGGTCCAATGAATGAATATGACATGACAAAATACTGATGAAATGTAAAGGACATCTTCGTCAAAAGACTAAAACTCTGACTTAAACAAAAAACTTGCCAATTCTTAAATTGTGCACACTTCTGAGAGACTTTACAACAGATTTAAAACCTTTTTGAAACCTAACCGACAAGTCGTCAGGTGTGCGTACTGTCCTGACAAGCAAGTGACCGGCAATGAGCAACAGCCAATGAAACATAGAGAGAGCGGAAGAGCCTTGGGTAGCAGGAGCCAGAAAATAATCTTAAAATAAAATGAAACATCAAACTTTTCATCTTTCCATCTTTTTCTTATTTCTCCCGTTCTTTAAAAAATTAGTGCAAAAACATTTGCAAGCACTTCTTTCATGTTGTTTGTTGACATGTTATCACAAATATGTTTGTGAATGTGTTTCGGGATCTAGCTTCAGTTGGAAAGGAATGGTTATGTTGTCGACATACCCAGCCTTCGATCAGTCGTGTAGTGTGCACACAAACATGACAGAAACACTGTGAGTCTTTAAGTTTGCCCAGGGTGCCGATCTACAGTCTTGTAGTGTGCACTTGGCTTTAGTAGCATATTGTTGTACTAAAACCAGTGGTCTACCAGCCCTAAGCACATTGACCAAGATGGTCTACAAGGTCAACCATTTGCTGTAACCTTGCAGTTAATTTGTGGGTTGGCCTCTGCCCCACTGGGCTAGTAGTTCAGATAATTAACCACCTAAATCAGATAATGACCAACTTTTCTCTAGCAGGGCAAACAGTGATTGCAACACAAACCGGCCTGTCCTTATAGTAAACAAACACATGGCAGATCATGGCGGGAATGATGGGAAAATGCACTACGCTGAACTCTCTAGTACTGGGCTATGTTGAGACAGATAAACTCCTGTATGCATTTCTTATACTGCTGTTCTGTTGGACTGCTGCTAGAATATTGACCTGGCTGACCGAAGGGACCCTCCGACTCGCGCATCTCCTCGTTCATCCGTGCCAGACGCAACCTGCCGAGAGAAGAACAGAGATATACATGGTAGTAATGTTCATGTAAATACCTTTTTAAGTTAGATTAAATCATTACACATTCTCTAATGCACTATACTTCATGATTCAAACATATAACATATATGCACTTACACAGGTGTTGTTTAAACTTACAGAGTAACTATGTCTGCATTAGCGGCTTGGACTGCTATGCTCAGAGGGTCCTGCCCATCCTCATCACCATCGTTCTGGGTCGCTCCTCGTTTCAGGAACAAACACACTTGACTGGAAAAACAAAAACACAAAATCCGAACGAAGAAAAGGTGAATAAAAGCAAGTTAAGAACAATGCACAAAAACTTGCGAGCTAATCTGATAACAATGGTGACACATAAAAGTATACTTTTTTAGTGTGCATCTTCGATCACTTTAATTGATCATCAACATTCATCCACAAAACTCAATGTGGGCATACACAATGCAAAAAATGCATCTGAACAATCATGTTTTTATGCAATCAAGTATTTTGATTTTGTTATTTGGTGACATAAAAATTCATCCCAAATAACTGTAGTCTATAGCCCTGAAACTACTGTAGAATCATGAACATCTAGTTATTGTTATAAGTAAGTTATTGTTATGTAGTATCATTTTATTGCCAATATTTAGCTTGATGCTTATCTTCACATGCAGTCACATTATGAGGCTTTATAGACCACTGGTGAAAAATCTTAAGCACCAAATAACACACAAAGCACACCAGCACACCAGAATAACATGCTGGGGACCAGCATTCAAAACACATCATATGCTTATGTGTGAATGTATTTATGTATGTCAAAATTAGAGTATATGTTTAAGTGTAGACTTACCCAGTTTGACCTAAATATGTGGCATGATGCAGCGGGCCTCTTCCTCTGTGATCTCTTTGGTTGACATCTGCACCATTTTGAAGCAGAAACTCACAGGCTATTAAAGAACCCTGAACATACAAAACCAGAGGTTGAGTGTTTTGACAACAACACACCTTTCAAAACACCTTTTATCCAACTTGACTAACAGTTTTTAGAATTATTACAGGGACAGTCTCCTGAGTAACCTAATATAAACTGTCATTCACTACAAAAGTAATTTTCTTACTCTGTCTTTTTGCCTTGTTTTCCAGTAAGAATATGTAAACATCCTTAAAACAAGACACATTTACTTGCAGAGCAAAATGACGTAAAATATTAAGTCTTATTTTTAGACCAAACAACCCTTAGTTAGGTTCATGCTGAAAACTAGAAAATGTATTTGGTATTTTTTCTTTTGTTTCTTAAGTAAATGTGTCTTGTTTTTAAAGATGTTTTGATATTCTTACTAGAAAACTACAAAATTACAGAGTAAAAAATAAATACATTTTGCAGCGTAGTTAAGAGACAGTGGTTACAGCTTATGGAACGCCCCTTGTGGGTTTGAGCCTCCAAATTTTTGGTTTCCAGCCCAGATCTTTAAAGGAATAGTTCACCCCCCAAAAATCATAATTCTCTCATCATTTACTCACCCTTATGCCATCTCAAATCTGACTTATTTTCCCGACACTTCCTCGCACTTGACGCACGCGCACAGCGCTGTACACGTAGAGTCTGCATATGTCAAAAGCGAGGAAATGTAACTGAGCTTCTCTCATGAATGAGCCAAAGAGTCAGCAAATGTATAGATTTATTCTGAAAAAGGAGTTACATTTTGGTCTGTTGCTCACCAAAAACTGATCAAATATCTTCAGAACACATGGATTAACTGCCTTCATGTCCTTTTTGGAGCTTGAAAGTTTTGGACCCCAATGACTTGCATTGTATGGACAAACACACATATTAATATCCTTCAAAATATATATTTTTTTTTTCTCCCAAATTGGAATGCCCAATTCCCAATGTGCTCTAAGTCCTCGTGGTGGCATAGTGACTCGTCTCAATCCGGGTGGTGGAGGATGAATCCCAGCTGCCTCCGTGTCTGAGACCGTCAACCCGTGCATCTTATCACGTGGCTTGTTGAGCACGTTACCGCGGAGACATAGTGCGTGTGGAGGCTTCACGCCATCCACTGCGGCATCCACGCACAACTCACCACGCGCCCCACCGAGAGCGAACCACATTATAGCGATCACGAGGAGGTTACCCTGTGTGACTCTACCTTCCCTAGCAACCAGGCCAATTTGGTTGCTTAGGATTCCCGGCTGGAGTCACTCAGCACGCCCTGGGATTCGAACTAGCGAATTCCAGGGGTGGTGGCAATCGTCTTTACCACTGAGCTACCCAGGCCCCCTTCAAAATATCTTTGTTTGTGTTCCCAAAAAGAAAGTTTGAGATGGCATGTGAATTTTTTTTGGCTGTCTTACCCCAATCACAGCCTGCATTAGTGGGCTCTTCCCCTCATCTTCTTCATTGATGGAGTTGACATCCGCTCCATGTGCCAGCGCTTCAGCCATCACGGGCAGATTTCGAGCCTGACAGGCCTTTGAAAGTAATGCTCCAGGATCCAGTTCTCTCAAATCCTCTGGATCTGATGCTTCAGGCTCCAGTTCAGCTTCATTACTTGAGTCCTCAGACACCTCACACTCTAAATATTACAAGAACATATATAACACAATTGGTTATATGTTTCAAACGGTCAATACGGAAAATAGTGTTACATAGATGTGCAAGACGGTGACATGAGTCTGATTCATTTTTTAATATTTGAGTCAGTCACTCACCCTCCTCTGTTACACTGTCCACCACAGACTCAAATACCAAGATGTCAGTGCTGCCGTCAGTACTGCCACCTAACCCACTGTCACTGCTCAGACCTGCAGGACCAACACATGCCCACCACGGGCATATTACACTCCAGAGTGTCAGTTACATACAACCTACACTGACAGCAAACATGATGACACAACGCTTCACAGTTATACAACAATAAAAAACAAAACAAAAGCAAACAGAACAAAAAAAGCAAACAAACCAATACAAAACCAAGCAAAACAAAAGCAAACGAAACATTACAAAACCAAGCAAAACAAAAAACAAAAGCAAACAAAACAACACAAAACCAAACAAACGGAACAATACAATAAATAGCAAGGAAAGCAAAACAAAAGCAAATAAAACACAAAACAAAAGCAAACAAAACAATACAAAACCATTCAAAACAAAAGCAAATGAGACGAATCAAAACCAAGGGAAAACTAAAGCAAAGAAAACAAAAAGCAAACAAATCAAAATCAAGCAAAAAAAAAACAAACTAAACAAAAGCAAACAAAACTAAGCTAAACAAAAGCAAACAAAACTAAGCTAAACGAAAAACAAACAAAACAATAGCAAAACAAAACAAAACACAAAACAAAAACAGATTCACGAGATCCAGCGTATAAACAGAGAACTGAATGGTGAGCTGATAATGTGAGATGCTAATTCTCCCATACTTGGTGCCATTAATAGAGAATGATTTCAGTTTAATAATTTTTTTTATGTTTGCTACTCTTGTTCTAATTATTTCATCACTTTATAGGGAATTTTCACACAAGAGCTTTAGGTGCAGTCCCAGTCTAACCAAGAGTTAAAGCAGTCTCTTATATAGGAATATAATACTTACTGCGAGGCCCTGAACCAGTGTCAAAGTAGGAAAAGAGGGAGTCCAGCTCATCTGGACAGAATAGAGACTCTCGCCAAAACTTTCTCTCTAGTGCAGCAGTTGCTAAAAATAAATATATGATAAGTTATACCTTTGTTGAAAGATTTAACATTTAACACAGGTATTACCCAACAAAAATGTACTGCGATGGTACCGTGGTTCAATGATGTTAATACCATATATACTATGGCACTGAATGATTACCTTATTTATGTACTATGGTATTTACATGGTTCTACAAGGTATTTCAAAGAATACCATGGTATTATTAGAATTGTAGTGTCCAAAAACATAATATGTCATTGTCCTTTTTCTGTAAGCATTATAATCAAATCCAGGGCAGCACTGAAACAAGAATCATTTTAATTGAGTACCAGAGGAGAGTGTTGCAGGTGATGCACTGCCTGGATCCTGTCTGTATTTGCGGTGTGTTTTTGGAACAGTGGTGGCGCTGTTGTGCCTCCTGCATTTCCTGGGGTTCCACCTGTGCTCTGACTTCCTCCCACCGTTAACAAGAACTTCACCAGTAATCATCTTCCTCAGGAACTTTTTCTCCACATACTTTGCTTTAATCCAGGCCTCCTTTTCTTGCCTTGACAACAATGGCAGCAATTTAACCTTCAAAACCATTACACCTAAATTTCGTGTGAACTAGCCCTTTAAATATAGTTGTTACTTCCAAAACTTTGCATTGTGTATGTGGCCTACATGTATTCCTTATTACTCACCTGGTACTGTTGGGTCCTGGTTTCTTCAGGCCCTGTTCTTCACAGCCACCTTCATAGATGTGGTTGATGATACTGTTGCCTAGTTCACACATCAACTGCATTAAGACAGAAGAGGTAGCAATTATTTGCCTGTTTGTATACGCTGTGATGTGTTTGCTCATGTCACAGGGAAAGATAATGCAAGAAAGATTAGGAGAAAAACTATGTGGATATTTGAGAAAACCTTGAGTAACTCTGGTTCCCATGAATCCAGGGTGAGAGAACGAACTTTTGAACAGTGGACCCCCAAACTCCTGTGAAAAGAGGGGAAAAACTATTGGCAAGTGGGACAAAATGTTTGTTTTTTGTTTTTTTGAGGTTTAGAAAATAAAAAATAAATGCATCAATAAATAAATAAACAAGCGTTTACATTTCCTGAAGTTTGCTAATACAAAACTCTCCACCAAGATACTAAGGTGTTGCTTTACAGTAGTGTTCTAAGTGTTATTTTTAGAGTATTGCTATGCGGTTGCTAAAATGGGAGATTATTAGGGTGTTGCTAGGTGGTTGCTAGGGTGGTCTGGAAGGTTGCTAAATGGTTGCCCAATCAAAAGACACCCCAGGGGCTTGAAACCCTTACTACTTGTGATACACAAACAATCCAAGCAACATTTTCCAACTCAAACTGAGGGAGAGCAGTTCTGGGATGGTTGACATCACAGAACAACATGCTAACTTGAGAAACACAGCGGCTGCCCACATTATCATGTAAATGTGCATTCTGCCCACTTGATCAGCATGTTTCCAGGCAACCAAGTTCAAATTACAGAAGATTGTGATGGTGTGCTACACTGTCTGGAGTTAAAGCCTCATTTGATCTGAGTGTGGGAGGCATGGTGTCAGGGACAGCATGAATATTCAATAGATTTGAGAGAGTCGGGACAAGGCTGGTTCCATAAGCAATGATTATGTCAGTATGTCAATAATCTGATATATATTAGGTCACAAAGTTAACTTCTCTGAACTCCTCATGAATGCCATGAAGGGGACATATAATGGAAAACAGGGGTTTTCTTGTCCTTTTGCAATAACAGAGTTAAAGGTGCTGTAAGTGATTTCACCCATTCTACTTCCATGAGACTGGGCCGTTGGATTAGCCACGCCCCCTCTTTCCAAACCCCAAACTCCAAAGATACCAAAATGAGCTTTATTTAGAGCATAAACGGTTATTAAAAAAACAACAGCAGCAAAATAGCGCCCTCAGCTGACAACTGTTATAAGCAACATGGCATAAAAATGCACTATGCCTCAATAATTCACTGCAACTACAATACTATGGGAATGCGCGAAATGATTGACAGGCAGAAATCATCATTATCCGTGGAACGCGGACACATTTTTGTTTGCTATTTACAGACTCTAGAGCTGTCACAGAGACTGGTGAGATTTCTCATGACACTTATTTCTTTCATATCTTTCAGGAAGTAGGAATATTTTTTGCATACCTTTCCATGAAAAAAAAACGCTTAAAGCACCTTTAAATCTACTATGTAGACATTAATTGAGACATCATCATTGTATGAAACCCTTTCACAGATTTCTGCACTAAAGAGATAGTTCACCCAAAACCTTTGGTCCATTCAATGCAAGTGAATGGGTGCCAACATTGTGAAGCTCCAAATAACATAGGTCTGCATAAAAGTAACCCATAAGACTCCAGTGGTTAAATCTATATCTTCAGAAGTGATCTGATAGGGGTAGATGAGAAACAGATCAATATTTAAGTCCATTTTCACTATAATTCCCCTCCCTGTTCAATCAGTTTCCACTTCAACTTTCACTTTCTTCTTCTTGTGTTTTTGGTGCATTCTTCATGCATTCCCTACTGGGCAGGGAGAAGAATTTCTAGCAAACATTTACTTAAATACTGATCTGTTTCTCACCCAAAATTATCATATCACTTCTGAATACATTGATTTAACCACTGGGGTCTTATGTATTACTTTTAGGCACCCTTTATGTGCTTTTTGGAGTGTCAACATTTTGGCACCCATTCACTTGCATTGTGAGGACCTACAGAGCTGAGACATTTTTACAAAAATCTTTGTTTGTGTTCTCCAGAAGAAAGAAAGTCATACACATCTGGGATGGCATGAGGGTGAGTAAATAATGAGAGAATTTTCCTTTTTGGGTGAACTATCCCTTTAACTGATAAACTTTTAAACAAAAAGAATTAGTAATAGTTTGAAAAATATGTTTAAAATGATGTACACGCACAAGATGAAAACTCTAGTTATATCAGTCTTACAGAAAGAGCTGCTTTATTCTGCATATAGTGCTGGGCGCACATTTATGAGCACCAGCATTTTGAGACCACATGGCCCAGACTATTACTTGCTTTACCTCAATAATTCCTTGTAACTGAACGCTTTCACTCGTGGAATTAATTAATCATGTCTGACTGCATATACCAGATTTAACCATTAACATCAGTGACTGAGAACTTCTGTTTTCGCATGATGCTGCATCTACACCGCTTGGTGTTGGCAAACATAAACAAAATGTTACCGAGAGCACCTTTAAGAAAGTAAAAATGGTTAATTTTGATCTTATGTTGACTTTTATTGTTTGGATGGTGACCATTCAGATATCCGAATGTTTTGCATATGAATGATTGACATTTTGGCATCAGACTTCTTGTGAATAATTTTGCAGCCAAAAATGGTTTTCAGATATTTACCACTTTTATGTGTAGTCATATCACACTTGATGTAAACAGGTATTCTTCAAAGAAAAATGTTTCACCAAGGAATCCCATATTGCAGGGGTCGGCAACCTATGGCATGCGTGCCAGCATTGGCACATGGAGGGGTAATTGCTGGCATGCCAGCAACGGTAAGAGAGGAGTAGACTATTTTATTTATATAAATTCCGCACCTGCATTCCAATCTACATCTTGATGTAATCCTTCCTCATGATGCGTGTTTTCATGAGCTGAATGGGAGGCTAAACAAAAAGTTAAAATGTGATGAGACTGCAGTATACCCAACAGATATATTTGTTGATCGGCTTGTGATGCGTGAATGGCTTGCACGCGCAGCGCGAGTCTTGTCACACTTTAATAGTGTTTAGGCACCCATTCAGCTGATGAAAACGCTGCGTGATCATGAGGAAGGATTACATCAAGATGTAGATTGGAATGCAGGTGCGAAAAGCGTCATATAAATAAAATAGCCTGCTCCTCTCTCGCTGTTGCTTGCATGCTAGTGATTACATGATTACAATGACATAATATAAGAAATATTTAAGATTCAACCCAATTTCGTGATCAGTAATCAATTAAGCAAATTTGTGACATTAACTGTGTTAACTCATTTTGTACAAAAGGACAGGTTTTCTTTCATTAAAGCACTTTCACAAGATGCTCTGTGAAAATTCACATGCAGGATGATGATTATATCATAATCATCAGGTTTAGCAAAACATCACAGCCATTGACCAGGAAAATAAAATGGCACTCCATGTCAAAAAGGTTGCCGACCCCTGCCATAAAGGATAATGGTCATCATGATCACAACATGCCTAACCTGTGAATGCCGGAGCACTCTATGCAGAGCAGCACGCCCAGGTTGATGCTCGCCCAGCGGGGGTCGGCCTGCCCACAGTCACAGCACTGCTGGTTTCCAGGCAGACACAGGATACGCTGCAGAATGCTCTCTCCCCTCCCACTGCGCTCTCTGGGCTCATTCGCTGAATCTATACTGCTGATAGACGGGGAGGCGGTCCGGTCCAACTGTGCACACGGAAAGACAAAAATGACTTGGGGGAATGTTGCTAATATTGGATCGATCGATCTATCGATCTATCTATCTAATATTAGGGATGTCGATTTAACATGTTAATTCAGTGTGATTAGTTACAGTGTACATGTCCCCGGAGTGTAATAAGGAATATTTCTGCAATCTGAGCAATTCAAGCTTGAAGTACCCCTTGTTTTCAACAGGGGGCAGTAAGCAAAACTCCAGCTGTACAGACAACGTGCAGCTGTACATAGAACAAGCCGCACTCAGGCTTGCTTGACACTAGCGACAGTACAAGGTGAGAACGTGTTGTTGTGTTCAAACATAGCTGGATGGAGAACAATTCTGAATGCAGGGATCTCAAGGCATGTTTTTCTAAGTTTCAAACTACGTTTAACTTGACACAGCAACCTAAAAACACTGTGTTTATGACACCATGCAACATAAGTAAGACACTACAAAAGCATCCAAATGATGCATGTGTACATTGTCGCATCCTTAGAAAAGTCCTTATAATAAATCTGTCTTGGGCAGATTGACAAATTCAGTTGCAAAATGGATTACTGTGGACTGTAGGCCAATGACAGGCTTATGTTTAATAATATGGAAATAAACAATATATTGACTTCTAAAGCAACATTTTGTATTTCTTATCAATGCTTTGCTCATTATATATTGAAATATTGTTATTCGAGGGCCTTTCTCAACAAATGTTTATGCATGCGATTAATTCAATTAAATAATCGGTATATCATGTAATTAATTTTATTTGATTGGCAGCCTTTATCTATATTATATATTTGTATATACAGTTGAAGTCAGAAGTTTACATACACTTAGGTTGAAGTCATTAAAAATAATTTTTTAACCACTCCACAGATTTCATATTAGCATCTATAGTTTTAGCAAGTTGTTTAGGACATCTACTTTGTGCATGACACAAGTAATTTTTCGAACAATTGTTTACAGACAGATTGTTTCACTTTTAATAGACTATATCAGAATTCCAGTGGGTCAGAAGTTTACATACACTAAGTTACCTGTGTCTTTAAGCAGCTTGGAAAATTCCCGAAAATTATGTCAAGCCTTTAGGCAATTAGCCAATTAGCTTCTGATAGGCTAATTGGCATCAATTGGAGGTGTACCTGTGAATGTATTTTAAGGCCTACCTTCAAACTCAGTGCCTCTTTGCTTGACATCATGGGAAAATCAAAAGAAATCAGCCGAGACCTCAGAAAAAAATTGTGGACTTCCACAAGTCTGGTTCATCCTTGGGAGCAATTTCCAAATGCCTGAAGGTACTACGTTCATCTGTACAAACAATAGTATGCAAGTATAAACACCATGCCATCATATTGCTCAGGAGGGAGACACATTCTGTCTCCTAGAGATTAACGTAGTTTGGTGCAAAAAGTGCAAATCAATCCCAGAAAAACAGCAAAGGACCTTGTGAAGATGCTGAAAGGCTGCTCAGCAAGGAAGAAGCCACTGCTCCAAATCACCATAAAAAAGTCAGACTACAGTTTGTACATGGGGACAAAGAACTTACTTTTTGGAGAAATGTCCTCTGGTCTGATGACACAAAAATGTAACTGTTTGGCCATAATGACCATCGTTATATTTGGAGGAAAAAGGGTAAGGCTTGCCAGCTGAAGAACACCATCCCTACCGTGAATCATGGGGGTGGCAGCATCATGTTGTGGGGGTGCTTTGCTGCAAGAGGGACTGGTGCAATTCACAAAATAGATGGCATCTTGAGGAAGGAAAATGATGTGGATATATTGAAGCAACATCTCAAGACATCAGCCAGGAAGTTAAAGCTCGGTCACAAATAGGTCTTCCAAATGGACAATGACCCCAAGCATACCTCCAAAGTTGTGGCAAAATGGCTCAAGGACGACAAAGTCAAGATATTGGAGAGGCCATCACAAATCCCTGACCTCAATCCGATAGAAAATTTGTGGGCAGAACTGAAAAAACGTGTGCGAGCAAGGAGGCCTACAAACCTGCCTCAGTTACACCAGTTCTGTCTGGAGGAATGGGCCAAAATTCCAGCAACTTATTGCTAGAAGCTTGTGAAGGCTACCCAAAACATTTGACCCAAGTTAAACTATTTAAAGGCAATGCTACCAAATATTAACGAAGTGTATGTAAACTTCTGACCCACTGGGAATGTGATGAAAGAAATAAAAGCTGAAAGAAATAATTCTCTCTACTATAATTCTGACATTTCACTTTCTTAAAATAAAGTAGTGATCCTAACTGACCTAAGACAGGGAATGTTTTCTACAATTAAATGTCAGGAGTTTAAATGTATTTGGCTAAGGTGTACCTAAACTTCTGACTTCAACTGTATATACTGAATATCATTAAAAGGTAAAAATTATTGTGATTTTGTTTCTTTTTTGCTATATCACCCATCCCTTTTTGAGTATAAAGTGATTTTGCTACTATTTTCTTAATTGCCCAAACTATTGCTCACTCTTCATGTTTATGTTTATTTAGCATGTAGAGTGTGTAGAAACCTCAATATAATAATTGTCAGGACTCTCTCTGTATGCTGACGCGATGCTTGCTTGGACTGCCTGGATCCAGGCCTGCCGAAGTTTCTCTGACTCTGCCTGTAGCATACAGCTCCTACAACACATACACACACAGAACATGATGAAAAGCTTTCTAAAGGAAACAGTATAAGACTACCTTTAATGGACTTTAGTGGACAGGAAATGTTATGGACTCACTTGGTGGGGGACAACACTTCAAAACAGAACCTCCTCTCGATGTCCTCGCAAGGTTTAACAGAACACAGTCTCAAGTCCTCCACAACTACTGTGAGGGAATCCTGTGAAAGAATCAACAGACCAAAAAAACACATCAATAATACTGAGACTTTATTGACTACTGCTATAAGTAAACCCATTTCACTTTACAGAATATAGCAAAAAATGCGTTCCACAGTGCTGTAGTCACAGTAATTACTAAACACTTCAACCCAAACTGATGGAAGTTCTGGAGACAAGTGAAGAAGAGCCACTATTGTGTGCTTGTATTGATTTGTTACTGATTGTGTTTGTTACCTTGTAAAAGCTCACTTTTTAAGAAATGCTGCTTAGCTAAACTAGAATCAAAGTCCATTTTAAGGCAAGTCAGTTTATTTGGCAACACTCTCATGCTGCTATTTTCAGTCTTACAAATTTATTTTTTTAAATAAATCAGGAACAATGGTATCATAAATTTAGCTTCTTTAGCTCAAAAACACACCTAAAAAATTTTATTTTTTATTTTTTATCATGCTGGTCTAGCTAATGCACATGCACATTCTCGAATAAACTGACAGGTGATGTCTCTATCAGGTGATTGGCTCTTTTAACTGAAAGGTGGGACATCCATTTCTACAACGTCAATATGGAACACTGATTTCTCCCATTCTTTTGCAAATACAGTATGAGTGATCAATATCTTTTTACTGTTTCCAAAACTGCCTAAACTCCTGTGAGCTTTGAATGCTGATCTAAACTTACCTTCAGTTTCTTCTGATAAACCAACTGGCTGTTTTGGATGGAAAACCACCGCCTGAGAAAGACACAATGGTTAAAGGACAGCACACTAACATTGACAGTAAATACGCTCAGGCTATCTAAAGCATATTTAATGCCTGTTGACCTCCAGGTACCCATTTCTGCCTACCTGTTCCATGTTTTGAAGGCATTGCTGGCCCTTTTGAACAGATAACCCTCCATTACCAATCCGTTGGGTGCATCAACATTGAACTCCAACTTTGGGTCATCATACACAAAATCCTGAATGACAAAACAAAATGATAAAGGCTTTAGAACAAAAAGAAACTGATAACAGCTGAACAACAAATTTGGACAAATGGAGGCCTTGTTAATTTATTAAATTAGTTTAAATAAACACAATACAAAAAAGTTCACAGTCTGTGATACTGCAAATGTTAATGGGATAGTTCACATAAACACTTTACTCACCATCATGTTATTTCAAAGCAACTTTCATGAAACAAAATTAGATGTTAGGCAGAATGTTTAGTCTCAGTCACCATTCACTTTCATTGTATATAAAAAAGATGCAATGAAAGTGAATGATGCTAACATTCTGCCTAACATTTCCTTTTGTGTCCACAGATGAAAGTCACAAAAAATTTCAACTTTTGAACTTTTACTTTAAACAGAAGGTTGTAAGTGGAACAGATGCATAAATTCTCTTTCTCGATGCATCTACATCACACACACACACACACACACACACACTAGGAATGACTCATCCAATGCTTTCAGAAATCCCACCAGACTATTTTGCAGATGACGCAGGGCATTGCATAAGAGCATGTCCAACCAATTACCACTGATGTATTTAACAATCTCATGCTTACCACTCTCAATAATGGCCCTCTTCCTGTTTCAGAAGCACACTTAATGCATGAGCTCTCTCTTGACTGTGAGAGCAGAGTATTTACCTATTGAGCAATATGACTCAGCTCCCTCATGGGAGGTCATTATGGCAGCTAACTCCTTCACTTAGGTCATTCATATTGATTATCTCTGAGTGGAGGAATGGTATGGTGTCAGCCACATGGACAACCAAACTAACACTTTATCCATCACATGTGGTTAATGGTATACCATTATAAACTCAAGTGAGACAAAAAGACTGTATTGATGTACTGTGTGTAGGCAAATGTAAAATTTAGAATCTTCAAAACTGTTTTTAAAGACAACATTCAACCGTCCATACATATATATATATATATGGATTTCATAAAATCCTTTATAAAAAAAGTTCTAAGCCATAATCCAAACCAATCAGCTCTGAAGAAAATCACAACATAACAGTCTTTGATTTGAAGCCGAAATATTTAGAAATCGGATAAAAAAGACAAAGGTACAAGACTGTGTACTTGGGGCCTAGGTAGCTCAGCGAGTATTGACGCTGACTACCACCCCTGGAGTCGCGAGTTCGAATTCAGGGTGTGCTGAGTGTCTCCAGCCAGGTCTCCTAAGCAACCAAATTGGCCCGGTTGCTAGGGAGGGTAGAGTCACATGGGGTAACCTCCTCGTGGTCGCGATTAAATGGTTCTCACTCTTGGTGGAGCGAGTGTTAAGTTGTGCATGGATCGTGGAGAATAGCATGAGTCTCCACATGCTGTGAGTCTCCGCGGTGTCATGCATAGCGAGCCACGTGATAGATGCGTGGATTGACTCTCTCAGAAGCAGAGGCAACAGAGACTTGTCCTCTGCCACCCGGATTGAGGTAAGTAACTGTGCCACGAGGACCTAGTACGTAGTGGGAACTGAGCATCCCAAATTGGGGAGAAAAGGGGATAAAAAAAGAATGTGTTTTTAGCGTCTTTAACAAGGGAATGAACTACAGTCGCATAAAGCATTGCAAATTAATTAATCAAATTAAGAACGATTTAAAGTGGTTGATTTTAAGTTTAGAAACAATATATTTTATTTTATTGCAAATTATTCAGATATCTACAAATATACAAGCTGTTTGAGAATATAGGGAGACTGCCTCAATTGCATCATTCAGGGTGCTTTATTGGATTAAGTGGTCGCTGCAGAGCTCTTCTGCCACAGTTTGTTTGTCGCAATTCTCTGATTGGTGGATCTTTTCTCTTAAGCAAATCTCTTCAGTAGTGTAGTTCCTAACCAGGAATTCTGCAATTAAACATGATTGTTTTTTTTTACCCTTATATTGTGTTCCGGTCAAAACTGACCGATAATCTTTTTTTTTCTTTATAAAAACTAGTTTATTTCATCCACTTGGAATAAAATTCTATGAACTTTGTTCACACAGGGCATCTGAACACACAATTGTTTTTTTTAGATAATTTTCATAAAATTTTATTGGTTTTATTTCACTTTGTTACACCTGTGGTGTTCCCGGTCTAAAGTGACCGGTCATTGGAAATGAAAGGATTAGACTACAAAATACAGAAATATGTGTTCAGGAGCATCCCAATCCTTTAGATGAGAATACGTGGATGTGGGTTTGCACACACACAAAGTCCTCACGCACATAAGCGCGCTCACACACACACACACACACACACACATACACAATGTGTGTTGTGCGCCCTTTTGTGCATCGTCTTTCCATGTACATACACTCAGGAATATTTCAAGATCTACTTATCATATTATGTTGTGTTTGGGCTCGTTTGAATCAGGATAGTCTGCTGTATGTTACAACATACCATTGTCTATGTTATATGTATGTTTCGGAAAGTAATAAGGAAAAACGTGACAAAAAGACACTCCTGTTCTAATTTATTATATTTGTGTGTGTCAGTGGGAATTTCATACACATAATACTCACTGCAGTTTGGCCTCTGAGTGAAACACATTTGCTCATTGCATTTTCCTAATTGAGACCTTTCCAAGGATTTATAACACATGGCTATCTCATCTTTTTTATGTTTTTACCAACTCTGAATATAATTGTTGTGATAACAAATTAGCAAATTATGAGGCAAAAAGCATTACTTACGAATCAGTAGGATCAGCTATATACATTGTAAAGTCTAGTTTATAAGCTTTAAAATGACATCCATTTTGTTTAGATAAAACAAGTGGTTATTAGTTTATTACATAATTATTGTTATTTAAAAAAAATTCACAGGGAGTGCCTCCCACTCAGTTCAATGAATCCTTCTATCAATAAATTTTTTTTTTTTTTTTTTAAAAAGCAGTACAATTACATAATTACTAAAAAAGAAGTTGACAAAAATATCTAAAGCAATATCTTGGGATAATATATGCAATATGAGAGATTTATTAACAATCTTAGTGGGCTGGTCATTTTTGACCGGGACCACAAAATGTGTCTCATGACAAGTCTGTATTTAAAGGTTTATAAGTTAGCAACTTTTAGAGCTTAGAACTTTTAGAACTTAGACTGTTGCAAAAATTACAAAGCAAATTCTAAGCAATGCAATTGCTTCGTGTTGTGCTGCACGTCCGGGTCGTGATCCGTTGTCATGTTGTGCTGGGGTTCGGCTGCTTCAGTCTTGGTTGCCTGTTTATCTGTGGCCGAGCCCTCACACAAATGTCCCATCGTGTCTGTCGTTTGGCATGAGCGCATGTTGCCGTTGTCTCTGGCGATATGCACTTATGTCATTCGGGTATTTCTTGATTGTTTCTCAGTCTTGCGTCACACCCCGTCTCCTTGTTTGCCTATTATTAGTTATTTGCCCCACCTGTTAACCTGTTTGATTTTTCTCCCTATTTTAGTTCCTTCGTGTGCGCTGTTCTGTGCCAGTTCTTCTTGTTAACTTACATGTTGATTCCTGTCGGTCTTGTTCTCATGTTTGGATTCATGTTTGCTTTGTTCTGTTTGTTTTGTTTCTTTTTGTTGTATTTAATAAACTCCATTAACTGCATTTTTGAGTCCTGCCCTTTTTACTTTGTGACATTACGAACTGTCCAGAAAGGACTCAGCAGAAATGGGAAGCCTCTTTTTCCTGTCTTCTAAACCCAGGGGGACGATTGCGGACCATCTAGCCCGTCACAAAAGGCTCTGTACTTTCCATCAGGGAGAGAGGGATGTGAGAGAATTCACCAGCGAATTCCTCCTCACTGCTGACGGGCTAGATTACAACGATGCCGCTCTCAAGGTCTTTTTTAACATCTGCCTTGAGAGTCCCCTGGGTGCTTGGGAGATGGGAAGTCTGGCGACCTTGTCGTTCAAGAGGTTTGTGAGCTACCTGTCCCATCGGATTCTATGGATTATCCCATAGATCAACTATGGATAACCCCCCGAGAACAACAACACCATCACTTCCCCCTCGAGCGATGCAGGTGCCAGACCTCCAATGAATCATAAATGGAGGAGGAGAAAGAGGAAGGGCTCAGCTAGACTGTTTGTTTTTGGTGTTTCCGCTGCCGACCGCCAGGAGAGCACATGGCTTTATTTTGTTTCTGTATTGCCGCGTGTCTCTCAGTCTCGCGTCACACCCCACCTCCTTGTTTGCCTATTATTAGTTATTTGCCCCACCTCTCTCCTGTTAACCTCTTTGATTTTTCTCCCTATTTTAGTTCCTCCTGTCCTGTGCCAGTTCGTCTTGTTAACTGTTGCTTCCTTTCAGTCTTGTTCTCATGTTTGGATTTCTGTTTGTTTTGTTTCTTTTTGTTGTATTTAATAAACCCCATTATCTGCATTTTTGAGTCCTGCCCTTCTTCCCACGTAAACCGTGACACCAAGCCCTTGTAGAGGATACTGACACTAAAATGATTAGGGTGTGAATAGAGATAGATTGGGCCATTGTCTTAACAACTAGATCATTTCACAACCCCAACAAATATCCTCGAAAATCATAATAGTAGCTAGCTTCCTATCTGTCCATGTTGTCAAACATCTATTGTTCTGACTTCTCTTCAAGTGATTCCCCTTAAGACGTTAAGATAAACTCCCTTCAACACATTTTAGAAACAGATCTGATCAGAGAATGCAACTCCTGGTGAAAGAGCTCTTTGAAAAGAAGTGGTGTGTTGTGTTCTTGCATTTTAAACAGGATTGCATAAGATCATTTGATGTTTTCTGATTAAAGACTGTGCATGAGACACTGTTTATCAATATAATCATATAAGAACAGAGCATACCTGAAATGATTTGTGATGAAATCAGTAGATAATATTAAATGCCAATGTTAAGTCACGTATAAAATAAATATAAATTAATATGAAAAAAGTCTCAACTTCAGAGTGTAACTCATTGCTACAAGCATAAATGATACATCAAATCATGCAGATTGTTGAGGAGAGGTGTGCTATTACTTTTCTAAGCAATCTGACTGATTTTTTTTTTAGCCAGATCACAACAAGGTGACTGTTTAAATATTCAGATCTATTCAATTGTGTCTCCTTAGTCCTTACAGCCCAAGACTAATGCCTCAACTCAAGTTCTGAATAGTACAGAAAAACCCTGCCTTCTCTCCCCTCTCCTGCTTTGCCATATTCCCACACACTTCATTACACATGAATATACTGCAGTTTGTCTCCCATACATTTCAGTCTATGGACATTACAAATACACATTATATTTTATTACATTTAAATATAAAAGAACATTGTGAGCAGTCTATTTGATCGGCTACAGTACATGCATTTTAGTGACACATAACTGCATAACTATAAGGTAAAGCAAATACTTTCCATAATATCTGCATTAATTTATAATCAATAGGAAAATAACATTAATGACTACAAATTGAGAAAAGATGCATACATTTTGCAATAAAAGAAATGGAATCTATTTTTTATTATTTTACCACCAAATTCCATCATCAGTTTTTATTAGGCTACACAATTTCATAGAGGTTTAATAAAAGAATAACCAACAACATTTATTCACCAACTCACCAAAGTGAAGTCCAGCCTGCCAAATATCTTCATCCTTAAATGTTTTACGTATTTTAAAATCATTAGATCCAAACGGCTCAGCTTAACTAAATGAATGCAAAGCACAATCAACCGTGCAGTCAATGTGCTGTGTGTGAGTCACGCAGCACGGTGGCTCTCATAGTCAACGGTAGTGCTCCAGTCGCGTATTACCAGCTCACTCATGTGCGTTCCCACCTGCCTATTGCCTGTGTACCTCTACACAGCTTAAGCTCATTAACATACAGCTGTTGTCCCACGCGCTAAGAGCCCAGTTGCGATCCTTCACCCAATAAACCGCAGAAATTACAACAAATCATGCTTAGCTCATGGGGGGGGGGGGGGGGTGGTGGTGTTCCACTTTTTCACCCAATTTGGAATGCCCAATTCCCAGTGCGCTCTTAAGTCCTCGTGGTCGTGTAGTGATTCACCTCAATCCGGGTGGCGGAGGATGAATCCCAGCTGCCTCCGCATCTGAGACCATCAACCCACGCATCTTATCACGTGGCTTGTTGAGCGCATTGCCATGGAGACATAGCGCGTGTGGAGGCTTCACGCCATCCACCACGGCATCCATGCTCAACTCACCACACGCCCCACTGAGAACGAACCACATTATAGCGACCACGAGGAGGTTACCCCATGTGACTCTACCCTCCCTAGCAACTGGGCCAATTTGGTTGCTTAGGAGACCTGGCTGGAGTCACTCAGTCACTCAGCACTTAGATAATACTTTTATTTAACAACTGAAACAAACAGGGAACACAAAACTCTCACAAGGGAGAGAAAAAAAAAGAAACATAAACCAGAATATAAACAAATAACTAAGACTGACTGGAAACAGGAACAGGAACAGGACTGGAACTAGGACAGATGACAATACAAACAAAACGATTTGACACTCACAGAGGAAAGAGGGCACAGTAAACAGAGGAACATACATGAGGGACAGGTGCAGACAATCAACATAACGAGGACTAAACTAGGTGTGAGGCCAGAGGGAATGAGGGGGCGGACTTGGGTGAGGAAGACCAGGGAAAAGGAATGGGCCAGATGACAGACCAGAAAGGGTGGGTGGGGGAGACTAGGGGAACGGTCTGAGTCAGTCTGTAGGTGGACTGGTAGGCCATGGTGGAGCCGCAGAAGAGTCCGGAGGCCTAGATAGACCAGGAGACCAGGGCGGAGCTGGAGAAGAATCCGGAGACCAAGGCAAAGTCTGAGCCACTGAGCAGCTGGTGAGGTCAGTAGCAGCCACAGAGTACTGGACAGACTGGTCAGTAGTTGTTAGAGATAGGACTGAGTCAGACAGATCGACAACTGCTGGGGAGAGGACTAGGCCAGGGCAAGTGAGGACCACAAAGGGCTGGTCAGACTGGGCAGGGACCTCACAAGGCTGAGCAGAATGGTCAATAGTCATTGGGGACAGGGCTGGTTCAGACTGGTTGATGACCGCCAGGGACAGGACTGAGTAAGTAGCACCCGCTGGAGACTGAACAGACTGAGCAACAGACTGGTAGCTGTTGTCTGACGGGTGCTGGATACTGGGCTGAGCAACAGACTGGTGGCTGGTGTCTGACAGGTGCTGGTAACTGGGCTGAGCAACAGACTGGTGGCTGGTGTCTGACAGGTGCTGGCTACTGGGTTGAGCAACAGAAAGGTAGCTGGTGTTTGATGAATGCTGACCACTGGACTGAGCAACAGGCTGGTTGATGGCCACTATAGACTGGACAGGATAGTTGATGGTCACAGGGGACTGAACAGGCTCATTGAAGGTCACCGGGGACTGGTCAGGACCATTGATATTTACAGGGGACTGGACAGACTTGTTGACAGCCTTAGGGAACTGGACGGACTCATTGATGGCCACAGGGAATAGGATAGGCTCATTGACAGTCTCAGGGAACTGGACAGACTTAATGACTACAGGGAACTGGACAGGCTCATCGACGGCCACAGGGAACAGGACAGGCTCGTCAACAGCCTCAGGGAACTGGACAGACTTAATGACTACAGGGAACTGGACAGGCTCGTCGATGGCCTCAGAGAGCTGGACAGACTCGATGACCACAGGGAAATGGATAGGTTCGTCGATGGTCTCAGGGAACTGGACAGACTTAATGATTACAGCGAACTGGACAGGCTTGTCGATGGCCTCAGGGAGCTAGACAGACTCGATGACCACAGGGAACTGGATAGGGTCATCAATGACCACAGGGAACAGGTCAGGCTTGTCAATGACTTCAGGAAACTGGACAGACTCAATGACCACAGAGAACTGGACAGGCTGTGTGGCAACCGCATGGTCGGGAGAACTGGCAGCAACTGGGATGCGGCCTCCTTTGCTTAGAACGCTGACAGTGGCAGGGGAACAGCCTCCATGGCCAAGGGAGCTGGCAGCAACTGGGAAACGGCCTCCATGGCTGGGAACACTGGCAGTGAATGGATAATGAACTCCGTGGCCGGGAGCGCTGGCAGCGATTGGGGAACGACCTCCCTGGCCAGGAGCACTGGCAGAGACTGGAGAACGGCCTCCATGGCCAGGACTGCTGGCAGTTACTGGGGAACGTCCTCCGAGGCCGAGAAAGCTGGCAGTGACAGGGGAATGGCCTCCATGGCTGAGAATGCTGGCAGCGACAAGGGAATGGCCTCCATGGCCGGGAATGCTAACAGTGACAGGGGAACGGCCTCCATGGCCGGGAATGCTGGCAGCGACAGGGGAACGGCCTCCGTGGCCGGGAATGCTAACAATGACAGGGGAACGGCCTCCGTGGCCGGGAATGCTAACAATGACAGGGGAACGGCCTCCGTGGCCGGGAATTCTGGCAGCGACAGGTGAAAGGCCTCAGTGGCCGTGAGGGCTGGCAGCGACATGGGATCGGGCACCTTACTCTGCTTCCTCCTCCTCCGAATGGTCGGTAGCATGGCAGCGGGAACAGCAACGGGGGCAGCCTCAACTCAGGTGTGGAGCTCCATCTCTTCCTCCTCCTATGAGTGCTGGGAAGAGGAGCTGCAGCACCCACTGTCGGTGAGGGGTATCGCTGCCCTCGGGCTGGGATGAAGAGAGCCTTCCGAGTCACAGGCTGAGATAAAATTATTCCACTTTAAAGCCAATGTCATGTGTATTTTGTTGATTCATGTCTTTTATTTTGAAAAGTTTAGTTCCTGTTCCCTTGTCATGTGACTTCATGTTTTCCCTCCATGTTCATGTGTCATGTTTTCATTGGTTTATTGTTTAATTATCTTGTTATCAGTTCTGTTTGTTCATTGGTTTATGTTCCCCCATGTCCATGTATTTAAGCCTCATGTTTTCCATTGTGTCTTTGTCAAGTATTGAATGTGAATGTAAGATTGGTTCAAGTCAAGTCTCGCTTATAGTCAAGCCAAGTTATTTTTATGTCAAGTCAAGTTCATGTTTCACGATTATAGTTAGGGTTTTGGTTTCACTTTTGTAAATCAACTGCACTTGGATTCTTCAACTTCACATCATCGTCTTCATCATTGCCAGCAGCCAGCATCGTTACAGAATACTTGACCAACTATGAACCCAGCAGTTCTACTCATACAGCTATGTCAGGGGACTCATCCCCTGGAGGAGTACGTAGAGGACTTTTGCGCTCTGGCCAGCCATGTGAACTTTAATGAGGTCGCCCTCAAAGACATTTTTTGCTTTGGTCTGAATAAGTTCATTTCATTTTTGATACCTGGCGGTCGCAGTTCCCTCAGCCTGGCTCAATATTTCGACCTCGCCCTACGAATCATTTGTTCCACGTTCACTGTGGGGGAGGTGGATGCCGAGCCAGAGTTCCACGACATGGCCGCCGCCGAGCCAGAGTTCCACGACATGGCCGCCGCTTGAGTCTGCACTTGTGTTCTTCATCTTCACGTCATCGTCTTCATCATCATCATTGCCAGCAGCCTTCGTTACAGCCAATTTTATGGTCTCGGTAAGACTCCCTTCTTCACCCCCAACAGGAATACACGACTTGATGGGTTCAATCAGGAAACATAAGCAATAAGGAGGACCCAAGCGCAGGAATGAGTAAAATAAAATAATTTATTTAACAACTGAAACAAACAGGGAACACAAAACTCTCACAAGGGAAAGAAAAACAAAATGAAACATAAACCAGAATATAAACAAATAACTAGAACTGACCAGAAACAGGAACCGGACTGGAACTAGGACAGGTATGAATACTTACAAAACTCACAAAATGATTCAACAAACACAAGAGGAAAGAGGGCACAATGAATAGAGGAACATACATGAGGGACAGGTGCAGTCAATCAACATAACAAGGACTAAACTAGGGGTGAGGCCAGAGGGAATGAGGAGGCAGAGTTGGGAGAGCACATGGCATAAAAAAACATTAGCCTAAGCCATGTGCTCATATAAAACAAACTCACACAGAAGAAAATCTGACAAAGACAGAAAGACAGACAGAGAAGGATCATGACACTTCCTTCCTTCTGCTTTCTTTCCATCCTTTCTTCCTTTTTCCTTCTGCTTTTCTTTCTTTCATCTTATTGGTTTCCTTCCTTTCTTTAAGTTCCCTTCCTTCCTTTCTTCCTTCTGTCTTTCTTTCTTTCTTTTTCTTTCTTTCTTTCCTTCATGCTTTTTCTGCTTCTTTCTGCAGTGTCCATTTGGCTGTGAGCCCTCAGTCCTGACTATTCTTGGCAGAGTAAACTGAAATTCAATCCATAATCAATCCTGCCGCTGTCAACTGAGAAAGGAGAATGTCAGTATAGCCATAAAACTAAGCTTGACATAACCTCAAAAGTCAAAATGCTTTTCACTGTCATGTCATTTAAAGTTTTAACTATAACTATTTAAATGTCTAAAAGGACAAATATTTGACCAAATATAAAAATATATATTAAATATCATAAAATGTAAATACCTGTCAACTGTGGTTGGCGAACCTTCTGTGCGGCATCTCACAAAACATTGCACAACTGCAGGAGACTATAGTCGCTATTTTAGGAACAAGTGATGACGCTTGAGCTAATAAAAGCCATCATCTGTTTGAAACTACAAACTCTTTCAAATGTTCAAGTATTTAACTGGGAGAAAGACAAGGGATAAAATATGAAACCTCAAATTTAGGCTGTATTATTTGTATAAAGTACCACGAAGGCATAAGAAGGCAAAGAACACACCAGTTTTACAACTTGCATCACTGAAAACACAGTCATCTTCAAGAGCATCATGTACACTTCTGAGATACTGCAAAAAAGCCACTCCGTCTGCTTTTTGTGGTTACATAACCACAATCTAACTAAACTGAATATACGCAGAAACTTTTAAATACGTCTTTACATGGTTCACTAAAAGGCAGAAATCTTCTAGAATGCATTTCCATTCTTCTCTGCAAGTTGTATGTTAAGACAGCTGGTTTTCCTGATGTGAACACTGGCATTTCAAGCAAATTTACTGCAACACAAGCTGTGACTGACATGAAAATATTCTTTTCACAGACTGAGATTTTTAAATTATGATGGAAAAAGAATATGCCTCACTGCAGGTGCTACAGTACATTCCAAGAAATGTTATGATTTGATGAAAATGCGTTAACGCAGTTTCTGGTATGGTAGCGCTCATTGTTTTGTGCCTGCTAAATGAATAAATGTAAATCTAATGCAACATCTGGAAAACGCAAGTCTCATATAGTTAAAATGCTAGGATAGGCTAATGGATGTATTAAAATCTAGTTCTCCTAAATGTTGCCATGATTCTGCTAAGTATACTCTTTTTGTAGTTCCTGTGGTTAATGGCTTTAACTGATGTTCAGAGAGAGTTTTAAGCAAGACACTTCATACAGATTTCAATCAAGTGCTTTCTTTCTTTTTTTTTTGGAATTTGGAATGCCCAATTCCCAATGTGCTTTTTAAGTCCTCGTGGTTGTGTAGTGATTCGCCTCAGTCCGGGTGGCGGAGGACGAATCCCAGTTGCCTCCACGTCTGAGACCGTAAACCTGCACATCTTATCACGTGGCTTGTTGAGCGCGTTGCCACGGAGACATAGCGCGTGTGGAGGCTTCACGCCATCCACCGCGGCATCCACGCTCAACTCACCACGCGCCCCACCGAGAGCGAACCACATTATAGCAACCACGAGGAGGTTACCCCATGTGACTCTACCCTCCCTAGCAACCGGGCCAATTTGGGTGCTTAGGAAGCATGGCTGGAGTCACTCAACACACCCTTGGAAATCAAGTGCTTTCTTATAATAACCACTAGAGAGTTTGTGAAAGACAAGAGGATATGATCTAGACAATTAAAAAGAAACAGAATGTGTCTGTGGTTTTAGAAATACAATATTATGAAATAATGGGTAAATTTTTTCTTAAATGGGTTCTGAGGCAGAATATTCAGTGCAATAATCTTTCTTGATGCAGTCAGCCCAATAATGTCAACATAGCTTGTTGGTAACTGCTATGATGGAAGTGAGAGGGTTTCTTGAAATGATCACTGGAGATTCATCACACCCAAAACAATCCCAGAAAGCAGCTTTTAAACAATGCACAAAGAGACAATCAAGAGCTGTTCTTTCCATAAACCACAACAAATAAATCCATGGAGAAAAATCTACTGAATAATTTCTGTGTGCTGGAAAACTGGAAGATAATGGGACAGCCATCAGTGGTTACATAAGTCAGATCCATTTGTAGGGCAAATCAATCAGTCTTACTCAACTGTAATTATATCATCAGTTATGCAATGCAATATTTGGGTTATAGTTATGCTCCAAACTACACTTTCCCCCATGAAAGTCCTCTGACAATTTCAGAGCACAGGTGAAATATTCATTGCCTCTGTCGAGACATGGAATTAAGTCATTGGAAGATGTTTTTCAAGCCTCATTTGTGGGGTTTATGGGAAAACACTTACCTGTAGCAGTGTCTAAATCAGGATAAAGTCAGTCATAGCGGAGGTTGAGTTGCAGAGGGGAGAAAACCAAATAAAAAATAGGATCAGAAATAATTTTAGATGTCATATTGGCACACAATTACATGCATTTATGTTTTACACAAAGTAAAACACTGGTTTTAAACACAAGGTAAAACACTTTACTGACATTTTATTGATATATTTTGCTGCCAGGGCATGTTAAATATATTAATTCTAACATTTCACCATCGATACTTGGCGAAGATTTTTATTTTAAGTTTTCACATTTTGATTATTGATCCCTCTTTGTACATTCACTTCTAAGTTAAAACTCTTGGAAATTGTTTTTTACTTGGCAAACTGCATTCTGAAAATGAATTAATATCAATCCAACAGCTTTGAAAGTGTCTGTGTATTTCTGAGATAACTTTAAACACTCAGAAAACACAGCTGTCCACTTGAGAATCTTCTTAATCAACTTCAGCAAGCACTATTTTCAGTTTGTCAAAAATATATCCACTTCCTGTCTGCTTAACATCTAAAAGACAAAAACTAGAACACTGAGGAAAAAGACCTTTTCTACTCTTGCAAGAAGATCAAAAAGCAAAGAATAGAGGAAATGGAAAAAGCACCCATTAAATATGTATTTGAAACCAAAGTGAAAACAACATAAATAACATATGGCTTTATT
This sequence comes from Myxocyprinus asiaticus, assembly GCF_019703515.2. Lineage (NCBI taxonomy): Eukaryota > Metazoa > Chordata > Actinopteri > Cypriniformes > Catostomidae > Myxocyprinus > Myxocyprinus asiaticus. The sequence continues at coordinate 11,023,421 of NC_059372.1, read as the reverse complement.
TAACAACATAAAATAAATAAATAAAGTAAAAAAAAAATGTAAATGTTGCGTGTCTTAAAAAAAAAAAAAGGTCGAGATAAAGTAATTTTTATTGTTTGTTTTTTTTTATTTAACCTAGCATTGCTTTCAAACTTTGCTGTGCTCTATTAAGCAATTAAGTGTTAATCTTTAGGAGTCCACTTAAAGCATGAATGATCCTCACTGACTCCACTGTAAAAAATATTAAATACTAACTTTATTGAAAGAATCAGCTAATTTTAAATTATAATTCTGTCATTAGACACTTAGATGCTTTCTTTAGTTAGCTGTGCATTAATTGACCATACTACATGCAATAGAATTGACAATAACTGTCATTGCTACATCTATGCCATGTTTCTTTGTGTATATTTGTGTGCATTCTTACCCGCTGCTGTATCGTGGCATGCTTATGCTCCATTTCTCTCTTCTCCATTGCTGAGTCAATTACCAGTTGATCCAGCTGTGACAAGATTGAAAATCAGTCTGTCATCTCAGAGTTATCTCTGTATCAGCATTTTGATGTAAAATGGTTGGTCAATGAACAAATGACATAGAAATCAAATGCTGAATATATGTTGAATCATGCATATCATACATGCTTAATGCAGCATGTCTTCTGTTTTTCTAATGTTCACATGCTTAACTCACTGTTTCTGTGTATGTTCTAGCAAGTCTCTGTACTTGCTCTGCAGCAGCAGCAGCATAACAAATCTAACTGGCCAAGACCAATATCCTATCAATCTGTCATACCCACATTATGGCACATTATTATTAACATGCTAAATATTTCTGAGAGTTGTAATGACTAAACTTATGAACAGTAATGTCAGTAAAAGGTCTGCACAACTTCGGATATCTAAAAATGCTCATACTGTATAATAAAGGACATTACAGTTTTTATAAATGCTAATTTTAAGAAGTTGGAGCATTATACTAACGAGACACTCAGATTACAGGTGCACAGAATTTTTGGCAACTAACCTAACAACTACTATCTACTAACCCAACTGATCTTTTTACTGATTCTTGTCTTAACCCTTAAATGCATACCTTGGGTCTTTAGTGACCCAGGACCTCATTCCACCCCTTGTACCTCATCCGTTTTTTTGTTGTTGTTGTGCCCACACCTCTTTAGTATTCCTCAATCTCTCTCTTATAAATAGTGTAACACACAAAAAAAATGCAAAACATTTCAACAAAACAAAACAAAAAGTACCAAAGTGTATAGGGGCATTAGAGACCCTATGTATGTAAAAGTGTTGTTTTTTTTTGTTTTGTTTTTTGCACTTCCATAAATTATATCTTTATGATTATTTCATATCTATATAAGTTTACTATCACAGGATACATATTTCTTTGTTTATTACAAGAGAAATGAGTAATATATGCAATTAAATACTATATCACATTGATTTTCTGTGCAACAATGAACTATCAACAATGGTGAATTATTAGTATTCCATATGTGTGTACACATACATATTATACATGCTATTTCTTTCTCAAGGAGGTGCTGATGTTTCAGTGATTGACTTGATTTTCATACGACTATTGTAATTTGGGTGTACTATTGAAATTATGTAAGTTGTGAATCTATTTAGACTCAATAAGTGCCTGTGAAATACTTATCTGTACCTTATGTGTTGTGTAGCTAAATATGTGTTTGACAGCCAGTTGCGTCTCATGAAATTTCAGTGTTAAAGTAATGAATCCTTTTCTAAATTTGTCCTGATTTGTTTCATAATCTCTTTTAAATATGAAAAATAAAACATCAAAATATATTTTATTCTATTATTTTCTAATTATCTTGAAAATATTTTTTAAATTTGACACCATCTGGGCATTTTGTAAATCCATTTGTGACAGATATACAGTAAGTACCGGGTCTCTAAAGACCGAAATATGTAAGAGTGTTTGGTAAAATTCCCATGCATCTAAGGGTTAAAAGAGTAGTTCAGCCAAAAATGAAACCTTTGTCATGATTTACCCTCATGTTGTTCCAAACCCAAATTTGACTAACTTTCTTTTGTGGAAAATAAAGATGTTATTGTAACGTCTGAACAGGCTACCATCCACCAGAGGGAGCCCTCACCTGAATATTGAACACTTGTCACTTCCTATTCCTGCCGCATCAGTTCCTGTTTGGACATTCTCCATGTATATAAGCCATATGCCCACAGTATCACCTTGTGAAGTATTGCCAGTTATCTGCCATTGTTTTGTCTATTGTTATGACCATTGCTTACGTTTGCTGGATTTACGTCTCTGGATTACTGTTTTTGGATTTCTTGCCTGAGGACCGATTTATCTGTGTTTTGACCCAAGCCTGCGACCTGACTACGTTTAAAGAATACTGTTTGAATTGTTTGAGCAACCCCTCTAATAAATATCTGCAAATGGATCCCAATCAGCCTACCTCATCCTTACAGTTATTCAGCATGTTTGCCTCAGTCACCATTTACTTTCATTGCATCTTTTTCCGAACAATGAAGGTGAATGGTGACTGAAGCTGTAACCTAACATCTCTTTTTGTGTTCCATGAAAGCCACTGGGGTTTGGAACAACTTGAAGGTGAGTAAATGATGACATAATTTTCCTTTTTGAGTGAACTATCCCTTTAAAAGCCAATAATTCTAATTTAATGCATGTACACATTTGTAAAGAATGATTTAGTGATGATGCTTCAAGTTCACTTTAAATGGAATCAATGAGGCTGAATTGGCTACCAGCTCACAGCTGAGAAATCAATATTGTAGGATGAGAACACTGCTCACCTCAGCAGCTAGTTTCTTCATATAAGGGTCAATCTCATCCAGAAGGTTATAGCCTTGCTGATAGAGGGAGTACTGCGCATGCATGAACGATAACATCTGCACAAGAGAGGGGAGACTTTGAATTTAGAAGCAGTTTAAGAATGCAGAAAGAGACTGTGCACTTAGATATACCAGTATAGAATGACATTGCTGATACTTACTGCATCTAAGATCTCAAATTTCGTTTTGGCTTGAAGGACATTGATCTAGATGGGGGAAAAAAAGAAGAGATGGACTGTACATACATAAAAGACACACTCCTTACTGTAATCTATGGTGTATATATAACTTAAAGGAATAGTTCACCCAAAAATGAAAATTTGCTGATAATTTACTCACCCTCAGGTCATCCTAGATGTATATGATCTTCTTTCTTCATCAGCACAGGATTTAAGTATCCAAGGTTTTTAGCTTCATCCAAAACATTTTTTATGGTCCAAAAAGCACACTTATTCAGCATCAAAGTAATCCACATGTCTCCAGCTGATCAAGTAATGTCTTCTGAAGTGATTCGATACATTTGTGTGAAAAACTAATCACTAATTAAAACTTTATCAACTTTTTAAAAAATCGCTTCCTGTAAACACTCAGTGCCTCACGTCGCTGTCGCGTGACGTCATGTTGGCGCGTTCATGCGAGAATTCAGAAGTTCCGCTCTGTTTACCACAGAGGAATGTACTTCACGTGAGTTACAGTAGGTCAATTCAAACAGCTACAGAGAGCTGGTGGAAGTGCCGTTTTAAAGTTAAAAACGTTTTAATTAGCGATTTTGTTTTTCACACAAACATATCGATTAACTTCAGAAGACATTATTTAATCGAAGTTGTGTGGATTACTTTGATGCTGACTAAATATGCTTCCATTCACTTGCACTGGATGAAGCTAAAAAACATGGGGTACTTTCCTAAAAATCTTAAATCCTGTTCTGATGAAGAAAGAAGGTCATATACATCTTGGATGGCCTGAGGGTGAGTAAATTATCAGCAGATGTTTATTTTTGGGTGAACTATTCCTTTAAGCTCAGCCCAGATGGAGATGATGACCAGATGGCACAAAGATCATGAAAGATTTTGTCTCTTACCTGTAGCACATAGTCCAGAGCGAGATGTCTGAAGCACTTGCGGGTGAAGTTGAGGGTGCTGGTGGCCTCCTCCACCTCATGGGGTTTGTTTCGGGGTGCCTGGGCGTTCTTCACCTGTGCAATCTCCAGATCCTCCCTCACCTTATCAAAGTGCTTTGTAGTGTCCTTGAATTTACGCACATCACTGGAAGTATACATAGATATTCATTTGATTTAGTGGTGGTGATTTAAATTTTTTTTATTACGTCTTATTTCGCATAAAGAAAATGAACCCTTTTTTTAGGACCATTAATTTTTTTGGCGTTTTGACAACAATTGTGCACATTTTTCATTAAATTGTAATTACAGCAATGCATGTAATGTTGTACTTTTGAGTTGTTGTGGTTTTTTTTTTTTTTTTTTTTGGTGATTCTCATATTAATTGTAATCTGATTACAAAGCAATTAAGTAAAAAAGATCATCCACCGGCTTTTAATTAGGTAAAATACATTTAAGTACATTACTTGGGTTACAAATATTTCTAAAATAACATTATGTAAAAAATATTTTAAATATAAATTGTTAATATCTGTTTCTTTTACAGCTGAAGAGTCACTAATTGGAAAAAGAAATGTGGTTCTGAGAGTATGACTTGCATGTGACAGTGAACAAGTGATTTTTTTTACTTTTTTTTTATTCGTTGATTAGAAATTAAAAAAAAATTGGTGAAATGTGTTTTTAGAAAGTAACTTAAAAGTAAATTAATTAGTAATGTGATTTACCTTTTTCACAAAGTATTGAGTAGCTGAATCTGTTAACAATTTAGAGAAGTAATTTGAAGTGGATTACTTTTTCAGTAACAACACTGCATTTAGATTCTCAAAAATGAATATAATACTGTAGTTTTTATTTTTATTTAATGGCAGTGCAATAAAACCATACCAAGATGTGTTAATACTTCAAAAAGTAAATAATCATATTTATCTAATTATTAATATAATAATATTTTATTAATATTATTTATTTTTCATAATAATATTTATTATTTTTACTATTATTAATTATAAATAGAATAAAAATAATATGATTTTTCTGCATTACTGAATGAGAATTTAGGAGGCAGAAATGTGCTTAACTGTCATGAAAATAATGCTGCAATGCAAAAAACTTAATAGTCTTAAAATAGGCTTAATTTTCTTTACACAAACCATATTTTTTATTCTTTGATTTTGGGATGAAATATGACCCAGACATATTCCAGACAGGATTTATGGGGTTCACCCAGAAGAGATGTCAAGCATCTTTTAATTGGGGAAAAATATGTAACTTACTAACAAACCAGAATTTAGAGGATCTGTTCAGCTTGTGTAAACATACAAAAGTGTATTATAAGCTGACTTGTTTTCATTACAAATACAGATGATTAAGTATGCAGTTTCAGAATAAACATGAGGGGCAGACATCCTAATTTTAACAAAATATGTACATCAAATCACTGAAATATTAATTTTGTTTAATACAATTTTAAATAGCAGATCAAGCTGAACTAATAAATAATAAAATTGTGCATAAAAGACCAGGTGAACCTTATAAATGCTTCACATGATTTGGACCCTTTCTTTCTGAAATGCCATTGGTTTTACCAAATAAATCTTCCACCCACTGGTCTTACAGTGATTATCTGTGATTAATGATTAGGAAACTGCTCTCAAGAATTCCATTATCCTCCACGAGGACACATAAATTATTAACGACCTCCAAAATCAGATTATTATTTATAATCACCTCACAGGAAGAATAGTAATAAAAAACCCATCCTGGAGAGTGTGTCAGAGTGTGAATATGCATTTGTGTGTATGCACTTGAGGGTGTTTCTCACATTTGCAGAGGTAAATATAAAGCAGGCCACTTCAGGCCACACTTCCACATCTCTGACCTTTGAAAGCCAAATATCAGCAAGTCTAATTTTCACATTTTAATGTGTCTGCTCCCATTGTGATAAAGCCATATGTATTCACAAATGGAGAATAGATCAAGTACTGAAAATATATTTCAGTGGTCAGAATATGTGCATTCAGAATCACAGATTCCCGAAAGAATGACTCTTACATGAGCAGATTTTTTTTTTTCCTACAGTGAGAAGGGGGGCAGTGGTGGCTCAGCGGTTAAGGCTCTGGGTTACTGATCAGAAGGTTGGGGGTTCAAGCCCCAGCACTGCCAAGATGCCACTGTTGGGCCCTTGAGCAAGGCCCTTGACCCTATCTGCTCCAGGGGCGCCGTATCATGGCTGACCCTGCACTCTGACCCCAGCCAAGCTGGGATATGTGAAAAAGAAGAATTTCACTGTATATGTGCAAATGTATAATGTGTGATAAATAAAGAAAATTATTAAATTATAATTATTAAGATACAGCACGACCATCGTAACATGATTCCTGAATGAATCTTATGAGTCGGTTCTTTTGTGGTTTTTAAATCAATAAAACATCTTACAAATATATATCTTGTAATATATAAAATGATCTAATCATTTGGTAACAGGCTGCTACTGAGAGAAGTAAATCTAATAATAATTGCATTTCTAAAATAATAAAAGAATTAAGGAAACCTTTAAGGAACAAACTTGTTAAGAGGCATCAGAACCGGAACCATTAAATTCCTTACGATTCCCATCCCTAGCCCTTATTATATTATCAAAATTATCTAGACTTTTGATTATACAGTAAAGTGAGGAGGTGTATCCTTGTGTCTGTATTCAACACAAACAAACATTTCAACATCATACTGTATTTATCAGTCTATGCCAGATATAATAATTTGCTGAAATAATTTTTTTTTTTAAATATATATATATATATATATATATATATATATATAAAACATACTAAATTATTTTAAGTCACACCCAGTACTGAATATATGGCTACAGTAGCACAAATAAAGTGCAGTAATACAATGAAAAATGGGAAAATGCAGGTTATCCGATTTACTAAATCATTTTACTTGTGATCTACACACACACACAAAAAAAAAATGTGTTTCTCTTCTAAATGGGTTTTCTTTGCTTTCAATTAATGTAATTATCTAAAATGTGCACTCTGCTGGATTACATTATATAGGGTAAATGTGAACAAATCAAGTATTCAACAGCATGCTTTGCATGGGACTAGTTGCAGAGAGTAAAAATGCTGAAATTATTAGTTATTTTATGTATTTGAGCAAGATGAGAAAATGGATGACTTAATAGCGTTTAATGTTATTATTTTGGGATTTAGAACCGATTCTGTTATGTTAGGTTACCATTGTGGTGAATTCTGAATAGTGCTTTACTCAAGAAGCAATTACTACTTACAACTTAGCATTTTAATATATGCAGTTCCTAGCTAAAAGTTAGCTAACTAGCATAACCTTACAATGTAAATCAAAACTGTGACGAGTAAAATTATGGAAATGAAAAACGTGTTAGGGACACATAAAACAAAAATCACTTTGAGGCTACTCAGTTGCGTCATATAAAAATAACTTTATTCCATTATGTTGAAATTACGTGAACAATTAATGAGTTAACCCAAGAGGAAAAAAATAGTGCATTCAGAGAGTATTCAGACCCCTTCACTTATTTCACATTTTGTTATGTTGCAGCCTTATGCTAAAATGCTTTAAATAAAAAAAAACATTTCACATCAATCTACACTCCATACCCCATAATGACAAAGCAAAAACCAAGTTGATAAATTTGCAAATTTATTAAAAATAAAAAACAGAACCATCACATTGACATAAGTATTCAGACCTTTAACTCAGTACTTAGTTGAAGCACCTTTGGCAGCGATTACAGCCTCAAGTCTTTTTGGGTATGATGCGACAAGCTTTGCACATCTGGATTTGGGTATATTCTGCCATTCTTCTATGCAGATCATCTCAAGCTCTGCCAGGTTGGATGGGGACCATCAGTGGACAGCCATTTTCAGGTCTCTCCAGAGATATTCAATTGGGTTCAAATCTGGGCTCTGGCTGGGCCACTCAAGGACATTCACAGAGTTGTCCCAAAGCCATACTTGCATTGACTTGACTGTGTGCTTAGGGTCTTTGTCCTGTTGGAAAGTGAACCTTCAGCCCAGTCTGAGGTCCTGAGTGCTCTGGACCAGGTTTTCAATAAGGATATCTCTGTATTTTGTGGTGTTCAGCGTTCTTTCAACCCTGTCCAGTCCTCACCGCTGAAAAACACCCACACAGCATGATGCTACCACCCCCATGCTTCACCGTTGGGATGGTATTGTGCAGGTGATGAGCGGTGCCTGGTTTCCTCCAGACATGATGCTTAGAATGGAGGCCAAACAGTTCAATCTTCATTTCATCAGACCAGTGAATCTTGTTCCTCACAGTCTGAGAGTCCTTAAGATTCTTTTTTATGTGTCTTGCACTGAGGCGAGGTTTCTGTCTGGCCACTCTGCCATAAAGCCCAGATCAGTGGAGTGTTTGCAGTGATTGTTGTCCTTCTGCAAGTCTCTCCCATCTCCACACATGATCTCTGGAGCTTAACCAGAGTGACCACCGGGTTCTTGGTCACTTCTCTTACCAAGGCCCTTCTACCCCGATTGCTCAGTTTGGCCGGGCAACCAGCTCTAGGAAGAGTCCTGGTTTTTCCAAATGTCTTCCATTTAAGAATTATGGAGGCCAATGTGCTCTTGGGAACCTTCAATGCAGCCAAACATGTTTTGTAGCCTTCCCAAGATCTGTGCCTTGACACAATCCTGTCTCTGAGCTCTGCAGGCAGTTCCTATGACCTCATGGCTTGGTTTTTTCTCTGATATGCATTTTCAGCTGTGAGACCTTATATAGACAGGTGTGTGCCTTTCCAAATCATGTCCAGTCAATTGAATTTGCCACATGTGAACTCCATTCAAAGTGTAGAAACATCTCAAAGATGATCCAGAGAAATGGGAGGCACCTGAGCTAAATTTCAAGTGTCATAGCAAAGGGTCTAAATACTTATGTCAGTGTGACTTTTAAAAAAAAAAAAAAAAAAGCATTTTAGCATAAGGCTGCAACAAAATTTTTTGAAAAAAATGAAGGGGTCTCAATATTTCTGAATGCGCTGTATTTCGACACAACTTAATTCATGTGGAACTGAACTCATGTAAATTCGAAGCATTTTTTCAGTGTACTTACTCTTTTACAAAGTTGTGCAACTGCTGCTTCACAGATCTCTGAGCTTGATCAAAAAGGATCTGAAAAACACAAAATAAAAATAAACATATTAAAATCATCTTTAGTTTAAATCAATGACATCTGCATAGACTGAAATTTTTTCAGTGTCCCCTGGCCTGTGAGAAATAAAACGACAGATCTTTTTTCTTTGATTCCAGTAAAAATATCCTGTAGAAAATCTTTTCACTTGTTTTAAGCATAATCATATCAAGTGCAAAACATTCTGTTAGTGCAGCAAAACAAAATACACTTATATTTAAAATACATTCACTAATCTCTTATCTAACGATTGGATGTACTGTATTAGTGTGTATTTCTTTATCATTTGTAATGAGCTGCATCCAACTCTAGAGTGCGCCCTCACATTTGTTTAATCTGAGCAGTAGAGGATATAAAACTGTGAGTTTGACCTCACCAACACACATTTCATCATCGCACCCCTCTACCTCATTGAGATTCTACCCCAGCCGCTGCGCAAGGATGTTTGAAGTGATCGCGTATGCCATGCTGCTAAGATGGAGTAAAAATAGGTCATTCGGGCAGGGAGGGAGCAAAGAAAGAGAGAGGGGGCAAAGGAAACAACTGAGAAACAAAAGGGAGGTGATGGGAGATGAACAGACAGGAGATGGAGATTGTGACTGGAGGTGTTTTGTTCAACTACATCTATCTCTGCTGGAGCTACAGGCTGTAGTTCTGCCTGACATAGACTAATGACTTGCCTACCCTGTTAACAACAATTTCAGAGCTTTGCTGTGAGGAACCCTATTCTTGACTGCAGGAACACAGCTCACCATGATTGTAAAATATAAACCAGTTGGTTCAGATGTTTTCATAAGGGCCAACCACGTTGTACCTTTGTCTTTAAGCACTGTAAATTAGATCTAAAAACAGAAATGGCTGTTTCTTAAGTTTACATTTCAGGTAAAATGTGTCTTTGATATTCAAAGGTAAGTTGGACACTTAAAGCTGAAGTGTGTAATTTCTGCACCGCTAGCATCACTAAATAGAACTGCAAAAATAATCACTGTTTTAAAACATATTTCAGAAAACTCCCTCCATCTTCCATTGGTTGTACAAACAAAAAGTCTGGTGCCGACTCAAATCATTGGTTGAGTCAATGTTGCTGTGTCAGGTTGGTTGGGACACTCAAACAAAAAGAGACATGTTTTGATAGCCCCACAGTGAATAAGTACACCCATTTATTCATGCGATTATATTATCAGCCAAACGTGTGGCAGAAGTGCAATGCATAAAATCATGCAGATATGGGTCAGAAGCTTCAGTTAATGTTCACATCAACCATCAGAATGGGGATAAATGTGATATCAATGATTTCAACAAAGGCATGATTGTTGGTGCCAGAAGGGCTGTTTGAGTATTTCTGCTGATCTCCAGGGATTTTCATGCACAACAGTCTCTAGAGTTTACTCAGAAAAGTGACAAAAAGAAAAAACATCTAGTGAAAGGCAGTTTTACACACAGAAACGCCTTGTTGATGACAAAGGTAAACGGAGAATGGACAGACTGGTTCGAGCTGACAGAAAGGCTACGGCAACTCAGATAACCACTCTGTACAATTGTAGTGAGCAGAATAGCATCTCAGAATGCACAAGTCGAACCTTGAAGTGGATGGGCTACAACGGCAGAAGACCACGTCGGGCACTTTATTAGGACCATAGTGTTCCTAATAAAGTGCTCAGTGAGTGTATATATTATTTATTGTGTTCATTGCAATGAAAATACTTTCAAGGGGGTCCCTTGCAAAGGGGACATAATATTTGGCAGATCTAGGCATCAAAAAAGTTTATACAATCAACTGTAAACACTGATGAAGATTTCAACACTTAATCTCACTCAATCGCTTCACAGTTGGGAAGTCCAACTCCCACTACTATGTGTTGCTGAGTGAGGACGACTAACTGCAGCCTGTGCCAGCCAGATATCACTTCAGTCTACTACGATGGACTTCACAGAGGATGAACTGATGACAGCTCCAACCGTAAGACATGGGATACTTTATTGGCCACTGCCTAAACCTTGGTCTTAAGATGGACTTCACCAAAAATGAACTGCCACAAGCTTCCAGTCGAACTGCAATGCACCTCACTGACCAGTGCCTGCATCAGCTTGGTCAAAGGATGGACCACACTCTTAAAATGGAATGCAGGGATAATAAATAAATTACCAACTAATGCCTTCATCAGCCAAATAACAAAGGAAAATGCATCTGTGTGCACTTCCGCAGTTAATTCAGGATGGACTTCAAAGACTTTAGTCATTAATCTTACAGTTCATACTAATCTTTTTGTTTAAACATTGACCCCTAACACTTATTAAGTTTACTAATTTTAACCCATGACTTGTACTGCACACAAATATCTAATACATACTCTACAGTATGCTGTCATGTAGAGCATTTTTGAAAGTTTTTTCTTTGATTGAGGCAAATGCAGTTCCAGTGTGGATGAGCAGTGTTACCATAGCAAAATGTATGCGTTTTCAAATTAAAATGATTAGTGAGTATGTGGCCTTAGTACCATGCCACAACAAATCTAATCAGGTGCAGACCACTACCTTGTAGTACAAGCTTTGTCGCTTCTGAATGCAAAACATTTCCAAAATATGCCGTACTTAAACCAGACTGAGTAATGCTAATCTAGATGTAATCAGGAGTGGAATTAGAAACCAATACAATCAATGGAAAACTACAGTAATCCAACACAAACATAAATTGTATGTCCACACTCCAGTACATTAGCATTGAGGACTCCCATTGAGAGTAATTGTTATTTACCTGTGGCTTTTCCAAGCATCTCCATTAAAAGGGACGCAAACCTCATTTCCATATTTCAAACATAACAGTGATTACATCAGCATGAGTAAAATCCCATTATTACTTTCTACTACAAAAACACTAACAGAAATATGATCTAAATGTCAGTAGGGCTATAAAACCAGACTTTGATGCTACGATCCAGGTTAATACATTTAAACCTAAGCAGTTCAATTCACTTATTCGCAGTGTGGGGCAGTTTATAGTCCCATCAAAGCGTGGCTTTAATAACGGAGGGCTAGATCAAGGGCCGTGCCTTTGTGCCTCATGTCCAAGTTTACGGCTTCCCCTATGGTTAGGCAACAAAGATCCCCCTATAAACACAAGACTGTGTTTTTTGAAATTCTCTGCAATGCATGTCCAGTGGTACATCCTGCATCTAAACGGCCCTTAAATGAAGCAGTCGGGTCTGGGAAAGTGAGAACCAATGGTCCAACCGCCTGTCGAGGCAGAGCCATTCTCTTTCATGAGTACAAATTACCAATTAGAAGGATAGAACTGCACATTTGCAATGTTTGGGGCAACAGTGACCTTTATTGTCAAATTGTATTTAATATCTCAAGGTTTATGTAAATGACCGCAAGTAAGAGGCTGCATTTCTCTGATGATAATTATTAGCTGTCCAATCACAATAATCCATAAATGCTACAAATCGTTTTTTTTGGACAAGGTCTCTTTATGTAGCATTGCATGCGCTAGCTCCATGTATTACCGTGCTAGTATGAATGCAATCCAATCTCTGGACATCATCATTTCAGAGTGGCAGTTCCAAGTAGGGTTGCCACACATCCCGTTATGTACGGGATCGTCCGGTATCGAATCAATACGGACATGATGTGTCCCGTATATAAGCTGGACCGATGGCATCACCATGATATCCATTGGAAATTGTGCCTACAGTGGGGAAGGGACTGTCTGAAAAGTCCTCACACTGTGCTAAAACATTCTAAAACTGTGGAGGGTGCGGTAAGGGACTGTATGAAAACTTCAGCCAGCAGCACCAAAGCTACAAATATTGGGCTATAGATATTAGGCCACTATATTTTAAGTATATAAACATAGCTAGATTAATTAAGTACCTATTAATTTATCCCCCCCCCACCCCCGGTGGGTCATGGATGACTGGCATTAAAAAAAAAAGTGGGTCGCAGTGGGCAAAAAGGTTGACAAAACTCTGAACTACTGTATGTCCCCTTTAAAGGCTAACACTCCTGTAATAAAGGAAGCAAAGATTAAGAAGTTTTGGAATTGCTAAGTGTAAAGCATATTTTTTTATATTTTTTTAAGTCAACAAATGGCTATTTTATTTAAAAGTATTTTCTACATGCTAGCTTGTTTAAGAATTGCGCATGTCCTACATTGTTGTCCTGTATTGTTGTGTTGTTTGCTCTGAACATGATCTAAAATCAAAAGTGTGTGTGTACCCTAAACAATCTCGTGACTTGGCTGTACTCTCACATGTGCTCTTTCCTGTGCTGAATTCCCCTGTCTAACTGTACCCACAATAACAAATGTCAAGGAACAAGCTGGTCAAATGCTATCACGAAATGTTTTTTTTTTTGACTCATTGTAGAACCACAGATATGTTACTAGGGGTTAGTGGGGTTGAGTCTTTAATCACCATTCAAACCGAGCCCCCTCAGATTTTTGAGTCAAGTGGATTTTGAATGCAACTTCCCGAAAAAAACATTTGCGTCTTTGATGATTAATTTACACCATTATTATCAAGTCACACCTTCCACAGATTATTTAATTTAAACTGAAAATCCTTTAAATTGAAAAAAGCCCTGAAAATATCCTTATCCCTATCTTTCCCAGAACTTCATCACCATGTCCTATCCCATTATTTCACATCATTGTGGAGTTTCCAGTTTGATTAATTTCCTTCCTATCAATAATGACCATGGAGTACAATGTTCAGGAAAATTCCATTAATTCCTTTTGTTCCGTTGCAGAAAAATAGGACAGTCAGGAACATAAAAATGCCTTGTAACATTATGTAATATTCATGAATATGTATCATTATACATTTTGCAACAATGGCTGTTATGCATGAAGTAAAAACAAACAAACCAAGGCTTTGTTATCTTTTTAAATAATGTTATAATAGTGAAAATAACAAGTGACGAATAAAATTACTTTTGAACAATTCCACTTTTCACAATAATTACCATATTTTATTTCATAATGCAACATCCTATTTCTCATATAGCTCAGTAAGCAGCCAAACAATGAATGACATGATAAAAAAGTGATAAAACTGGTCAATGGGAAACAGAAGTACCTAAATATCTAGCGTAAATTTTAACATGCATTACAGGTACAAATATTGATTGTAAAAGTTCTCTGATTAAAATTAAAAATCTTTCAAGTTTTGCAACACATTTTAAAGTGATATAGCTTTGACAGAGAGTCACCTACTGATATCTCTGTACTGTAAGTGCTTTTGTGCAATGGGCCATGTGTTTGTCTCTATGAATCCATTTATATAACTGACCCTCAAGTGCTCATATTTATGCTTCACTGCCTGACTGCACACATGTTGGTGCGGCTAACCTTATGAGGACTCTCCATAGACATAATGATTTTTATACTGTACGAACTATAGATTCTATCCCCTAAACCTAACCCTCTGCATTTTTCCATTTTCAAAAAAACATTTGGTTTCGTATGGTTTCGTCTGTTTTTTAAGCGTTCTGAATTATGGGGACACTAGACATGTCCTCATAAACCACGTTTATAGCATAATACCCATGTAATGACCAGTTTATAACCTAAAAAAATGTCCTTGTAAACCACCCGAACCCGCCCACACACACACACACACACACACACACACACACACACACACACACACACCATCACAGCCCTCTAATGACCCCTGCCATTAACCTCATTTGTGATGTCACTTTCCCATGTGGCGTTGTTGACCTCTGTATGTTCCCACTCTAAAGACTGATGCATACTTCTTAAAAGTGCACATAAAACGCTCAGTGGGTTAACAGTGAGAGGGCTCGGGGTGCAGGGGTCAAATTTAGCACCTCACAGAGAATAGGAAAATAACAAAATATCTACTCTTTTATAAAAAGAGTAGAGGGGTGCGAGATACTAACAATAGTCACGTCCAACCCCAACACGTGGCATTTAGCCCTTACAAAATGAAAAAAAAAGTGACTATAAAAAGCCATCCAGCAAATGAATCTTTATAAAGCTATGCTGCCTCCTAAGAGTATTCAGACAGAACACGTTCTTGCTAGATAGAGCACAATGAATAGAGCCGAACACAGGTGTCTCAAGATGTGGTTTTAAAGTTAACATTTTTTTAACTTAACACCGCATCTAAACAACCCTGCGCTCAGTTATAAACAGTGCATATGGACGCAAATGCAGCACTCCTGTGCTAAAAAACAGCGGGACATGCGGCGGGACATCAAGGACTGCTGCATGTTTACATAAGAAAACAATTGAAAATCAGCGCAGATGGATGCAAAAACAGAACCAATTACAATAATTTCCTATAGGGTGTATACACTAGCTGAGCTTATTAAAATATACGGTAACACTTTCTATGAAGCCCATATTTATAATGCATTGTAAAGTCATTATAATGCATTCATAGTGTCTCATAATACATCTTATAATATGTTATAACTTCTCATAAATAATTGTAACTACAGTTAAAATCAGGGCTGGAAATGTGGGTGAGTTGCCGAAGTGAATTTCATGGGGGAACGGTGTTCCCATTCAAACTGGATACATTTGTTAGGGGAATGAAGAGTTTCTATTTTTTCTCCACTCAATAGCCTACAAAAGCTATACGTGTTCCGCACACAAATGTGTGGGATCTTCTGCTACTGTGATTGCGCAATGTTGACTATTGTGAGTGGCCAGAACACATTCATGCAACAGATCGACAAATGCACACGGGAATCAATGGGCAACTGATCCGCACATGCATGCGACAGATCCACACACGCTTAATTCACAAATCCACACACCTGAAGACTGCACAAATATATGATTTTCGTTGCTCACAATAGAATCCAAAAGTACATAAGTCATGCAGTATGTGTAATTTAATGCACAAATAAATGCTGAGCCGTTTGTATTGGTATTCTTCTTCGGAAATGTCTATTCTGCAGTCTTGACAAACACGCGCGCAATGCTGGGAGTGTGGTTTAGCGTGGCTGACAGCAAATGCCCATTCATTAAAATGAAGGGAAATATCCAATAGATTTGGCAAATAATTAGTTCAGAATGTTCAGTGTCGACCAAGATTAAGAGACTTTTTTGTTTTTGAAAACCAAAAACCAAAAAAACAAACAAACTGAAGCTTCTCTTCACCTCGGATGCATTAAATTGATCAAAAATACGAGCAAAAACAAAATATTGTAATTTATTATTATTGTTTGAAATTAGTATTCTATGTTTTTATTTATAATATAATTCAATTTCTACCCATGATGGCAAAGCCCCATTTTCAGCTCTCATTACTCCAGTCAACTAAGAAAATAATGTGTCACATAATCATTAAGAAATAATTTAAATTTAAGTGTTAACTTAGAACCATTAAAATGGTTGTGCTATTTAATGAAGTTTGGAAATCGCAATATAGTGTCTTTTTCCAGCTGAGGAATTAAGTACACTTGCATTATTTTACTTTACAAGTAAGTTACTTTACACTTGCAAGTCAAATTTCAGTTTAAAAACAACCAAAAAGAAACATATTTCTCCTCAAATTCATCAATCTATTGTTCTTTTTAGAGATATTCCATGCACTTCTGTGCTGAATAAAGCAAAATTGATCTAACCGGAAATGAGAGAAAAGTGGACAACCCAGATGCACAACAAGAAGAAGAGAAGCACATCAGAGTCTCTAAGGGTGTGTTCACACTTGTAGTTCGGTTCTCTTGGTCCTCTTGGTCCAGACCAAAAAAGAAAATGATACATTTATTCCTGGTTCGCTTAGCGTTCACACTGGCATTTTTAACACCGAACCTAACGATACAAAACCAAAGACATCAGGAAAAAGTCACAACCTAATTGGACAGCTTTTATGACATATATTTTGTGACGGAACTTGCCGAACATCCAAAACAATGCTGGCTGCTGGGCGAAATGCACACGTTATATTTATATATGTATATATGGTGGTATTTTTACCAGCTGAGAACAAACAAAGAGCTAATAAAATGTGTAAAGGAGTCACAACAGCACCAGGAATTCCTCCGTTGCACATACAAACGAAGATATGCTGCAAGGACGGCTGATGGTGGTTCCGACGCCTGTACCGAACTGTAATGGGCAACATAGCTCCTATGATGAGAAGAACCAGGTATGCTTGAGGTCAGTTTTAGGCAAATTACTTCCTGTTTTTGGTCCGTTTAGACGTCTTTGGTCCATGTTGTGTTCATATATCAATCAAACCGCACCAGAGTTTGTTTGGAAGTGGACCAAGGCCCACTATTCAGGCGGTCTTGGTCCGCTTGTTTGGTGCGCACCAAGGTTCGGATGGCAGCGTTCACACTTGTTCAAATGAACCGCACTAATAGAGCAATTGCACCAGAGTTCGTTTTAATCGAACCAAACCTGCCAAGTGTGAACACACCCTAGTTTGAGAAACAGACTCCTCACAGGTCTAAACTAGCAGCTTTAATTAACAGTATATGCTGAACACTTGCATTGCTGCAAGTAGAGGATCCTTGGATGAACAGAAAGTTTGAAGAGTACAGCATCTATTTTAAAAGAAATAGACAACTGTAAACATTATAAATGCCTAATTTTACAATTATTTTCAATTAATTTAATGCATCCTCTGCAAACAATAGGTAAGTAATATACTGTATTATAACTGTGGTTACAATTATTTATGAGAAGTTACAACATATTATTTGAGACTTTACGAATTCATTATAATGCATTTATTATGCTTTAAAATGGGCTTAATTGAAAGTGTTACTAAATAGTCTAAATATTCTAGAAATTCAACATTTGTTTTTAGGGTTACTTATGATGACAATGAAAGACCTGCACAATAGCAGATCATTTATAATTTACATGCAGAATGTTAAAGAACAAGGATCATTTATGATGCACTTACTATACTGTAGCATGTTAAATAATTTAGACACTACAATCAGAGCACCTGTGAGTGAGATATAAGGTTTATCTGTGGGGATAATGATCTCAACACATTAACGTTGTAGAATAAGATGACACCATGAGGCTGGTCTCAGTGGGTCTTACCCACCACATTAGAAGTAACTCATGTAAGAAGAAAGAAATAAGAAAAACAAGAGACATACCATGTGGTAGCTGACTATTTCCTGCAAACTCTCACCACACTTTTCCAGACATTCCTGAAAAAAAAAAAAAAAAATGCCATAATTACTTACAAATAACAAATGAAAACACAAAATAATAATTATTAGTTCTCACTAGATACAGGTAAGTACACTGAACAATGAGAGTACTTTTTACAAATTTTTTACTAAGGGTCTTAGAGGGGTTGGAAATGGTAATTTAAAACAAAATTATGACAAATTTTGGTGCAAAAATACCTTGACTAACATTATAAATGGACTTAAACATAGCTCATAGAATGCAACTAGGGCTGGGCGATATGTCTAAAAAAAATCTCAATATTTTTCAGCCTATTGACGATATTCGATATATATCTCCATAATTATGTATTTGCTCTGAAATGGCTCAAAAGTGTTTTGTTTTTTTATCAGAGGAACTATCATTTCATCTCGAACAGCCATTGTAGCCAAGTAGATTAAATATTTTAAAGACATTAAATAAAAATCTAATAATTAGTGTTTCATTAAATAAACACAAGGGAGAATGAAATTCAATCATTTTCATCGATATGCACTTTATATTTATATTTCATACACAATGACACATAGTAGCTTAATAAAAAGCATTATTTACCTTATTAAGTAATATATTTCTGTCCTGTTTACTTCACCTTCACCTGGGGGCTTTTATTTTGACACCGAAAGTGCTGTCGTATTAACTTCAACTTCATAAGGAGCTTTTATATCGACACAGAAAAGGCAATGTGTATTTGACAGTTTACAATGTTCCGCATTTCCTGAAACGCTGTAATCTCCTTGTTTTCTCGTATATACAATGCCGCCTTTGTAGATTTGTATAATAACTTGTAACTGTTATTAACGTTTGGAATTGCGTGAATGCTTGAACCTGTATTACTTTGATTTCACAATGTATGTGAACTGATCTGAGAGCGCCGCCATGCGCATGCACACAGATCAGCGAGTCACTGGTTTGTTCTGAATCACACACAGACCCTGTTTATCTGTCTTTAAATGTGGAATAATAATCACATATGACCAACTTGCCATTTTTATATTATGTTGTTTTATTTTGCAGCCCTGAAGGATCGTGAAATTAGTCTACTGATGCGCTCTTTATGAAATTTAAGGGCCAAATGAAAGCACAATAAAATCATCGAGATATTCAAGATATTGGTCAATTTTACATTGTCAGCAAAATTACCTTGATTATATCGTTAATATTCTATACATCGCCCGGCCCTAAATGCAACAAAAGTCTAGAATATGGCCCGATTGCTTAAAAGCCCTGCTTGAATATGACCTCTGAGTCACGATGATGATTGTAATTCAAATTATGTTTTGAGTACACTGAGATGTTATGATTAGAATTAGGTATTAGGTAATTGAATTGCACTTTTATTCTTGTTTTGTCATTAATTAATATTTTAGAGAGTGCAGGAGCTCTCTGAGATGGAAAACAAGCCCCGCGATAGGCTGATGAAAATGTAATTGTGGGTCTGACTTGATGTTTTAACAGTGGAAAATGCAAATAGCAGCAGGTTTTAATAAGATCCTCAACATTATTCAGCTGGGTGCAAGAGAAGAGAAGCCAAGCAAACTCTTAATACCATTTACACATGGCGGCAATAAGTCTAACACTCCTGGCAGAGAAAGTTCTGGCCAACTACTCTGACTAAATCTATGTCTAATCAGGGTCAAAGTGCATCTCAGACGCTGAAAACAGCAGCTTGATGCTCTCATGTCAGCTAGTTTGCCAGTAAAGAGCTTACAGAGTAAATGCAGACGAATGTCTATGGTTGTTAATAAATGTTCCGTCGTCATTTTTACAGTCGTTTTAGGGTTTTAGGGTTTGTTGACATTACATCGTCACTGCAACGAAGTTGTAAAATTGGCTATAAATTTACACAGAAAAGGTTAGTAAGTGATGATATCACACTAAAATCAAGTTAACATATTGTTAACGTCTTGTGGCTATACTTTGGAAATAGTGAGTATTTTAACGTTTACTGATTGGCCCCGATTCACTTCCATTGTTAGTGCCTCACTGCAACATCAAGTTGTACTTTTTTTTAAAGAAAAGGAGGGACGAGTCAAAATAATTTTTTGTGGTAATCATTATTATGCCACAAATGCTGTAGATTGAGCTTAGCTTGTACTGGACCTGGAAGTAGGTGGCTAATATCTGTCATTGTGTTGAAAAGACGGACTGCAATATTTATTTAAAATTCTCCTCTTGTGTTCCGCATAAAAAAGAACATCATACTGGTTTGAAAAAAAGACATGAGGGTGAGTAAATTATGATAGAATTTTCCTTTTTGAGGCAATTATTCCTTTAAAATACTTTTTTCTATCTCAGTTTAACAGGCAGAGAAGAATCAGAATCAGAATCAGATTTATTGCCAAGTATGCTTACACAAATAAGGTATTTGTCTTGGTGACAGGGGCTTCCAGTGTACAACAATACAAAAAACAATACAAAAACAGCAGCAAGACATAGATAATAATAAAAAATAGTTATACACATACGTACATACACACACACAGACGCAAACATACATACATACACACATACACATATGTAGTGCAATCTAATACAAATCTGTTATCTGTTATGTACATTGCAAACAAAAATGTGCAGTGCAAATGTTTGTTTTTTTTTTTTTTTTAAATGAAATGGCAGAAGAGGTTGGATGTGTTGGATAAATATAAAAAAACACTAAATTGTGTATTGCACATAGTTCTTGCTCAATGGGGCAATTTAACTGTTCATGAGATGGATAGCCTGAGGGAAAAAACTGTTCCTGTGCCTGACGGTTCTGGTGCTCAGAGCTCTGAAGCGTCGGCCAGAAGGCAACAGTTCAAAAAGGTATTGGGCAGGGTGAGTGGGGTCCAGAGTGATTTTTCCAGCCTTTTTCCTCACTCTGGAAGTGTATAGTTATTGAAGAGGGGGCAAGGGGCAACCAATAATCCTCTCAGCAGTCCGAATTGACCTTTGTAGTCTTCTGATGTCTGACTTCTTAGCTGAACCAAACCAGACAGTTACTGAAGTGCAGAGGACAGACTCAATGACCGCTGAGTAGAACTGTATCAGCAGCACCTGTGTCAGGTTGAACTTCCTCAGCTGGTGAAGGAAGTACAACCTCTGCTGGGCCTTTTTCACAATGGAGTCAATGTGGGTCTCCCACTTCAGGTCCTGTGAGATGGTAGTGCCCAGGAACCTGAATGACTCCACCATTTTGAGCGTGTTCAGCTCAAGGTTGTTTTGACTGCACCAGACAGCCAGCTGTTCAGCCTACCTTCTGTATGCAGACTCATCGTCATCTCGGATGAGGCCGATGACAGTGGTGTCGTCTGCAAACTTCAGGAGCTTGACAGACAAGGCTGGAAGCCCGGCAGATGTAACGCACTGTCCGGAATGGTTTCCCTCAGCCAGGTGTCTGTGAAGCACAAGGCAGCAGAGGTTGAAGTCCTTGTTTGTGTGGGTGAGGAGATGTAGTTCGTCCGTTTTGTTAGGAAGAGAGCGGAGATTCGCAAGATCAATGCTCTACAGCATTGTTCGAAAGCCCCACCGACGGAGTTTGACCAGCGCACTGGCTCGTCATCCTCGCCTGCATCTCCCAAACAACACAGCCACGCCTGTCTAAAAAATGTCTAGCAAAACATCTGAATATTCAAAAACCTGGAAAAGACTGTCTGGTATAAGCTGTTGAATGTTCAGCAGTTCGTCTCTGGTAAAACTGACTGGAAAAAGATTACTAAACACAGGACAAACAAACAAAAACAACAAAACGATAGGAGTGCTGCACACTGAGGCTGCCATCATGATGTAAGACAACTATATGTAAGCAATTGGTTGGTTGATATATAATGAAATATTACCGATATCATCTGGTCCTTCTTGCATTGCTGGGATAAGTCACGGATGCCGTTGATGAAGAGCTTATTGGCGGTGACATATGCTTTCCCAGCCTCGATCATACCACCACACAGCTTAACCAGCTTTTAGACAGAAACAGAGAAACAGAGAGGTAAACATAAGACACAATAAACCACTCATACATCTTGTTTTTTTAGCATGTCAGTAGAAAACTTGAATACAAATAAACAAAATGTAAACATCATTTGTGCCGACAGCACAGATTTTAAATACTCTTGATATTTTCTAATTTTTCTTCTTTTGTAATGTCAGGATTTCACATTATATCTCATGTCATATTTCCTTCTCTTTTCATTGATAGGTCTTTAGGGTCGTCTAATACTATTAACCACTATATAAGAATCTTATTTTTACTTCTTATTTCTACTCTTTATTTTTAACCTAAATTCACCTCCCAGCCAGAAGATACATGATTTAATGCATGTAGATTAATGGAAATTATGTGTTGATACTGCACTTCTATCAAGCTGATTCGTATGCATCGATCTTGAAATATGATTTTTTAATTGAGGATCATTAGTGTTAGACAATAAATAAAATGCTTTAATTGTGGGGAAACTAATCCATTATTTTCTATAAGATAAAATAGTGCAATTTTAATGGTATAATTTTTTAGTTGGTAAATTGGTGTGCAGATAACATTTAAGTTGAAGGCATCTAGTTGATTGCTTCTCTTTTCTTTTAAACTGAAAGTAGTCCGGTGATGTTACTTTAATGTTGTAATATTTTGGATTAGTTCACTGATTCTGGGTCCCCACAGTGATGCAAACCCTGGAAATATCAAGGGAATTTTAATAATGTGATTTCCAGGCCTGAAAAATTCCTGTATTTTATTGGCACACTGCACTCTTGTATTACAAGTAGCCTGTATGGATTAAACAATCTTATGCAGTCTTATTTTCTTGAGACATTAGGGGGAGTATTTAAGAAAACTATAAATGCATTGAAAAAAATACAGAATCAAACTGTTAATCGAATCGAAATTAATTGTATATCGAATCGAATTGAATCGTTCTGAATTTGCAAAAAATCCCCTTTGAATCGAATCAAAAACCTATGAATCGTGAATCGAATCGATTTGCTTTCAACCCAAAGATTCCACCCCTAATATAGACAATTATTTTTTATTCATCCCTGTGTATAACAGTGTATTGGCTGGGTAAAAATATTGATTTGCCTATTTGTTGGGATCTTTATTTGAGCAATCCTGATAATGATTTTTAAAATACCAAGATCGATATTTTACTTTTATTTTAAAGTTTACATCAGTTTTGGCTTTGTTGATTATTATGTTAAAGATATTGCAATTGAACTGCATCGTTTGGGCCCTGTTGTTAAATTTAAATTAATAATTTCATAATGTACTAAGTTAGAAGGTTCCCTGTATAATTTACAGCATAAGCCGAACTGAATCGAAATGGGAAATCTCTATCGATACCCAGCCCTTGTCTATTAAATGCTTTACAATGCATCTGCCACAATAGTGTAATGTCTTATTCGAGGGCATTTCTCAGCAAATAATGAAAATGTATTTAATTAGATTCAATATTTAGCATATCATGTAATTAATGTAATTGATATGTTTTATCAGAGACAGAGATTTAAAAAAATATTCTTTTAAATCTCACTACAGGTGTGGTTTCATCTGTGTGGTAATTCTCCTCACTAATGTGCTAATTAAACCCCAGACTGTGTTGTACTTTTACATGTTTGTTTAATGTCTGGAGGGACACATTCTCAGATGGGCTCCATGTGTCAGACACTACCATAACACACATGTGCTTGGAGTTTAACTCATTGGATCCTTTTTCTTTCTCTTGTTTAGTTCTTAATTTTATCTTCCTCTTTTCTTCAGGTGTTTTTCGGTTATGTCCAGTAAACCCATGAAAAAAAAATGTCCACAAGAGTATACAGCCTTTGTGTAAAATCTTGACAATACCAGCTTGGGAAAATCTCTTAATTTCCCACATCTTCTTCCAAACACATGTCAAACTAACAAGCACAAAGAGTCCTTGTTTTACACAGCTGCTGAACAGACCCACAGCAAATCATACACACAAGAATTTAAACAGCCCGAACTAGGCTTTATCCTAAATAAATATATTTATCTTCTATTTGTACTGTATCTTCTGTTTGATTGGTTTGTGTATGAGAATCCAAAAGTTGTACTGTCAATTAGGGCTGCAACTAACGATTATTTTGATAATCGATTAATCTAACGATTATTAGAATGATTATTCGGCGATTATCACACCGATTAATCATTAGCTCTTAACCAATTATTCAGCTTGTGCCCCGACTTAAAAGGTTGTATTAAACGGGCTTACTAACAATAAAGAGGACAAAACCATCTTTTGGGGGGGGGGGGGGGTGGGGATTTTCTCCCCTTTTTCTCCCAATTTGGAATGCCCAATTCCCAATGTACTTTTAAGTCCTCGTGGTCGTGTAGTGATTCGCCTCAGTCCAGGTGGCGGAGGACGAATCCCAGTTGCCGCCGCAACCCGCGCATCAACCATCGCCCCCGACAAAACCATCTTTTAAAAATACCTCTAAATGACATTCACTGAATTGTAGGGAAAAAAAACTTTATTACGTTTAATTCAGTAAAGAAATTCACTTCAAAAAAATCCTATTGTTATCAAGTGCTTTTGTCTTGTTTTCCATTTAAAATTGTCTAAAAATCCTTAAAACAAGATACATTTACTTGAGAAGCAACATATAAGATATTTAGAATTGCTTTAAGACAGGGGTGGGGAACCTTTTTTCCATTAAGGGCTATTTGAGTATTTACGAAATTATTCACGGGCCATACAATTGCTTGCAATTTCTGATTGTGGGCTGAAATTAATGTAAATGCATTCCGTAACGTGCTCACATACCAAAAACACTAAAAGGTCTATCTATTATACAATATTGTGTGCTGTTATCATTTAAAATTATTTTTAAACATTATTTGAAAGGAATTTTTTTTTTTCAGGTTAATTGAATCAAGGCCATTTTTTTGCTTTTCAAATTATTTCTCAAATGGCCTCACGGGCCGGGTAAAATGGTCTCGCGGGCCTTATACGGCCCTGAGGCCTGACGTTCCCCACCCCTGCTTTAAGAGAATGTCTCTTAAAGGTGCTATATGTAATATTTTTACTGTACTAAATCATAAAATGACCATAATATTTCATTAGAGAAATAGGAAACATGCTAAGTTGAAATACTGGCTTCTCCGATAACAATGCTACAGCCAGTATATTCTACATTGAAGTTTCCATTCCAGGCCGGAATTTCTGTTTATGTTTTGGTCAGTGTGATCCCGCCCACTGCCCACTCACCAATAGTATTTCGACACCGCCGGGTTGCCAGATTTGAACAAGTTTGCAGGCAAACAACACTGCGTGCTGCAGCCATGGAAGCCAGCAAACGAACTGGATCAGAGAAAACAGATTCCACCCGACCTAAAAAGACTTGCCATCCGTCTAAAAACCACCATGACCAGAGGCGTAGTAAAACAAGGATAAATATTGGAGATGCCTTTGGAAGATGGAGACAGCTTAAAGCCCAGAAATCCTTTAAAATGGATGCTGAGTTGGCTAATTTGCATGTCAACATTCTGGCAACCCGCATCAGCTTCGAATCTGCTGCTTCTCAGGTGAATGTTCTATTCACTTCAATCCATTTTAACTCACAAAAAAACAAACTCTCTCTTATTAATTAAGCTGCATATTGGCAATTTTCTTCACGATAAGAAATGCACAGTGACACATATATTATGAATCAATAAGTCGTAAGCCATCACGTTATAATCTAGCTGCATTAAGCGTGCACGCTCGAGGGATGAGCGTCTCTGTGACAGAGTGCGCATCAGCCGGGTGCAGTTTCAATCTCTCCCGCTTAAATCGGGACACTTCGCGCAACTCATAGAAGAGGCGCTGACCGCACAGAGAAATGCCAGTTTCGGAGTTTGTAGTTATTTACATGATCTGCTTCCATATTATTTGAACTTTAATAAAGCTATAATGCATTAAATATAACTGCATTAAAGATGTAACGCCGGGGTGTTTCCTTTAAAGACGCTCGACGTGCAAGTTTTGCTTCAGCTCTACTTATTGCACAACGACAGTTTTTCTGTATTTACTTATTTTGTATTTTTGTATAATTCACCCATACTTTGCGATCTACATCATCTGAAGCTGTTTGGAAGGTCTGGAGTGCATCTGGACTGTGAGCTGTGTAATTCTTCCTCTCCTAAAATAAAACTGCAGTGCTGCTCTCGTGCGCCATGATTAGAGTTTAATGTCTGATGCTACGTTAAATGAGACCAAATGACTATTCGACAATAAAAATGTTTGTCGACAATTATTTATTGTCGACGTTGTCGATAACGTCGACTAATCATTTCAGTCCTACTGTCAATCGATTAATATTTGTAATCGAATTAATTACATGACATGCGGATTAATCAAATTAATCACATGTATAAATATTTGTAGAGCGAGCCCCACAAATAACAATATTCAAAATGTAATGAATAAATTATTATATTTCAAAAATTCTAAATATAATATACACTCCCGGTCAAAAGTTTTGAAACACTCATTCTTTATTATAAATTTTTTTCACATTTTAGAATAATAGTAAAGTCATTAAAACTATGGAATAACATAAATGGAACTATGGGAATTATGTTGTGACTAAACAAAATCCAAAATAAATCAAAACTGTGTTATATTTTAGCATCTTCAAAGTAGTCACCCTTTGCCTAGAATTTGCAGACATGTACTCTTGACATTTTCTCAACCAACTTCTTGAGGTATCACCCTGGGATGATTTTAAACAGTATTGAAGGAGTTCCCATCTATGTTGGGCACTTATTGGCTGCTTTTCTTTATTATTTGGTCCAAGTCATCAATTTCAAAAAATATTTTTTTTATTTTTATTTTTTTATTACATTTTAGTTTTGTAATGAAATAAATTAATATGGTGGCACAATTATATTTTTGTCTACAAAACTAATTTCAAACATTTAAGCATACGCCTTCAGATCGAAAGATTTTTAAGATCATGAGAAACATTTCAGTCAAGTGTTTCAAAACTTTTGACCAGTAATGTATATTATAAATATAACAGACGAGTAAGCCACTGATAAGACAATACCAAAAGTGGCTTTAGAAGGCATTATACAGTATGTATTGTTTTTTCATATTTTTAAACATAAGCATATCATTGGCCTACAGTCCACAGCAATCCATTTTGCAATTAAATTTGTCAATCTGTCCGAGATGGATTGATTATAATATATTCAATTCCAGCATAACCCCTTCATCGGCCACCCTGTGCTCTAGATATCGTCATTGGTTATTGGAAAACCCATTTCCCTCAACCACTAATAAACCCAAATATTGATTGTTAGTGTTGGCCTCATCAATGGACACTCCTGAGCCACTGATGTGAGGGAGGAAGAGGTGTGATCTAAATTGACAGCTGTCACTCAGAGTATTAAGGAACAGATGGGGATGTGACATCACAGGAATTAGAGAAGCATATGTGCTCTTTACTTACAGCTAACACTGCCATCTGTGAGTGGACGACCACTTCCTTAACCATTTTTTCATTTTCTCATGCAAATTACATTTTTTTTGTATAAATTTTAGATGCCATAACTGGTCACCTTTTTTGCATCCTGCAATGTGACAAATAATTTTTTAACATTTTTATATTAATATTTTACCAATTTTACCAAATACAAATATTTCAAGCTATTTCTTTAAATATTAGCCAAATATGATGTTAACTTAATTAATATTAATATAAAATAAACAGTAGGTCAAATTTGCATATGTAATAAAATAAAATAATAAAATAAAATAGTGTACATTTTCAGATGCTGTAACTGGTTACCTTTTAGGTTTTTTGCAGATTACTTAAATCTGTCATGCATATTTTTACATATTTTTAAATACATTTTAATAGTGGTTGACCGATAAATCGGCCGATATACTGACTTTTTTAATTATTCATTTTCCCGTTTGGCTGACCTTTTTCTTTAGGGCGCCGAAAATCGCCTGCTTGCATGTGAAGCGTCTGAGACATGTAAACGACCAGTCATGGTTCGTTTTGTTGTTATATGCCATCGTGTTATCCGCACGAGCGCGTGAGTGAAACTTCAAGGCTGCGTCCGAAAACAGGAAAATGCTGCCTCCGGAAGCTGTATACGGAGGTACGATGAAAATAAAGTGCTTTTCAAACTGTTCGGAGATCAGTTTCCTTAAGAGTTCCATTAATTACAACAGCTGTCAATTAAGCCATTATCTCATTAGGCAGCAAGGTAGCAAGTCAGCTGCCTACGCTTTCAGATGCAGCCCAAGGTAAAAGCAATTCACTTATGCTATAAGTAAATGTCTTATTCACTATAACTGTATGTATAATTGGTTTGATTCAATATTTTTTGAGTAAATGTGATTGCTAACTTGGACATGCCATCCATGGTTGCTGGACTACTGTGTGTACTGTTATTTCCTTCTTCCTAATATATTAACAGTTTCTTCATGTGGAAATAAATTACTAAAATTTGATGACTAAACAGAAATCAGAAGAAACTGCTATCTACCATTTAATTTTTTTTTTTTTTGCAATTTAATGTTTGTTATTTACTATATTAAATTGTGTGATATATTGGCATTGTATCGGCCTATCGGCCACCCTGCTCTCTGGATATCGGCATCGGCCATTAAAAAACCCATATCAGTCGACCACTACATTTTAATTAGTGCTGTCAGTCAATTAGAATTGTTGATCGCGATTAATCACATAATTTATGTAGTTAACCATGATTAATCAAAGGTTTTGAAAGTGCTGAAATTTGACAGTATATTTACTTCCTTTCCTGTCAAAATGCCTTTATTTCCATTTTAGAAAAAAAATAAAAAATATGTAACATATAATGCTTTATCAACAATTTCCAAACAAAGCCTCCCACAGTATAAAAATGTAGAAATACACTAAAACAGCACCAATTCAAGTAACCTTAAATGTTTCCCAAATTCTAAGTGGGAGGTTGAATATTTGAAAGAACTGGTCCCCATAGGTTGCATTTTCAATCCAATGGGCATCAGATCTCTTAAATCAAATCTCTGCCTGTAGACTGTGGCTATACGCATTGCTACAGCAATAGTGAAGCTGCGTTCATGATTCGCATCAGAGCGTCAACGCCAGCGTCATGTGTCACTTTAAACTCCACATGAAAAGCGCTTGCAGACAAAAAACTGTCATTCTGCGTTTTGGAGATAGTTAAGACTTGATGTGCTTCGGTGGCAATTAAAATGTGCCTTACATAGGCTGAAAAATACTTGATTTCTATCACAACTCCCATCTGGGCTTGTTTTGTACATCAAATAGTGCTAAGAGGACCTTTCTCCATCTTTTTATCACTGACACGGAAGCGCTGTTGTGTGCGTTTGTGGTGTGTGCGTCAGTGAAATGACTCCGGGCGGACACATTACAAAGGTTTCGCCCTTGCAACAATTGTTAATGCTTTGTTATGCTGTTTTAACGGTTATTTAATTAATATTAAATAAATATAAAGTAATCATTAATCATATAATAATAACTCAAATTATGGGTAATAAAATAAAATAATATATTTTCAGATGGAGCAACTGGCCACCTTTTAGCTTTTTAGCAGTTCACCTAAACAGTCCTGTGGTGTAACAAATTCATTTTTAGAAGTACAAATAGTCCATGTAGTACATGTAGTTTCTTTTAATATAAATATATATTGGGTATATTATGTATTGGAAGAGTCAGGCTATCTACTCTGCCCATCAATGAAGTCCGGCAAGCTTTACAGCTTTTAAACAGGCTTTCTATTACTACACATTAATCCACAACACTCCTCTAATCTTACACAGTGAACGATAAGCCACAAATGTCACTATGCACGTGCTCAATCTGCTCTCTAATGACAAAACCACTGCCTTCTGGTATCAGGGGGATAAAACATTCTAAGTCAATGTATAAGGGGATTAGATCTCTTCTTTGCTGGGGTTACATCCACATTTACACATACTGATCATCTGTAAGCCTGAAGTTAACCCTCATCCTTGTTGTGGAACCATCTGATGTCAGTGTTTGGTTACAAAGACCTTGAAAGGTTTCTTTTAGACATGATTTCTTGCGAATATTAAAGCTTTCTATAAGGGGGTCAAAGGGTCAGTAAACAGATTTAAAGCATCTTACCTTATCAAGCTTGGCTTCAATCTCCACCACTTCTGTCTCGACTTCATCAATATTTGCCCTGAAACACAACAGAGAAGATGATGTGATTAATTTTAAAATGACAATGAAATCTTGAAAAATCACACAAAATAACCAATTATTTTGATTCTTGAATGAATCTGAGAGATTACTTCTACAGCAGACTTAACAGGATCTATTTTTAATTTCTAGATCCGCCCTCTTCGTCACGCTATGTTTAGAATAGCATACTACCATTCTATTCATACTTTATCTGTCGTATATGTACTGTATACTGTGCAAAGTGCATGTTTACTGCAAAGTGCAAATGAACTCATTATTTGATCGGACTGACAAATGTTAATGCATTTTACGCAAAATTTGATTAAAAATGGAAAATAACACCTTTTCCGAGATGACAAATGGACACCACTCACTAGATTGCACTTGCACGAACTTAGGATATTTGACAACAATGTAGCATACTGCATTTGTATGTATTGTTGCATACTGTTTTATATAACATTTTTAAGAATAGTAGGCACTACCGGGGGCTTGGGTAGATCAGTGGTAAAAGACACTGGCTACTACCCCTGGAGTTCGCTAGTTCACTAGTTCGAATCCCAGGGTGTGCTGAGTGACTCCAGCCAGGACTCCAAAGCAACCAAATTGGCCTAGTTGCTAGGGAGGGTAGAGTCACATGGGGTAACCTCCTTGTGGTCGCTATAATGTGGTTCGTTCTCGGTGGGGTGTGTGGTGAGTTGAGCGTGGATGCCGCGGTGGATGCCGTGAAGCCTCCACACATGCTATTCTAAAAGAATAGTAGGCACTATGCAGTATACGCTAGTGTTACATTTTGAACATAGCAACTCGTTTGCTGCATACTCAAAAGTATATACTTTCTCATCACCAGTGAAGTACATGTTTTCATGCATTGTAGAAGTATGCAAATTGGAACGCAACCACTGAGGTAGGTCTGGTCTTATTCACTGCAAAGATGACTGATTGATCAGATCTGGCCATCTCTTTTCAGAGGGGCCAAAAAAATTTAAATGCCATCTCCGCCCTCTTCCAGCATCTAGTCTTCATCTGTGTCAGAAAGGATTTCCTTTGAATTGTCAAGCAGTTTAATATCACATATCTTTCTGTGCAGAGTTTTGAAATATTTTCAGTATTATACAGTCAGGCTGTTAGAGCTTATCTCTCTGTCTCTCTCTGTTTCAGTGTTGTGTGTGTAATGTATTTGAGTCAGGCTGCAGTGATGCACATGCTTTCCATTTAGAGCAGAAGCAACTCTGCCTCAAGTACAAAAACATACACAGACACAATCGGATGTGTGTCACACGTGTGCTGTTAATGGATGCTAGTCTCTATTGTTTTTCTCTCTCTCATGATCTCTGGGCCATGGCAGTATTATCCATCAGAGTCAAAGGAAAGACTGCAAATTCACTGTTTTACTTCCTGCCTTAGTCGTTTCATTACATTTATGCATTTGGAATTTTTTTTTTTTTTCAAAAAAATGTATTCAATGTATAAATATTATAAGTACTGTATATGTGTTTTGTGGAAATCGAACCTATAACCTGGGCGATTGCTAGCACTACTGTATGCTACACTAATATTGGACTCAAGATGGCGGCGAGTATGGTTGCTGCATTGCGAGCTCCGAAACAACATTGTAGTTTTTTGTTTATTTTGTTTACAATTCTTATGTTTTTTGTCTTGGATGTTGTCTGCCTTATTGTCTATGACAGACAAACATTTTTGGACATTGGTTCTGCAATTACACACCGTAAACCGGACTTCAAATTCCTCAATGCCAACCCACTGTTTACAAACACGCAAGGGGAGCCCTTTGTCTGGGCTACCCGGCCACGAAAACGCAGAAGGAAAAGTGGAAACAGAGCCGGCGTTCTCATCAAAGTAAGACGTTGCGCAAATCGACCCCCGCTACCCAGTATTCTACTGGCAAATGTTCAATCTCTGGACAACAAGCTCTGCGAGCTGAGAGCGTGGATCTCTTTCCAACGAGTGACGAGGGACTGCTGCATTATCTGCCTTACAGAAACTTGGATGTCTGCGGAGATTCCACATTCAGCCATCGAACCCACAGGGTTCTCCATGCACCAAGCGGACAGAGCGAAAGACCTCTCAGGTAAAAGCAGAGGTGGTGGTGTATGTTTTATGGTCAACAAATCCTGGTGTGATCAGAGGAACGTACATTCTATCAAGTCTTTCTGCTCTCCTGATCTGGAATTTCTCATGCTTCTGTGTCGACCATTCTGGCTACTGAGGGAATTCACAGCGGTCATTATCACAGCTGTGTACATCCACCCACAAGCCGACACAGACCGGGCACTCAAGGAACTGTATGGGATTATAAACAAGCAGGAAACCGCACACCCTGAGGCCACGTTCATTGTGACCGGGGACTTTAACAAAGCCAATCTCAAATCAATCGCACTAAATTACCACCAACACATCAGTTTCAACACACGAGGGGACCGGGTTTTGGACCATTGCTACTCTCCCTTCCGGGATGGCTACAAATCCCTCCCCCGCCCACCATTTGGCAAATCGGACCACTCTTCCATTCTGCTTCTGCCTGCTTACAGGCAGAAACTGAAACAGGAGGCACCCACCCTCAGAACAATCCAGTGTTGGTTGGACCAATCAGACTCTATGCTACAAGACTGTTTTGATCACGCGGACTGGGAGATGTTCCGGTCTGCCTCTGATGACGACATCGAGGTTTACGCTGATTACGGTTCGAGGGAAATAACACTGCCCTCACGGAGAGAGCTCTCGCAGCCGAAGCTACAGAGGTTAGTTCACTCTCCGTCTCTGTAGCGGATGTAACCTGATCCTTCCAACGGGTGAATATCCGTAAAGCCACGAGTCCAGACGGCATTCCGGGCCGTGTCATCAGAGCGTGTGCGAACCAACTGGCTGGTGTTTTTACGGACATTTTCAACCTTTCCCTCTCCTTGTCTGTAGTCCCCACATGCTTTAAAATGTCCACCATTGTGCCTGTACCAAAACAATCCAAAATCACTTGCTTAAATGACTGGCGTCCTGTTGCTCTGACCTCCATCATCAGCAAATGCTTTGAGAGACTAATCAGAGATTACATCTTCTCTGTGCTGCCTCCATCACTGGACCCATTGCAGTTTGCTTACCGCAACAACTGCTCCACTGATGATGCCATTGCATCTACAATACACACTGCTCTCTCCCACCTGGAAAAAAGGAACACTTATGTGAGAATGCTGTTTGTAGACTACAGCTCAGCATTCAACACCATAGTGCCTTCCAAGCTTGATGAGAAACTCCGGGCTCTGGGCTTAAACAGCTTGCTGTGCAGCTGGATCCTGGACTTCCTGTCAAGCAGACGCCAGGTGGTTAGAATGGGCAGTAACATCTCCTCATCACTGACCCTCAACACTGGAGCCCCGCAGGGCTGTGTTCTTAGCCCACTCCTGTATTCCCTGTACACACATGACTGTGTGGCAACACACTGCTCTAATGCCATCATTAAGTTTGCTGATGATACGACGGTGGTAGGTCTGATCTCTGACAATGATGAAACAGCCTATAGAGAGGAGATGCACACTCTGACACGCTGGTGTCAGGAGCACAACCTCTCCCTCAACGTCAGTAAGACAAAGGAGCTTGTGGTGGACTTTAGGAGAAGAGAAAGAGAACACAGCCCCATCATTATCAATGGAGCACCAGTGGAGAGAGTCAGCAGCTTCAAGTTCATGGGTGTCCACATCACTGAGGAACTCACATGGCCTGTCCACACTGAGGCCGCTGTGAAGAAAGCTCATCAGCACCTCTTCTTCCTGAGACGGCTGAGGAAGTTTGGAATGAACCACCACATCCTCACACGGTTCTACACCAGCACTGTAGAGAGCATCCTGACTGGCTGCATCACTGCCTGGTATGGCAATAGCACCGCCCACAACCGCAAAGCCCTGCAAAGGGTGTTGCGAACTGCCAGACACATCATCGGAGGTGAGCTTCCCTCCCTCCAGGACATATACACCAGGCGGTGTGTGAAAAAAGCTCGGAGGATCATCAGAGACTCCAGCCACCCGAGCCATGGGCTGCTTTCACTGCTACCATCAGGCAGGCGGTATCGCAGCATCAGGACCCGCACCAGCCGACTCCATGACAGCTTCTTCCCCCAAGCAATCAGACTTTTGAACTCTTGATCTCTCACAATCAATATACATCAGCACTGCACTTTATTAATCTTATTATCTCACAGTGGACTGTCATAAATTATATTCTCTTAACAACACACTGGCAACTGACTATCAACCGACAACCTGAATGTCAATACAGTACAATACAACCTACTGTATATTCTATATATACTATATATACAACTTTTTTATTGTATAATGTGTATTCTATATTGTGTGTATTGTATAATGTACATTGTATGTTATTATTTGTATATTGTGTTGTGTGTAATTATGAGTATATTAGATTTTAAATTGTGTTGTGTAAATTTGATGTTTATTGTAGATTGGCGTATGTCTCATCACTGTCACGACTGCTATGTTACTCGGAACTGCACCCAAGAATTTCACACACTATTGCACTTGTGTATATGGTTGTGTGACAATAAAAGTGATTTGATTTGATTAATATTATTCTATTTGTTTCCCTGTCTCAACCCTGGGATTCATATTTCGAGGTTACCAGAGCCGGCCAGATCCAGCTCCATTCCTGGTTGGTGTCGGACTGCACTGCTATGTGTCGCAGAGTGATGATGACATCATTTGCTAGTTCAGCCGGTGCTAGCCAGACATCACTTCAGTCTTTTACGATGGACTTCAGAGGATGAACTGATGCCAACTCCAACTGTATGACATTGGATACTTCATATGCCACTGCCTGAAACTTGGACTTAGGATGGACCCCACCGAACATCACCGAAATGACCTGCCAATTGAACTGCAATGCACCTCATTGATCTCTGCCTGCATCACCTTTGTCTATTGATGGACTACATTCTTGAAATGGAATACATAGACTATCAATGAATTGCCAACAAAAGCCTAACAAACTAACAAAGGACAATGTATCTATGTGAACTTCTGCAGTTAATCCAGGATGGACTTTAGTCATTAATCTTAAAGTTCATACAAAAACTTGGTTTAAACAAAGAACCTTAACACCTACTTAGTTTACAAATTTTAAACCACGACTTGCACTATACATAAGTAATATTGGCATTATATTCATGTTAGCCAGAGGGGAACTGGCCCCCACTGTGAGCCTGGTTTCTCCCAAGGTTATTTTTCTCCATTAACCAACATTTTATGGAGTTTTGTGTTCCTTGCCACAGTCGCCTTCGGCTTGCTCACTGGGGTTTTAAATACAATTATTATTTATTTAATTATTTATATTTATACATAATTTATGATCATATTTAATCAAATTACACAATGATGACTCTAAGACTTACTACAGATATTACAGTTTCATTGTCTGTTAAAGCATGATTTTCTGTAAAGCTGCTTTGAAACGATGTGTGTTGTGAAAAGCACTATACAAATAAAAATGACTTGACTTGACACACATTACATGGAACAACTTTTACTCTCAACATGCAGTGAAAGGATCTCACTGCTGAATACACTACAACCCTGGCAATGTTTACACCACTATACTATACAATTACTGGTGAGTGAAATGTAAACATTTACCAGCCAGTTGCCAAATATATACATTTTAGTCGCATAGTGCGAAATTTGGTTGCAAATGCGAGTGGTTTCCTCTCATTGTAGTGGAGGCTTGCACACAGAGTAAAAGATCAATCTTGGCATTCAAGAGTCGCTATCGAGATCATTCAAATGAAGATCGTGATGCATTGGACAACTGACATTTTTACCCACCCCTAATAATTATGTTTCCAAAGTTATAAATTAGCATAATTATGGCGACTGACATCAAGCTTGTTTTGCCACAAATATGGAGAGAGCAGTGACCACACTGAGTAAATTACCTCAGGAATTATTGAATAACATCCGAGCATTTACATATAGTCGAAAAAAAGGTTTCTGTTATCCAAAGGAAGGCCAAATCTAAAAACAAATGCATGATGCATGATTTAGCAAACATTTGTTTGGCCTAAAAGGCATACAATTTTCTAAAAAATTTATCAGATAAAGTTGTTTTATTTTTAATCATAAATAACCCATAAATAATGGGTCTCATTCATGAAACTTTCATAAATATGTGTAAATTGGGAGTCATTTGCGTGTAAAATGGACAGGGATGGGTAAAAATCTAGATTTTCCGATGCATCG
This sequence comes from Myxocyprinus asiaticus, assembly GCF_019703515.2. Lineage (NCBI taxonomy): Eukaryota > Metazoa > Chordata > Actinopteri > Cypriniformes > Catostomidae > Myxocyprinus > Myxocyprinus asiaticus. Next base: position 10,986,674 of record NC_059372.1, on the reverse strand, counting down.
CGATTTTCGTTTGAACGATCTCAATATTGATTCTTAAAACTCAAGATTTCTCTTTTACACTATGCGCTCTTTTACACTAACTCTCTACTACAGTGAGAGGAAATTGCTCGCATTAGCAACCAAATATTATGCTATGGAACTACAATGTATATTGGCTGGTAAATGTTTCAATTTCACTCACCAGTAACTGTATAGTATAGTGGTGGAGTATTCAGCAGCGAGATCCTTTCACTGCAAGTTGAGAGTAAAACTTGTTCCGTGTAATGTGTGTCCAAAGACGAAATCCACGCAACCCATTTGCCATTGAATAATGTCTCTTTTTATACCCTTTCTGTTCTTTACAGTCAGTAGTTGATCAAAAACAAAAAAAAACAAACATTTAATTTTAAACATGCAAAGGACTGATGAGATAAAGCCCCTTGAGTCCTCTCTCGTTAACATGTACTCTTCTACAAATGTTCACAAATGCCAGCATTCTTAAAGAGACAGTACCAGTCTTTAACACATGTTCAACAAATCAATGTAAATACCTGTAAATAGTACAAATGTAACAAAAATAATATATGAAATATAATATCTTATTTATTGATTGAATATATGGATTTGTTCATTTTTTAATAAGCAAAAATGTGACCAAAATGATTAATAAAATATAATTAGTCAAATTAATATTTTCATAATGTACCTCATTAAAGGGTCCCCTGTATAATTAACAGCATTAGCTGGGAGAGAATTTCTTTCATATGTAGGCAAAAGGGACATTATAACTGAAATATACCCATATGAATCAATATCGAATTGAATCGGGAATCGAATCGAGAGCTTGTGAATCGGAATCTTATCGAATCGGGAAATCTGTATCAATACCCAGCCCTAAAAATGGACCTTTCCAAAAAGGTACACCCCAGATGTACTAGGAAGTGATATTTTAGTGAATTCCAAACCTTCATAAATTAGGCATGCCTGCATGCTCATATCGAAATATCATAATCCACGGCCGTGAACACAAAATATGAGGAAGGTATCAGACCTGCTAGTAAATGAGAATAGGAAGCTTTCATCATCTATGCAGAACAGAAATAGAAGGATTTTATTTTTTTAATAAAGTGCGTTTTTAAGACCCCACAGTGGTTTGTCCGGTCAATCACTTTTCCATAAAAAACGTGTATATGTGATATATATTATCACATATATATGATAAACCAAAAATTTCAAGAATATCACAACATGGGGGGCCTGGGTAGCTCAGTGGTAAAATACGCTGGCTACCATCCCTGGAGTTCGCTAGTTCGCTAGTTCGAATCCCAGGGCGTGCTGAGTGACTCCAGGCAGGTCTCCTAAGCAACCAAATTGGCCCAGTTGCTAGGGAGGGTAGAGTCACATGGGGTAACCTCCTCGTGGTCGCTATAATGTGGTTTGTTCTTGTTGGGGCGCATGGTGAATTGAGCGTGGTTGCCGCGGTGGATGGCGTGAAGCCTCCACACGCTTTATGTCTCCGTGGCAACGCGCTCAATAAGATGCGTGGGTTGACTGTCTCAGACGCGGAGGCAACTGGGATTCATCCTCCACCACCCAGACTGAGGTGAATCACTATGCAACCACAAGGACTTAGAGCGCATTGGGAATTGGGCATTCCAAATTGGGAGAAAAAGGGTAAAAATCCCCCCCCCAAAAAAAAAAAATATCACAACATACATTTTTGCTTATATTGCACACCCCTAGTCCAGCTTATCAAATGTCGTAATTCATGGATTTTCTAGACAGCTGTGGAAAAGGTAAACAATCCTGTGATTGAAGCTGTGTGGCAGTTTTGAGGCAGTTCTGAAGCCAACAGCATGCCCACTCCCCCACCACTACTGCAGCTGTCCGGCTTGCTAATGCGTTTCCTGGGTGGAATCATTGTCTTGAAGGACAGCTGCTCTCCCAGGCCCTTGGGCACTCTCTCTCTCACCCCCTACCATGCCAGTTCACTGCACATGGCACTCCCAGGATGGATGCGCATGTTGCCCCCGGTCCTGTAACCATAGCAACAGCTGTGGGGCCCGGCCCCATACTTACAAACCCATTCTGCATTGCTCTACTTTCAAGCAGCCATGAGACCACCAAAGTCAATGAATCTTTGATTGCTGCTTTGCAGCTAGTTATCACTTGATTGCTACAATGACATCTTCATCTTGCAAATGGAGCCAACAAAATGGACAATTTGGTTTTAAAGACAACGTGAAATCAAAATTGATCCCATTTACTTTCTTAATAAATGTCCAAGGCCAGAAATATGCTCTATGCAAGTATGTGAATGCAAATGCTTCTAGCACAAGCATGATTTTACGTGTCATTGTGTTCTAAAATGTGTCAGATCGAAACATAATATTGACCAATAATATCATAGCCGAACATGTTTCACACCCTCCCAATCCAATCAAATCACAATAGATTAAATCAAGTCCCGCCCTATATTATTTCCAGCTGAATATTCCGTTTCACTCTGAAATATGTAACATTACGGAAGTTCAGTGTTGCGAGTGCAGTTTTATGTCATCTAAAATGGAAATATTCTGAAATGCAAGCTTTAAGCATTACGCTTTCGTTTTCAACTAAAAAATTCAAAATGTGTTGACAGTTCTGCACTTACAATGGAAGTCTATGGGACGGTTACATTTCTGTACAAATGTGTTTTTGATTGTTTTTACACACATGGGTATGAAATAATTTTTTGTGGTAAAAGGACAGCATGCACCTCTAGAAGGTCTAAAGATACGCTTTATAAGATGGAGTTGCACTGCAGACTGTTCAATACAATACTACAACATCATAGTGCTGCTGTAGGTTGAGATGCTGAACCAGCAGATAAATGTTTGCTTCTGGCCTACTGACTAGCTGACTTCACATCCTCTAGTAGGGCTGGGCTCTGCTAACACTCACAAACCCATCAAAAATGCTGTTATGTTCTCTGCCACCAAAGGAAAGCTACTGTAAAGATTAGTTAGACCAAGATAGATACATTTCTGTCAAATAAAACAGAATTAAAACGGAAGGTTTGCACAATGTGCTCATTTATTAGCCAAGTCAATATGTGTGAGACTTTTAAAAGAAAAACTGAAGAAACATCTGGCAGAGGATTTCAACTGGGCAGAGTTATACAACCATGGCAATGTTTGCATCTGCAATCGTATGTCTTGTTGGCTCGGGATGTTTGAGCTTATATCTTTGTGTGTATCCTGTACACTCACTGAGCACTTTATTAGGTACACCTGTACACCTACATATTTGTGCGATTATCTAATCAGCCAATTGTGTGGCAGCAGTGCAATGCATAAAATCATTCAGATACGGGTCAGGAGCTTCAGTTAATGTTCACATCAATGTGATCTTAGTGATTTCGACCGTGGCATGATTGTTGGTGCCAGACGGGCTGGTTGGAGTATTTCTGTAACTGCTGATCTCCGGGGATTTTCACGCACAACAGTCTTTAGAGTTTACTCAACAAAAAAAAAAAAAAAAAAACATACAGTGAGTGGCAGTTCGGTGGAAGGAAATGCCTTGTTGATGAGAGATGTCAACGGAGAATGACCAGACTGGTTGGAGCTGACAGAAAGGCTATGGTAACTCAGATAACCACTCTGTACAATTGTAGCGTGCAGAATAGCATCTTAGAATGCACAACACATCGAACCTTGAGGCAGATGGGCTACAACAGCAGAAGAACACAACGGGAACTTTATGAGGACCATAGTGTTTCTAATAAAGTTCTCAGTGAGTGTATGTGTGCATGTGTACTAAGGCCGGGTGCTATATTGAACTTTTTGTATATATTTGATATCTTGGTGCCAATAAAAATACACAGCATGAAAAATCTCTCAATCATTTTAATATGCTTTTCATTTGGCCATTATGTTTCCTAAAGACCCGTAAGAAGCAAGAGTTTTTATTCATTTTTGCGAATCTTTCAAACAGAACAATGAATCAGTTCATATGCAGATTTAATGATTGCATCATCACTCTAATTGTAATTTTCAAAACATTATTGTACATATTAAAAAGTGTTTTAGTAAACAAAAAGTGTGAAAAACATGCCTTGATGTTTTTACCTCTATATTACTGTATTTTACTTAGCTTTAAACAGTTTGAACCTACTTGGCAACAATGACTGTCTGGTCAAACAGTTCTTCTGATTGGAAAAATCAAGCTTTCAAGCGATTTCAGAGCAAATGCATAGATATCAAGATTTAAAATATAATCAAAGGGCTGAAGATATACTGTAGCTTTTAGCTATATCACCCAGCAGTGTCAGAAATTAACTTTTACATTAAGGGACAATTTTTGCCCCCTGGATTTTCAAGGGCATTTTTTTTATGTTTTTGAGGGCATGTTCTTTACTAACCATTTAAAACAAAATGTACATCATCTGTTTTTTGTCAAATATGTCAATTTAATCAAAACATTGTATAAATTCTAAAGAATAAGCATTTATTACATATTTAAATCAACATGAACTCCTATTTTATTCCATAACATTTATAACTAGGACTATAATAGAATATTAAAAACTATTTCAGGTGTTACAAATAAAAAACAGAAAAATTCATTATGATGGAATTTTCTGGCCCCCACATTTTGAATTTCAAGGGCATTTCTCATTTTTGGAAGCATTTTTTCCCCAAACCCCTTTAAATTCTGACCCTGTCACCCAGACCTGTTTACTGATGATTTTTATGAATAAAAGCAATTTTGGTAATGCTTGTGTGTGTGTGTGTGTTTGTGCATGAGTGAACTACATTATTGATCTCTACACACTTGCCAGAAGGTACCAGCTAAAGAGTGGACACTATCAAATGTCTCATGCAATTTCAAAAAACAGCTGAGAACAAGATCTACGGTTAAAAGCGAGTGAATGTCACTGAGAAATATGTGGGTTTTAATTTACCCCAAAATAAAAAGAAGAGAAAATATAATTTGCATAAAGAAAACAAAGCCTATTTTTATTATATTAAGATTTTTTGAATTGTGGCCCTCCAATCCACATAGGCAGGACAACAAATAGTACCATGATTCATAAATACTTAATTAAAATAACACTTCTTCTTTTTCGCAATAATGAGAATGGTATTTTTTTCGTTATAAAGTAACAATTATTGAAGTAAAAGTGCTTAATTTTCACATACTGTCACATAATTTTCACACACATTTTCTTGACTGTCAATTGTCTTTATGCAAAATATATAGAAAAATACAATAATTTTTGGGTGAAATATGACCTGGACATCTTCTTGACAGGCTTTGTGAGATTCACCTGACAGTTTCATAATCAGGCTTTCAGAGGGAAATATTTGTATCTCTTGCACTGTATATCTCACAAACACATCCACTGAAAATGCCCAAAAGACAGACATGCTCCCCCTTAGATCCTATAAAGATTTAGAAAGTGGCTCTCCATCCAGATTAGATCAGTTTGAATCAACGCTGCATCCTGTCTGACAGATGACATCACTGGGCTAAGTATTGATTGTTTGAATGCTCTTATAACAGTGTGTATGAGTGAGTATTTCAGATAGAGGGGTGTGTCTACATTTAGTCTCAGCTGTGTGTGTGTGTGTGTGTGTGTGTGTGTGTGTGTGTGTGTGTGTGTGTAGAGGCAGTCTCGCTGCTGCTATTCTTAGGCTGTACACCTCTTAGTGCCCCTGTCTGGACCTTTTATATTCACTAAAAGCTTGGCAAAATTCTCCTGCAGCTTCCAGCTATTGCAGCAACTAACCAAAAACACAGAACAAATGGCAAGTGTGGCCAGTGTGTGGATTAATTGAATTATAATGCACTTTAATATGCCATTAATGTTTATTTATTAATTTAAAGACAAATTGCATGTACAAACATACAAAATCTAATAAAAATCCACTGCAAATTGCACTAAAGTCCGCTGCTTTTGATGCATTTAGCATATGCTTTTATCAAAAGCAACTTAAAGTGCATTCAAGCTATACATTTTATAAGTACATGCATTCCCTGGGAATCGAACCCATGACCAAGGCCAGAGGTTCTCAACCTTTTTTTGATGAACGCCCCCCTACTTCATTCCCTTCATTTGATAGTTTTAACAGTGGTATTTGTAACAAGACAACAGTAAGCACATGGAAGCATGGATCTTCTTCACTACCGTGGTTAGATGTAACATGATTTCTATAAATTATGGCATTTTTGTAATTACAAACAGTAGGCCTGCTCTAAACAAATGTAAAAACAATAAATACAAAATAAACATTTAAAAGTTGTAACAAAAATTTATTATATTCACTCACTCCCCTAATGTAGCCTTTGACAAATTTAATAGAGCTGAAGTAGTGATATCATAATATGTATTATGAATCTATTTCTGCCTAAAGTACAGTTATGTTACTATAGTAAATTCAAGGGTGGTCACGTAGAATTCTGTGCTGAATTCGAATGGTTTCTGCGTCTCGCGCCGTGCTTCTCACTGGTTCTTGCAGCGCTGCAATGATCAGAGGTGCGCGTTTAAGAGCTCGAGACCGGTCTGTGAGTAAAAATGCACCTGCTTTGCACTCACACTGCTCTGTCCATTGAACGGTATCCACCTACAGAGTCATAGAGGTGCATTAGCGGAGGTTGTGACTTTCCTGTCTATTTGACGCTGCTAAACCAGATACTTCAGATGCATCGCTAGACTTTAGAATCAGATGAACCACGGTACAAATGCATACCAACCCGTATAATGGAGTCTACATAAACATTTTAATGCAAACAGGAACTTGATGATTGATTTTATTAATATGACTGATAAACGCCTCCAATTTGTAACCTAACGCCCCCCTTTCTACTAATTTGCTCTCAGCGCCTCCTGGCATCCTTCTAATGCCCACTGGGGGGCGGTACCACCCCTTTGAGAAACCCTGACCTAGACAATGCTAGTGCCATGGTCTACCAATGGATGCACATAGTTTAAATCTTTCGCTGTCCAATTAATACAAAATTGTGCATCCAAAACTGCAAGTTAGGGCTGTTCAGATCAGTGTATTGAGATGCATTAAAGTAATAGTTCCTTTAACTTAAAAACATCTTAAAAATGCGGTGCTCAAGCACAAACTGCTGAAACTGTCAAACATATCTGTCTAATGCCTGTTTACATAAAATAAGAATGGAGGCAATATGCTTAATTGTTAACAAAAGGAACAGAATGCAGGTATCTTAAGACAACATTTTTTAAATACTGTAGTTCTTGCAAGTTCAAAACATCTTGCTCAGCGAGTAAAAGACACTGACTACCACCCCTGGAGTCGTGAGTTCGAATTCAGGGCATGCTGAGTGACTCCAGCCAGGTCTCCTAAGCAACCAAATTGGCCCGGTTGCTAGAGAGGGTAGAGTCACATGGGTAACCTCCTCGTGGTCGCTATAATGTGGTTCTCGCTCTCGGTGGGGCGCGTGGTGAGTTGTGCGTGGATGCCGCGGGGAATAGTGTGAAGCCTCCACACACGCTATGTCTCCGCGGTAGCATGCTAAACAAGCCACGTGATAAGATGCGTGGATTGACTGTCTCAGACACGGAGGCAACTGAGATTCGTCCTCCACCACCCGGATTGAGGTGAGTCACAACGCCACCACGAGGACTTAGAGCACATTGGGAATTGGGCATTCCAAATTGGGGAGAAAAGGGGAGAAAATAAAAAATAAATAAAATAAAATTCAAAACATCTTAAAAAACATGGCACTCATGCGTCAAAAGCTGAAAAAACTGTGAAACGGTAAAAAAGTTCATCTGGCGCATGTTTACATAGAAACTAATGGAGACAATGTGCTTAATTGTCAACAAATGGAACAGAATGCGGGTATCTTAAGACGACTTTTTAAAAGTTGAAGTTCTTTTAAATTCAAAACATCTTAAAAACGAGGCGCTCATGCGCGAAACGCTGAAAAAACTGTGAAATGGTCGAAAATGTCAGTCTAGTGCATGTGTACAAAGAAACTAATGGAGACAATGTGCTTAAAGGAATTTTAAGGGTTCATACAAGTTAAGCTAAATTGACAGAATTTAGGGTTAAGGGTTCATTTCCTCCCCCCTCCCCCGCTGGTCTCTGTTCACATCATATTTTTTGGGTCCGAACCACGGTCCGATTACGTCATCAACACGAGTACAAGCGGCAGCTGTTTACCACTGTAACTAGGTAACAACTCGAGAAGACGTCACTGTGTTAAGTGAAGTATTAAAGTTTGTCTCTTTGGATTTACCACAAAAACTTGCCATAAACAGAACAGCACTTGTGTTTGTCTCCCGCTGATGCACTGAATGTGCAATGATGTGATGAGTATTAGCGTTTGTCTGCCACGAGCCTGCAGATGCATTCCAAGAGATGTGAAGAATGTGAGCTGCTCTCTGAAGGCGGTGTATATGGACACAAGCAGGTAGGAGAAATGCATTATACCATAATAATTGCGATCGGCAGCCTGCAAAGACGCAAATTAATGTCATCACAAGCGGTTCACTTCTGCGATTTGGTACGATTGTGTTCATATCAGCAGGGAACCGTACTGGAGTTCACATGAACCGTACCCCAGACCACCTTTTCAGCGGACCCCAGTGCGGTTCGCGGGTGCGCACCCGAGTTCGGAAAACAGCGTTCACATTATCCAAACGAACCGAACTTTGATGTCATTCGACCCCAGGTGCGCACCAAAAGTGCTAGTGTGAAAGCACCCTTAATGTTTGTGTTATCAGGACTGGCATCTAAAGAACAATTTGACAGTCATTTGTGCTGAACTGTGAGAAAGTTGAACCATGGCCGTGTGCCTCCCAGGACTCCAACACTGCACACACCTCTGGGTCTTGGACAAATCAGCACCTCAGCACGTCTGGAGACGGTTTGTGACATCATCTGCCAGACAGGAACCAATTTGAGCCAGAAAGCATCCAGAAAGTGATACGTGTCCGAGGACTGCCGTGTTTTCTCACACGTGATCCTCTCAGACGGGTTTTGAAGTTGTGATTAGGGAATTGTTTGCACGCACAAGCCAGCTGGGTTCACTTTGCCCTGCCAGAACACTACTAAACACAGATAACTCATCACATATCTGGCTGTGGTGGCCTCGCAGGGCGGCTGAATCCAAACTGGTCTCATATGAGGAGGGGTCCGGGGGGGTGCTCTCTTCTCTTTTACTCATGACACATTTTTTACTTGACTGCACACTGACCCATCCAAAATCAACATGCTTTCGCCGAGGGATGTCTAGAGCTGTGATTCTAATGGACGTCTCCAGTGAGCTGGCCAGCCCTGTCTGTGTTGACTGCTTTATTGCCCAACTGCTTTTGGATGTCCTCTGCACGCCACACTCCCTCCGCTCATGACACCACAGACACAAACAACAGAGTGGGCTATAGAGGAAGCCTGCATGGTTAAATATGTCTGTGGCTGTTTTGGAGAGGTCTCACTCTTACAAGAGACTAAAACTTGAATTGAATTACAAAACAAACAGACGCAGCAAGTGTTGGCACTGGTAGGGTTGGGAATCAAGATTCTTTCTATTCTTTGGGAATCAACATTTTAAAAAAAATACTCAAACGAATGCATTTTAATGGTATAATTTAGGACAAATTATTTGGTGCTTTCTCAAAAGAATTGTTAATTGTCAAAGGAATTTTCCAGGTTTAATACAAGTTAAGGTCAATCGACAGCATTTATGGCACAATGTTGATCTTGTTAACACGTATAATGTTAACATCTTCTTGCTAAACTTTTGAAACAGTGTGTATTTTAACCACACTAATAATAAAGTTTGAAACCTCTGTTTCCAGTTTCCTATTCCATCATTTTCCAAAGTTTTAAGCTATGGAGGGCGTTTCAAAAGTCTCTGTTTTTGGTGGAGGAAAACAGTTCTTGTGAAAAATTCTAGTTATTTATTAATAATCAAATTGTTCATATACATCTGTTTTCAGGCCTCAATGTTGACTGGGAGAAAGACATAAGATTAAAATGTTTCTGTGGTCCCAAAATGGCATTTGAGACCTTTGAGTGAGTTTCATTGTCTCCTCGTTTTGTCTTGATATGATCAGAGGAAATGAGAGAGGACGGACACAAAACAGTGAATTTCTGCAAAACAGGCGTGAAATTACTTCCTTCCTGGCGTCCTGGGTCATACCTCATTTGTGCATCAGGAGCTAAAGTCCTTACATGGATGAGATGGAATATTCTACAGGGATGCTTACAAGACAACCTGGCAATGACAATACCAAATCAGTGTTTGAAAACTCAAAGAGTGCAGTAAATCTTGAGTCTTTGTAGAGTTGTAAAAAACAGGCCTACATCTTACAGGCAGGGTTGGGGAGTAACAAAATACATGTAACAGGAATGCATAATTAAAATACAAAATATAAGTCATTGTATTCCACTACAGTTACAATTTACATCATCGGTATTTAGAATACAGTTACAATCAAAAAGTTACAATCAAAAAGTATTTTGATTAATGAAGAGATTACTTTGCATTTTATTGTCATTTGTTTCATTTAATATTTAGTCCTTTCAGATGGAAAACATTTATACATATAAATGATGCAGTCCAAAGTGCATTTGAACAGCGGTGAAACACTTTCTTATGATGTGTTACATTCATACGAGCAGACAGAGAAGTAAGTTTGAAGTGAGTTTGGAGCAGAAGAAATAGAAATAAACCTTGTGTAAATTGTCAGCTTTACGCTAAGCTTAAATGCTATTTCTAGCCATTTTACATGCACATGTTACCAGGCACGATCATATTTTTTATCAAGAAAATTCACGTTGGATCATAATTTCTTTTTTTCTAGTAAGACCTTTGATATTAGGGCAAAAATCATATTTTTGATAATAATTTTTTTATTGTTTTCCTGTAAAAATATCTAAAAATCCTTAAAACAAGATCAGTTGGATTTATCTTGTTTTAGAAACAACACTGCATAAGATATTTAGGTTTTTCAGAGAATGTATTTTTAACATGTGTATTTTGTCTTACTGTACTAACAGAGTTTTTATAATCAAAACAAGTGAAAAAATCTACCAGTGCTGAAGAAGTAATCCAAAGTATTTAGAATACGTTACTGACTTTGAGTAATCTAACGGTATACGTTACAAATTAAATTTTACAGCATGTATTCTGTAATCTGTAATGGAATACATTTCAAAAGTAACCTTCCCAACCCTGCTTACAGGTTACATCTAGAGACCCCAAGCAATCAGAAATTATCGCTTTGAAATTATTACTGTCTTACGGGCCGTTCAGACCGAACGTGTTCTTGCGCTAAAAAAAGCTAGAGGCAGCGCAACGAATACAACAGAACGCAGGTGTCTCGAGACACGGTTTTAAAAGATGAAGTAGAAAAATACTCTAATTAACTACATGAACGCAGATGCAGCAATCTATGCAAGCTCAATTTCGTGAGTCATTGTGTTCCAAAATGTGTCAGACTGCAATACATACTGTAACACAACTCAAGTATGTTGCATTCTCAGCGTTGCCACAAGGAGCACAGTAGTAGACATTAGTGTGAATTGTCTGCTTCTACGGCGAGTTTTCTCTTTCAAGTCAACTATTGTAATGGCGGAGCAACAGTTTGAAAACTTTGCAAAGCAAGTACATTATAAAGTCAATATATTTATAGCAACCTAAATAATAACACATCTGGTTCATGGCACAAACGTTTGATGGTAACTCTATCGCTCCTTTGAGTACTGAGGTTTGTTACCGCCACTAATGGAATGCGTGGATTGCGCAGACTGTGAACTGAGCAAGAGTAACCAATTTCTTACGCTCAAAAAAACAAGTAATTTGTAATATTCTGCACCAATACCCTCCATTGCTTTAAAAATATTTTTTAAAGCAAAATCATTAAATGATCAGCATGCAACGTGGAACAACTCAAAGTGATGCAAGACCATGCAGCTTTGCTTCAACACACTCTGAACAGTGCAATAAATTCTTTGCACTTCTGAACCGAATTATTTTTGGGGATCGCAAACCACCTCATGATGCAATACACATCGTGATACGCCACAATTCAATGTATCGAGACGCGTCACAATATCACAATTGGATTTCAATGGAAACTGAGCTAAACTAGAGCTGGGCGTTATGGCTACAAAAATTATATCTTGATATTTTTAAGCCTATTGACTAAGGTTGCACAATTAATCGAAATAAAATCGAAATCGCGATATGACCTTGTGCAATTATTAAACCGCAAAAGGCTGCAAATTAATTAAATTAATAAATAGTCTGCTCACTTCCAAAGTTTGTGCTTCTCTATCCAGTCTGTATTGTGTTAGTAGATTATTACAATTTTCTTTGCTCCATCTCGTGCTCAGAGTTACAGATGTTCTTTGAGTTCGGTTCTGTTTGCTTACAGTTTGCTAAGAGAGTCATATTTAAAGTGCTCCAGATTCACTTTAATTTAACTTTTGCGTAATTCCAAATATATATGGCCGCTACAAGTTAACATACAAATAAAATATCCTATAGCACTGGGTATTTGGACAGAGAAGGAGATGTTTAAATGAGCAGCACATTATACAGATGTTGTGAACTCTGCTATAACCAGAAACTTTTATGGTGTTCCTGCGTTTCCTACCAAAATAAAAGCTTGATATATTACTATTGTATAATAATAAATATCATATTAAAATAATATAATATATTTAAGTTGACTGGGTATAAAAAAATAATAAAGATAAATAGTGGGCTGAAATCCTATAACAAATTGCACAAAAAAAAAAGTACACAGCGGGCAGGTACAATGTGAACATGAAGAAGACAGTGTTTTCTCTCTCTCTCTCTTTCTCTTTGTTTCAATGTTTTATTTGTTATTTTTGGCTGTAGTGAAAAAGAGTTTGTTTCATTTTAAGAGGACTTTTAAGTCTTTATATTGGCAGTAGAGCATCTGCAAAACAGTAAGTGATACCTTGGTCAAAGAGTATCACTTAGCTAATACACTAGTTGTAGGATTTACGCATTTCAATTTCATAACAAAATTCCTTAAATATGAATTGCTTAATCTTTGACAAAATAAAATAAAAATAAATAAATAATATTTTTGGTTTTATTCATAAAATTTTGTTAAAAATTACACAATTTAATTTGATGGAATTTGTTATTGAAATTATGCATAAATCTTATAATTAAGCTAAAATGTTTTTTGAGTGTCGTTTTTTAAATTATTATTATATTGTAGTTCAAATCGCAACATTTTTCAAAATAATTGCAATATGATTTTTGTCTAAATCATGCAGCCCTAGCTATTGATGATATTAATATACATCTCAATAATTATGTTTTTGATCTGAAATGGCTTAAAAGTGTTGTTTTTTTTAATCAATGGAACCATCAATTCAACCAAACAGCCATTGTATCCAAATAGATTGAAATGTTTAAATAAAAATAGCCTAATGAATGCATGTTTTTCAGTTGATTTACTCATTTTCATTTATATGCAGCAATATACAACAATGCATTACTAATGTTTTGTTTGTTTTTTGCGAAAGAACAGTGCAAAAACTACTTTACTCACTTATTTTTTGGAATCTAGATTTTATTATTATTATAATACTGAATTATTTTTGTGGGCCCAGTCAAGTTTAATATTATACTATAATACTACAGTATATACTATATACTATAATTTAAATCAGAGATATTCACAAAATTGCTTAATTTTATATCACCAGCAAAAACAAACAAAACAAAAACAACAAAAAAAATTTGTTTATTGCTGCTCTGTCTTTGTTATTTTACAGCTATCACAGTTTTGACAGGCTGTTAGCATAAGCTATTAGCCAAGTGTTCTATGTCGTGGTCTGGTGGGATTTCAATCAAGTTGCATGTTTGTACAATAGTTGATGCTAAACCCTGAGAGCGGCCAGCACAATGCTGGGGCTTATGGATGAATCTTGAGGGATTTCGGCATGAGTGGAACAAGGACAGGCCTGTTAAACCACTGACTCGGCTCTCGAGGGGTTGAGAGGGGCGGACGCCAGCTAGCCGCCAAAGCGCTGACCCGTAGCATCCTTCCTGAACCACATAACAATCTGGACAGTTTAGCGACATGCTTCATTTTCCTGTGTTTTTACAATCACATGCTTTTGCACCTCGCAATGTCAGCAAACGATTAGGTAATTAACAGATGTGACAGGCGAGAGATGAACGGATGATGAAAATGACTGACAAAGTGGATTTTTACAGTTCTAATAAAAACAGGGAGGAAATATCGTGGTGGTGGAAACAAGAGAATACAAAGTCACTATACTGTTTTAAAGGTTTACATGAGGGTTAAGTTTTATGTATACAGTAGGTCATGTATATGGTTACGTTCACACGGTAGCGGTATGTAGCTCATATCTTGTTTTTGTTTTTCAGATGACAGTGTGTCACAGCAAACGTCATTTCTGACATTTTTAGTTCCGATCTTGGAAACGTTCATATGTGGGGTTGGAATTCATGCGATTGTAATGTCAATCTAACTCATATTCATCACAACTGCATGCTAGAGAATCAATGTACAAAAATATAACCATCTGATACATCACTGTACCATGATATCACCAGAGTACTTTTTGTAAGGGTAGAACTTAAAGGAATAGTTCACCCAAAAATGAAAATTTGCTGATAATTTACTCACCCTCAGGCCATCCAAGATTTATCTGAAGATTTATAGGCCTCCTCCTCTAAACAATGCAAGTGAATGTACTCCATTTTTTGACAGTCCAAAATGCATATTTAGAGTGCATCAAAATAATCCACACGACTCCAGTTGACAAATAAAGTTCTTCTGAATGCAAACGATTTATTATTTTTAGAAACAAAACAATATTTATATACTTTTTAACTACAAATGTTCACTTCTGTACATCTCTGTGACGTGCGCACATGAGAGGGATGACGTAAGCTCGTTGGTAAGGTCATGTGTCACGTGGAGGAGGAGTCAGGAAGCGCGTCATTGTTTACATTGTTTTTATTATTATTTGGAAATTATTTTATTTTATTTTATATTGTTTTTAAATTGTTTTGGACTGTTTTGAGAAAACAATACTTAATGTACTGAACAATACTTTTCAATACTGAAAAGTAGAGGGCACAATAAGCTAGCCAGACAGTATTGTGTGAATTCTGTGGAATGGGTCAATTCTTTAAAACATGTAAGTATAATTGGGATTTATTTGCATTGAGATTATTTAGCCCGGAAAATAATCTGTGATTTTTTTTTCCATTTCAGAATGCCACCAGCCAGGAAAGACTGTCTTATCTACAATGGTGTCATTGATGCCATCCAAAATGGGAACAGTGACTTTGAGAAGGACTCTGATACAAGTGATGAAGAGGAATGTGGAGATGCCTGTGAACTGGAAAAGGAAAAAAAAACCAATGACCGCCCATCGGATGATTATGTGGACAACGTGCCAACAAAACCAAGCCATTCAAGAACACAGACCATGCCCTGTGACAGGTATCGTTGGCTGAAAAAGGATTTTATCAGTCCCAACACTGATTTTTCAGGTCAGGGCTATGGACAGAGATAAATATAGTAAATGCCACAGTTTTCATTCAGTTCATCAGGTTTTGTAAATACAATCTGAACATATTTTTATAATAAACAATTTTTCATAAAAATATGACTTGTTTGATTATCATTATTGTGTGATTATTAGTGTATAGATATATAGGCTACTGTTATGGGGCTACATAAGCAGTACACCCTGCAAATTAACCATTAGATGTTCTCTACATTTGTTCAGACAGTAAGTAAAATCACTGAAATTCTGCTACCCAACAGGCTCAACGTTGAAATATTACAACTTTTCCCTAAAAACATACTAAAATGTCAAAAATGTAAAAACCCATTTATTTCTGCATTAGAGGCCTCCTACAACAACATATAATGTTGTTGGTTTTTTTACATTTTCTATATTTGGGTCTCACAGGGTTAAAGCATTGTAACAGAGCCAAGTTTACATCATTTCAAAATTAGAGTCCATGGTGTGCTTCAGGCTTGTTTAGTGTTAAAAGTCCCACATCGTGCACCCAATCTTATTTTTCTGATTTTTATTGTGATTTTGGTTGAAATATAAACTATATCTAGGATTTTATTCATTTTGTACTCTGACCTCTGTCTTTGCTGACTAAGAAAATGTTGTAACAATCTATGAATACATTTTAAAAACTTTTGGCCGATTAATCAGTTATCGGCCTTTTCCACCACCTCAGATATCAGTATCAGCAAAATCCATTATCGGTCGACCTCTAGTCATTTCCTTTTGGGAAGAACTATCCCTTGATTTTTAAAACCTGAAAGGAATATTTGGAATGCAAGATGCAGATGACAGCTAGACACAACACAGAGGCAAGGATGTTGTGTATTGAATTATCAGACCCAAATGGATCTCCAGGAATGAAGACGTAGAGCAGACAGTGAGTGTGCAGGATGTGAAGCGCCTTGGCGCATCGTGCCGGTTTATATTAGCTCAGGGTGGTCTGTCGTGATTCCAGCATGCAAAAATGTCAATGGGGGTACGAGACACACACAGACACACTCCGCCTGGCTGGGCTGGCTGTGAGAAAGACCTCACAATGTGTCTTTGTTGAGGTTAGGAACAAAAGAGAGATTCTAGTCCATCCGAGCTCAATGAGAAAGAGGAAATGAGGATAGTATAATTTATTTCTGACCATGTTCAAAGAAAACACAAATAAACGAATCTCCCGATGTTCCAGCACTCTTTAGCTGTGGTTGATGTGGAGGGATCTCACATTTTTGTGGGTTGCACTTGTAGTTTGGAGAGTTCAGGAAACACTTACCTGACACGGGGAGCTTAACAAAGTCATGTAAAAAAGAAGAAATTGTAAAATTTTACTAAAATGGATTAAAAACAGACCAAATATGTGTGTTGAATTATTTTGGGTTCTTCAATGATTTTTGAAACATTTACAGTGGGGTCAAAAGCCTGAAACCACAGAGACAATCTGGGTGCGTTTCCCAAAAGCATCATTAGCCAGCTATGGTCACAAGTTCCATCATTACCAACATAGTTCAACGATTTGGTGATTCCCAAAACCGTAGTTGTATGGTTGGAACTACACATCTTTACCTGTGGTTAGAAGCATCGTTTATTGTTAGTTTGCTGTGTGGAAATCATTTCACTTCGCTCAGGCTTCTATATCTTTCATTTCATATACTGTATATCTTTCAGTCTTTCAAGACTTTGACCACATTTACATGCATTTAAAAAAAAAAAAGATTTATTCTGGGGTGTTACAGAAAGCAGTGTTCTGAAATGTCATGTAAACATTAAAAAAGATGTGCTGTCCTAATTTGGAAGCGTTCTTTATAAACTGTAAGCCTTTCTACTCACCATAGGAGTTTTCCTCATTTATTCTGATGAGTGTTTATATTCCTCCACAAGCGTGTGTGAGCGCAGCGCTGCAACAGCTGGCTGATCAGATCACAGACATGGAACAACAATACCCGGACTCACTTATTATTATTCTCTGTGATTTTATCAAAGCCAACCTCACCCGTGAACTGCCAAAATACAGACTGCACATTACATGCCCCACCAGAGACAGAAATATAATGGATCACTGCTACACAACATTAAAGGATGCATATCGCTCTGTCCCTAGAGCAGCTTTGGGACTCTCTGATCACTGTCTGGTTCATCTTCTTCTGACCTATAGGCAGAAAATAAAATCAGCTAAACCTGTAGCAAGGACTGTAAAAAGATGGACCAATGAAGCAGAGCTGGAACTACAAGCCTGCTTTGACTGCACTGAGTGGAGTGTTTTTGAGGCTGCAGTACCAATCTGGACGAGCTCACAGATACTGTGACATCATATATCAGTTTCTGTGAGGATATGTGCATTCCTACTAGAACTTATTTAACATTCAACAATGGCGAAACATGGTTTAGAGCAAAACTCAGGCAACTTCGTCAGGACTTACAGAAGTGGGGATAATATCTTGTACAATCAGGCCAGAAACACACTGACAAAAGAGATTAGAGTGGCTAAAAGAAGCTACTCTGAGAAGCTGGAAAAAAAGTTTTCAGCTAACGACCCTGCATCAGTGTGGAGAGGCCTGAAATACATGAATAACTACAAGACACCATCCCCCAATATTGTTGGGAATCAACAACTGGCTGACAACCTGAATGTGTTTTACTGTAGATTTGAAAAGCCCAGTCTCACACCCCACACCTGCTCTGACCTTCACCTCACACAAACATCAACACCTCCTGCAACCCCCCTCCTGCTACTCAACCTGCACTTAAATCTGTGAAGAGGATGTGTGTCGGGTCTATAATTTAGCACAGGGCCCAGACGGTGTTTCACCCACTTGTCTAAAATCCTGTGCTGACCAGCTGGCCCCCATCTTCACACAGATCTTCAACAGACCACTGGAGCAGTGTGAATTTCCCTGCTGTTTCAAACGCTCCACCATCATCCCTGTCCCAAAGAATCCCAAAATCACAGTTGAGTACTTGATGAGCAATGACATGTACATAATTGTATATATAATAACATGTTTGACAAACGTCTTTGGCTGCTGCATTGTGTCTTGTTGTTCCAGTGTTTCATCTATTCATTATTATAGGCTATTATAAAATAATCTGTTACAAAATGTACAAAAGATTGCATAATTAAAATATAATGCATCATATTGTGTCATTATGTTAAGATTCACTGCCTAACTCAATGAAAAAATGTGCACAATGCGCGTCTGTCTGTTCTTCCTTCAGGTTACCATAGTAATCTTAGTAAGCGCGCATCAGTTTTTTTAGTGACTGTCTGAACCGTCTATTTTCAAATCGCGGTTGGCTTAACAAGAGATGCCATAACCATTGCGTTTTTAATATGCGTGTTAAGTTGAAGTTCAGTTTTAATGATGCTGCATTCTGTTCCGTTTAGTTGCGCTCTGTCTAACTGTTTGAAACACTCACCTGCTGTATATGTGCTGCTTCAGCATGTTGAGTCCACTGCTACACGCCTGGTGTGTGTGTGTCCAAGTGTTCGCTCCTGTGGAGAAAGCCGCGATGCTCCATATTGTTGTTGCTGTGACGATTCATGAAGCATTCCATTCAACTTGGAGAGTCGGAATTTCCAACTTTCAACTGGGGAAAGTGCAATGGAATGACACTTTATTTCAGACATCTAACTTGGAAACTCATGTGGAAATCTTCAACTCCCATTTCGTCGAGATGCAGGTGTGTGTTACATTACGCAAACATTTCAGCACCCAGGGCAGGGAGGTTTACAGTCAGTGAAAAACATTCACTTTTAAATAATATCCATTAACGAGTTCTATTTTATAACATTTAACGTTAATGTTTTATTAAATGATAAAACGTGTTTAGAAACATTTTGCAAAGACAGGTGTTCAAAACCCGGTTAATTACACTCTCTTTTGATTATCGTAATGACAGCATTGCAGCATCTTATATCAGTTTGGATGCTATGAGACATCTCTAACAATCAATGTACCCCTCAAAACCACAACAATCAATCTCAAAATTAAAAATAAGCTCCCTCTCTGACACGTTTGTGTTTAGTTGTCAGGTAATTGTCACTGAATTTGGAATTAAGTGAAAAGCCACATCATGCATGATCACCATCGATCATCGTTTTCATGATCAATCATTGCTGCCACGTCCGAGTACCAGAGTACTGGAGTACTCATGCCCATCCCTACTACAGACCATCGCTCTGACGTCTGTGGTCATGAAGTCATTTGAGAGACTGGTGTTGACCCACCTTAAGGACATCACTGGACCCTTTCTAGATCCCCTTCAATTTGCTTTTTGAGCAAACAGGTCTGTGGATGATGCAGTCAACATGGGATTGCATCATATTCTGCAACATCTGGACAGACCAGGGACATATGCAAGGATCCTTTTTTGTGGAATTCAGTTTGGCTTTTAATACCATCATCCCAGCTATTCTCTGGACTAAATTAACCCAACTCTCTGTTCCCACCTCTATCTGTCATTGGATCCCCAGCTTTCTGACAGATTGGCAGCAGTTAGTGAGACTGGGGAAATTCACTTCCAGCACCTGTACGATCAGCACTGGTTCCCCACAGGGATGTGCTCTCCCCACCACTCTTCTCCCTGTACACAAATTACTGCACCGCCAAGGACCCCTCTGTCAAGCTCCTGAAGTTTGCAGACAACACTATTGTCATCGGCCTCATCCAGGATAATGATGAGTTTGCATACAAAAGGGAGTTTGAACAGCTGGCTGTCTGGTGCAGTCAAAACAACCTGGAGCTGAACACACCCAAAACAGGGGAGATAATAGTGGACTGTAGGAGGAACACCCCAACATTGACCCTGCTCACCATTCTGAACAGCACTGGGGCAGCAGTGGAGTCATTGAGGTTCCTGGGCTCTACCATCTCACAGGACCTTAAGTGGGAGACCCACATTGTGATAAAGGCCCAGCAGAGGTTGTACTTCCTATGCCAGTTGAGGAAGTTCAACCTGCCACAGGTGCTGCTGATACAGTTCTACTCAGCAGTCATTCAGTCTGTCCTCTGCACTTGAATAACTGTCTGGTTTGGTTCAGCTATGAAGTTGGACAACAGAAGACTACAAAGGAGAGTTCGAACTGCTGAGCAGATTATTGGTTTCCCCCTGCCCTCCCTTCAAGAACTGTACACTTCCAGTGAGGAAAAGGGCTGGTAAACTCACTCTGGACCCCACTCACCCAGCCCACTACCTCTTTGAACTCTTGCCTTCTGGCTGGTGCTACAGAGCACTGAGCACCAGAACCATCAGGCACATGAACAGTTTTTTCCCTCAGGCTATCCATCTCATGAACAGTTAAAACTGCTCCATTGAGCAATATTTATGTGCAATACACAGCTTAGTCTATTTATATTTATCCAACATATCCTACCTCTTCTGCCATTGCATTCCCTTGTACTAGCTGTATATAACAGATTTGTATTTGTACATATGTGTATATATATATATATATATATATATATATATATATATATATATATATATATATATATATATATATATATATATAAACTCAGCAAAAAAAGAAATGTCCTCTCACTTTCAACGGCTTTTATTTTCAGCAAATTTAACGTGTAAATATTTGTATGAACATCAAAAGATTCAACAATTAAGACATAAACTGAACATGTTTCAAAGACATGTGACTAACAGAAATGGAATAATGTGTCCCTGAACAAAAGGGGGGGGGGTCAAAATTTGTAACAGTCAGTATCTGGTGTGGCCACCAGCTGCATTAATTACTGCAGTGCATTTCCTCCTCATGGACTGCACAAGATTTGCCAGTTCTTGCTGTGAGATGTTACCCCACTCTTCCACCAAGGCACTTGCAAGTTCCCGGACATGTCTGGTGGGAATGGCCCTAGCCCTCACCCTCCGATCCAACAGGTCCCGGACGTGCTCAATGGGGTTGAGATCCGGGCTCTTCGCTGGTCATGGCAGAACACTGACATTCCTGTCTTGCAGGATATCACGCACAGAATGAGCAGTATGGCTGGTGGCATTGTCATGCTGGAGGGTCATGTCAGGATGAGCCTGCAGGAAGGGTACCACATGACGGAGGAGGATATCATCCCTGTAACGCAAAGCATTGAGATTGCCTGCAATGACAAGCTCAGTCTGATAATGTGACACACCGCCCCAGACCATGATGGACCCTCCACCTCTAAATCGATCCCGCTCCAGAGTACAGGCCTCGGTGTAACGCTCATTCCTTCGACGATGAACACGAGTCCGACCATCACCCCTGGTGAGACAAAACCGCGACTCGTCAGTGAAGAGCACTTTTTGCCAGTCCTGTCTGGTCCAGCGAAGGTGGGTTTGTGCCCATTGGCAACATTGTTGCCGGTGACGTCTGGTAAGGACCTGCCTTACAACAGGCCTAAAAGCCCTCGGTCCAGCCTCTCTTAGCCTATTGCAGACAGTCTGATCACTGATGGAGGGATTGTGTGTTCCTGGTGTAACTTGGGCAGTTGTTGTTGACATCCTGTACCTGTCCCGCAGGTGTGATATTCGGATGTACCGATCCTGTGCAGGTGTTATTACACATGGTCTGCCACTGCGAGGACGATCAGCTGTCCTTCCAGTCTCCCTGTAGTGCTGTCTTAGGCGTCTCACAGTACGGACATTGTAATTTATTGCCCTGGCCACATCTGCAGTCCTCATGCCTCCACGAAGCATGCCTAAGGCACGTTCACGCAGATGAGCAGGGACCCTTGGCATCTTTCTTTGGTGTTTTTCAGAGTCAGCAGAAAGGTCTCTTTAGTGTCCTAAGTTTTTATAACTGTGACCTTAATTGCCTACTGTCTGTAAGCTGTTAGTGTCTTAACAACCATTCCACAGGTGCATGCTCATTAATTGTTTATGGTTCATTGAACAAGCATGGAAAACTTTGTTTAAACCCTTTACAATAAAGATCTGTAAAGTTATTTGAATTTTTACAAAATTATCTTTAAAATACAGTGTCCTGAAAATGGGATGTTTCTTTTTTGCTGAGTTTATATATATTTTTGTCTTATTGTGTATTTCTATATATACTTATATTTTCTATTCACTTTTTATTTCTATTCAATTTTTTTATTATCTCTGTCTTGTTGTATTGTTTGTGCACTGGAAGCTTCTGTCACCAATTCAAATTCCTTGTATGTGTTTATGTTATACATAAGTGCCGATAATATGTTTTTGAAGAGTGCGCATGTGCATATGCTCAAGTGTGACAGGAGAACACCAAAGTCTAATATAGAGGGAACTCCACTATTGCAGCGCAATGCATCTGTCGCATTACAAAGTGCATGCCACTTTCGTGTCTTTCTCGCATTAAACAGCTTTCTGGTGTATGTGTAAATGAGCTATTATAATTTAATATTTGCAGAAGTTATTACTCCATCCCCTGAGTAACGTCATTAATGACAGCTCAACCAAAGTGGTTTGAACGATGGATGTGCAACATAATTACTACGGTTTTGGGATACAGTCGTTACTTGCTTGTTAATTTCTACAATGATGCATCATACTATGGTGGTTACGCAAAGTTGCGTCGTTGTATGGGAAACGCACCCCTGGAATTCAAAATCGAATTTAAAACTGCAAATAATAATAAAATAAAAAACAACTTTTTGAACAATTTAAAACCAAAAAATTTAACAATATAAAATGAAAAAAAATAAAATACAAATTAAGATTCTGATGATATCTTATAGATAATTTCTAGGTCATAATTCAAATATAGCCCATGCCAATTTGTGACATTGACAATCATATATAAATTGTTACAGACAGTCAGATTTTATTGCTTACATTGTAATAAAAAAAATGTGACAAAAAATGAACAATTTTCACAAGTGGTCTCAGATGTTTGGACCCTTTGTATGTCTGCTGGATTTGGTCAATTGTCCAAAATTTAGGGCACATTTATTCATGATTGGATAACTTGCGGAAAGAGGCATTTCTTTAATTTCCGCAGGATTTCTAGAAAAAGTAGGGAAAAAAGGAAACAATTAGCTCTTCAAGACAAACAGACAAACAAAACCAGCCTGAGATTAAATGTCATAGGTTATGCCCGTCTCTTCTCTGTCTTTCCTCCAGATGTTTCCTCAGATTTGGGTTCAATAAAACTCTCATAACGCCTGTCATCCTTCGGCCGCAGGACCAGGATGTTGATAAACTTTTCACAGTATCTGAAGTAAACTGTCATAGGCCTGTCATAGCTGAAAGGAAGCTACAGCGGAGCCATTCAACCCACTGTGAATAATGTCTATCATACATACTGATATTCATCACAGATAACCTAAACTTAGCCAATGGAGAGCAACAGCGACCACCCAATTTTTCCCATTTATTTTTCCCATTCGCATTTCAAAAGCCTTGAGCCAACCAACCACTTCTGAGATGAATCACAACATTACAAACTTTGCAAGCAAAAATTCAACTTAATATATTTTTTGAGGCAATGAACAACTCATCCCAATAAACACTGTAATTGATGTAAGAATAAAGAATGGTACAACATAACTGTTCACTATTGTCATTGATTATAAATATGAAACACTATATATTTGAAGTTTAGCGCTAAATGTATAGTTTTAGTTTGAAAACATGAAAACACTTTCAGTTTCCTAATATTATTTTCCAGAGTATGCAGTTATAAAAACTTTTCAAAATTCTCAGTTTTTCGGTGGAGGAAAACATTCTAGTGTGGATGAGAGGTGTAAACATAGCAAAATCAGTACATTTTCAAAAGTGTGGCCTCACTCAATTACGTCATTCTCTATGTTTAATGGGACTGCTCCGCTGAGCACTGTTGATTTTATTCCTGTTTCCACAATAACAGCACCTGGTGGATTTCACTTCAGGATAGTGGGTAATGTAGTACTTCAACAGTAATTCTGAAATTGAGCATGATATATATATATATATATTTTTTATCATAATCACATGTGGCTTCTAAAGAAACATACAACATGCTTAAGCTCAGCGTTCATAGGATAGTTTTTACATTTTAAAAATCAATATCTCTTATATAAAGAAAATGGATGCGATTATAACTGTTGCAACCCTACATTTGCACTCAACAGGAGATCGATCATTGTATACACTTGCATACCCACAAAATAAACTCACTCTAAGAACAGCAGAATATATCATCATAGGAGGTAGGAAGGAGGAATGTCATCTCAGCTGTTTCATACTAATGGATGTGGCCAGTATATATTTAATCCTCTTATAAGTCACAGCAGGTCTTTGGGGAATAAAGATTGCAGCAGTGTGCAAACAGCCCTGCAGTGGGAAAAGGATGTTCCCTCACGCCTCATTGAGCCCAAACGCAAACCACATGCTCTCCTGAGACACGGCAACATCAACCCAACATTGACATAATACCTCAGATGAAAGTAAAGTTAGTGCAAAGTAGTACAGTTACACCAAGCATGCTATTGAGTGTTTATTGAGGTTTTATGCAGGAGTTGATTACATAACGCCCCAAATTATATTTAAACTAAATTCTCTACTTAAAGTTTAAAAATAAAAGTATAGTCTAACATAACATGCTTCAGTTTGCAATCTGATTGGATGAGCTGTGTTAGAAAACGTTGCAAATGAACATCATATTAGCTGATTTTTTTGTTTTTGTTTTATTTTTTGTTGCACCAAATATTAATTATACCTCATATCGTATGGCTTGTTGATGAAAAGTGTGCTAATACTTTTCTACTTAAAATCAGATGGACGAAAGATAGGTGAAAAATCCCACTGACTTACATTGGCTACAGTACCTATGGTCCAGAATATTTTAGAGGTGGGCTTGTAATCAAAATTTTAAAGTGCATGTAAATGTACTGAAGAGTCAATGTTATTGTAGTCAGTGTAGACATGTTATTGTACAGCTTTACAAAATCTGGTTCACTCAGTTTGAATGGAGCCTTGGGTGTTGTGGAGTAAGCTATCACACATACCCACACACACACACACACACACACTTGCTGCTGACTTTGCTTAACCTTCGTTAATATTCCAGTAGGCCACAATCATCCATATGTGTTTCCTGTGCTGCAGTGGGACAGGATGACACAGGGTGGGGGAAACACCCAGAGTGTGAGTGGGCCTGGCCCGATCAGAACCAGATGCCTGAATGAGCTCCAGATACAAGTCAGCAACATCCCAGAAACAGACCCAAACTGAACCAATGACTGCAGAGCGCCATGATTCAAACACACACAGCTCTTCACCAGCAGAGGAACTGGTTGGTCCCGCTAGAATCCCCGATGACATCATCATATCACCGCCAATCGCCACAGACCGCCGCCTATATAAAACCTGCCCCAAACACATTCGAGAGGACGTTTTTGGGTTTGAGGAGGAAGTTTAGAGGAAGTTGTGAGAGAGCGTTTTGGCTGTGTTATACGTTGTTCGATCGTCTGTAGTTAACCTACCCACTTTGTGTTCTTGTTTGAGTGCTAGCGTGATACTGGGGAAAGCAGACAGGCAAGAAGGTCACGTGACGTACATTGAGCACATGTAGGTATTTTTACGGTTACATAAACACATTAGGTTAGGAGTGAGAGCCACCCTCTGTATGTTTTGGCTAGGAAGAGTAGTTTAATTAGGGTGTCTTGGATGCTGAAGATCTTTTCTTTTGTCTCTTTTGTTTCTAGTCAGTTTAGAGGTTTAAAAATAGTTAGAGTAGATTTTGTTTTGCTTATTTCTTTTGTTTGGCACCACTCGTGTCAGTTTCTCCCCCTTCCTGTGTCCTGGTATTATCAGGTATTATAAATATTATATATATCAAACCCAGTTGTACAATATGTCCAATTGTCCAAGTTCTAGAGACGTTACACTATTCCCATCCTGGTCACAGCAAACCGTTAAACATATTTTAATCTAATATAAAATCTCTGTTCATAGTATTTGGCCAATAGCTGAATAGTTTCTTAGGAAGTGCTTCCTGCTGGTTGGAGAATGTCTAACACAACCCTCAAACCTGCTAAAATCTGTGCTACCATGCCAGATTTTAACAGTCACCTTGGCCGAGTCTTTCCTCTAGACCTTGGAAACAAGGACAAAGCCATAATGTAGATGCAGCAAAGCACCTGTACTTATTGGCAGGAAATTGGATTTCATCCAATTAAGCTCTTCTCCCGTATAAGTGCATTATGGGTAATTAAATGGGGGGGGGGGGGTATCAGTTATGGACTCCCACTGGACTCTACACTGCTCTAAATACTGCAGATATTGTGCTAGAGAGAATCCAGTTCAAAGCTCAAAGACTGGAACCACATGATTTCAGCGAAAACATCTTTACATAGTTCTAAACTTTGGGTTTGTATGGAATGACATACTACTAAAGTATTCACGAAAGACAGTAGTTTTCAGTTAGAGGTCAACCGATATATCTGTTTTACTGATACTGGTCACAAGTGGGTGGGTGATCTGCTGTTTTACTCATGATTTGTGCGAATCACAAATAATAATATCAATATCAATATCTGCCATTGGAAAAACCCATATCGGTCTTACATAAGAGAGCCATTGACAGCCATGTGTATCTATCAACTATGAGTCTATATAAGGTGAGTCTGAGAAAGATATTTTAAAAGGCTCAGGAATCTGGAACTGACTGCAAAAGAGCCAATTTTTTTAGTGGTTTATTCTCTTAAAGGAATATTTAATCCATAAATGAAAATTCTGTCAACATTTACCTACCATCACATTGTTGCAAACCAGTATCACTTTCTGTGGAACACAAAAGGAGATATTAAGCCTCAGTTAAGATTTACTTTCATCCTATGAAAAAAGACGCAATGGAAGTGCGGTAGCCTAACAATTTGCCTAACATCTCCTTCTGTGTTCCACAGAAGAAAGTAAGTCATACGGGTTTGTAACAACATGAGGGTTGGTAAATGATGACATCATTTTGGGTGAACTATCCCTTTAATAGACTGAAATGACCAATACAAGTCTTGTGACTCAACAAAACAAAGTGAGTAATATGGCCCTTAGTCCAATATTAGATTTCATTTCACTTAATAAACCACTCACACACTCTGCCGGCAGGTCTTCGCTCATGGTAACATGACTCTTTTTCATCTTGCAGGATGTTGGATAAAAGTAGATTTGCAAACTGTTCTAAATGCAAGGCCCTGTGTCTTGGCCTTTGTGTGGTGAATTTATTCAGCTTTTGTAGACAGAAAGGAATGCCAGGCTTCACGCAGTGCAATGGCGACAAAAGACAGTAATGACATCACCTCTGCCTCATAAGTTAAGTCTGTTTATCAGGAGGACTTAGAGGCCTCTGGCTGAGGGGACTTATTAGTGGTGCCTGATAAGGCAAACATCACTATTACTAACTTGACCGTTTTGCACCGTTTGTGCTGCAGACAAGAATGACAGCTCAAATTGTATGGCTTGTTGAGTGCAAATTGTTTACCTCTTGTTAAGAAGTGTGCTATTACCTTTTTAAGGGATTGGGATTTACAATTTAGGATAAAACAAAAAAATTCCATAGGCAAAGGAATTCGATAGATTTACATTTAAGGAGGCATCCGAGTCATATCTAGGAACCAGAATATCACTGAGACTTAGGGACAATAAGCAACCACCCAGAACACCCTAGAAACTAGGTATTTCATAAAATATTGTAGGACAGTTCAATGGAAAGGAGGCAAGAACCGGCTTAACAATATAAATAATAGTTTAATGATTGACTTAAACAAAAAGACAAAGACAAACACATGCCAGGCAGCTGCCCGTAAATCTCTCTCTGCTGAACTGCCGCCTCCGGTCGCCTTTATCCCTCTCGGGCTTGATCAGCCTGATTAGGAGCCAGGTGTGCAGAATCACGGCCCGGCCCAGCCCTCCCACATTCCTCCCTCATTCTTTCAGGCCGGAGAGCCCCCGGCATGACCCCCCTCTACCGGCCCCTTCTGCCAGCAGGTCATCCCCGCCTTCCTGGATCTGGGAGGGGACAAGGGGAGGGAAACAACAACAAAAAACGTGGTACATGTACACCGTAACGGTGATGATACCAATCTAAAACACAATACTAAATATTTAATAAGAGAGGGAAAGGCCAACGCGGAGCAGCAGCGGGAGAGAGAGAGAGGAGTGAGTAAAAAATTAATAATTTACTCGCCGGTTCTCCGATACACCGCAGCCTGGTCCTCGGCCACTCCTTCACCCTCTAGTGGACAACAGCCTCGCCTCCCCGGGCGGA
The DNA here is from genome assembly GCF_019703515.2 of Myxocyprinus asiaticus. NCBI lineage: Eukaryota > Metazoa > Chordata > Actinopteri > Cypriniformes > Catostomidae > Myxocyprinus > Myxocyprinus asiaticus. The sequence continues at coordinate 10,957,928 of NC_059372.1, read as the reverse complement.
TTGGAGGCAGTCAACCAACCCCTGGCGGACAGAACTCCCCGCTGTGTTTTCGGTGGACGGAAGGGGTCTCCCCCGCCCCTGGCAGCAGTTTTCCCACTCCAGGTGGTCGGCTAGGAGCCCCTCCTCCCCTCGCGGTCAGCGGCCATTCCTCCGCTCTCAGGCGGCCGGGCTCCTCCATCCCCCGGCGGATGGCCATGGCTGCTCCGTTGGGGTGGATGGTAGTGGCGAGGACTCTACTATGGCACATCCCTCCTCCTTACCGGGTTGCAGCACCAGTGTAGGACAGTTCAATGGAAAGGAGGAGGCGAGAACCAGCTTAACAATATAAATTGTAATAATCTGTGGCGCTGCAGATTTTTGAGCAGCCTCAAGAGACGGCGAGCCCGCGGTGTGTATGTACCTTCATAGAAAATAATTGTTTCGAATTTTAGAATGCGCCATGTCATCCGCCAGACGCGGACGTTGTGCGACCCTCTTTAATTTACCGCTCACACTTTACCAAAGTTGTGTTAAAAAATATGTTTGAATATACAAAGACTATTGTGCAACGAGCAGCCTTATTTATATCTGAAAAAATCCTGATATATATCGATAATCATTGGGAAAACTTCTGATTATCGATGCGTGAAAAAGGCATCGATCCCAAGCCTACTGGCAACCAACAAGAACACTTTGGGAAATGTATAGCAATACCCTAGCAAACAAACACCCACAACACATTAGCTCTAAGCCGGCAAGATTTGCATGGGCAAACACCACTATCATCTTCTTCAGAAAAAAAAAGTGTTTTTGATCTTGATGTCATTCCATGGAAATCTTTATTTATGTATCTCACTTGTGTTTTAAGATCATAGCCAACACTTATTAAAGTCTGTTTTTATAAAATTCCAGATTACTGGAATCGGTTGACCTCTAGTAAAAATATCTAAACATCCTTACAACAACATAAATTTACTTCATAAACTTCAAAACCGTTCAAGATAATACAATTTGCTTTCAGGGATTACCTTCTGAATTAAGTTTATTTTTCTTACCACATTGGAAAAGTTAATGAATAAACATAAATAATTTTTTTTTACTAGATTAATTCTTAAAATAAAATAAAAATCTCTTGGAAAATAAGTCTTTTTACTTTACAAAATTTGATTCTTAAGTAAATTTATTTGTTTGTCCCCCAAAAGAAGTGTATTCAAGCTCTGAAAATATTTCAATTCTTCCATATATGAGGAGAAGTGGAATCTCTGGATCTCTTGCTTAGATCTTGAGCCATAAATTTGAGCCCACTCCTCCACAATCCTCTGCAGATTAAGCTTCCTCTGAAGTTGACTGCTTCTTGGGAATGGTTTCTTTCACACAGTGGAATCATCAAGTGATGGCATCCTCTATCAGCTGTCCTGGATTGTCTTGAGGAGAGCCTGGCTAGCTTGAGAAGTTCTAACTGTCAAAGATCCTCTGGCTCATATTCTTTCTGTGAAAAAAAGCTCTGACCTCTGGAGCGCTGTTTCAGAATTAGATTTTTAAATTTCGGAAGAAAATTTGAGTGGTGCTTGACTGTGCAAAAGACGTCGTTGCTAGGGTGTTGTGTGTGGTTTATGGTTTAAAACAGTTTTACATTTTTCCTTGGATTTGGAGCATTTGGATCAAGAAGAACTGACTCTGAGTGTCGGCACACCTTGATGTCCCAGGACCGTGTGCAGGGGGAATGTGGGCTAATCCATGATTAGCAGAAATGTTCAAACTGCTGATTTAATCCCTGTTGTTTTCACATTGAGGCTGTCAGCCCACAAGGCAGAACAAATCACCAACACCGTTAACAAGATGAAGAGAACATCTCTGTCAGTCTCAATGACAAGCTCAGAGTGTCTTATTTAATAATGTAAAAATAGGCCAATTAAATTAATGAGGGTGGCCTTGAGGGCAAAATCGCCTTTGGAACCTCAACAATTTGTCTTCTAAGGCATGAAAATGTGATGACATCTAATTAGCTATATATACAGAGCAAAAGGGATGATGCACATTGATTTAGAATAAAAACTATGCATTTAAAGTGTGTGCTTATTCTTTTAATTAGCCTAGATACTCTTGGCTATATCAACATCATGCTAAGGCCTGGTTTCAAGTAGGACTGGGTGATATTTTGAATATTCACAATATATTCACAATATCACAACGATTTTAAAGTGCTTTATATCAAGTTTCCTTAAGAGCGTGTCATTACACTAGTTTCGTGATAGTAATTAATTTTTCTGCTTTTTTTATTTTTAACATCTGCTATACAGTGCATCCGGAAAGTATTCACAGCGCTTCACTTTTTCCACATTTTGTTATGTTACAGCCTTATTCCAAAATGGATTAAATTCATTATTTTCCTCAAAATTCTACAAACAATACCCCATAATGACAATGTGAAAGAAGTTTGTTTGAAATCTTTGAAAATTTATTAAAAATAAAAAACGGAAAAAAAATCACATGTACACAAGTATTCACAGCCTTTGCCATGACACTCAAAATTGAGCTCAGGTGCATCCTGTTTCCACTGATCATCCTTGAGATGTTTCTACAACTTGATTGGAGTCCACCTGTGGTAAATTCAGTTGATTTTACCAGTTGAATTCCAGCCAAACTGAGCGATCGGGGGAGAAGGGCCTTAGTCAGGGAGGTGACCAAGAACCCGATGGTCACTCTGACAGAGCTCCAGCATTTCTCTGTGGAGAGAGGAGAACCTTCCAGAAGAACAACCATCTCTGCAGCACTCCACCAATCAGGCCTGTATGGTAGAGTGGCCAGACGGAAGCCACTCCTCAGTAAAAGGCACATGACAGCCCGCCAGAAAAAACAAATACATGGGCAAATATTGCCCCTTTATGTAAAAGTTCTGACACTGATTTCTAGGTGTTGTTATATTGGTGCATATTAGAGAAAATTAACTATTATAATTAATTATTAAAAATAAAATTCTTCCTAGTGTCCATTTGGTGAAAAGCAGTGTGGTTATTTTTAATATGCTTTTTATTTTATTTTTTAAATCCCTTCCAACCCAAAGCAACAGCAAAGCTGTGTCCCAAACGTCACATTATATACTATGCACTTATAAAATATACTATGCACTCAGCCATGTAGAGTATTCATTTTCAAAGTCTATAATCGTCCCAAATGGAACACAACTTTTTTTACTACACGGAAGTGTTCGCCGTTTAACAGATGAGTTAGTGCATTAGCCAACCTCAGTTCCACACTTGTATCTCAAACAACGTACATATTCACACAGTCAGGAAGTCAAAGAGAGGCAATGCATGACTGTTCTGCCTCTTTGCAAACAAACTATCTTGTTGTCTGCATTAAAATCCTGCTTTAATCTGAGATCCAGACTTCTGACTATCGACATAAACTCTGGTCCATATTCTGGCCGAGAACCGCCCAATTAGATAAGAAGTCATGTAGTCAACATATTCGTTCTTTATATGATGTTTACTTGACTAACATGTGAAGGTTCTATTAAAAAAAAGCATGTAAAAGCTTTAATACATCCGCTGTCTTCGGTCAGTTTCCCTTGGCAAACAAATACTCCTGACACACACAAAAAAAATTATATGATTAGTCTAAGGACATGCAACTATTTAAGACAGACTTAATCTGTATGAAATAACATTAAGTGTGGTTAAAAATGACCTGTAATCACAGATTAATAAGGTCATCGCCCTAAATAAAATTGGATCATGTTGCTAAACATGTCAACAGTTCAACTTAACTCAAGTTAAAATGTGAAACAGTTTGGATTGGAAATTGTCATAAGCAGGATGAAAGAAAAGCAGTTTTTGTTCAATTAATAAATTACCTGTAAAGAACTTAACAAGAGAACAAAGTTACGAAACAACAATTATTTGGCCGAAAACATATTTTACACAAGTACGTGAATGCAATAACGCTTCTAGCTATGCTCGATTTCAAGCATGCATTTAAAATTGTGTCGTAATTCATAAAGCACTACAAGAAAGTGTTGACGGAAGTCTCGCTACAGCAGATAAATTTGACTTTACACAAACATAAATCAGCTGACCTATTGTTTTAATTAAGCCATGTCCACACTAAAATGTTTTTGAACAAAAGCTCAGTTTGCCATTTCCTAACATCATCATTTTGCAAAGTATGTGGTACTAGAGAGTGTTTCGTAAGTCTCTGTTTTAAATGGGGGAAAACGCAGTTTTACAGAAATACATTTTAGTTTGAAAACTCAGTATGTAATACTAGAGAGTGTTTTCGAAAGTCTCAGTTTTCACTGGAAGAAAAGACTGTTCCACAAAAATACTAGCCTACTTGTTTGAAAACTCAACTTCCTGTTTCCCAATGTAGTGTCCAATGGAGCCCCTAAGACGACAGGGCGGGAATTTTTTTTCTGAAAGAGTTTTGCACTCTCCCATCAATAAGTTTTGCATTCCCTCACAATAGTTCATGTTCCCTCACAATAAGTTTTGCATTCCTTCACAATAGTTTGCGTTCCCTCGCAATTAGTTTTGCATTCCCTCGCAATAGTTTGCGTTCCCTCGCAATAAGTTTTGCATTCCCTCGCAATAGTTTGCGTTCCCTCGCAATAAGTTTTGCATTCCCTCGCAATAGTTTGCGTTCCCTCGCAATTAGTTTTGCTTTCCCTCGCAATAGTTTGTGTTCCCTCGCAATAGTTTGCATTCCCTCGCAATTAGTTTTGTGTTCCCTTGCAATAGTTTGTGTTCCCTCGCAATATGTTTTGCATTCCCTAGCAACAGTTTGCATTCCCTCGCAATAAGTTTTGCCTTCCCTCACAACAGTTTTTTTTCCTCGCAATAAGTTTTTGCATCCCTTCACAATATTTTGCATTCCCTCGCAATACGTTTTGCATTCCCTCCCAATAGTTTGTGTTCCCTCGCAACACGTTTTTGCATTCCCTCACAATAGTTTGTGTTCCCTTGCAATAAGTTTTGCGTTTCCTCGCAATAGTTTGTGTTCCCTCGCAATATGTTTTTGCATGCCCTCAAAATAGTTTGCGTTTCCCTCACAATAGTTTTGAATTCCCTCGTAATAAGTTTTGCATTCCCTCAAAATGCGTTTTTGCATCCCCTCGCAACAGTTTGCATTCCCTCGCAATAAGTTTTGCATTCCCTCACAATGCGATTTTGCATCCCCTCACAATATGTTTTGCATTTCCTCGTAATAGTTTTGTTCCCTCACAATGAATTTACCATGGTTTTACTATAGTAACCATATTTTAACCTTGATATTCATAGTAATAAATTAGTAATAATACAGGAAAACAAAAACTATGGTAATAAAATTCATAATTATATGGTTATTATGGTTTTACTTGGGGATGCACAGTTGTATCGGCCGCATGGTATATTTATTGCGAGCTAACGCAAAATTATTGTAAGGGCACGAAAAACTATTTCTGAAAAAAAATTCATGTCCATTCTTCTAAGAGTCTCCACAGTGTCCAAAGTATGCAGCACTAAAAAAGTGTTTAAAAAAATCTCAGTTTTCACTGGAGGAAAACGCCATTCCAGTGTGGATGAGATGCGTAAACAAAGCAAAATCAGTGAGAAAACATATTAGTGTGGATGTGGCCTTAATATTCATGAATTCTATGAGCCATTAGAGTCCAAAAAGTTCTATAACCCTGTTCTGATTGTACACTCCTCACAAGATGACTCAATTTCAAGAGAAGCCACCGTACGGGGGCCTGGGTAGCTCAGCGAGTATTGTCGCTGACTACCACCCCTGGAGTCGCAAATTTGAATCCAGGGTGTGCTGAGTGACTCCAGCCGGGTCTCCTAAGCAACCAAATTGGCCCGGTTGCTAGGGTGGGTAGAGTCACATGGGGTAACATGGTGAGTTGTGCATGGATGCCGCAGAGCATAGCGTGAAGCCTCCACAAGCGCTACGTCTCCGCAGTAATGTGCTCAACAAGCCACGTGATAAGATGCGCGGATTGACGGTCTCAGACGCGGAGGCAACTGAGATTTGTCCTCCGCCTCCCGGATTGAGGCAAGTCACTACGCCACCACGAGGACTTAGAGCGCATTGGGAATTGGGCATTCCAAATTGGGGAGAAAAGGGGAGGGGGGAAAAAGAGAAGCCACCATACGTCTGCCAGCTGTTGGTCTCCAATCATCATGACCCAATTTATATGCCTCAGTGAAAGAAGCCAGTGTGACTGAGGGGTTTCATGAACAATGAGAACATCTTGCTGAAAAGCTGAAGATGACACATGATTGACTCATACACTAAACTTATGCCGCGGGTCACAGCAACAGGACAACGATGCGTTCCCTTTCAACAATATCTGCTCCATTGAAATAAACAGCAGCTTCATTCATGACTTAACACAACTTGGTCAATAACACTTAAAATCACTAAATATAAGTTTTCTAAAGTCATAGGATAACTTTTCATTAAGAAAAGATCTAAATGTAAGTTTAAGTGTATTTTGTACATAACTGTATTTTTTCACTTGGTTATACCTCTGCGAGTGCAGTAAAGACAAAATATACTTATATTCAAGATCTATTCTCTAAAAGCAAGTCTAAATATCTTATATGCTGCTTCTCAGGTGAATGCATCTTTTTTTAAAGGATGTTTAGATATTTTAAAATATTAGTATTTTTAATATTATATTCAACATTCTCAGATAAAAAAAATTTCTTCTGCAGTATAGCTGCTAAAGTAAATGTACATCGTTTTAAAGGAGTTTTAGATATTTATATTGGAAAACAAGCCAAAACAAAAACAAATCAAAAACATATTTTTTTGCAGTGTATAATGGGGCGAAGACTACCCTCTCTCACCTTTCTGTTCACTTCAATCCATCTTTAACTCACAAAAAAACAAACTCTGTCTTATTAATCAAGCTGCGTATTGACAATTTCACAATAGGAAATGTACAGTGACACATATATTATGATTCAAAAAGTTGCGTGCCATCACGTTATAATCTAGCTGCATTAAGCGTGCGCGCTCGAGGGACGAGCGTCCCCGCGGCAGTGTGTGCATCAGCCAGGTGAAGTTTCAATCTCTCCCCCTTAAATCGGGACACTTCGCACAACTAGAAGAGGCGCTGACCGCACAGAGAAATGCCAGTTTCAGAGTTTGTAGATATTTACATGATCTGCTTCTGTATTATTTGAACTTTAATAAAGCTATAACGCATTAAATATAACTGAATTAAAGATGTAACGGCGGGGTGTTTCCTTTAAATACGCTCAACACGCAAGTTTTGCTTCAGCAGAGTGGCAGCTCCGGCTCCGCTTATTCCACAACGAGAGTGCTTCTGTATTTACTTATTTTGTATTTTTGTATAATTCCCTCATACTTTGCGATCTACATCACCTGAAGCTGTTTGGAAAGTTTAGAGTGCATCTAGACACAAACGACAATTGAGAGCTACAGCAAAGGGGAAGGTTCCTGATATCAAAACCTAAAACTGAACTATAACTTAGTAGTCAGATAAAATCAAACAGATATATGCAGATACTCCTCTTTCAAATTTATTTCCTCTACATCCACCAAATGTTTACTGCAAGGATCATAATCATTTTTTTTACATAAGAATTATTTGATCATAGGTCTTTTTCTTTTTAAATGCAGTCTGGTAGACGTTCAGTGGTCACGGACGAATATAGCCACAGTTAGAGATCATCATCATTTGGGCTTAGAAGAGGCCTGAAAAACACTCGGCGAAACAGTAAAATAACTTGAAAACGACCGCAGGATGGACCTCTCTAAAAAAAACAACAGTCCGTTCTGCCAGTGAACTATTACATAAGGAACTGTATTTCCACCATCAAGCTTAGCGGCCAAACAAAACCAGTTCAAATGTGCTGCATGTTTTCTAAAGCAGTCAAAAGCTCTCAAATGAAACTTGAATTCTGGAGATGTAATGAAATTAGTAACTTCTGGCTACGCGGTGGAATGTATCAGACCGGTCACAGAGGGGGTTGGAAAGGAAGGTGACACAGCAGATTTGAGTCAGGAATGATGAATAATATTTGGTCAGATGGTTACAATCTGCTACACATCCCATATCTGTTAGCCTTAAAGCTGCAGTCTGGTGATCGCACACACAATAAAGATTAGTGATGTCCTGATACCATTTTTTTTGAGACCGAGTACGAGTAACAATACTTTTTTTTTTTAAGTGTTTGTTTCTGTGTTGTTTTGACCAAGGAGCTCTGACGTCACGACGAGCTTCCCACTCCGGAAACGCCTGGCACCAACAATCATCCCACGGATGAAGATTACATTTTTACCATTTCAACAGAAATCCCAGAAAATACTGTATTCTGTATTTTAGGTTTTGTTACTGTGAAAACTATCTGTGAGTCAATGCATTAGATGCTACATTATGCAAAAACTACTGCCATTTTTTTGCGGCCTTGACCTTTCAAAATACCATTCATAGAGTGACTAGGTGTTTCTGCATCCGAAGCGCAAGGTTTTTGAGGTTTGCCAGACATTGGCAGGGATAGAATTGCTCCAGATGATGGATAGCTGTGAACTGCAAGGGAACACTGTGTGAAAAGTAAGTGTGAACTCAACCATGCGGAGTTAATGCACAGCATGCACCAACAAGTGAAGGAAGTAGATTGTATTAATTTTTAACCCCATCTGAAACATTTATCTTGTCTAAATTATCATGGCTCTTGACCTCCTGGGATCTTACGTAACAGCATTTACCTCCACAAAAGGGCCATTAATGCTTGTCCCAAATGCACCATTGGATAATGCATGTCCAATTTCCGTACAAGTAATGCCAGTGTTGTAGACTTGATAAAAGCAAGTTGCATTCTTTTTAAGCATTTTCTACATTAATTGTGTGGCTAATTTTAATAAACTTCTGTGAAAAGGATTTAAACATGGTGAAATGGAGTAGAGAATCAATGTAGAATCAAGAACCGTTAAAATCAAGTTTTTTTTACAAACATTAGAAAGTTTCTGGAAATACCTCAACAGACCGAAGAGACCTGACTCACATAGCCAGATGGCATGCATTAAGGTCCTGCTTCTAAGTGTGGAAGTCTTTGATTTGGAGCAGGGATTGTATCTACCACCCGCTCACACACACTCTCACTCTGACACATTTACTCTTACACACACGCTCACGTGGGGAGTAATGCGATCTGGTGCTGGGGAGGGGATGTGGGTGTACAGGAATGTTTTTTATTTGTCTTACCTCTGCTTTTCTGTGCTTACCACAGTCACAGCAAGATTCGGTGTGTGGGACATTCGGAATTCTTCAGATCCCATGTTCCATCATTCTGTTTAAACCACCATACCTACTTCCTCTCGGAACTGTCAAGAGAGCCATTGGATGGCAAGGAATTTTCCCAGTCATTTCAAGTAGAGGTAGACCGATATATCAGTTTTACCGATAAATCGGTGTCAATAGTTGCCGATAGTTTTAAAATATTATTCCTCCATGTTACTCAGTGGCCAGAACTGGAGTATTCTACAGTTACAACTGCTTGGTTCTACAGTATAACAGTGGCCTCTAGAGGTGAAATGAAAACAATCGCGTGGGGATTTGCTGTATCTAAATCTTTCATAATTTTCAATATTCATCCATATTTTTATCCTCACTTCAATGCATATTATTGTTATTTTGATTATATAATCAAGTGTTCTAAATTGAAGCGAGGGCATGCAAACAAAAATGCGACTACATGAAAATATGCTATGTCAGCACATACATCACGTCTCCAACTCCATGTCTTAGGCTACGTCTACATTAATCCGGATACATTTGAAAACGGCGTTTTCATTTCAAAACGCTCTCCGTCCACACTAGCGTTTCAAGCGTTTTCCAAAAGTTGCTCATCCACACTGAAACATCTGAAAACGCTTGCGTCCCTGTACTGCGCATGAGTAAAACGTAAGACGCTTCGACATGCGTCATTTCCGTCAGGCTTTTATTTACTTTCCGCCTCTTTGAAACGTCGCGGCAATGTACGGTCTGAAACGCAACTGTCCTCGCGTTCCGCCGCTGAACAACAACTGCGAGTAAACATCCTTTCTCCTTTGAAGAAATGTAAGCTGAAGTATGTACAAACTGACATTAATCTTTAACAATGCAATCAAACTGGAGAGTAGCCAAAACAACTGCGATACAACGTCGTCCACCATCTTGTTTTGGACTGAATGGGTCACATGAATGCATCACATGACTAAAAATGCGTCATCGTTTTCAAAAGCATCCATTTTCACAGTCCACACAACACGAACACGGCATTTTCAAATTTATCCACTTTGGAGTGCGTTTTCAAAAAGCTCAGTTTTCGCAGACAAAAACGCAGTTTCAGTGTGGACAGAAGGCCAAAACTGAGAGAAAAAGATGCGTTTTCAAATGAAAGCGTAATAATGTGGACAAGGCCTTATACATAATACACCTTAATCCTCATTAAACCTCACAGCAAGATTCGGTGCGTGGGACATTCGGATTATGCCATTTGAACCACCATTCCTGCTTCCTCTCGAAATATACTGTCAAGAGAGTGATGGGAAGGAATTTTCCCAGTAATTTCAGTAGAGGTAGACCGATATACTGGTTTTACCGGTTAATCGGTTCTGATAGTTGCTATTTGGAACTATCGATTATTGGCAAATGTCTTATAATATTAAAAATATTATGCCTCCATGTTTCTTTGTAGCTAGCGCTGGATGATTCTACAGATAGAACAGCTTGGTTCTGCATCTGGTGAATATATAGGCTACTGGAAGCTTAATTTGGTAAATACTGAAATATTTCTATCATTTCAAAATAAGAGCCCCTTGTGTGTTCTGGGCTTGATTACAGTTAAAAGTCCTAATTTGTCTTGCTATTATTCGGATTTTGGTTGAACAGCAAACTACATCTGGGATTCATTTTGGACTTTTGTAGCTTCTTTGTCTGTGCCCGTCATAGTAAGGAAAGACTAAGAAATGTCACCCCGATCTCATGAAAATTCGTACATATTTTACGCGTTGGCTATTTCGTATGATTTCATACGATTTCATCACGTGCAAATGCCCGGATGTCTAATGCGGAAGTAAGCACAAATTCCGCACAAGAGGCGTTAAGGACATGCTTATTAATATTATGCCCTTACCCAAACCCCTTATCTAAACGTAACCATTCAGTAGAGTGTGTAAACATGATAGGAAGCTGTTGTTTGTGACAGAAGCAAGTAATTGTCGCGTATTAGATGAAAACGATGTCCAGCGACGTCATTGGCTGTAGTGAAAGTCGTACGAATTCATACGAGTGCTGTCGTACGATATCATACGTATTAGCCAAATTTAGAAAAGTCGTACGAATCCTTACGATTATGCCGTGAGAGTGTGTTTAATCGGCCTTTTACATCACATCGGCAAAATACACTATCGGTCGACCTCTTATTTCAAGTTACATGTCTACAACAAACAACTATGGTTCAAAGGATGTGGTTTTACCCAGTTTGTTTCATGTCAATGCATTTAAATTCATCCATTTGGCAATGCTTTAACCCAAAGCAATCCCACAGGGGCTGGTGAGAGAGAAAGATATTTTTTGAACATTCCCTTGATGAAACCCAAGGAACCAACTTTAGAGAAATGCTGTCATCACTGCCAAAAAAAACAAAACAAAAATACTGAGACCCAGAGAGGAACATTATGATATTAGAGTACTAGATATGAGCCATGCCTGAGTGAATCATGGAAAATCAATGACCGTTAGCATTGGACAACTGGCCAAACATCCCTCTCACACTTACTGCTCAGTCAGTTGGTGTAAACTGCCATGAACTGAATGAAGGGTGCTACAGTAACATAATTAATGTTATACTAGGAATAAAAACGTATCATTATCACCTCATGTGGACAGTCCTAGTTCCTGTAAGAACTAAAGGACTGTCAACGGTTCCTTCAGTAACCTCATCATAAGGGAAAGGCTTTGAGGCACTTTAAATATATATTTAAGTTCCTTAAGGAAATAAATATAATATTTGAGGCTTTTAAGGGTGTCTGGAGGATCTCCAGAGGGTTCTGCCAGTGTGGCAGCAGAGGAACCCTAAATGATGCCTCCAGGATAGAATATGGATAGACTACATTGTAGGATAGAAACAAGACTCGGGATACATAAAATTCATTTATAATAAAATATTGGCTTTAAAAATGTTATTTTATTACGGCTTTGTGATCTGTCGCTTGAGAACTCAGGTTGATTAAAGCCAGAATGATGCATTCATTCAAGAATATTAAAAGAGTAAAACGAATAGTTGACAACTAAAGACTTGCAGTAGGAAATATACAATAGCTATATAACATGTCAGCATTAATTCTTCAGTTATAGCATTGTTATAACAAGTAATTCCACCCAAGTAGCCTAAGTCATTGTAAAGCCTCGAATGGTAAACGAAATAAAACAAGAAATCACACAGTTCAGCCTACCGAAATCGGGGAGAATCTTTGATGCAGTCTTCAAAATCCACCGTCATCCTGAACTATTTGTTTCTTCCAACGATCAAACTTGAAATTTCATCGCAGACTGTACTGAAGAGTGTTAACGTAAGAGATTCAATGGACTGGTGCTTCTCCACTCCTCAAGCCGAGAGTGAGTAAATTCATGAAGCTCAAACACACGCTCCCAATCCAAGTGTTTAGGGATCATCCTGAGTTTCTCCACTCTGGATAAAGCGTGTGAACAGAAGGGAAGCCCGAACATAAATAGCAGATCTGAATACTGCCTATTTTTACATATATATTTTTTTAAGTATGGTGCATCATACACTGAATAGTGTCTACTTTTATTAAAAAGAAAAACTTGTAAAAGTTTGCTATGTTTGGAATGAAATACTAGCACCAGCCTTTTTTATAACATTGTATAGCATTGTTCACTGAATGTTTCCTATTTAAATAAATATTTATAAAGCATTGTATAGTATACACTGGTGGCAAAAGTTTGGAATAATGTACAGATTTTGCTCTTATGGAAAGAAAATGATACTTTTATTCACCAAAGTGGCATTTGACTGATCACAATGTATAGTCAGGACATTAATAACGTGAAAAAATACTATTACAATTTGAAAAAAACTGTTCAGAACTTCTTAAACTACTTCAAAGAGTTCTCATCAAAAAATCCTCCATGTGCAGCAATGACAGCTTTGCAGATCCTTGGCATTCTAGCTGTCAGTTTGTCCAGATACTCAGGTGACATTTCACCCCACACTTCCTGTAGCACTTGCCATAGATGTGGCTGTCTTGTCGGGCATTTCTCACGCACCTTACAGTCTAGCTGATCCCACAAAAGCTCAATGGGGTTAAGATCCATAACACTCTTTTCCAATTATCTGTTGTCCAATGTCTGTGTTTCTTTGCCCACTCTAACCTTTTCTTTTTGTTTTTCTGTGTCAAAAGTGGCTTTTTCTTTGCAATTCTTCCCATAAGGCCTGCACACCTGAGTCTTCTCTTTACTGTTGTACATGAAACTGGTGTTGAGCGTGTAGAATTCAATGAAGCTGTCAGCTGAGGACATGTGAGGCATCTATTTCTCAAACTAGAGACTCTGATATATTTATCCTCTTGTTTAGTTGTACATCTGGCCTTCCACATCTCTTTCTGTCATTGTTAGAGCCAGTTGTCCTTTGTCTTTGAAGACTGTAGTGTATGCCTTTGTATGAAATCTTCAGGTTTTTTTTTTTTTTTTTTTTTTGGCAATTTCAAGCATTGTATAGCCTTCATTCCCCAAAACAATGATTGACTGATGAGTTTCTAGAGAAAGCTAATACTGACCTTAAGACATGCCAGTCTATTGCATACTGTTGCAACTCAAAAACAAACACAAAGACAATATTAAGCTTGATTTAATGAACCAAATAGCTTTCATCTGTGTTTGATATAATGACAAGTGATTTTCTAGTGCCAGATTAGCAATTTAGCATGATTACTCAAGGATAAGGTGTTGGAGTGATGGCTGCTGGAAATGGGGCGTGTCTAGATTTGATCATAAATGACTTTTTTCAAATAGTGATGGTGCTGTTTTTTACATCAGTAATGTCCTGACTATACTTTGTGATCAGATGAATGCCACTTTGGCACCAAATCTGTACATTATTCCAAACTTTTGGCTGCCAGTGTACAATGAATACTGCCTACTTTTATAGAAAATAGTGTGTTAAACATTTTTGATTTGAATTGAAAAATACTTTATTAATCCCGACTGGGGGAAATTACTTTGTCACAGCAGCAACATGTAAAGTGCAGGTGTTATACACAAAAAACATTATCACACATACTATAAAAGACAAAAATACATAAGATTGAAAAAATATATTTTTAGTATATATACACTCACTGAGCACTTTATTTGGAACACTTACTTATTCATGCGATTATCTAAACAGCCAATCATGTGGCAGTAGTGCAGTGCATAAAATCAGGCAGATACGGGTCAGGAGCTTCAATTAATGTTCACATCAACCATCAGAATGGGGAAAAAATGTGATCTCAGTGATTTCAACCGTGGCATGATTGTTGGTGCCAGGCGGGCCGGTTTGAGTATTTCTGTAACTGCTGATCTCCTGGGATTTTTACACACAACAGTCTCTAGAGTTAACTCAGAAGTGTGCCAAAAACAAAAAACATTCAGCAAGCGGCAGTTCTTCAGAAGGAAACGCCCTGTTGATGAGAGAAGTCATTGAAGAATGGCTAGACTGGTTGGAGCTGACAGAAAGTCTACAGTAACTCAGATAACCACTCTGTACAATTGTAGTGAGCAGAATAGCATCTCAGAATGCACAACACGTCAAACCTTGAGGCGGATGGGCTACAACAGCAGAGGACCATGTCCGGCACTTTATTAGGACTATAGTGTTCCTAATAAAGTGCTCATGAGTGTACATAAAGAATGTATTATGCACTGATAAAGTTTCAAACAGTAGTGTGCTTCATTGCTGTCACTCAACCTCATTATGTGCATGCATAATTTAGCATTAATGTACAGTTATAATTTCAGAAATGAAAATGGTTGTTTTGCATTTTTAATCAAATTTTGTGTTAAAACATTGTAAATCTTGGCAGTTTGAATAATGAGAAAACAAATCACAGCTGATATTGCTTCTGATTCATGTAGGCTTTCACACTGGAAATCGAAACTATGTCAAACATATTGCATTATGCTATATACAGTATTTCATGCTGAATTCACTGCTGTATACTGCATATTTTTGCCAAATATAGTCTAGTTTTCCAGGTATTCTGTTCATACAGCGAATTTGCATACTCCACACAGTAAATATTACTGTATACTACAATACTACTAGTATGCGAGTATTCTATTTTGAACAGATGGTTATCTGAGTGTATGTGTGTGTGAGAGAAAGTGATCCAATTGTTGTTGTATAAACATACTTTATACAGTATAATGTATATTCAGTAGGTTTGTACATTTGTGTAAAGAAGATTCAATATTTTGAGATGATCCCTAATTCTATTTGGACTCAACACACCCCCTTGTCAGTCTTATTTGCATGAAAGAAGGAGAGGTTGGTACAGCAGTGATTTGTAAAAGGTTGTGTGCTCTTTTATGTGTTATATAATTGTCTATTTTGTCCATTGGATGTTATGTCGTTTTAGCATTAGTACTGTGAAGTCTGTAAATCTGTAAAATCAAATTGTTCTGATCATGTGTGAATGCAAGAATAATTAAATAAATAATAATAATAATCCCATAAAAATGTGTGACTTGCATTGAAGAATGATGGTTTGATGGTTTTGTAGCTGGAATGTGAAGCTCTACAACAACATTTAGACTATGATTATACCCTTCTGCTCTTTCAGGAAATCTTACTGTAGTATGGATGAAATCCTTCAACAGATGTTTTAACTTTAATGACAGCTTACAGTCTGAAAATTGTTATAGAATGTTAATAGTTCATCTCAGGTCTTGAACACTGCACCAGTTCACTTAAAATGCCTGGAAAACAGCCGGGAAGATCTGCTTTAGTGGCATCACATTTACACAGGACATTTAAAGTCAACATAAAATGGCATTTGCAACCCATTTTACTTCCTTAGTATGACACATTTCTGAATGAAACAAGATATTTGTTGAGGAAAAAATGTAGGCCAGGACTTCTTGTTGTTCTGGAGACCTTGTAGCGACTTCTTGCTTAAACCTATAGCTTTTATTGATTGTAGCATGTCTGTTTTTTTAATTCGACTGCTTTCAGGCCTTGGTTTTGTTGTAGATGGATTTCTGAGAAAAGTACTAAATGGAATTACAATAATCTACATGAGTGAGCCTTTGGTAGCAAAAGTGGTTGACACAAGTCATTATTTTCCTCTTATTTTCCCAGTTCTTCGTGCCGCACAAGGTCTAAAGTGGAAAAGATCTCAGAAGCCACATGAGATGTTTCCAGAAGTCAGTTTTTACTGCCATTCATTAAAAATATATATATATATATTTTAGCAAGATTTACGCATTTCAATTTCACAACAAAATTCCATCAAATTGAATTGTGTAATGTTTAACAAAATTTCATTAATAAAACTTAAATATTTAGTTTTTATTTTATAAGTGTTCCTCACATCAGTTTGATGGAATTTTGCTATAAAAATGTAAATGCGTAAATCTCAAAATGATTTTTTTGATTGTACAAAGGCACGACACAGTAACTATGCCTACAATGAAAATGAGAAGAAGAAAAAATCAGATAGTTTAAAATTTTCCTTTTTCTCTGAATCTGAGCATAGTTGAGACAAACCCGTCACAGGACAGGTCACAGTTCAAGAGACCTGATTTCGATCATAACTCAATTTCAACAAAAGGTTTTGTAACTGTGTTTTGTCTTTGCATGGCAGTTTAGTATCTTCCAATACATTATTTGCAGACATGGTGTACAGTTCCCTTCTTAACTGAACAGCAGCATATTGGCATGATATTTAAATAGTTTTTGTGAGATTAAATATCTCCACTGTATTGCATGCCTGATGTCTAATATAAACAGCCATCTTTAGTTATAGAAAGCAGAAGTCATTAACCACAGTTTACTGACAGGTTCACACATCGCTTATAACAGCACGTAACCAACTGACTGGAAGTCCATCTGTGTCAGACTGCTGAATCTGTGTGACAAATGTGATTGGATATTCCCCAGGAGACTATACAGATGGAATATATGTCTCCACTGAGTTATAACCATTATTTCATCACTTGAAAGGCCTTGCTGGTATAAATAAAGGCAAGATAATGAAGTAAGGCAATTACATTGGTTTTATTGATTGAAAAGGCACAGCTGTAAGTTTGGTTGGACAGGACAAGCGTAATGGAGAATTCGCGAAAAATAAACAACTTCATAATAAACAACAGATTAAAAAAAAAAAAAAAAACGGTCACATGCAAAAACAGAAATACATATTATAAAATGGATAGTTTTTCATTCAGATGGTTTGGGTTTTCCTCCACTGTGGTCCTTCCATTTTTGCTCCCCACAGTTGGCAGGATAAACTAAAAAACCACAACATTTCCTCCTCTCACTTCATTGTATTGAATGAGATCTGGAAGTGTTGGACTTTGTAGATTTTCTCACAGAGAAACCTGATTCTAAGGGGGATTTGCATTCTGGCAGGCTTTGGTAAGTGCTGCAGCAAAGATGCAAACATCTGTGACGATTTCCAGTGAAAACATTGTTCGCTTTCACATGAAACTCAAGTTTCAGGTTACAGAATCGTTGAGTGCTATCATTAAAAATCACAATTCACAGTAAAGTGACTCCATACATGTGGATCTATATTCGGGTATTTCTTCAACTTTGGCACTTTTAGCACTGTGGACTTCTAGAAAGTAAAGTCTCGTCACATTTTTTTTTTTTTTTTCAAACTCTCACTAGTTTATTTAATTTGTCTACTGACAATGTCCAAAAGTGTTTATGTACATGATATACCACAGAAGATTTGTGTCATTTTTGACATAAAGGTTCCCAACACAATGTCAATTCCAGGTTGTATTATAGAATGATAGAATTATGTGGTGGAAATGACAGTGATGGAAATGACATTTTTAACTTTTTGGAATAAATTGGCCAACTCCTTTGTTTTGCTAAGGCTCATTTCATAGCTAACACTTTATGTATCCTAAATACACACGATAAAATATTATTTTCATACTTTTTGCATAATTTGGCAAAAAAAAAAAAAAAAAAAAAAAAGCATGCTCTTTACTGACACTTTTATCGACTTGGTTAACACTGAAGTTGAAAAAAAAAAAATCTTAGGGGCAAAATTGTTTGGTGTGGTGATGATGCCACAACTGTGGGACAGTTCATAGAAATAATTTTCACACAATAAACACTGAAATGGTTTTTGTTTATTTCACTCTTTGTTTAGATTATCATAGTTTTAAACATGCAATCATTTGTAATTTTATAATTGGTTTTTATTGTTTAATATTGCATACTATTAGAAAGGCTAAAAAAAAATCAAAAAAAAATCTGTATTTAAAAGGCATTTGTAAAGTGCACAAAATAACTGATGAAGGCCTGAAAATTGATGAATTTCTGAACGTTTTAATAGCAGTTTCATGGTTTGTTATAGCTACATGTACAGATACATAATATGAACTGCACAATTCTGGACGACCAGCACAAAAGTAGCATCCTGCATTTACACGGTTCCCTCTTTAACAAGCAATTTATTATTCCTTCAGTCAGACTCAGATCCTAAAATGGGCCAGAATCAGTTGTTATCATGCAAGCTCAACCTGACATGGCCCAAACATGCCCTCCATACCCCTTTAATAAAGAAAATATATGCACAAAGACAATCTGGTTTCTTCATATTTAATAATTGGCATGTTTAAAATGAGCTCAGTATAATTATCTATATTGCTCTCTGTAATTCACAATAGTCATTCATTGGTAGAAGGCCAGCAATTAGATATATACAGAAAATATCAATTGTTCTAATAGCATTTTTATGGCAAGTTTAAAATTAGAGCATTTCAACAGCATGCATTTCCTATGAGAAGACAAAAATAGAGGGCATTATTAATTCACAGTAAATGGGACGGCCTAGGGGAGGGAGAGGCATAAGGATTTTACTCCATGCCTTTACACAATGCTATTGTTTAGTCCTATCCCACATTAGGGAAGCTGAGCCTATGAATTACGAATGATCTCATACCCTTCTCTTCCGCTTTTAAGATGTCAGATCAGCATGTGGCCTGTGGAGTGGAAGTGTAGAACTGGCCATGACAGTCTGTTTGGGGTGGGATTGGCATTTAAAGTGATAGTTCACCCAGAAATGAAAATTTTGTCATCATTTACTCACCCTCATGTTTTTTTCTAAACCACATCCTAGACAAGTATCACTCACATTTTTTCTTGTGTAACACCCTCTTTCTGCCATTTGATGACCAAAAAATTAAGCGTCGGCTGCATTAGAAGATGCTTTGAATTACAGAAACAAAATCTTACAATAGATACAGTAACTAATAAAAAGTAAGGTTTAGTTGATGAAAAATGAATCTGCTTTAGATTGTGCGCACTGTGTACACACTGCAAAAAATCATAGTTAATTAGTATCTTTGTCTTGTTTTTCTGTAAATCAAGATAAAGTCACCTGATAAGCAACAACTATAGACTTGTTTTCAGAGAATGTACACAGTAAAAAAAATAAAATGTTATTATAATTTTAATGGGAATTTTTTTTAAATTGGTTAACAGGTAGTTACATTACCCTGTACGGTGAAAAATTCCATTTTATTTAAAAAGACAATGTAATTTTACTGTAAAAAGTTGTTAAAAAATGTTTTTTTTAGAAGTAAGAAGTATTATTTATCTTATCTTTCACTGTGAAAATGTAAATAAATAACACCTGCCACACAGCATGGCTATTTGCACCCCAATAGTATTGGAAATATAGAAATTTACACCAAACTGCATTGTAAGTGTTGCATCAGTTGTGTGGGGCATGACACCGGTTCGACCCACGTTCAATTCCATGTTTATCACATGCTTTTCCCCATTCTGTTTCCTGTCTCCTCTCTTAATGTTTTCTTTAATACTACTTATAATGATACATAAAAAATTATATAAAGGTAGTTTTACAATAGTAATATTGAAGTAACCATGTCTTTGGTGGAAAGCAAATATTTGCAATTAACAATGGTGTTACTACAGTTTTTATATAGTAACCATGTTTAATTTTGTGGATACTATGATTTTACTACAAAATTTGTTTTGTTATACTATAGTTACTGTAGTAAAACCATGGTTAATTTTCATAAAGGAAGGTTAGGGTTAGGTTTAGGGGTAGGGGTTGGTGTAGTGTGTGGGACTCTAAATAAACACAATAAACATGCTGCAGTGATGCCCCTAAACTGTAAATAATATTTGCCATTATTTACACTAGGCTTAAAATAGCATCTGCAAAATATATATTATGTTTAACAAGACATGTTCTTTTACAGTAAACTATGGTTAATATTATGATGAAAAACAATAATTGGGAGTTCCCAGAAATGTAAATATATTATATATTATAAATTTAAATATTTATGCTTCTTCTCATTCCTTATGCCTTTATGAACATTATTTGTTTATGTTTTGTTACATTTTATGTTGTTTAATAACAATGTTTATTGCATGTTTATTGCATTTTTTGCCAGGATTGTTTAAAGCTTATCTTGATTATATTGAAAGTGTGCTACTCTTTCATTTAATGAATATATTCAAGACATTGAAAATAATTCATCTGTGTTTTTGGTCTTGTGGCACTGGCAGGTTTGGCACTATTTTTTTAATCGTGGAATCACGAATCGGCCCCTGTCAGATCATGAGGACACCGGAACATCTCTTCTGAGCTCTTGGAACACCAGCCTCCAGCTGCGTCTCACATGTGAGACCTCTACTGAGTGTTAAAATCAGACTTTTTCAAATCCAGCGAGACATCCCATTCTCCTGTGTCTCTTTGACTATCACAGAACAAAGCTGGAGCTTTTTTTTTTTTCTTTTCTGGTGGCTGTTGAGTCAGCAGTCTAAATTGGATGAGGAGAGAGAGAGAGAGAGAGAGAGAGAGAGAGAGAGAGAGAGAGAGAGAGAGATTTATAGGTAACCTTTCATCTCTTCATTTGAAGATTAGATGGATAGACAGACAGACATAGACATAGACATAGACATAGACAGACAGACAGCCAGACAGACCGATAGATTGTTAGATCGATAGACAGACAGACAGACAGACAGACAGATCGATAGATCGTTAGATCGATAGACAGACAGACAGACAGACATATAGATAGATAGATAGATGACAGACAGACAGATGGATAGATGACAGACAGACAGATGACAGACAGACAGACAGACAGACAGACCGATAGATCGTTAGATCGATAGACTGACAGACAGACAGGCAGGCAGACAGACAGACAGATAGATAGATAGATGACAGACAGACAGATGACAGACAGACAGACAGATAGATGACAGACAGACAGACAGATGACAGACAGACA
The DNA here is from genome assembly GCF_019703515.2 of Myxocyprinus asiaticus. Classification (NCBI taxonomy): domain Eukaryota; kingdom Metazoa; phylum Chordata; class Actinopteri; order Cypriniformes; family Catostomidae; genus Myxocyprinus; species Myxocyprinus asiaticus. The sequence goes on along the minus strand of NC_059372.1, from coordinate 10,936,429 downwards.
GACCGATAGATCGTTAGATCGATAGACAGACAGACAGGCAGGCAGACAGACAGACAGATAGATAGATAGATAGATAGATGACAGACAGACAGATGACAGACAGACAGACAGATAGATACTGTAGATGACAGACAGACAGACAGACAGATGGCAGACAGACAGACAGACCGATAGATCGTTAGATCGATAGACAGACAGACAGGCAGGCAGACAGATATATAGATAGATGACAGACAGACAGATAGATAGATGACAGACAGATAGATCCTGTAGATGACAGACAAACAGATGACAGACAGACAGACAGACAGATAGATAGATAGATCAATCTATAAAGTGAAAATTTGCATTTAAATCAAGAACTAAAAAAATAAAAGAGCAGCTATGAGGCTATTTGTTTCTAAGATGATCATACTTTTTTTTTTTTATACATATCTGTTTTTTTGTTATAACTATTCTAGTGAAAATATCTTTAAAAGTGTGTTTGTGTGTGTGTAATTATGTCCTGTCAGTTCAGATTTCGGCTGTGAGTCTGTCTCATTGCACACACATGTGCTGCAGCAGTGTGGCTTGCTGGATTTGCTGGAGAGTCTCAGTGATGTTGACCTACTTTTGATTCAAATGCTTCCCAATGCTCACCAGCTCTCTCTCTCTCTCTCTCTCTCTCTCTCTCTCTCTCTCTCTCTCTCTCTCTCTCTCTCTCTCTCCACATGAGCAGATGGCAGAGACCAGCCACTTCTGAACACAATGTGTAACAGTATCCATTCTGACTGCAGGTGCTACAACTGGAGTGATTCAGCCACTTTTCTGGCAATATTACTTTATACATTATACATGCTCTCTCTCTCACTCTCTTTCTCATGCACTTCCAAAAGTTTGATTCTGTCTTTGATCCATTATTCATCCTCAGTGTGTTTACATTTTTCTCAGTGCATATTCTCCTCTTTCTTGTGCTGAGAAGTGTACTAGTGTCTGCAGTCTGACTCTTGTTCTTTGTTCCATGAGATCCAAATGTTTCCCACCAGAAACACACAAATGACAAACAATTTATCTCAGTGAATCAACAGATGCAGATGGTTTTTGAAGCTGATTACCAATTAATAAATGTAATTTTCTTAATGAATATTTTTATCTTGTATTCCAGTAATAATATCTAAACATCTGTAGAACAAGATACATTACTTCAAGAAGAAAAACTGAGTAAGTTAGAGTAATAAGACTTGTTTTCATATATCTTGAATTACGTTTATTTTTCATACCCATACTGGCAAATTGTTTTTGTTGTTTTAAGCATAAATCTCACAAAGGTTTGTTAGCTTTATGTTTAAAACAAGGGAAAAAACCCAAACAATTTGCTAATGGGGTAAGAAAAATAAACTTATGATATATAGTTGCATCTGAAGTGTATCTTGTTTTAAGGATATTTACATATTCTTACTGAAAAACAAGACAAAAAAATGATTAATTATTATTATTATTATTATTATTATTTGCAACACACACTTGTGACAGAATAGCTTTTTATCCACAAATGAAACGCCCTTAAGCTCCGTTAAAATAGATTAGGCAGCTTAGTCAAAGTCACAAGAACTAGACCAATATGCCAACATTTTAAAATGGGTCTCAAGTGCATTATTAAATGCCAAGTTATAAAAATAAAATCTAAACTCATAAAAATGGTTCTCAACCGCCAGGGAGCATTTAATGGGTCTCAAAATGAAAGCAGAGACAAATTACAAATATTATGTCATTTTGACTACAAGACCTCTGCATTTGTCAGACCATTGCTTAGCGGTTGCTAAGGTGTTCTGGGTGGTTTTTAGAATGCTGCTATGCAGTTGCTATGGTGCTCCGGGTGGTAAGTAGGTGGTTTTCTTACTGGCCAAAGTCAATAGAGCCTAAGCAAGCACCACTAAGTACTTTGTGCAATGCCTCCAAAAACAAACAAGCAAAGAAATAAATAAGTTTATGACATTGTTAAAAGGATAACTTTATGTGGTGTTCATTTGGGAAGATGAGCAACAAGCAAACAAACTTGTGTAAAGACAGCTCTTGTGTACATTAAAAACATAATTATCATTGTCAAAACGAAGTTAACTCTCTGGATTAGTATTAGTTGCGTTTCACAACAAGTCACTAAAAAGTTTTGACCTTGCTGTCATTAGGGCTTAACCCCGTGTTAACTTTTTTTAAAACCCTGCTTTTAACCACGGGTAAAACAACGTTTCACACATGTAATTTTGAAAGTGGGTTAGCGCCCCTTTTAACCCAGAGTTATGAAACCCTTCTCTGGAGCAGGGTTAGCACCGCATTGTGGGGAAAAAGGACGGTATACAGTAGGTCTTTTCACACTGCGCTTAACACTGGGTTAACCTCTTTAAAACACTGCTTTTAATGCCAGGTAAAGCAAAGTTTCACACATGTAATATTGAAAGAGGGTTATTTAGCACTGCTTTTAACCCAGGGTTATGAAACCCTTCTCCGGAGGAGGGTTAGCAACAAATTGCAGGGCAAAAGGACGGTATACACTAGGGCTTTTCACACTGCGCTTAACGCTGGGTTAACGTCTTTTAAAACACAGATTTTAACGCCAGGTAAAGCAATGTTTCACACATGTAATATTGAAAGAGGGTTACTTAGCACTGCTTTTAACCCAGGGTTATGAAACCATTCTCTGGAGCAGGGTTAGCACCGCATTGCGGGGAAAAAGAACAGTATATAGTAGGGCTTTTCACACTGTGCTTAACCCTGGTTAATGTCTTTTAAAACCCTGCTTTTAACTGTGGGTATAGCAATGTTTCACACTTGTAATTTTGAAAGGATGTTAGCACCGGGCTTTTCACACTGCACTTTCCCCAACTTTCATGCACAGTTTACGTTCTCTGTCTCGAACGCGATAGCTGGTGTGATGAAGAGACAGTATTCTGTGTTTTCATGGCATATTTCGGAAGACGAAAGACAAACAGAGCTGATTTGCTTGGTGACATTTCAACAACAGAAGAGTAGTCCATCGTGAGCTTTATTCGTCAAATCATGCAAATAAGAATGTTAACCTGGGGTTTTACTAATGTACAGTGTGAAACATCAGAACATGAATACCCAGGATTAATTATTAACCCAGGGTAAAGTATGAACAGTTTGAAACATGAAACAAGATAACCCAGGATTCTGTTTACCCAGGGTTTAGAATGACTGGGGTTAACAATTTCAAGTGTGAAATGCCCTTTTGTGTTTTAATCACACTAGAGAAAGGCTATCACGTAATGACACGGAATACATTGCATAGCCGTTTGTGAAGGGTCCTCTGTGCATTATAAAAGTGTCTGAGAATTAAACTTCCACTGTCAGACTGTATGTAGGTTTTGGAGATGAAGAACATATTATGCCCGGGTCAAATTCAGCACACTTGAAGTGATTAGAATGGAACACACTGTGAGGAAGTCTGTTGCTACAGTACTGGGAATGCAATGTAAGATTAATGCTAACAGATGAGAACAACCCCAACACTGTGTCCAAAACTTTTTCTGTTATGACACTGGGCTTTCCATGCACTTTGAGCAGAAAAAGTTACTGTAAATAGTGCATTTTAGAAGAGAAAAAACAACATAGAGGCACACTCAGATCATCTTGGTTAAAAATCTGCTTCCAATTTTCCTCCCTAGCAAGCTACATGGGATCATTCACATGGAAACACATCCATTCTCAAAAACACAGTCACATACAGTAAGTTAAAAACATAGTTCATCCAAAAATGAAAATTTTGGAATTCACACTGCCAGTTCTCTACTGTTTTCTGTGCACGTCCATCATGACTGTACTGTTTTATGCACTATTTAGATTATGTTCATGTCAGGAATTAAAACAGTAACACAATTTGTCATACAGTAGTTACTGCAGAGTTTGAAGAATGGATCCTTGCAGTGTCCTCTCTCTCTCTTAAACTTTGATAATATCTATTATTAGCTATTTCGCAAGAGATGTTATGCAATCAGACAAAGATATTTTGGTGTACATAGCATGTTTTTGGATCCCAGGGTAGCAAAGCTGCATTCAAAGCCATATGAGCCATTTTCCATGGTGAATGCCACATGCAATCTCACAGGAAGTGTGGAATGTGACTGGGCTACACTGACTGAATGGGTCTGTCACTTCATAAAGGCCAAAAGACACAATGCAGCACTCAAACCACAACACAAATCACAGTCTTGTCCTCTCTGACTCGAACGTTTGCTTGTGTGCAGATATTTTCCTTGAATTCCACTCCAATGCACTTAGGTTTTATGGTATTTACAAAATCATTCATGTAAAATGTATATTGTACTCATAATCATGCTTGCACATGGCATCGTACACATTGAAAAAGACTTTTAATCTCAGTAGATTAAATGACACTACTTGATTTAAAGATGCTGTAAACTATTTTTTCATGGAAAAGTACGCAAAAAAATGTCATACTCCCAGAAAGATATCACTGAAATAAGTGTCCTGAGGTATCTCACCTGTCTCTGTGACAGCATTAGACTCTGTAAACAGCAAACAAAAATGTATCCATGGGCACGGCCGTCTCTAACACTTTCTGCCTGTCAATCATTTTGTGCATTCTCATAGTATTGTAGTTGCAGCAATTTATTGAGGCTTAACGCCATTTTTATGCCACGTTGCTCATAAGAGTTGTCAGTTGAGGGCACTATTTTGCTGCTGGTGTTTTTGAAAACCCTTTCTGCTCTATGTCGAAGCTCTTTTGATATCTTTGGAGTGCGGGGTTTTGGAAAGAGGGGGCGTGGCTAATCCAACGGCTCAGTTTGTGGAAATTCTAAGAACAGCTAAAATCACTTACAGCACATTTAAAGGGATAGTTCACCCAAAAATGTAAATTCTCTCATCATTTACTCACCCTCATGCCATCCCAGATGTGTATGACTTTCTTTCTTCTGCAGAACACAAACAAAGATTTTTAGAAAAATATCTCAGCTCTGTTGGTCCTTACAATGCAAGTGAATGGTGACCTGGGGTCATATGCATAAAACTCAGAAATGCTCTTTAGAACAGTCTTAAGCTTTGACTTAAGTGTTAAAAATTCTTAGCAAAAAGTGGGACTTGTGTAAGAGTAGGAACTTTTTATAAAGACACTAAAAGCAACTTTCAGTAAAGTCTAAGCCTGATTCTTATGTGCGGACTGAGGTGACACTTAAATGTTGTGAAATAAGAACTACAATGCTGTCCACACAAAATGGCCGTATTACGTCAGGTATTACGTCAGAGCGGCATGACATCACTCATTCAATCATGATTTAATAAACAATATTTTGATAATAGGTGATTTTCTGGCAACGAATTCTTTGATTAATCAAATGAAAAAGCCATTTTTTAATTTCATGTATTTTTAAACATTCTACATCTTGTCGAATGTTGTCCTCCAACAATGTGCAAATTGAAAACTACAAAAAATCTAAATGTAAAGGCGTGTGTTATGTGTCTTACGGCCCTGTTTCGTAGCCGGCCCACCGGGAAATGTCCCCGTTCTCCTGATGGTCAATCCGCCTCTGAGTGTCTGTTATGCTGAAATTTTGGAGGTTACCATTGTGGTGAAAAAGGCCGTTTTTGCTTAGTTTGTGGATGGACTTTCACTTCTCAAATGATACTTGAATTAAGTGCTACTTAGCTCTATAAGCAGCTGCTATTAAATTATCAGTGCAACAGTTTCACTGTCCTTACACTTGCTCACCTGACATATACAGTATTAATGATTAATAAAATAAATTATGTTGGACCAACATAAGAAAATGATTGAATAAACCTTAGTAAATTGAGTCGGACAAACCTAATAAAGTTGAGTTAAAACTGCTATAGTGCATTCATTTGACCTAATACAACAAAACTTTGCTGGCTCAATGAAACTTACTTAATCAGAATGAAAGACATTCAATTTTGTGTAAAAACTCTTTAATTCAATTAAGGTAATGAATGACCTTAGTTTATAAAAGTTACTAAGAAAAGGTCCAGCAGCATGTGTTTGCAGATGCCACTTGGTTAGATATCCTCTTACCTATGCAATGAAAATAGTTTTTGCCTTCATTTTGAACAGTATCTATTGTTTCATAGTTTAGAAATAAAGAAGCGTCTTTTTTAAATGTTTTGCTTGTGCGATCTTTCTTTAAAATGAATGCAATGAAATTCGTACATTTTTAAGTATAACTGGAGTGTCCAAATACTATTTGGGGCCACTGCGTGTGGCTCAGAATGGACTAGTCATGTGTCTATCAAACCAACTAAACAAATTTAGTAATTGCACGTGGAACATGAACTGCATAATTTCCACATGCAAAAATGTGTGCATGTCCCCCAAGTCACCTACAAAAGTCTGGGGGAGGCTGCACTTTCAAAGTTTCCTGTTCTGCCTTTTTTATAACACCATGCATAAACCACAGCAAGTTTCCACCACTGACAGAACAACACAGCTAGCTTTCTGATGACCTGATGTGAAAATAAATATCTTTCTGCTTCAGTTCTCTTCTTAGGATACAAGGAAGCTGAATTTCAAACCTTGTAAGTAAAGTATACTTTAAAATGAATTGTTTAATTTTTGTAGTGTGCATGCTTCTATTTGACATTTTTCCAATTTAATACAATGTTTTTTCCATTACAAATTATTATCAGCATAACAATTTGAGTTAAAGGTTGAATTAAGAAACATAAATGAATCTCAGAATTTCTTAGTATTTGGTCTCTCTACCTTTTGCATGCATTTGAACTGACAGACTCCGCAAGTTTGTGCAAAACCTGATGTTATCCAGCATGATTTGAGAATGTTCCAAAGAGCATCTTATGTGTTTTAAAAGAAGCATCTAAATCTGACCTATTGTACAAAGGAGTTAACATGGTAAATGTCACAAATTTGCTTATTTGATTCATGGTCTAGAAATAGTGCAGAATCTTAATCAAATGCTCAATCAAAAGCATTAGTGGCATAATGTTGATTACCACATTACTCAATCCTTTTTGAAAGCAAAAATTGTGGTTGCACTAACGGTACATCCACATCATTTACCATAATTACGAGATTACGACTTGTAAAAAGCATTTTCGTCTTCGAAGGACTCGTAATTACAAGTTTTAAACTTGGAATTCTATGAAAGCTCTGACTTGACAGTCATGCCGTCATGTAAAAAGATCCAACATGGCAGCGGCCTCAACAGTCAAAGGTAGTAAACACATGATTCTGGATGGGTGTGTCTCAATCAGCTCCCTGTGTCATGAATCCATGTACTGTGAACACGAATTCGAGCACTGGCAAGGAGACACTTCTGACTCAATCACCTGCGACATGATTACGAGCTCACACATTAAAACATAGGCTCTGACTTCATAGTTTTACACTTGTACTTGTCTTTTAAGGACTTGAGAGACTTCAGAAGACATAACGACGTTTCCTACGAGGGAACATAAGCTGCGTCCCAAATGATGCACTATACACTATGCACTTACAATATACACCATGCCCTCAGCTGTGTTTGATTGTTTAAAGTGAAATATCATCCAAATGAAACACTTAACGTTTTTGTTATTTTTTACTTACATGGAAGCATTCGCCGTTTAACAGCTGACGGAATGTTTCAAACACATGCAACGTGTTGCCGCAAACTTGAGCGCATTAGCCAACCTCAGTTCAACACTTACACTCACTGAGCACTTCATTAGAAACATAATGGTCCCAATAAAGTGCCTGATGTGGTCTTCTGCTTTTGTAGCCCATCTGCCTCAAGGTTCGATGTGTTGTGCATTCTGAGATGCTATTCTGCTCACTACAGTTGTACAGAGTGGTTATCTGAGTTACCATAGCCTTTCTGTCAGCTCGAACCAGTCTGGCCATTCTCCGTTGACGTCTCTCATCAACAAGGCATTTCCGTCCGCAGAACTGCTGCTCACTGTATGTTTTTGGCACCATTCTGAGTAAACTCTAAAGACTGTTGTGCATGAAAATCCAAGGAGATCAGCAGTTACAGAAATACTCCAACCAGCCCGTTTGGCACCAGCAATCATGCCATGGTCCAAATTACTGAGATCACAATTTTTCCCCATTCTGATGGTTGATGTGAACATTAACTGAAACTCCTGACCCGTAACTGCATGATTTTATGCATTGCACTGCTGCCACACGATTGGCTGATTCGATAATCCCATGAATAAGTAGGTGTACAGATGTACCTAATAAAGTGCTCAGTGAGTGTACATCTCAAACAACGTACATATTCACACAATGTGAGGTGATGGTAAAGCATTCAACTCGCATTTGTAAGGTGCTGTCTAAACTGAAGTTTCGCTAGTTGCTACATTCTCCATTATTAACAATTGTTTTGTCAGACCAACATCCAGGATGGGTAACTCCACCCCTTTCGAAACGTACGGCAAGCCGGGAGCATTAAGTGCATGAAGTGTCCAACATTCCACACTCCGTTTTGACGGTAGATGATGTGCATCATCCGGGTACTCACAGTACACTTCTTTTTATTGCATTTTCAGTGTTAACATACTTCTCACACTATACACTACAAAATGACATAGAACAGTGCTTAAGTGTGCGTTTGGGATGCACCTATAGTGAGCAACAATGCTCCCTGGTTTTACGGTGCATTGTAGGAATTTTTAGGGAGCAAACGTTTAAGTGGACTGGAACGATTATGTAAGTAATTGAGACAGTCCTAGAAACAGCTGACTCCCTGATCCGTGCCCTTACTAGTGAACTAGGGAGCTGATTGAGACGCACACTTTGATATGCCATTTTTTTATGCCGTCGTTACCTGGCGCATTTTCTTTGTTCTTAAACATTTTGTGAGAACATATAGAGGTGTATTAATGTCGTGATAAATATTTTGATGTTAAACAAATAACTTTCGAGGTCCCAGGACATGAACGGCTCAGAGTAGAACCTCTCAAAATAACAGTAATTCCGACACAGTGTGAATGCAGCATGAGGCACTTACAATGGAAGTGAATGGGGCCATCATCGTAAGGCCTTACTGTAACCAAAATAAATATGGGACCAATCGAAATTATTTTCTGTGGTTATCAATATTACGCCACAAATGCTGTCGATTGCACTTAACTTGTATTAAATGTAGAACATTCCTTTAAATATTTTGTTTACATTTTGCATCTCAACTTTGTTATAAATGCTTCAAACTGTTTTGTCCAGATTTAAATTAGATTTTGAAACCCAGATTTTGAATGTGTTTATTTATATTGGTAATGTTTTCTTTTCACAGCGGATACTTTGTGAAAAGAAAACACACTTTCACCTCTTCCTGATGGTTTGCCGTCCCAGAAAAACAGATTTGTGAGCAAAATAATGACTGTTCATTAACACCGATGCAGTAATGCATTTCATTTTCTCTGCATTGTAATCCATTGTAATCGTGAAAGCACAGGCTCACAAAGGCAAACTCAAGTTTCTCAAGCTTAATCTGAACATCATGGATACATCTTCAATAGGCCTAGACCCAAACGCTTCAAATCCTGACACGGCAGATATGCAAATTTTTCAGTACTACCTCTTCCCACCAGTGTACAGCGTGGTCTTGTTTTTTGGGCTAATAGGAAATCTGGGAGCTTTGTACTACTTCATTTTCAAAATAAAACAAAAGTCTCCTTCGAACGTGTACATCCTCAACCTGGCGGTGGCCGACACACTTTTCTTGTGCATCTTGCCATTTCGTATCCACTATCATTTGAACTACAGCAACTGGATATTTGGCGACGCCATGTGCCGTATCACCGGCACAATCTTTTTCGCCAACATCTACATCAGCATCACCTTCATGACCTGTATCTGCGTAGACCGCTACATCGCAACCGTTCACCCTCACACCTACTTGCAACTTCGCAACACAAGTCTGACCACACTGGTGAGCACCGCTGTTTGGTTGGTGCCTGGTGCGGCGATATTGGCCTTCATGTTAACGTGCCCATTGCCAGCTGAAGGGAAAAAGTGCTTTGAAAACTTCTCGGCTGAGGAGTGGAGCAAGAACTTGGCGCCCTACAGCGCCTGCAGTCTTGTTTTTGGATCTCTGCTGCCCTCTGTGGTCATACTGGTGTGCTACCCCATCGTGGCACGTCGCATCGCCCGAATTCAAAACAACACTGCACGCGGGGCAAGGAGAATTATTTATGCCATTCTAGCCATCACCATTCTCTGTTTCCTACCGTATCATATAGTGCATTTAGTGCATCTTCTGTCTCGCACTCGTTGGATCCCTGAAGGGCCCTGGAATAAAAACATTAACATCACCCGCAGAGTGACCATGGCTCTAGTCAGTTTAAACAGCCTCTTGGACCCACTGTTGTACTACTTTGCCACGGGCCACTACAAGTGGAGGCTCAGAAGACTGAGGTTCAAAAGGAAAAAGGGGGTTTATTCCATTTCCAATGATTTATGACTTGGTTCAATGACCTTAAAGGGCTTAATTCTTACCGAACAATATGTTTTGAGCGCAGTGTGCTATATTTTTAAACCTAAAAAACATCATGTGTATTGAAAAAACAATACCTGATTGAATACATTTCAGTCAATTCTTCTTACAGTAAGGCACTTACAATGGAAGTGAATGGGGCCAGTCCAAATACACACTGTTTTACAAGTAAAGCCAACATTGTGTGTTAACATGATTTTAGTGTGATAAAATCAGGGATTTACTGGCATCACAACATTTACCAGATTCCAGGGTTTACCACGTCATGACAACAAAGTTGGCTATAATTTAATACAGATAAGGTAAGCGATTTTATTACACTAAAATCATGTTAACATGTATAATGTTTACGTCTTGTGGCTATACTTTTAAAATAGTGTGTATTTTAATGTTTATGTACTGGCGGCATTCACTTGCATTGTAAGTGCCTTACTGTGATCACAATTTTTTCTGCATTTTTTTAAATAAACGAGGGATGAAATAATAATCATTTTTTTGTGGTAGTCAACATTATGCCACCAGTGCTTTCGATTAAGATTAACTTGTATTGAACCCAGAACATTCCTTTAAGAACATGTTAAGTGTACTTCTACAGTGCAAATATATATTTTTTATTAACAGAATACAAACTTCTTACATCAACAATACATTATATTGTTTTCAAATGCTAATTTTGTAAAATAAATAAATACCTGTACCTTTTTTTTTTCTTTTCAAAACCAAGAAATAAATATATTTTCAAACATTACAGGCAGCTTGATGAATTCATTTAACTAAAAAAGGTCTTTATTTTAATTTTTTTTAAACAAAGGCAAAGGAGCAAGTTACATTGATCACAGTCAGGCAGGCAAACCTTTTTTCAACAATGTAGACAAAAAACTGCCCAATTCTTCATCCTGAGGGAGACAAAGATTAAACAGGTCAAAAGGTAAAACTTTAAAATGTAATGTTAGTTATAAAGATGGTCTTTTTTTTAAAAATTATATTAAATAAGAATAAAAAATTGTATTCAATGTCTCAAGACAGTACTAGTATATTAGCATGCACGTAACTCATGTTTAGAAAGAGAAAAAAAAGATTCCCTCGTGGGCAGCAAGTTGTTGCGAATTCCATTACACCAACTGTCTCTGACCACGACAACAGAAAATAAGCTATTTTTTCCATAAGTACAAACACGAAAGGGAAAGTAAAATGTTTATGTCTTGCAAATGATGTTATTAATTCTCATCATCAAAAATGAGGTTTGAAATCTAGGTAAATTATGGCTTGAGAACAGTGTGGTAATAGTAAAAACACAAAAATCTGATATATAGTAGAACTGTGGCATTTCTATGCATAACAACAGCCTGAGAGTCAGTACTGGCATTTGTTTACCTGATAGCTCCACGAGAGCAAAATGACTTTAAGGTTTGGTTCCTCAGCCGAGGAAGTCACTTTAATAACGATGGATTCAACACTGACAGTGCCGTCTGGGAGATGTTGAACGCTGTAGGTTTTCAATACACTGCAATAGAGAAAAACAGATATGACCTTAAATAACCTCAATGTCTGAGAAAACGTAGACGTTGTACAGTATCTGCCTACATTTCCTGACATTCACACTGACTGGAAGGTAATCGTTTTGCTGTCACACTATGATGTGTGTTCGGAAAAATAAATCACTTGTATGTGATTTATGTTAATCTCATTCAACTTTGATTTTCCTGTGACATTAATGCCACAGAGTAACACTGACTGATCGACAGTGTTAGGTGTAATTGGATTACAAAGTAATTCGTTACTGTACTGTAATTACTTTAAGGCACAAAAAGTAGTGTAAAGAATTACATTTTAAATTCTTGTAATCAGATTACAGTTACTGACTTTCAATGGAAATAATTACTTTTAAGTACATTACTTGGGTTACAAATATTTCTAAAAAAATATTATTTAGGTGTAATACAATTCAAATGTGAATTTTCATATGTTCATATGTACGTGTGTTTGTTTCTGTGACAGCTGAAGGGTGTTCGACAATGAACAAGGAGAAAACAGACATTATTTTGAATTTGTTGAGCGGAAAAAAAAAATTGAGTGTTTCAGAAAGTAACTTATAAGTGTGAGGATTACTTTTTCAATTAAGTAATCAATCAAGTAATCTGATTACAATTTGAGAGAAGTAGCTAGTAATTTGTAGCGGGTTACTTTTTTTAGTAACCTACCCAACACTGCAGATCAATAATGTGCTCTGTGAATTTAAAAACTGCTCTCGCCAAGATCTCAATAGACAATAAAGCAATAAAAATCCATCAAACTGGACATTAAACGGTCTTTTGTCCCCACATACTAACCACAGTCTAAACATGTAGATACCTCTTGCAGAACATTGGTTGAGTTAGACTTTTTCTACTATAAAAGCTATTCAAATTAAGATACATGGGCCCTTGAACATACCCCTAACCTAAGTATTTAAAATGTGTGACATAAAACGAGAAAAGAGCCCAAAACAAAAGACAGTAGAGAGTGCATGAGTTCTAACCTCTTTAGATGTGTGTAAATGCGGCCGAGTGTGTGGGTGTCACTGTGAGGGTCATGAAGCTGCACGCGGCAGGTGAAGCGCAGCTGATGTTCACTCAGACCGAGCTCTTTCAGTGCCTGATCTGGAGAAACCAGCCGCAGACTCTACACAAATGTTCAGAGAGCATAGAATTTATCATGTCAGAAATGTCATTTATAATTTATGAAATGTAACAATCTAAAGAGCCATAAACCTACATTGTCCTTCATTATTAACGTCCCATGCATGGTGCGAGGTTTTTTAAGGTCAGGTAATGGGCCTGGAAGTAAACAAAGTTTATTAGAAATCCTTAATTATCAAATGGCATTTTGAGTCAAGATACAGTTATTATGGATATTATTTTGACATTAAGTCATTACACTGATCAGATCTGCTACAACAGCTTCTTTTGAGATATTGTATCCTTTCCTGTACATTTTTTTTTATAGTGCATATGTAAATATGAGAGAAGATTTAGGCCTAAATAAAGTGCTTTATCCTTATCCTTTTTGGAGCTTGACAACTCCAGGCCACTATATGCTTTCACTGTTTAAAAAAAAAAAAAGAAAAAAAAAAAAAAAGAGCAGCATGAACATTTTTCAAAGTGTCTGCTTTTGTGTTCCACACAAGAAAGAAAGTCATATTGGTTTGGAATGACTTTAGGGTGAGTAAAATAATTTTGGGGTGAACTATTCAAGAGCAGTGAGGCCATACTGAAACTACAGAAGGTCACAATACAGAAACTTTTAAAGAACCACACCGATTACGAGTGAACACAAAAATAACAGGAGCAAAAACTCCATCTCAGATGACCATATCTCAGAGGCCCTTGGTGTATGTGTAATTGATCACCTCCAAGAGCCATCTCTCGCTTCAGTAGATTGAGTGAGATGTCCACGGGTACGCTGGGGTTCGTCACTACAGTTGTTGTCTCTCCGTTGGCTGGCATGAAGCAACTGATACCTGCATGAAATAAAACAAAAGATATTTACTTCAGCCCTAGGGCTAGGTATTGACACACATTATCCAATTCGATTCAAATCCGATTCGATTCCAATTCATATGGGTATATTTCGATTATAATGCCCATTTTGCTTACAGATGAAAGAAATTCTCTCTCAGCTAATGCTATTAATTATATAGTGAACTTTCTAACTAGGTACATTATGAAAATATGAATTTTACAAATGTTACAATTAGCTTTTTAAAAATGTACAAATCCATGTATCATTCCATCAATAAATATGATGTCATGAAATTGCATATACTGCATATATACACATTTTATTGCATGTTTATTGTTTAAATGCATAATTCGTACTATTAACAAGTGTTTACATTGATATGTAGTACAAGTGCTAAAATGGAACTGTCTCTTTAAGAACAGCGGCGGTTCAGTGAGCGTCTCACAGAAGTGTTTCAGTTAACAGAGTGTAGTCACACAGCTTTTTTATTAGAATTAAATGTTTATTTTTTGTTGCTTCTGATCAACAACTGACTGTAAAGAACAGAAAGGATATTAAAAGAACAGATTGATTGTGTGGATCTCGTCTTTGGACATAAATTACACGGAATGCGTCAAACCAAACTTTTACTCTTCACGTAGTGAAAAGATCTCTGTGCTGAGTAACAGATCAATCTTGGGGTTAGAGAATCAATATCAAATGAAGATCACAAAGCATCGGAAAATCAATATTTTTACATCACTAAGAAATAAGTATAAAAAACACTAATACTAGTTACTGAGACAAGGTTTTTCTTCATACAATAAAGTAGACCATTAAAGGGGACATATTCTACATTTTTGTAGCATTTTATGATTATATCCACTTAAACATGACAATTTTTTGCTATTGTTTACATGACCTTTTTTGCTACTGTACCTTTAAGATTTGTCATGTAATGACCTCTGTTTTGATTGGCTTATCTTTGTGTACCAGTGTACAAGACTTCGGCCATCACTGTATTACAAAATCATTGGAAAACATTCTGTACTGACTGAAGTTAAAACAATGAATTAATAAAAGTTCAAAGTGCATTATGGAAAATGTCTTTAGAAAACCTACTGAATTCCTGTTCGATCTTGTCTTTGAGGAACTCCATCTTCTTGGCTTCTCCGTGCACCAGCAGCATGTTCCGCGGTTCTGCCATGCGGATCAGTTGCATGATGCCTTTAGCATCAGCATGAGCACTGAAAGACATGTACTCCACCTGCAACTTCACTTCCAACTGAAAACACACACAAACAAACAAATAAGTCTTCTTCAAATTCTTAGGAAACATGTGAAACATGCTTTGCTCCTGGTTTGATTTAAGAACCTAAAACAAATCAACAATAAAATAAGGGTAAACAGCAATTTAGAGCTCTCTAGTGCCATCTAGTGAGGTTTAAAAAAGGTTTACATATACATTTATGCATTTGGCAGACGCTTTTATCCAAAGCGACTTACTTATTACAGGGACAATAGTCCCGGAGCAACCTGGAGTTAAGTGCCTTGCTCAAGGACACAATGGTGATGGCTGTGGGGATCGAACCAGCAACCTTCTGAGTACCAGTTATGTGCTTTAGCCCACTATGCCACCACCACCTGAAAAGGTTGTAACTAACTGCCACTATTTACCGTTGCTCTTCCCTCCATTTCCAGTTTCTTCTGTCCATTCAGGATCTTGTGTCCCACAGTGCCTTGTACACAGTACCCTGGCATAATAACCTAAAAAAAAAAAAACCCACTAAACTCAAATATTTGGTATTTAACAAAAAGCTGAATAAAGCAGATTTATACAGCTGCCTTACCATGTTCTTTTCATTGCCTGCCCATTTCTTGAATATCTGTAAAGACTGCCCAGCATGCAACATTCCTGGGGTCGCAAACACAACCTGAGGGCACAGATTAATCAAAGTCTAATCTTCTACAGTGAACTATCCGCCATAAGAAGCACTCATTTGTTACACTTCTAGTCACCAATCCACCTCTAACATGCTCTATGTGCACTAACATTCTATTGGTGGAAATATTCTAGGATTACAGAACATTCACACCAATTTACATCGTAATCCACTTGCGATAATCTTGTAATAACAGGATGCTACTGTAACACTGAATAATATCAAATTCATAGATACTTCCATATAAATTATCCTATAGTTTAAACTGCCAAATATATAAAGCAAGACTATATTACGTCAGTGATTTCTTTAAAAGAATCTTACCATTGGTCCAGGGTTATCCGCATAGGAGCGATCAAAAGCTTTGATGTGTTTGAACTCGAACATGTTTCTTTGTACGAAGGTTTTGCGTATCTTCTGATTTGTCCAGGTGATGAAGAGCTTGTAGTAGTGATTGGCTTTCTCCGTCAGCCCAGTGGAGAAGTAGATGGGGGCTTTCAGATTCATTCGCTCCCTTTTAAAGTGAAACACCAGCTGTTACAAACCATTCATATTGGCGATTATGGGGTTTATTCATTTATAGAGTTTGTTTATTCAAGCTCACCAGAATGTCTCCAACAGAATACAGAGCTCTTGTGCTCTTCCCAGAGCAAACACTGGAATCAAAACCTAAAACAGAGAGATACCATGCTGAAAATAACACAAACACACATTAACATACTTAGAGAAGGAGGTGTTTGATTAAACTAACATCAGCATCTCTTACCTTCCCTCCTCGTTCTACTGTTTCATGAACTTTCTTCAAGAAATCTCTTTCCCTGCAACGCTTAGAGTCTCTGATCGTGGTGGCGTACGTGGACTCTGATATCAGAATATCTGGCCGGCATTTGTCAATCCAGGCAGCTCTGGGTAAATATTTTAAGAGAATTTAAACGTTAAAGCATTTAGACACATGATAAACTAAAACGGTATGAATGTTGTTGCCTTAACAAACTAGATAGCTAACGTTTGACAAGACAAACATTGATATTGGTTTGACAACACCTTGGCCACGTTCACACAGCAGCAGAATACAGTTGTCAGACCTATTTTGAGTGCTTAATACGGAGAGTAGCATGAGCCTCCACATGCTGCGAGTCTCCACTGTGTCATGCACAGCAAGCCACTTTATAAGATGCGTAGACTGACTATCTCATAAGCGGAGGCAACTGAGATTTGTCCTCCACCACCCGGATTGCGGTGAGTAACCGTGCCACCATGAGGACCTACTAAGTAGTGGGAATTGGGCATTCCAAATTGGGAGAAAAGGGATTAAAAAAAGTAAATATAATAAATAATAGTACGATTTTACTCACCCCAAATGTCTGTCTGGTGTCATATTGTAATCCCCCTATACGAATAGATTAAAACATGATTTTACACATGGACACATAACAATAAAGATGACACATTATAAAACTAAAGTGTGTAAAAGGTAAATTAACACTCACTGTGTAGACAACAGACTCCAAGCCAACTTTAATTTGGACCATGGCGGCTCCTAGTACATGACCCGCATAGTACGCTTTGATCTCAAGCTCTTCATCTACCTTGATTGGGGGAAATAAAATAAAACTGCCATCAGTCAGAGGTATAATTAAAATAGCATAATCCTCCTAGTATGAATGCATTACATACTATGTTTATCTGTGCACAGTATGCAAACATTCTTGTTATGACCTGTACAGTGGTCGCCCTGACAGGTCACAACAAAGGGGAAATGAAACTTAACTAGACTCAAAAATGAACTGAAACATAGTGCTTAAAGGTGTCATGTTTCCAAAACACCCACTAAAGAGTCCAAATAAAGACTCCGACTTAAAGAGGAAATAAAAAAAGAATTTCAAGAAAGTAAAAAGTGTGGAGAGCAGCCTGGTTAGCTGCTACAACCTCAACATCTACTCTCCCTACGAAGCTCAAAACACAGGCTTTTATGCCCTGCCTGCTCAGCAGCTCAGCTTCTGACAATGGTTAGTTGATCAGCTTGATTAGGGCAGAAGGGGTTGTGCCAAGAGTAACCGGAGGTCAATCATGTCTCCAACCACTCAACACTCACCACCAACACCCAAACCAATCCAAAAAGGGGCGAGCAAGTAACATTGTTTCCACAGAATATCTGGAAGACCTTCTAAATTTGCCAAAATGTGAAGTATACAACACGAGCATAAAATGTTAAGTATTTCATACTGTGTAATATATCACATACTATTTTTTTCTTTAAACATACATTATCTATTATGTGGT
Source organism: Myxocyprinus asiaticus (assembly GCF_019703515.2). Taxonomy (NCBI): domain Eukaryota; kingdom Metazoa; phylum Chordata; class Actinopteri; order Cypriniformes; family Catostomidae; genus Myxocyprinus; species Myxocyprinus asiaticus. The sequence continues at coordinate 10,918,257 of NC_059372.1, read as the reverse complement.
TTATTATTCTGAATTTATCCACATATCCTTATCCATAAATAATGTTTTAGCCTTTTTATAAGGTTCCAGATTTTGTGGCATAAGTCGCAACATTCCAAAACATTTCCAGAGGGGTCTGCACTTACAAAAGCTGTCTCAAAGTTATTGCGCTTTTACCTGAACGGTTTGGTGGAGATTTAAAGGCACCACTTTCTTCATGCAGTCTTTAATCATTTGTGAAGTGAAAAAGTTGGTCTCTCCCTTTTTGTCCACTGTAATCTTTCTGAAGTCCTCCAGCAGGATGGGGCAGATGGCTTTGGTGGGGTGGGTCATGTAAATGGGCCCGTCATAACCCACCATCTCACTCATGTAGGGAAGAGCACCACAGTGATCCAGATGGAAATGACTGAGCGAAAAGAAACAAAGGAGGAAAACTCGCAACGGAGGACAGGAACAACGTTACAATACAAAAATACATAGCGAATTTAAACAAACCTTATAATGACACAGTCCAAGAACTCAGTGAGACGCCCGTTTTGTGTAATGTAACTGAAATCTGGGAAACGCCTCTGTAAGGCAAAAGAGGAGACAAACATATCAAACACAGAAAGCTGAAAGCTAGTTTTAATCAAAATACAGGTAAGAGAAACAAAGCAAGATTGGTTACATTGCTTTAATGAAAAACTCACATCATCGTTGTAACCCATGTGCATTCCACAATCAAGCATGATGTTTTTGCCTCCTATGGAGACCAAAATACAGCTGCGGCCAACATCCTGACCAGCCCCTGGAAGATACAACAGATACAATTCTCACATAAATCTTCTATTACACCTGGAGTATTCATAAGAACATTCGTTAGAGGTCTTTCCATGAATACACAATATTCTTAAGTTAGACAATAAGAAGAAAATAGTAGTTAAGAAGAATTTCATTCTTAAAAAATTTCGTAAATCAAGCCCCTGGTGCTTGGCCATTAATGGTAAATATTGTAAAATTATATCATACTGTATTTACAAATAAAAACCACTTAATATTAGGAGTCACAATGCAATAAAATAATCTATAATAAAATGCCATACAAATTTATATACAACTAATTTTCAAGTATAACAATGCTTAAAGGGACAGTTCACCCAAAAAGGAAAATTCTCTCATCATTTACTCACCCTCATGCCATCCCAGATGTGTATGACTTTCTTTCTTCTGCCGAACATAAATGAAGATTTTAGAAGAATTTCTCAGCTCTGTAGGTCCTTCCAATGCAAGTGAAAGGCGACCAAATTTTTTAAAGCTCCAAAAAGCACATCCATACGACTCCAGTAGTTTAATCCATGTCTTCAGAAGCGATATGATAGGTGTTGCTGAGAACTGACCAAAATATTACTCCTTTTTCACTAAAAGTTTTGAAATCTGCAGTCTCCTTGACGATCATGATTTTAAGCTCTATTACACTTTCTTGTACCAACTAGCACTCTGTGCATGCGTCAAATACTAGAAAGTTTATTCGAGCTTAAAATCACTACAGTGCCTAGAGAGAGCAATTTCGAGATTTATAGTGAAATAGGAGTTTTATTTTGGTCTGTTCTCAACCAAAACCGATCGGATCGCTTCAGTTGACATAGATTAAACCACTGGAGTCATGTGGATTACTTTTATGCTGCCTTTATATGCTTTTTGGAGCTTCAAAGTTCTGGCCACCATTCACTTGCATTGTATGGACCTACAGAGCTGAGATATTCTTCTAAAAATCTTCTTTTATATTCAGCAGAAGTCATAGACATCTTGGAAGGCATGTAAGTGAGTAAATGATGCGATCATTTTAATTTTGGGGTGAACTATTCCTTTAACAGGGCATTAATGTTCATTCAAATACATCATATAAATTCATAATGTTGATCATTATATTTGACCCATTATATTTTCATAAATTATTCTTTTTTTCAATGTGCACTGACTTACTGTTTAATATAATGTCAGTTAATGCCTTTTTAATGAAAGTTATTATTAAGTGTTACCTAGTAGGTAAATTAAACTTCTTACCTAAAGGCGTCACCTTGATATCGGGCATCTTAACGACTTTGAAGGGCTTAGAAAGAAAACTATTTCTTAATGGATACTGTTGGGAAAAGATAAATAATAATTTTCAAAGGTACATATATGTCTGCTTGCTCTACTTTCTGCGCATTATTAGCTACAATCACTTCCTAAAACCCACACTATCTAAGGATGTAAATCAACTGTGATGGCTTTAAATGTGTAGATAAGGCCATATATTAAATACAAAGAGCAAAACAACATTCAAAAACAGGCTAACACAAAGCTAACGCAACTTCACGCGCAGCCATGTTGCATTCGCAGGCTGTGTCTCGAAACCTCATGAGCTGCATCACTTACGTCATTTTTGGGCGTTTGAAACGCCTAGATATCTACTAGGTAGGTTGCTCAATACGGTTTGAAACACAGCGAATAACGACAGAACGCCATTACAACATCATCTTCAATCCCATTGGTTAATTCGCCACAACAACCGCAGAAGGCCGAGTCCCAACGTCCAATCATATGCCACGTTTCTCATAAAACGCGATTCGATTGGTTCAATAAATCTTACGTTGCTAAAATCCCGGAAGAAAGAGCCACGACGAAAGCACCTATGACAGTATTATGATGTAATCATAATGATGAAGATATACTTGATTTTTAGCTTCTTTTGTGCGATTTAGTATATGTAAAATCTCAAAAGGTTTTCGTCACAGTTTCTATCTAGTTTCCGGCTGGTTGTTAAATAAGAAAGCAAAGAAATGGCAGATACATTCCGTCTTCAGAAAGTGTTAGATGCATTCAGATCATGTCTGAATGAAAATAAGGAGGTTTACATTAAATATTATATAGTAGGATGGCAAGAGCTGGTCAGGTGAGTTCATGTTTTGTTATTGTCTCTAAATAATAGTCTTGTTTAATGTGAAAATAAGTGTCACAGTTCCCACGGTCATTGTAACTTTTGTATTAATTATGATCATAAAATTAAATAACATCAGAAAAATATTTAATTTAATTTGAGATTTATTTCATAAAGTAAATTTAACTTTATTCTCTGTACTACATTATATTTTTTGATGAGTCTGGTGTCATGGTTTTTTTTTTTTTTTTTTTTTTTTTTAAGCATACTGGTTAAAGCATTACTAAAACAAAGAATCATATACATTTTTATAGTCAATTCAAAGTTTCCAATCTAAAATATCTAGTGGACTGGGAATTACACTTTTTGTGTGCAATCCCTATATTTTTTTTTAAAACGGTATCTTATAATTATGAAAAGATGTTGGAACTGAAGTTTATTAATCAAAATTTCTCCTTTCCCATCTCAGCTTCATGAACAGTTTGGGGAACGTGTTTTCCTTCATCTCCAAGGATGTGGTCAGCAAGGTAAAAATCATGGAGAACTTCCTTTCGGGTGAAAATGGGTCCCATTATGTCACCGTCCAGTCCATGGTGAAGTATGAGCTGGAGAATGACTTGGTGGACCTCACCAAAAGGGGCAACCACCCAGAATCCGGTTGTCGCACTCTTCTGAGGCTACATCGGGCTCTGCGCTGGCTCGAGCTTTTCCTGGACAGACTGCGAACCAGCACGGAGGAGAGCAAGACTTCTGTCATGTGTTCTGATGCTTATAATGAGTCTCTGGCTCAGCATCACCCCTGGCTCATCCGCAAAGCTGTTGACGTGGCGTTCTGTGCACTTCCAGGGCGTGACACATTCTTTACTGTAATGAATGCAGGTGATCACACGGAGGTGGTTGCTCTGTTGGGAGAGTCTTTGCCTCTCATCTCTGAAGTGTACCAGATCACAGAAGACTTATATGCAAAGAACAGCCTCCTTGAGTTACCATAGATGGATGACATATGTGGTTACACATCCACATACATATAATTCATAGTTCATATGATATGAATTTGATTTGTCCAGGATACCGTTACAAGGGATCTATGCAAAATGCAGATAAATGCAAACAGTTTTAACCAGGGTTCTGCTTATTTAACTTACCAACTACAGTACACATTACTTACACAGATATTTCCTGTTAGCTGAGTGAGCTGTATTTTAACATATTTGTAAATTTAGGGAACAATATGAAATCATGATTTTTTTTTATTTTTATTTAAAGGTGAAGGATGTACATGACATATATTTAAATTATAACTGACACTACATTACATTTGAATTCAAAGTACTGTATAATTGAATATAAAGGAAATGTTGTTTTTTTTTCCACTTAAATGTTTGGTTTTTCTTGTATTTTCAGTTCATTTTACTTAATCGTATCAGCTGAAAACTGCAAAGGGAGATGTAAAGTTTTATGTAATGCAATAATTAAATGTAACGTTCTGAAACAAAAATACAATTTTATTCATGATTTTCTCATTCTCATATTATGTATCACATTTAGATGAAACTACAGTGTTTTCAAAGCATTGTCCGAAGAATGTGCACAGATGCATCATTCACAATAAGACCAGTAATGTAAATTAAGTAAATAAACAGGGTCTATTTTAAGTTCATGTTGACTTTTAAGTTATCGTTGTCTTTTAAGTTAGACTTTTAAATGTCACCAAATAATAAGAGTCATGATGGCTGACTAGTTTAGAATGTAACTGTAAATCCAGGACATCAAGATGTAGAAATATTTCAAAAAGTCCCAAGTCATATCAGTTATGACATTGATAAAACTGTATTTTGCTTAACCGCATCAGTGGACTCAAATGAAAAGCATATAAAAATCACATTACCTGTGACTATTATTATTATTATTATAAAAATGAAAATACATTAATAATAATAATAATAATAATAAAGATGATAAAACACTAAAAAAAAGTATTTATTTGTATAATTGTACACAATAATGATTAGGTCTAATATATATATATATATATAGATATATATATACTGTACATACATAAATGTACATACATAAAATAGCTTTACCTCTTTTTAACTTTATTATTAATATAAAACTGCAAAATGAAATATATATATATATATATATATATAGGCTTATAATAATCAACGACGTAATAATGACAAAAGGATCAATTACATCAATCAAGAAATTATTTTGTTTGTAGCTATAATTGTATAACACTATATAATGGTAAGATCTACAGTTTATATTTTTATACAACATTTTTAAAACTATAGCAGAAGCCATTGTTTACAAAACTGTCTCATTTATAACGCTCATTAACGCGGAAGCGTTGCCATGGAGACGGTACTGCGTCTGCAACACTAGCGACGGTCGTGAAAATGCCACCAACAACTTATGAAACGAGCAAAATAACCTAATGCAGGTATGATGCCTCTAATACTTTACTCTATTGATATCATGTATGGAATATTTTATATTTATAACCTAAAAAGAGTAAATATGAATCATTGTCGCTGTAGTAAACAATTTTATACTTTGTTTACAAAAGCGATACTCTTTTATATGTTATCTATCTATCTATATAGATACACCGATCAGCCACAACATTAAAACAACCTGCCTAATATTGTGTAGGTTCCCCTCGTCCCGCCAAAACAGCGCCAACCCTCATATCAGAATAACATTCTGAGATGATATTCTTCTCACCACAATTGTACAGAGTGGTTATCTGAGTTACTGTAGACTTTGTCAGTTTGAACCAGTCTGGCCATTCTCTGTTGACCTCTTTCATCAACAAGGCGTTTCCAGCCGCAGAACTGCCACTCACTGGATGTTTTTTGTTTTTGGCACCATTCTCTATACACTCTAGGGACTGTTGTGTGTGAAAATCCCAGGAGATCAGCAGTTACAGAAATACTCAAACCAGCCCATCTGGCACCAACAATCATCCATGCGATTATCTAATCAGCCAATCATGTGGCAGCAGTGCAGTACATAAAATCATTCAGATACGGGTCAGGAGCTTCAGTTAATGTTCACATCAACCATCAGAATGAGGAAAAATTGTGATCTCAGTGATTTGAACCGTGGCTCAGTGATTGTTCGAACTGACAAAGTCTACGGTAACTCAGATAACCACTCTGTACAAATGTGGTACATAATGCTATTCTGAGATGCGAGTTGGCGCTGTTTTGGTGGCACGAGGGAGACCTACACAATATTAAGCAGGTGGTTTTAATGTTGTGGCTGATCGGTCTGTCTGTCTATCTATTATAGATGTTTAATTTTATGCAACTATGAAATAGATATGAATTCAGTGACTTCTGGAGAAATGATCCATGTGACCAGGCCGAAGTCTTCAAAGGGACGCAGCAGACCCATGATGGCACCCACTCAGAGTGTGGATACACCTGCGCAGCACTCGTCACTTTCACCCCAACCTCCAGCCAAGGCAAATGACAGATTCAACCAATGCCTCCGATCCAGAGCCTTTCTGAGACGCAGCAGTCGGCAGAGCGCCGAGATACCGTCTGACATCTGTGACAAACCCCTGGATGAGCCCGTCTCACTCAACAAATACAGGGTTCTCCCTTCCATTGAGAGAAAAACAACAGCGAATGGAGCCAGCACAAGTACAGAACCGAAGGCCTTACAGTTCAGCCCAGGCGGCAACAGTCGTAGGATATGCAGGCACCAGTGTGTGCAACACAGTTCACATGTTCCCACAAAGGCCAAGTTCAATACAGGTTTGAGGAACAGTTTGAATACCCCTAAGCCACCAAACCAATCAGATGTGATGTCAAAGGGGACAGGAAGAGACACAGGTCAACCCCCTCGAGATGAACCAGGCCTGCTGCTTGCTATCAGAACTCCATGTGGTCAAAGATTCAAGTGCCATTTCCACCCAACAGACAAGCTCCAGGAGGTGCTATCAGCTGCAGAGGCTGAATTTGGGGAGAAGTTTGACAGTTGTCTGATTGAGACTATGGACGTCCCACGCAGGACTTTTGCAAACTTGACAATGACCTTTGCTCAGTGTGGCATCTTGAACAAATCGGTTTTATGCATTTCTAAAGATGATGACAATATGGATTTATCTTGAAACCTGATGATTGCATGAAAGCGCTTATCTAGTAGATTCATGACGAATTCAATTTACAGTCCAATCAACATTTCAAATCAAAATTCATATTCCTCATTTTTTAAATCTGAGAGCTATTTCTGCTAACATAAATTTACTTTTTGATCCATACCTACTGAAAAATAGGTAAAAGAGGCGAATGTTACTTTTGTCACTTGTGAAATAAATACATGACTGAACAGAAAACGGATAGTAATGTTTTGATGGTAATGTTCCTAATGATACTAGCAATATCGTTATTGTTGAAGTTGAGGATAACATAATAAAATACTTTTTTAAAAGTCTGTGTATTATTTACTTTTGTATAACCAAAATGTGCCTCTAGAGTACACTGAACATTAAAATGAATGTATAGTATCTCCATAAAACAGTAATTTTTCATAAGATTATTTTTCAAACGGCTTCAATCATGAAACCTACCAAGAACAAAAATCTAAAGAAATAAAATTAAAAACAAATCTCATCCTCATTACTTAAATGTGAAAAAATATTGATATTTAAAGGAATGTTCCTGGTTCAATACAAGTAATCAGTTGACAGCATTTGTGGCATAATGTTCATAACCACTAAAATTTAAACTAGTCCTTCGTTGATTTAAAAAAAAAGAATATGTAAAAATCACGGTTACAATAAGGCACTAACACTGGAAGTGAACTGGGCCTGTCCATAAACGTTACAATACAGTAAAAAAATAAATAAAAAAAATAGCCACAAGACGAAAACAATATACGTGTTAACAGATTTAAGTGTAATAGATTCGATTACTAACCTTATCTGTATAAAGTTTGCCCATAGTTTATAAAAAAAAAAAAAAAAAAAAAAAATAAAAAAAAATGGAAGTGAATGGGGCCAGCCCATAAATGCTAAAATACACATAATATCAAAAGTATAGCAACAAGATGTAAACATTATACACATTAACATGATTTTAGTGAGATAAATCACTTACTAACCTTATACATGTAAAGTTATATGCAATATTACAACTTGGTTGTCATGAACACGTATTGCCGTTAAACCCTGTAATCTGGTAACCGCTTCAACGGCACTAAATCATGTTAGCAGAATGTTTACGTCTAGTGGCTATGCTTTTGACTTTGTGTATTTTAGCATTTATGGACTGGCCCCCATTCACATTGTAAGTGGGTTACTGTAAAATGTGATTTTATTTTAAATAAATAACTGAGGGATAAATCAAAATGAATTTTTAATGGAGGTAATCAACATTATGCCACAAATAATGCCAACTGAACTTGTACTGAACACGGATCAATCATTTAAATTAGATTTTGAGTATAAACATGAACCCAGAAATGCTTTCATAAGATGTAACCTCACAGATTGCAAGTCAAATGTACATAAATGCCTACAACCTAACAAATCATTTTTTGGAGTCTTTTGCAGAGTGCGTAGGAAAAACCGGTAGAGAAGTTACAGAAAATACAGCGCAAGAATGAAAGTACTGATATGAATCTAGAACACAGCTCATCTGAAACTGTGTACATAAGAATATAACAGATGTTGCATGAAAGTGAATATTATGGATACACCAAAAAGATCTTTATTATTATAAGAATAGCTAAGAAACAACTATAAAACAAATGCAGCAAATGTGCAAAAAAAGAAACTCAAATGCTGCAGAAAACTGTTATCAAGTATTACATTTTAAACTAATAAACTTCACTCACAGCACTTGCAAATGCAAAGTTTCAGTCAACCAAAGTGCATTACTTTGAGCAGCAAAAATTGAACAAACAAAAGTAAAATGATTTTGGTTTTTGTAAACAGCAGCATTGCAATCATTTTCTAACAATATAGCTATATTACCTTTCAGTACCTAATTGCACTTGGTAAAAGTGCTGCATTTCCTGCAACGAAACAGAACATGCTAGCCAGTGTTAAGAGAAATTCACATTTCAACTAAAACTCAACTTTTCAACTTTCAACTAAAAAACTATTTTTGGTCTTCTTAACTTTAACAGTTTCCTTTCTAAACCTCAAAATAACTCGAGAGGAATTTTGGATTATATTGTCAAAATAAAATTAAAAAAAAAATCCAAAGCTTGGTGTGCCATTTAAGTACAATGTTTTTTGTTAAACATCAAGATAATGGTCTATCGTGTTTTATAATCTAAAGTGCGCTTGAGGAATGTTAGTGTTTTGGGACTGGTCATTTCTGTACCTTATAATTTGGTGCCAATTTGTACGCACACTAAGATCTTTGTCCGCTCCTCTTCCTAACGTATGCTTTCATAGCTTATATATTTAAGTCAGTTGTAATTATATTCACATTTAAGACCAAAAGGTAGACTAATTATTTAACAGTGCAACACAACGCAACATATGCTTCATTAGTCCATTAGCTAACAGACAAAATGACTACATAAAATCAGAAAACAAGACAAAATATAGGAATTAGTATAGTAACAGTGGTTCACTTCTAATGGAAATATAGCAAGACACTCTTTTAAACGCAAACGGATTCCTCCTGTAACAACTATTAGCTTGGAATCAAAACTATTTGGCATAAAGATTAGAGTTAAAGTGTTAAAGTCTGTAATTAATGTAAACATCTGTCTTTGCAACACTAGCTTTCACATACAAAGTGTGGCACCAATGTTGTTTAATCAAGCATGAAATCTAACGAGGTAACAGCAGAACTGATTTTGATGACGTAACGTGGAGTGCATTTTGGGTCTTCGTTACTTCAGTTGGAGATCTTTTCGATTTCATCAAGATCATCTGTATCCAGCCTCAGAATTTTCTTATCTGCAGGAAGAAAAAAAAAACCCCCACACCAAATCATTAAATTGAACTCATCAATTAGCCGTAGATTCTTCAAAAATGAAAATTCTGTCATCATTTACTTATTCATAGAACAAACAAATATATTCTGCTATATACAGTATAAAATGTATACAATATCTTAAGGCTCCTTTTTTGCTCCATAAAATGAAAATGAAGAGACTTCCCTCCACTGTAGCTCTTAAATCTCATTCACACTTGGCGAGTGTCTGTGAGGGTGAATGAGATTTCAGAGTTATAATTGTATAACGACTTACATTTCGGTTTACTCCTGGCAGAAAGGCTTCAGATGACATGGAATTTATCGTGCAAATCATATTAACTTTTAGAGACTATTTTATGGGGCTTTTTTTGTCATCTTTGGAGCCCAATGACCCAAATCCTCCATTCACATATTCTTTATGTCGCAGAAAAGTAAGTCAAACCGGTTTGGAACGACGCGAGGGTAAATAAATGACCATTTTCATTTTTGGGTGAACGATCACTTTAAAAATAAACAAATAATAATGACGGGACTTACTAAAATGCCTTTCAATTGTCTTGAGAATCTCCATGCTGCGCTGGCTGTCCACCATGTTGATGGCAAGCCCTCTCTTGCCAAATCGTCCTGTTCTACCGATCCTGTGGAGGTATGTCTCATTGTCTGGATTGTTGTCTTTGTCCAGAGGCAGGTCAAAGTTGATCACCACGGACACCTGTTCGACATCAATACCTGCGCATGCCCGTGAAATTCTTGAAAATGGCTGAATTTACCCATAGACAAGTTTTACATTACCTATATAATATACCAACTCTATATTCACTTACTAGCTGTGAATATAAAAACAATAGCACATTTACCTCTTGCACAGACATTAGTAGTGATGAGAACCTTCTCTTTGCCCTCTCTGAAACGTTCAATAACTGCAGCTCTTTGCTCGACCACCATTTCACCACTGAGGAGTGCCACCTGGTGGCCTTCTTTAGACATCTGCCCTGCAAGCCAGTTGGTTGTTTTCCGAGTCTGAAAAGAGAGGACGCAATGACATATTTTGATGAATGATTAAAACAAACAATCTTCAACCATCCGTAAAGGCAGATGGACTCACATGACAGAAGATCATAGCTTGTGCTATAGTGATAGCTCCATAAATGTTACAGAGTGCATTGAATTTGTCCTCCTTGCTGTTGCAGAGCACATAATACTGCTTGATAGTGTCCAGGGTCTCTTCTTCTCGTTTGAGCTTGATGATGTTGGGGTCTGGCACAATCCGCTCTGCAAACTTCCACACAGACTCCTCAAATGTAGCAGAGAAAAGTAACATCTGGCAGCCTTTGGGAAGCATTCTGTGATGGAAAACGGACACATTCTTAATTCTCAATTAATCGATTTCATGCTGAAGCATATTTTCAGTTTAAGTTAATTTAGAACAGATTTTAAACACCCACTCATTGGGCACAATTTATTAAACACGAGCAGAACGAATTTGTGAAAATTGTTCGTAAAGCCGTTCTGACGTAAATTCTCACATTCATGAAAGTTTTCGTAATTTTAAAACGTTAGTTGATAGGAACAAAATTTAAACCTGCTTCCGACAACGTGTAAATCATGCGCAAGACATCCGAATGTGTTGTGTTCTTTTAGGCAACCTGTCATTACTACGTTTTGTAGTAATAAAGTATAATTTTTCCCCAACTGTTAAATCCATAAATAAACACATCGCGGGCAGGTGCATACACAATACCATGGGGAAGAAATAGAAAAAGCCTGCACATTATCGTATAGCTTGCAAATCTGTAATATTTTACTGCGTTCCGGTCAAAAGATCTTCTTTAAGCATTTTACAAATTTCTCTGAAATTTGCAAGTATCCTATATCACTGTTACCATCATGATTTACCCGAGAAGTTTCACAAACAATGCTGGTGACGAGTAAATTCGGAGTAATTTGCGCGTAAAATGGACCTTCCCAAAAACATTCTACTGGATTCACAAACGCTTCGTACTCCCCAGGTCTGTTAGTAAAACCTGTATATGTTAGTGAATTCCAAACATTCATAAAGTGGGGGCATGTGCACTTTCATTCATAATTATCATAATCCATGCCCATGAAAACATCAGACTCGCTGGTAAATGCATTTAACATCTATGCAGAACTATCGATTATTTGTTTGTTTCTTTCTTTCATTTTTTATGCCATGCCAGCTTCTATGGCTATATTCATGGCGGGAGCCAGGTTTTGTTATTTAAAAATAGAGTTAAATAAGTTAAGATTAATCTTTCCTAAAAACCTTAAAACTAAATTTGGATTCACTTGATTAAAAACCTTTTCAAAAGAATCAACTGAATAATACAGGTTCCTCAGATGTGTAGAGTTATGACAGTCCAGTAAAATATGTTTAATGGATAGTGGGTTCTGACAAGATGAGCACTTTGGTGAATTTACTCCTGATAGTAAAAATTGGTGTGCGAGTCTTGTATGTCCTATCTGGCATTGTGTATAAATGACTTGATCCCAGCGATTATTAAAAGGGAACACATATCTTGTTCCAACAACAAGATTTATTTCCCGTAATGTGTTGTTTAAACACTGATACCACTCCGACTGCCATTTGTTTTTGATTTATACATTCAGAGTTGGTTTCAGATATGTGGAAGGTATAGGGCATTTTACTGGTTCAGTAGATAGTGCTTCTCTGGCAGCTCTGTCTGCTTGTTCATTACCGGAGATTCCTGAGTGTCCAGGTAGCCAGCAGAAAATAATATTAAAACTCTTTGCTTCAAGAGATGACAGTTTGATTAAAATCTTCACGATTGTTGGGTGATCAGTTTTAGTAGCTTCCAATGCTTCAAGACACGATTTTGAATCAGTTATTTTAAAAAAAATGTTTTTGTGGAGCAGTCTCAATAAACTTCAGTGCCAGTAGTAGAGCGTTTGCCTCCTTTGGTCAGGGATGCGGATACCCTGACACAGTTGGTTTGTTGCAAAAGCTGCTGCCACTTTATTTCCAGATTTAGATCCATCTGTGTATATTGGGATATGTTGTGGGTATACTGCTCTTATGTCCAGAAACTGTTGATAGAAATCATTCGGAAATGTGTCTGTTCCAAACTGTTTAGATCCACTTTCAGATTCTCCAGATGGGTTTTTAAACGTAGGCCAAATGGATGAATGAAACTTCTTTTTTTTTTTTCATATACTGTTGAATGCTGAAGTGGGAAAACTGCTGAATAGGCTGGGTTTTCTTTATTTGTTTGTTTTAAGTTTGGTTGCATATTGTAAGGCCAACTTTAGGTGTCTGATTTCCAAGGAAGGTTTATTGGCTTCCGCATAGAGACTTTGGATTGGAGATGTTCTGTAGGCTCCCAAAGCTAGTCGTATACCTTGGTGGTGTACAGTGTCCAAAAGTCATATGTATGACTTCCTAGCTGATTCATAAATGATACTTCCATAGTCCAGCTTTGAGCATACCTTGGTTCTGTACAAATTCATGAGAGTTGAGCTGTCTGCTCTCTGTGTGGTTTTGGATAATATCTTTAAAACATTCATAGCTTTAAAACATTTCTTTTTCAGTGATTTAATGTGAGGAATAAAAGACAGTTTGTTGTCAAAAGTGATACCAAGAAACCTGTTCTCTTTAACAACTTTATGGGGACTCCATCCATAAACAGCTCTGGTTCATTGTGTATGCAGATGGTTTTTATGAATTAAGTGCATTCACATTGTAAAATTTTGACTTAGCAAGCACAATAGCTTCTTAAAGAAAGTGAGGACTTACTGTAATCGCATGTTTTTGCTGTCATGTGACACTCTTTTCTGAATCAAACAGTTCAAGTCAATAAAAATGGTTTGACGAAAAGGTCACGCCACTGAACCAAAATCATTAAAGGTAATTTTGTTTGAATTCGCTCTTTGTGCATGATACAAGTAACGATACATGGGGGTACACGATACAAGAAAAAAATTTACATTTTTATTCGATAACAATATAAATCACAACATGCACATTTTTATGTAAAATGATTCAAAAACTTCTGAAAAATAATGAAAATTCCTTTTTGATTTAAAAGATTGTCCAAAGTAATGGTAGACTTTTTATGTCCATTGTAATGATTTTTTTTTTAACAATAAATATCTAATTATTAAAAATTACATTTTATCTATTTCTATCTACAGGATATTGTTTTTCATTCAAAGCATAAACGTGGATTTTTTTTTGTTTTTAGTTGAACATATAAGCATTTTCTTTGATTCTGAAGGAAACACCTCCACCGTGTATTTGCTTTTGGTTTATTCTTCCATTGGTTACTGGAAACTAGGGCTGTCAACAAGGCAGAGAAGCTAAATTTAAAATTTTCACTGAAATATGACCAAAATTCGACTTGTATTTGAATTTTATTCTAATTATAAAAATGTATATGATATTCGAATTATATCAGGCAGGAAGAAAAATCTACAAGAAATCTGATTTTTATAGTTTTCTCCTATGTCCACAAGAGGGCACAACAAATCAATATAAACAATTCAGCACCATGTCATAGCTATTGTTTGTTGCAAAGAACATATATGGCTGTTAACAAATGTGCGTAAAATGATAAAGTCAAAAGACTTCGCCGGTTCATATTCTCAAATATCAAGTAAAAAAGTAAAACGTGAAAAGAAACGCTTCAATAGATGGTTCAATGTTAACTTAGTGTTGCACAGTTGCCTATACCGGTGCCACGGTACTACCACAAACTCAAGCTTCATAATACCGGCGGTACAACAGTGTTTTTCATGATATACAGTTGTATGTACGTACCAAATGCTTATGCAGCGGGATGCTCATAAGAGCAAGCCAAGACACAACCGTCAAAGACCTCCACCTCTTGGGCAGATTTTATTTTGACAGCCTTATGGGAAACCTTTTTAGCGACTATATATTAAATATAAATGCACAGTTGATAGAGGTGTTATTTCATAATTCAACATTATCTGCTTGCAAGGTTTCAAACCATCCGTTAGAGAAAGTTCACCTCTGAATGCGAATGCTCTGGTCCTGGTGGCCCTGTGTGGCGATCATAACATCAGCCTCATCCAAAACAAACACTTTGATCTTCTTTGGGTCGATGAGCTTCAGCTTGATGCACCAGTCCAGAACGGTTCCGGGTGTGCCAATGACAATTTGCTCTGTGATTTTAATACCACGCTCCACTGAGAGAAAGCAGCCATAACACACATTTAAATCTGGGGATACCTATACTGGTAATTTACACAATGCAAGATTGAGAAGCTTAATTTACACCGCTTACTTCTGTGTCCACGAACAGCATACGCCAGAGTGACCTCTGGGTAGAATTTGCCCATCTGTTCAATGACTTTACCCGTCTGCAGAGCAAGCTCATAAGTGGGAGAAATGCACAAACACTGGAAGAAACACATAGATTGGACACCAAAGAATTAGTGAAAAATATTTATTGAAGGGATCGTTCATCAAAAAATGACAATTCTGTCATCATTTACTCCCATACGAGTGACTTTTTTCCCATGGAACAGAAATGGAGATATTTTGCAGAATGTCTATGCTGCTCTTTTCCACACAATCAAATGAGTCATTAGTAGTGATTTATACTGTCAAACTGCAATTTTGTAGATGTATGGACTACTTTTATGGTGCCTTTTTGGATATTTACCTTTTTAGATTTTGTTGTATGCAGAAGAGCAGCATGGAAACTCTGCTTAACATCTGTTTTTGTGTTCCACAGAAGAATGGGTTTCAACATGAGTAACTTTTGGGGTGAAATACACCTTTAACAATCCCTCACTAATTCTTGTTCGTTCTGAATTTAAATTCTATTTGAACTTGCTGTGAGAAAGGATCATGTCAGTGAATCTCACTTAGTTTTCACATTCACCTGAGTCCATTTAAGGGCTGGATCCACATGGCTGAGCATGGCCAACACGAAGGCAGCCGTTTTACCGGTACCAGACTGAGACTGAGCGATCAGATTTTGAGGTCTGGGAGTGGAGGGAAATATATACAGAGAAGAGAGTGATACAGAGGTTTATACATTCCAAAGTTGAAGTAACCCCTACTTAACATTTATACACTATTTTAATAGCAGATATTAGCAAAACTCTTTAATGAAAAACATTTGTAATGGAAAGGTATTGCATATTAAATATCCAAACTATGTGTCAAAAGCATCTGATTTGTTAATGAATCAGACAAATCAGATTAATTCTGATTGCATTTATTTGATCTATAGTTCTAGGTAAAAATAAATCTTTGAATAAATCACAGATCTTGATAAGCTCCTGGTGTGCAAAAACAATTTTATTTGTTGATGCCAGAGCTATTTTCTCTTACAAGTTTAATATATATGACCTCTGCATTTTCCTGAGACTAACATAAATAATAAGAAATATGTGGACTTACGGTTCGGCAAGCATCATGGGAAGTGCATTCTCTTGGATTTTAGAGGGTCTGTTGAAGCCCATTTCATACACGCCTTTGAGCAGCTGAGGTTTCCTGAGTGTCAAAATTCACAACTAGTGAAAATGAGCACATGAAGTGCCACATGAGAGCTTTTTAAAGCTTATAGTTCATTAAACATTTTAAAATATGATGTCCTTTTCTCACTCTATACATACAACTAATAAAAACTCATTATTTTCTCACATACAGTACTGTGCAAAAGTCTAAGGAACATTAGATTTTTTAAAAACATTTGTCTAATGATGGTTATTTTTTTTTTAGAGTTGTCAAAGTTAACACGTTAATGCTTGCTATAAAAAGTTTGACACGTTAAATTTTCTTAATCGCACTTAACACATTTACTGTTAATAAAGCATAAACCAGCATATACACTGGTCGGAAAAGGGCGGAACCTTAGCAATGTGTCCGCCTGGAGTCATTACACTGACGCTCACACCACAAAACACACGTGTCAGTGATCAAATGATGGAAAGGACCTCTTAATGCTATTTGCTGTACAAAACAAGCCCAGATGGGACTTGTGACAGATATCAAGTACTTTGCAGACTCTGTAAGGCGCAATTTAATTACCAGAGAAGCACGTCAAGTCTTAACTAGCATGAAAATGCAGAACGAGACGTTGTTTGTAAGCGTTTTTCATGTGGAGTTCAAAGTGGCACTTGCCGCTGGCGCTGAAGCCCTGACACGAATCGTGAATAGGGCTTCATGATGATTGTAGCAAAGCAGATAGCCACAGATTTTATGCGCACTGCAATGTATATGCAACCTAAGATTGCATAGGTCTTTTTAATTAGTCAACCTCCCACTTAGCTTTTGTGAAACATTTAATGTTACTTGATTTGGCGCCATTTTAGTGCATTTCTATCTTTATACTGTGGAGGGCTTTGTTTGGAAAATGTTAAAGCATTATATTGTTACATATTGTTTTGTTTTCTTTCCTAAGAAGGAAATAAGTGCATTTTGACAGGAAAATAAGTATATACAGAGTAAAATTTCAGCACTTTTAAAATCTACGATTAAATCACGATTAACTATGAAAAATTGACTGACAGCACTAGTTATTTCATATCTTTCACTTTAGTGTGTCAATAGGAAATATCAATTTCAGATTTCCAAACAATCCCTTTGAAAATAATCCCTTTCCTGCAACAGATGGCATGGCCCCCACAGAGCCCAAATGATCTCAACATCGAGTCACTCTGGGATTACATGAAGAGACAGCCTAAATACATAGAGCTGTGGCAAGTTCTCCAAGATGCTTGGAACAACCTATTTGCCAACAACCTTGAAAAACTGTGCGCAAGTGTACCTCTGAGAATTGGTGCTGTTTTAGAGGCATACGGTGGTCACACCAAATATTGATTTAGTTTGTTTAATTATATGCATAGCTTTATTTTTGAAAACATCTTCACTATACAACATTCTTCACAGCTGCCTAAAACTTTTGCACATTATAAATCTTAACTAAAACATACTCACAATCTCAGCTCCTCAAAGGTCTTCACTGAATATAGAGGGGAGTTTGGATCTCTCTGAAGAACCTCCACTTGGTTTGTGTTGTTGACTAGATTGCTTCTGATCAGCTTATTTAAGAGGGACTGTGTGGCTTTGTCCTCTAAAAGAAAAAGTCAAGAGGTAAATTGTTTTAATATAATGGCTATTTAATGTTAAGTTTTGGTGTCAAATTTGAACACAGCTTCTTAGACTACTTAAAAACCCATTAAAACAGCTTTAACCTCCTGAGACCCGAGTGTAACTAGTAGCCCCTAAGAAACATGCAAACATTTTCTTTTTTTTAGACCAAATAGCTTTCCTAAAAAAATTGATGTACACGTATGTAGACAGTGGGACTAAGTTGTGACATTTTAAATAATACCATGCTATAGGAAGTCAGATTTGTTTCATCAAATTGTTTATGTTTCCAGGAATGTTAGTTATTCATGTTTTTGAGACATTACATTAGCATAAATAATTCTGATTCAAAGTAATGGCCAGCATCATCCAATCACTGCCAACTATGTTAAAATAAAAATTTGCATGAAAAACTCTGAATCTATGTACGGATTACAATTGTCCCGTGTCTGCCAAACAAGTTGAGTGGTCCAAACATCATCTGCAGCCTGAAACTTTTGACCGGATGTTAGGAGTGAATGCAATTGGCTGCATAGGAAAGCAGTAGGATGCTCCCTTGTTCCCTAATTAGGGAATGACTTAACTTCCAGTGTGCTGTCTGTACTGGTCTCAGAACAGTTTGAAATGCACCTTCAGGGTTCCCACTCTTTTCAAGGCACAATTTTCCAGGACATTTTATGTGTCCCACAGGTGTAATATTTAAGCAAAAACACACGAAAGGTCATGATGTATATTGTGGTTATTGAATGATTATTTCTTTTCTGAATTCATTACACACATTCATTTTGAAGCATGCAGCACATGCAGATTATATGTTTAACTAAATCGCAGCCTTTTGCAGTTTAATAACCACACTAGGACATGTCGCAATTTTAATTTGATTATTTGGGCATTCAAACAAGGAATGTGCAAAACTACCAGTTTTCATAATTGACTAGTCAGTGGATTGTCTGAACCACAAGTCAGCTAGTCTGTGTTAAGGAACCAATAAAAGTATAATTAGGCTCCGTTAGCCTCACTGTTAAGTACAACAAGCTATCATTATGCAAAACGCTCTGAAAAAGAAGGGCCGTCTCTCAATTAATTTGAGAATTGTGTCTGCCATTAAAGCCACCACCACTGAATATAGAAATGCTAGTAATCAATCCTACTAATTGACTAGTCGGTTGTTGGATGACTAGTCGACCACCCTGACACATCCCTAATTTAAACATTCTTTTTCTTCCCAAATATGTCAAATTCCGAGACATTCCGCATTTTATAGCTAATGCCATTTTTACGATTGGATTCAGTGATTGTCCCTTTTTTCACATTGTGGAAATCAAAGGGCCCTACATGTGTTAACAGTGGTAGAAGCGGACTCAGATCATTCATTTATTATTGAAAATGAATTCACATCCCAAAGTGAAAAGGCCACATCACCACGCTACCACCTCAGGTTGTGAATTCATTTTCAAAAATATTAGCAGTCTGATCATGAACCATTTTCTAAGATTTGCAACTTGTGTTTTAGTAGTTTAAAAAACACCAATGTTAGCATGAAAAATCATATTTTTACTGCATCAATACTTGCACTATTTTGTCGGAGCAAAGCAGAGATGACAGCAGATGTGCAGAGAATGTCTGTGAGAATGTCGTACATGACAGTCAACCGTTGATGTTGTTGCAAAATGTGCAGCCGCCGGCAGTGACAAAATGATACGAATGTGTGTATTTGACACCAATCCAGAGTCGCGAGTGTTAATATGTTTTTGTACAAGTAACATGTAACTTCAATATTTTCCAGGACATTCAGGTATATTTCTCATTTTCCATGACTTTTCATGACTTGAAAACTGCATTGCAAATTTGAGATTTTCCAGTATGCGTGGGAAACCTGACCTTATTTTCATGTCTCTGAAAGCAAGATTTTCCAGCTTTTGGATGCATCCATTGATTCTCAATGTGATAATGCACAGTGTATATAGGATATTTTATGAAAATGAGCCTATAGTCCATGTAGAAACTAAATACTCAAATAACTCAGCTCAGATCTGTGCCATGTTGTTGTGTCACATGACTCGGTGCATCAAAAGTTTAACCCTTTAATGACAGCCTAGAGTCTCCTGAACTGAGATCAGTTGGTTTAAATGAAATTAAATTATGCATAGCCTATAGCAAAGCCAAAACGTAATGTCCACACTCCATGTGGACATGGAGTTTAGGAGGTTAAGGTCAACAAGAAACCATTTTTTACTGTAATTTCACATACACTATATTGCCAAAAGTATTCGCTCATCTGCCTTTAGACGCATATGAACTTAAGTGACATCCCATTCTTAATCCATAGGGTTTAATATGACGTCGACCCACCCTTTGCAGCTATAACAGCTTCAACTCTTCTGGGAAGGCTTTCCACAAGGTTTAGGAGTGTGTTTATGGGAATTTTTGACCATTCTTCCAGAAGCGCATTTGTGAGGTCAGACACTGATGTTGGACGAGAAGGCCTGGCTCGCAGTCTTCGCTCTAATTCATCCCAAAGGTGCTCTATCGGGTTGAGGTCAGGACTCTGTGCAGGCCAGTCAAATTCTTCCACACCAAACTCACTCATCCATGTCTTTATGGACCTTGCTTTGTGCACTGGTGCACAGTCATGTTGGAACAGGAAGAGGCCATCCCCAAACTGTTCCCACAAAGTTGGGAGCATGGAATTGTCCAAAATCTCTTGGTATGCTGAAGCATTCAGTGTTCCTTTCACTGGAACTAAGGGGCCAAGCCCAGCTCCTGAAAAACAACCCCACACCATAATCCCCCTCCTCCAAACTTCACAATTGGCACAATGCAGTCAGACAAGTACCGCTCTCCTGGCAACCGCCAAACCCAGACTCGTCCATCAGATTGCCAGATGGAGAAGCGTGATTCGTCACTCCAGAGAACGCGTCTCCACTGCTCTAGAGTCCAGTGGCGGTGTGCTTTACACCACTGCATCTGATGCTTTGCATTGCACTTGGTGATGTATGGCTTGGATGCAGCTGCTCGGCCATGGAAACCCATTCCATGAAGCTCTCTACGCACTGTTCTTGAGCTAATCTGAAGGCCACATGAGCTTTGGAGGTCTGTATCAATTGACTCTGCAGAAAGTTGCCGACCTCTGCGCACTATGCACCTCAGCATCCGCTGACCCCGCTCTGTCATTTTACGTGGCCTACCACTTCGTGGCTGAGTTGCTGTCATTCCAAATCGCTTCCACTTTGTTATAATACCACTGACAGTTGACTGTGGAATATTTAATAGTGAGGAAATTTCACGACTGGACTTGTTGCACAGGTGGCATCCTATCACAGTACCACGCTGGAATTCACTGAGCTCCTGAGAGCGGCCCATTCTTTCACAAATGTTTGTAGAAGCAGTCTGCATGCCTAGGTGCTTCATTTTATACACCTGTGGCCATGGAAGTGATTGGAACACCTGAATTCAATTATTTGGATGGGTGAGCGAATACTTTTGGCAATATAGTGTATTTCAAAGTAAACAAAAATTATATTCAACAAGAAAAAAAAAATGCATGACTTGATTATATTCTTTGGGAATTGAATAAATCATGAAAAGTGGTCTCAATATGATATGTGGTTGGAGGAAAGGGGTTGAAAATGAAGAGGGCTTGGTGTTTGATGAATTGTTCGTAATAAGACCAGAAATGTGTACTGAGGAAGCAAACAGGGTCAATTTAGATTCTATGTTTATCTAAAATGAACAAACACAATGTTATTCCAACAACAATTAAAAACTCACCTTTCTCCTCTTCATCGGATTTGTCACCATCATCAATGGGTTTTGTTCTTCCTAAAGAAGATTAAAAAAAAAGTACTAATTAAATAAATGACAATTACATAAGACAATGCAAAGAAACCTTTAAAATCGTTAGTAACAATATAGCAACAAATATCTGCACATCTTAAAAACAATGTAAAACATGTTGATTACCATTAGTGCAAAGAACAGGTGCATCTCCCACATCCATAATCCGCAAACTCCCAATCTGTTTTTTGTTTTTGTTTTTTTAAACAATAGAATTGCAGTTATAGTCAACTCAAACACAATGCATAGATTCCACATACAATACCATGTATCAATAATTTTACAGTAGAGCTGATATTTATGACACTACATAATGTAAAACATAATGATCATTTAAACTGAACAGAGCAGATCTGGTTGTAGCCGGTTTGGGTGAAGGCAATGAATCACACCTTTTTAAAAGACACAAGGAATAATTGGAATAAGTGCACAGATCAAAGTTATAGCTGATATAGAGATATTGAGGGGCTGTATGTACATACATAAACTACACAGTGTGCCTCAAGAGTATAAAGAGCTTTGGCAGAGAAGTTTGAAGCCAAACTGTACCTGACCAGTCTCTAAACCTAATCTGAATTTAGTGCGTCATACTGGCAGTGATCTCAATACCTAGTGAGCTGCCTATTAAACAGCACTGTTTGGCAATGGAACGTTTTGATTACATAGTTCGACTATGACGCCCAAAAATGCTCACTGCAAAACATGCAGATAGCATGCTAACATATCAATAAATACAGTGAGGAAAACACATTTTTCACTCACAGACTTGGTTGTAGCCTCTTGTTCGTCCACAGCAAGAGCCCATGAGTCGGTTGCCATGGCTCCAGACGCAATTATGTGAATTATAAATCTGTTTTGATAACTCTTCTGACGGGCTATCCACTAGTTTCACTCTACTCAGCTCCGCGTGCGTGGACGCACAAACTGAGGGCACGTGCATAGAATGCCGTCCGGGCGGAAGTTAGCACAAAACTCAGTTCCAGTTTACTTTTCAGTAGAAAATCTAGTCTTCATGTATGTTTATTGTGTATTGTCAAAATGTGTGTGTGTGTGTGTTTAAGTTAAAATATGTTTGTCTAATTTTACAAATTTAAAACATTTAATTTGCATGTAAAAATATCTAGTCAATTATCTAAATATCTATATACCGACAAATAGCTTATTGTATTCTATTAATACAGAGGGACGCGAGCATCTGCCAAGAGGAATTTTGATTCATTTGAGTCCGGTCTTTTGAATCAGTTCACCATGAATGATTTGTTTATCCAGTAACAATAAACGTCAGTAGGTGGCGACAAATGAGCTGCTGCACCTGAATGTCCATACTTTCCCACTAAGTAGTGTGCCAAAAACAGTATGCCAGTGGAGTAGAATCCTCAGTATTCATAAAACAGAAAGCAACAAATACGCAGATGTGTATGACTTTCTTTCTTCTGCTGAACACAAACGAAGATTTTTAGAAGAATTTCTTGGCTCTGTGGGTCCTCATAATGCAAGTGAATGGGTACCAAAAATGTGAAGCTCCAAAAGAACATAAAGGCAGCGTAAAAGTAATCCATATGACTCCAATGGATAAATCCATATCTTCAGAAGTTATATGATTGATGGATGAGAAACAGATCAATATTTAAGTCCTTTTTTACTCTAAATCTCCACTTTACCTTTCAAGTTTTTCTTCTTTTGTTTTTGGCAATTCGCATTCTTCCTGCATATTGCCACCTACTGGGCAGGGAGAAGAATGTAAAGTAAAAATGGGCTTAAATATTAATCTGTTTCTCACCCACACCTATCATATCGCTTCTGAAGATGGATTTACATTTATACTGCCTTTATGTGCTTTTTGGATCTTCAAAATTTTGGTACCCATTTACTTGCATTGTGAAACCCTACAGAGCTGAAATATTCTTCCAAAAATCTTTGTTTGTGTTCTGCAGAAGCAAGAAAGTCATATATATCTGGGCAATGAGGGCGAGTGAACGATGAGACAGTTATAATTTGTGGGTGAACTAACACTTTAAGTATTATGAGGGAGTCTTTGATCAATGGTTCAATTAAACTGATTCATTAAACACAGAGTCATAATCACTGATTCATTAAACAATGGAGGTGTACGAGAACGATTCGTTTACTTAAACGATTCGATCAAAACACAGATTAATTCATGAACGAAATTTGTGTTTTAGGCACATTTAGGGAAGCAAAATTGTTTTGACAAAACGAGATGCTAACAAACCAAAACGACTGACCAAACCACAGTGCCAAGCCACGTTTAATATACATCAGAAACAAGCACTGCTCACGTTTATGGACAGTCGAAGATGATTTTACGATTAGCTGTGTCACGGCAAAGTATGCTTTTAGAAATATGGTTATCCATCATACTGAATATGGTGAGTAAATATTGGGAGGAATTTTTCATTCATATCAAATAATCTATATGGGGAACAAAGGAATCGTGATCTTTTTGACCTAACCACGTTAATGAGGGGCCATCCATGTTAATCTGTGGTTGCTATTGATTTGTAGTAATACAATAAATGTGATTTTGATTTGATATTGTATTACTACAAATTCCACAGTTAAACTATGTTTACTGTGCAAGAATAATGGAATCTTTTTAAAATGGAATTTTCTTTGAAATGTAATTTTTTCCCAATAAAATGGAATTGATTCTACTCTGACCTAATCTACACCCAGTACACTATATCATAATATTAATATACTGTATAATAATAAAGCTTTAACTGCCATTTACCATAAAGTATGCAATGTTAAGTGTGTGTAGATGTGTTTTCTTTCTATTTCTTTTCTTTTTTTAGCCTTTAACAGTGGCTTTGGGGTTTCTTAGACCCCTAAACTTCAGGATTTAATGTTTACTCAAAAGTTAGCATCTTCGGAACAGCTGAAAATACTATCAGTAATAACTGTTTTGTATTGTCTGTCTGTTTTCTGGTATACTGTATGCATTTTTTTATGTCTAAAGAAAGATTTTATAGGCTATTCCTTCCTACATCACAGGTTATTTGATATAGCTAACAGTCCCTCTTATCCGGGGACATTCAGATTGTCATCCAAGTCATATTTAACGTCAGTGAATAATTAGGGGGGAACAATCACTACAAAACAAGTTAATGTTAGAAATTTAAGTGCAAGATTGCTTGTGATTTCAAATATATAATCACATAATGGTAGCATGTATAGTGTTAATGAGAAGTCTTACAATTTCACAGAATGTATGTTTTCAAAGACTCTTTATTATTTACAAAAGGTTAATGTGTAGCTGATATTTAATACTTGCATCCATAATCTCTGGATGTGTTCCACGTCATAGTATTTTTAGAGAGAGAGAGAGAGAGAGAGAGAGAGACAGCACATGTTAATTTAATTGAGAAGCTTAGTTTTAAGCCAAGGCACCACACACACAAACACACACACTCACTTTCTCCAACCAACCTGTTGTCTTTTAAGAACGCCCTGGAGGCTCCATGTTGATTGTCATGGTTACCTCCTCTGCAACAGCAGACTAATCAGATGCGCCATGGTCATAAAACCTATTTAGATAAAATAAAACCATCCCTCGCACACTGAAATCAAGATAGTGAAGCTCAGCAGTCCTTAGAGGGACAAAAATGAACGATAAAATGACTGAAAGTTGGTCAAAAGAGGGCAAACTATGAAATACAGAGGATGTGAGACTAAAAGATGGGGGTTAATTCTCTTGTATGGTCCATAATATAATACCCTCCCTTCATTATCCCATGCATGGTATTACATTTCAGTCAGTGCGGTCCCCATGTCAAATAGGATACATGAATGGATGCCCTCATCACTGATTACGGAGAGGTGGGAGGGGGAAAAGTGGGTGGGTGGGTCGTACAGATGCTGAGGGGAGAAATGAGCGTTGGCGGGTGGGCTGGGGGGGCATGTTCATTTGTTGCACAGGACAAGCTCTCGCAATCCAGCTTTCTCACTTCTGTTGTTGCCACAGCTCCAGTGAGCTACTCTTCATAACCACATGTTGCTGTGCTGACAGACTGCATTACAGCTGCTGCTATATCTGTCTGTCTCTCTACCTCTGTCTCTACCTCTCTCCCTCCCTTCACAATTCTTCTCAGTTGTTGTGTCCATCTTTGAGGCAGGGAGCTTTAATTCAGAGTTGCAGCCACCTGTGACAGCCGACGGCATCTCTACGCCACTCACACGGACATCATTACCTAACAGAGAGGGAAAACCTTTTTTAATACAGCTTCATGTGATCCACACAGTCATCATAACCAGATAACTGTTACAGATGCCAATGTGAGGTAAGAGTTGTGGTTTCCGAGTATTTAAAATGCACGTTTACACTTGAGAAACTAAATTGGCATGCAATTCAGTTTCACATCATGTTTATGATTAGTCTGGAATTTCTTTGATTTACAAAATCTTGCCATAAAGTATCATGTTCTTTTAGATTACAGGTAAAAATGTAAAGAGAATTGCACAGATGCCAAAGTGAGGTAAGTATTCTGGCGTCCAAATATCTAAATTGCATGTTTACACTTGGGAAACTGAATTGGTGTGCAATTCAGTTTCACAATGGTATTGATTAAGCTAAACTTGCATTGATAAACAACATATTGACATTAATTATCATATTGGTTTAGAATAAAGGTAAAGGTAAAAATGTAATGAGAATTTTTACGGATGACAATGTGAGGTAAATGTTTTGGTTTAATATCTAAAGTGCATGTTTACACTTAAGAAATTGAATTGGTATGCGATTCAGTTTCACAACAGGTTCAATTAGGCTGAAATTGTGTTAAAAACATCTTGTCATGAATTATTAGATTAAAGGTAAAAATGTATCTGGTTTGAGGTACAGTATGTATTCTGGCTTCTAAATCTAGAGTGCATCTTTACACTTGTAAAATTTAATTGGTGTGCAATTCGGTTTTAAAGTGGCTTTGGTTGAACAACATTTTGTGATGAAGTATGTTGCATATTGGTTTAGAAGTGTTTAGAAGTGTTTTAAAGGCACAAAGCTTTAGAAATGTTTGTCCAAAGCAGTATGGATTTGAAGATGGATCTAGGCTTGCAATTGCTATAATAAACATCTTGCAATTGAGTAGGATGCATATTGTTTTAGATTAAAAGCTGTAAGGTGTCCGAAATGTCCAAAACAATATAGATGGTTTGAAGAGAGACTCTTGCTTTTTTTTTTTTTTTTGTTAATTAAGTGACAATGTCAAGGAAAAACTGGGCTTCCTTGCAAAATAATTTGATGCATAATCAACAAGTGGTTGTTTTTATGCTGTGTCTCCCTCAGTGTTTGTGGCGGCAGCCTTGGTGTTTGTGTAGTGAGTTATTTGGCTGTTTTGTGGGAGTGATTCACACTCCAAGCTCCAGGGAGATGGAATGGTAGACGAAGGTTTCATCAGTGTCTGTCACCCTGATTTTTCTTCTTCTAGGTCCCATATTGCAGAATATGTGACTATACTAGTTGCAAAGAAGGTCAATGCAGAAGGTCAATGCACAATTTTATATGGAGGAAAAACAAATCAACCTTGTCAGGCAACGGATGAAATTAAATTTGGCCCTTACCTCCTATGTTTGCTCTGCTTAGGTTAATTAAATGCTAAAACTAGATGTTAACTAGGCAGGTACCTGCATAATCAGAGGACTTCTTCAATATCTGTTTTATGATGTCTGAAGATGATATTGACACCTTTACTTTGTGCAAATGGATCTTAGGACACATGATGGCAGTGTTTGACTAGTTTGGTTTGTATGATGGCAGCAAGGGGTGTGAAGGAAATCTGTTGCATTTCTGCTCTGAACAGCACCGCGCCAAACCCTAATTTGTTAAAGAGTAGGTGGTGTTCCTGTGTCTGTGAGTTATGGTCATGTGGGGACCTGGATGAACGGCCTTGTTTCTGCTCTGTGATTACAGGGAGATGTTTAATCTCAAACATTAATGTCTCCTCTTGTCTTCACAGAAAAAATTACCTATAAATCCAGGGGTGAACTAGCTGAAAATCATGTCAGCTCTCCAAAACTGTGAAAGTCTCTGTGGAAGTTCAACAAGTTAGATGTGCAGAGGGTTTTTAAGGGGCAAAAATAAGGTGGAAATCAGGGATCTGTTTTTTGGGACACTAAACACACCGGGTCCTGAGCTAAATGACAGTAAAGTTCACCTTTAAGTATATACAGTATATTAGCATTTCACCCAAAGAAGAGTTATAACTGGTTTTTAGCTGTAGCCCCCTCTATGGGCAGAACTGGTTGAAATTTGGCACACATTCTCAAAACGTTTTCTCGTCGAAGCTTCCCAGGTTTTGTTAAATTTGGACTTTACGTTCAGAAAATATAGGATGATAAGTGAATTTGGGCCATGGCCAAAAATGAATTGGCTTATGTCTTCTAAATGATTTGACGAATCAAAATTCTTTTGATAACTTTTGTCTTGTGGGTCTTTAGATGATACATGCAAAATAAAAAGTCTAGGAGGAGTTTGAAAAAGTAGTTTTTTGGAAACTTCAAAATGGCCGAAAATTGTATAGATTTAATAGAGTGCTTGGACCTCAAATGAGTAACATTGTTGAGCTATTAAATTACTATGGATTGCATTTGGGGTCAACAGGGTGGATGATGAAATATTGATATATTATAAATAATTTAATTTAATGATGCTTTTCTAATTAGTATTACCTATATTATATCCAATGAAAGTTATGGCTGCATATAGGCACACTGAAGTGCTGCATGTTCTGATACAAGGCGCCCTATTGTTTTCATTAGTATTATTTGGGGCCAAGCACTGAAGGTGTTTAGCCCCTATTGTATCCGTTAGTATTATTATTATTAGGGGCCAAGCACCGAAGGTGCTGTGGCACCTATTGTTTCGTTAGTATTATTATTATTAGGGGCCAAGAACCAAAGGTGCTGTGGCACCTGTTGTTTTTGTTAGTATTATTAGGGGCCAAGCACTGAAGGTGTGTAGCCCCTATTGTATCCGTTAGTATTATTATTCTGCTTCTTCTTCCTAATGGGAGTCTATGACAGCCCATAGAACCGTACGAAGGAAAATGAAATTTGTCACACTGATAAGGGTAGTCAAGAATAGCTCACATACCAAATTTGGGGTCTCTAGGACATACTCTATAGTGACACCACCATGTAAAAAATTCACTGTTCTTTTCTGCATATCTTTTTAACCGTTTGTCCTTGAGACACAATTCTTATTTTGTCTGATTACGCTCCTTTTGATGATTTCAAAGGACCCCTTAGATAAAAACTCTGCCCATTACAGTGGCCGCCATCTTGGATTATGTCATTTGTCATTTTTTTCACTTCTGCTCCTTCAAACTTTGCCTGATTTACACACAAAATGGCTCAAAATAATCTCCAGACCGAGCCACACAGAATTAATTATACAGAAGTTTGATATTAATAAAAGCATATATTTTTTATATATACACTATTACCCTTCCCCTTCCCAATCCCAAATTTTTTATGTGTTTATTCCCTATATTGATGAAATTTGAGTGCCCAATCACGTCACACATAAAAATCAAAATTCTTGGATCTTAACACACCACCAAAAAACATGGGCTGTGTCTCCATCTTCTGATTGGCATCACTAGCAGGTGGTTGTTTCTTTAAGACCAAGCCTGTAAAACCTAGAGGGGGTCCAATAGTATCGGTGTAAAATCTTGAATTGCATAAGGCGCACCCTTGCATCTCTAGATGCAGACTTGATGTTTTTTAGAATCCTAGCCCACACTCCCTCCTCCAATACCAAGTTTAAATATTTTTCCCGTAATCTCTTGATAGAAGTTAAAGCTTCGTCCCCCAGACTCTGAATTAGCAGGGAGTAATACACTGATGCCTCATGACCTTTTCCAAAGCAGTAATCACCACTCCCAGAGTATCTGCCACTTTGGGGGGGGGGCGTGTATGTTATTCCCAAAAACAGTTCAGAGCAGGTGGCACAGCTGTAAATACCTAAAGTACTGAGATCTGAGAATTCCAAAATGTTGGACCAAATTTTCAAAGGATCTCAACACTCCACTCTCATATAGGTCACCAAGTGTATTAACCTCCCTCACAATCCACTCTGGCCAGCAGAAAGGGGACTTAATTAATACATAATTTTGGGTTCAGCCATATGCTCGAGGCAACATTTAAATAAATGTCCGAATTAAACACTCTGGACACTTTTGTCCATACCGAGTGCAAATGCGAGATAACGGGGTGTAACTTCTCCGGTTAGTTTGATAGAAAGTCTTTGCAATGGCGAAATAGGGGCAAGAACTTCCTGTTCAATACAAAACCAGGAAGGGGCTCTCTCAGGTGGAAGTGACCAATGAGCCAAATGTCTGAGACTGAATGCATAATAATAAAACAAAATCTTGGGTAGGCCTAGCCCACCTTTGTCAATCGGCCTGTAACTTACTGAAATGTAATCTGGGACGTTTACCATTCCAAATGAAGGACTTCGTTATGCTATCAAATTGCTTGAAATAAGAGAGGGAGACATCTATAGGGAGAGAATGTAACAGGTAGTTGAATTTTGGAATACAATTCATTTTAATAACATTAACCTTCCCAATCATAAATAAATGTAATGAAGCCCACCTGCCCACGTCGCTCGAAAACCTTTTTATTAAAGGGTCAAAATTAACTGATTTGCATCTTTGTTGAAAAGTTACATGAATATAAAGTTAATCATGGTAACAGCTGTGCTCGGCTGTGATACATCTAAGCTTGGTTTTTTCCTTTGTTAACTGCAATGCTGAGACTGTGTGGTGTAGTGGATAGCACATTGAATTGTGGAATGGAATGTTGTGGGTTCAGATCCATCCAGGGACAATGTTATCTGTGTTTGTTATGTGAGATCTTTGGGTTGTGCGGTGGTAGCCATGCTGGTGCTTGGCCCCATAATTGCTGCTTGCAGAGAGTTACTTTTAAAGTTTATTATTTTAAAGTACTGTACATTACTTTGGTTACATAATACATAATTTGAAAATAATAATATTTATTTAGAATCAAATTTAAACATTTATTATGTTCATGTGTACATTTGTTTGTGTTTCTGTGGAAGCTGAAGCTGAAGCGACAACAACAATGAAAAAATGATGAAATTTAGATTTTTTTTTTCATTGATTCACCTGAAAAACAAAAACTTTTCTGTAAAAATTGTTTCAGAAAGTAACTTAAAAATAAATAAATTAGTAAGGTGATTACTTTCCCCGTAGATTAATCGGTAAATTAATTAGATTACAATTTAAAGAAGTAATTAGTAATTTGTAGTGGATTGCTAGTAACTTACCCAACACTGGTCACTATATAGGCCTAAAACTACTACAGTATAAAGCACTAGATAGGAAAAATAAAATAGTTTAGATAATTTGAAGGAATCTAATGAAAAATTTTGTGAATGCATACTGAAATCTCTCACTTCTTTGCAAAAATTAGCACAGTTTGAAACATTATTGAGACATTTGTCTGTATTCACTCTTCCTTGCTGGCTATGAGAAAAAAGTCAGACATCTCATTGGTAATTTTTCATTCCTATGGGTTATACAGACTGAAAACCTCCTTACCAGAGCATTAAATCATTATAATTTGTTTTAACAATATCAATTATTGAAAGCAAAGATGTAAAGATACTGATTTGCAGCTTATAACCCATTGTGATTTTGTGTTCCTTCAGTCTGAAATTGTCTGTGTGCTGACCACAGGTAGAAACTGACTCATCAGTACTGCATCTGTTAGTGTGCCAGTAGTGTGTTTGATGTGGCAGAGGAGTACGTTCCCTTTGATGGTGTTGAACCAGACCTGTTTTCAGTGTGCCAGAAATCTGCCTGTGGGAAGAGGGGTGAAGTAGACCTGCCAGAGGTCTTCATTTTGACATGCGAGAGGCATCCAGAATGATATAGATAATGCTGTTGTCCTACTAATAAAGACTGTTGTCTTTATTAATGCGACAGGCATGAGGGCAATAATGAATGATATGTGGCATCTGTGAATATGAATGAATTGTCCCCCCCCCCCCCCTCTGTGGGTATTGTTGATCCAAACCTGTATGACTTTCTTTCTACCTTGGAACACACAAGGAGATTTTAGGTAGAATGATCACACTGCTCTTTTTCATACAATGAAAGTGAATGGTAACAAGGGGCTGTTGAGCTCAACATAACAACATAACTAAAAAGCACCATAAATGTGGTCCATACGACTTGTGCACTTGACTTTTCTTCTGAAGTCATATAATAGCTTTGTGTGAGGAACAGATGGAATTATTTTTTTTTTTTTAAAGTCTTGCACTTTGTGCATGCAAAATATGCCATATGGCTTTAGAAGACTTTGAATATAGCACAGAAATAATGTGTGCTACTTTGATGATCCTTATTTGTCCATTAAAGATCTTGGCAGCCCTGGTCACCATTCACTTTCATTGTATGGAAAAGATAGTTAAACTCCACTTTTTGTGCTATATTACAACATTTTCTGAGTGTTAAACATTAGTTAACATTTGCAAGGAATGTGAAGTTAGTTGAGAAAAGTTCTAGCATCATTTGTTTCCAGATTCCACAAGTTTGGTTTAAAGAGTTTACCCAAAAATGAAAATTCTCTCATCATTTACTCACCCTCATGGCATCCCAGATGTGTATGACTTTCTTTCCTCTGCTGAACACAAACAAAGATTTTTAGAAGAATATTTCAGATTTGAAGGTCCAAAAAGCACATAAAGGCAGCATAAAAGTAATCCATATGACTCCAGTGGTTAAATCCATATCTTCAGAAGCTCTTTTGAAGAGAGGTTTTTAAATCCTTCTTGAAGACCTCCACAGAGTCTAAATTGCGAAGATACATATGCATTGTATGGACCAACAGAACTAAAAATCTTCATTTGTGTTCAGCAAAAGAAAGAAAGTCGTACACATCTGGGATGGCATTAGGGTGAATAAATTTCATTTTTAGGTGAGCTATACCTTTAAGTGTCCAAACAGGATCACTGTATGTTTATAGATTTATTTAATTTTATGTTTATAGACATTCTGCAAGATATGTGCTAATTTAAAACATTGTTTCAATGTTACCTAGTCTTTTTAGGTAAATGCTACTTCTCTCTGGGCTCAACCATCATCATGCCAGGCCTGATCAACATGAGCAAACGCAGCGCTCTGCCTCTCAGTGTCTCAGACATCGCCTCCTGTGTCAGGGGTTACACCCTGGCAATGACGGCTTCTTTGACCTATGAAAACATTGAGGATCACTCTATTGAGGGTGAGTATGCTGTGTTATATAGGCAAGCGCTGCTATTACTTGTGCTCATACTTAGGTTTAGGGATTTGCACAAAATATTAAAATTTGGAGTGTAACTCATCCACACCGTCTGTGCTATGGACAAGAATGATACTTCAAATCATGAGGCATGTTGCTGAGAGGTGCAGTCCCAATACTCTTGGATGGAACTTTTTGTAGATGTCTCATAAAACATGAGACAGGGTATTGAATCCAGCTTATGATGAAAACCAAAATTGTGATTCTTAGCCTCCAAAGTTATTTTGAAGGAAATGCATCACGCTTCTTATTATCATTGTAATACTTTCTCAAAATCCCCAGTTGTGGTGTTAGGATGCCCTAAAGAGAGAAGAAACACTTTCCTTCCCCTCACCTCCCCCCAATCCAAACCTTATCAGCTATGTGTGAGAAGTGTGAAAATGTCACTGGCAGATTGTTGCTCTGCGGTCTCCGGAGCCATATTGACTCACAGAGATTGAATTGTGCAGTGGTCAGTGCAGAAAGCACTAAAATGAAGGACTTAATTTCTGTCAAGTGCAAAATTCACTTTGTGTAAAGATTGGTTTCTGCCACTGCATGCTGTAATAAACAATGACTTCTCAATAAATGTGATAAATCACTTTGTCTTTTCTAATCCTCTTTTTGTGACTCATGCAGGAATCTTTATATACCCTGTGGATGAATGCAGTGTGGTGGTTGGGTTCGAAGCAATGATAGGCAGCCAGATAATAACCGTGCAGGTCAAAGACAAAATGAAAATCGATGACTGTTGTTTTGATTGCTGTAATGCTAATGGAACCTCTCAGAGTGGAGGTGGTAAGATTGCACACTCGTTTATAATGCTTATCCAAGATACTGCATATCTCATTTTTGATTCTCAACTAAAAATGAAGTCATAGTGTCTACCCTGATGAAAAGACCAGTTTAGATCAGCATGAATTGACATACTGGTCCAAGCTGGTTTATATTGGTTAGTGCTGGTCGATTTCCCGATTTGATTCAATTCCGATTCACAAGCTCATTCCGATTTATATATGATTTCATTAGATTCTGATATAATGGTTGTTCTGCTTACATATGAAGGAAAGTCTCTCTCAGTTAATGCTGTAAATTATACAGGGAACTTCTAAATTGGAAAGCCTACATTACGAAAATATTAATTAAAAAAATTATAAACAGGGCCCAAACTTTGCAATTACATTGCTATTTATGAAGTAATTTTTAATAATAAACAATGATATAAACTTTAAAAGTAAAAGATTGATCTTGGGATTTTAAGAATCGATATTGGGATCATTCAAATGAAATTAGCAATAAATCGGGAAATTTTTTTTTTTACTCAGGCCTACTGTTCACCAGCAAAACTTAGCCAGCAAGGTCTTGACCTAGGAAGTTGATTGACCAAGGAAGCCTTGCAAGATAATCTGGTTAAAGGAATATTCTGGGTTCAATGCAAGTTAAGATCAATCGACGGCAGTTGTGCCATAATGTTGATTATCACAAAATTAATTTAGACTCGTCCCTTGAGGTAACAGTGTGGCACTTACAATGGAAGTGAAAGGGGCCAATTCTTTTGAGAATTTAAAGACAGAAATGTGAAGCTTGTTATTTTATAAAAGCACTTGCATTAATAGTGTATTATTTAAGCTGTAAAGTTGTTCAAATAGTTTTACATGGGATTACATGGTTTTTCGATGTTATGTCGTGATGGCCATTAAGTTGTAAAATTGGATATAACTTTACACAAATAAGGTTAGTAAGTGATTTTAGCACACTAAAATAATGTTAAAGGGGTCATGCCATTTAACTTGATATTTTGACATATAAGAGATCATTCTACTGTAGAAACATACTGTAAAATTCAGAATTCAAAACTTAGTGCCCAATGCAATAAAAGCATTTATTGAAACCAAGCTGCAAAAATGTCTCATTCTCTACTTCTGCAATTTCCCTACGTTGGGTGCTCATTAATTCATGACTGCCTCTACAGCAACAACATCAACGCCTACTTAATATCAGCGTACCTTGGCTCCACCCACTGGCACTCAGTTCGAAACAGAGAGCAAGAGAGAGAGCAGGACAAACAGGCCTAGTGTGGCCTAACTATTCCTGAACACCAAAGGGGACTATTCTCAATACAAATCTGGACTATTTTCAAATGAAAATTTTGAAATATTTTTGTATATAAAAATGCACTGGACAAACGTATTTGACCATTGACATGTATCTTGCACCGCTTTTAAAAGACGCAGTGTCAAGTTACAACTTTAAAGAGGAGATGCCATTTTCTGTCATTCAGCTGCTTCCTCTTTCTGTTTTGAGCACAAACTGCTCAACAAACGGTTCTTTCACCCATCTGCGCTATTTTTAATTGTTGGTGTATGTAAACAAGCACTAGATAGGCTTTAGTGCATGATGATAATGTATGTGTGTGCATCTTCATTGTGCTTTGGACAATGTACGTATGTATGTTTTTTGGCTCATATCAGCGTGGATTGCTTGTGAACCAGTCATAATATGATTTAAGCTTTGCAAAGAAACTGTTATTAAAGGATGGGGACCCGATTTCAAAACCGCAAGTAAACAGTTTCATTTATGAATATTTTAAATGTTGTGACTGTTTGATAGTTAATGCCGCTGGTGTGCTTACAGTGTGCATTATTTGTCAACCCTGAAATTTAGTTTTATAATGTTGTGGAGCTTGTTCATTCTTTTCTGATTGGGTTTCAAATATAGCTGTATCTGAGGGGCTGCATGATATTAGCCAACCATAACAGAGTTACGCTGACGTTAAAAGGAATCGCTGAGGCCAAAACTGATATTTCAGACATAGGGGCCAGAGACAGGGTGAAAAATGATCATATACTATGAAATGATGACTGTTTTGGTGCAAAAAAACATACTAACATTATCAGTGGACCTCAGGGAAGACAAAATTATAAAAAAGACTCTGTCATGGCTCCTTTAAGACACACATTGTTTATATTTTGTCACTATACTTTTGAAACAGTATTTTAACGTTTACAGATTGGCCCCATTCACTTCCATTGTAAGTGCCTCACTGTAACCTAGATTTTGCTGAAAGAAAAGGAGGGACGAGTCAAAATAAATTTTTGTGGTAATCAATATTATGCCAAAAAGTCTGTTGATTGATCTTAACTTGTATTGAACCCAGAATATTCCTTTAGTTTAGGAATGAAAAAACCTGTTGTGAATACCAGCATACCAAAATTCCCATGCTGAGTACCAGCATCCAAAACACAAGATACAGTATGCTGGTTTCCATTTTTGCTTTTCAGCTGGGATATGCATCTAGTTTTGTTGAACACAAGATTTTTTTATGTTCTTTTATTGATGTTGTTTCGTTGGCAATACATTTAAGAAGCGCAGCTGAGTCATTGCAATTCTGCTGCAGGACATCTAATTCTGGATGAAGATCAGGAGAGGACAGTGCTAGTGGTCAATTTGGGGGTCATTCCTGCTTTGGAGACCATCAATATACTGGTCAGCACCTCCTCTGAGCTGAGCACACTTCCAAACGGTGGAATTCGGATCACCTCACCTCCCATCTGCTCTCCGAGGGTCCAACGTTCTGTCAAAGAGGAGCAGGCGTTTTCACCCAGCACAGCTAGGAGGTACCAGAGATTTGACTTTTCCATCACTTTTTGAGTCATATCATGCCTCAGCTCTCACAATGGTTTAATACACTTTATGAAATTGAAAATGAATCTGTGAAATTATGTAGTTGCTGATTTGTCTCAGGATGGATAGGCACCATTGTGCATTAGGAACTCATGAGCAGACAGCTTCGGGTGTGTGTTTGGCTTCTCTGTTGGAGGAAGAGACCATCAATTCCATCGACTACGAGTTCAACTTCCAGCTTGAGATCAGAGGCCCATATCTACTGGCAGGTTAGTAAAATTGGAATTCAAGGCAACCAGACTGTAGCTTGAAAGCCCTCGCAGAGCTTAAAAATGAGTGAGAGAAAGGTGATAGATTCTACATTGAACATTACTAGAAAATCTACTACATTATTTCAGCACAGTAGTTGTATGAAGTATGTATCTTCCTGTTGGGGTTGCATAGCAGTCTAGTCCTTGCATGTGGTCTTACATCTGTTGCTCGTGCTTATTTTAGATGCTTTAGAAGTTTCTCTGTGCAGGTGTGGAGAGTCCCTCTCATGCCATCCGGGCAGATGCTGACCCCTCGGCTCGCTCTGCAACCAACATTGTGGTCACACTGGCAGACAAGTACACTTACGACTGCCCCGTGGAAATATTGATCTACCCCAGTGGTGATAATTCTATACATATGTTTGTTTATTTACTGTATACTATGATGAGAACTTTATACTGACTACGCTTTTTAACTAGTCTAATGAGCATCACTTTTACCATTGTTATACTTGGGGTTAGGGATTTTTCAAAAACCACTAACACTAAGTATTCAATGATTCAATGAAATGAATGATACAGTACCTCCAATCATGGAAAGTGAATGGACTTTTTCGCCTGTTGGGTGATAAAACAGCTGAAAAAAATCCCATAGACTTGCATTGGAGGACACTAGCCATATTTAAGGACCAGAATATCATAGAGACTATTTTGACTTGGGCCAGCAACCACCCACAACACCCTTGCAACACCTAGGCAACCACATAGCAACACGTTAAAACCCCTCAGAAAGCATTAGCAATGCCTTGGGAAAAGTTTGTAATCTTTAGTTTACTATCTTAGAAAAAATTGCATTTAATTGGTTTTAAATAGTAGGTACATAATAAGAGATGCTCCAGTATAGAGCGCAATACACTCTATGCGCATCCTCGGTGCAGAATGATGTGCTTCAATGTAACCAGAGTGCTTGGAGTCGCTTCAAAAGTGTTCACACATACTGTATGTTTTTAATATCAGATGAAGATCCACCATTATGCAACACATGCCGGTTAGGGTTAGGTCTAACATATTTTATTGGATTGTGGTGGTTTTATTTCTTTTAGAAAATTATTTTACTCGGCAAACATTTGTGAAGAGATTTTTAACAAAGTCAATCCTGAATCAGTTTTAGAGTTCTTATCGAAAATAATTTTAAAAAATCTTATATAGGTTTTTTTAATCACTCTACCTTTTAATATATTTTAACTTGTTCTTCACCATGAAAATAGCTTTGGCGTAAAATCACTAACTAAATAACTAAATAATTAACTAACTAACGCTTCAAAAGTGCATAACTGGAAGATTATTGTGGGTGCACAACATGTAGTTTATGGCAACAATCGTTTTTTTCTTCTGCAACAGTTTACTAAAGCAATCCGTTGACAGTCAGACACCCCACCATATTTGGCAACAGACTCCATAAAAACACAGCGTTTAATCTGTCCACAACATCTTACAAATAAACCTGTGGTCTATGCATAATAACATCATGGTTACTTGTGTAATCTCCGTTCCCTGATGGAGGGAACGAGACGTTGTGTCGATGTAGTGACACTAGGGGTCACTCTTGGGAGCCCGAGACATCTCTGGTCTTTGATAAAAGGCCAATGAAAATTGGCGAGTGGTATTTGCATGCCACTCCCCCGGACATATGGGTATAAAAGGAGCTGGTATGCAACCATTCATTCAGGTTTTATGCTGAGGATCCGAGACAAGGTCTAGCCATTTCAGCGGGTAGTTCAGCGTTGTGGCAGGAGGGACACAACGTCTTGTTCCCTCCATCAGGGAACGGAGGTTACACAAGTAACCAAAATTCCCTATCTGTCACTCACTCTACGTTGTGTCGATGTAGTGACACTAGGGGTCCCTATACGAAATGCCACAACTGGCTGAACTGTGTTACGTGAACTGCCGGTGTGTGGCGGGCAGACCACTGTGTGCCTC
Organism: Myxocyprinus asiaticus; assembly: GCF_019703515.2. Lineage (NCBI taxonomy): Eukaryota > Metazoa > Chordata > Actinopteri > Cypriniformes > Catostomidae > Myxocyprinus > Myxocyprinus asiaticus. The sequence goes on along the minus strand of NC_059372.1, from coordinate 10,879,311 downwards.
GTAGCCAGCACACCAGGTCAACACGTAACCTCCCCCAACATAGTTATGAGTGTCGAACGGCCCTTTGGGGACAAGTCGACTACCCAAAAGATAGAGACAGGCTAACCCAGTCGTGGCCTCTTTTCCCCTTCTTTTTTTCCACTCCCTAAAAAAGAAGGGGGATTATCCGACTGGGCCGCCAGGTCTAGTCGGGGGGTGTCCCTCCCAAGGGGAAGACACCGCGGAGACCACACCTCGCCCAAAGAGAGGGGAGGATATTTAAGTGGAAAAATACGTACTAGGAGTTACTACAAACATGGAGACTGGGGCAGAGGGGCTCTGCCCAAGGAAGACACAGTTTGCCAACAGGGAAACGAATTAGCAGAAGATATACATCACATGGGGTTAACCTTACAGGGAACCGCCACATGCGGAGCACCTACCCCAGAACAGGACTCTTAGTTAGCACGTGTACTGGGCTGGCAGCGAGTCTCTCCGAAAACTCGACTGCCACAGGGCTCGGAGGAAGTCAACCAGGGAACAAAGTTTGTGAACACTACTGGGAATTAATGCTGCACATCTTCAGCTCAAAAGGAGGTGGTAGGCGCTATGTGCAAGCGATACACCCGGCCGGCTATCCCAGGCTTATCCGCTTGTATTGCGTGCCACTACCTGGGATGAAACCAGTTCCACCTGGAGGTTGTAGAATCTTGCAAAGGTGTTGGGTGTTGCCCAGCCTGCTGCTCTGCAAATGTCTGTTAGAGAGGCACCCCTGGCCAGGGCCCAGGAGGCCACTACACTCCTGGTAGAATGGGCTCATAGCCCTACCAGGGGCGGCATGTCCTGGGCGTGATATGCCATAGTTATGGCGTCAATGAGCCAGTGGGCGATCCTCTGCTTGGAGACAGCACTGTGTACCAAAGCAGAGAAAGAGCTGCTCAGAGATCCTAAAGCTCTGCATGCAATCCAAATAGATGTGTAAAACGTGCACTGGACACAGCAACGACAGGGCTGGGTCTGCCTCCTCCTGGGGCAGCGCTTGCAGGTTCACCACCTGGTCCCTAAAAGGGGTCTTGGGAACCCTGGGCACATAGCCCGGTCGGGGTCTCAGGATCACGTGAGAGTAGCCCGGACCGAACTCCAGGCATGTTTCACTGACAGAGAACGCTCGCAGGTCTCCTACCCTCTTGATGGAAGTGAGCGCAGTCAGGAGGGCAGTCTTCTAGGAGAGTGCCTTAAGCTCGGCTGACTGCAAAGGCTGAAAGGGGGCTCTCTGTAGACCCTAAAGAACTACAGAGAGGTCCCATGAGGGAACGAGGCACGGTCTGGAGGGATTCAGCCTCCTGGTGCCTCTTAGGAACCTGATGATCAGGTCGTGCTTCCCTAAGGACTTACCGTCGACTGCGTCGTGATATGCTGCTATGGTGGCAACGTACACCTTCAAGGTGGAAGGGGACAGCCTCCCTTCCAACCTCTCCTGCAGGAAGGAAAGCACTGATCTGACTGCACATCTCTGCGGGTCTTTCCGTCGGGAAGAACACCACTTAGCAAACAGATGCCACTTAAAGGCATACAGGCGCCTCGTAGAGGGGGCCCTAGCCTGAGTGATCGTGTCTACCACCGCAGGACATGGAGATTCCAGAGGTCTGGTCGTGGGTGCCAGAAAGAAGGTCCTTCCTCAGGGGAATTTGTCCATCCTTACTTAATACAGGGTCTGTGTAAGTAGGCACACTGGGGGAAATGCATATTTGCGCAGGCCAGGGGGCTAGCTGTGTGTCAGCGTGTCTATGCCGAGGGGGCCCTCGGTCAGGGCGTACCAGAGCGGGCAGTAGGAGGATTCTTGGAAGGCGAACAGGTCTACCTGTGCCTGTCCGAATCGACTCCAAATCAGCTGGACCACCTGAGGGTGGAGTCTCCAGTCTCCCCTGAGGGTAACCTGCCATGACAGCATGTCCTCTGTAGTGTTGAGGTTGCCCGGGATGTAAGTGGCTCGCAGCGACTTGAAGTGCTGCTGACTCCAGAGGAGGAGACGGCGGGCGAGTTGTGACATACAATGAGAGCGCAGACCACCTTGGTGGTTGACATATGCTACCGTTGCCGTGTTGTCTGTCCGAACTAACACGTACTTGCCCTGGATCAACGGCCGAAATCTCCGCAGGGCGAGCAGAATTGCCAACAACTCGAGGCAGTTCATGTGCCAATGCAGTCGCAGGCCCGTCCACAGACCGGCGGCTGCGTGCCCATTGCAAACAGCGCCCCAGCACGTTTTCGAGGCATCCGTCGTGACCACGACGCGCCTGGAGACCATTTCTAGGGGAACACCTGCCCGTAGAAATGAGAGGTCGGTCCAAGGGCTGAAAAGATGGTGACAGACCGACGTGATGACCACGCGATGTGTCCCGTGGTGCCATGCCCATCTCGGGACTCGAGTCTGAAGCCAGTGCTGAAGCGGTCTCATATGCATCAACCCGAGCGGGGTGGCTACCGCTGAGGATGCCATATGCCCCAGGAGCCTCTGAAAAGTTTCAGTGGAACCGCTGTTTTCTGTTTGAATGCCTTCAAACAGGCCAGCACCGACTGGGCATGCTCGTTCATGAGCTGTGCTGTCAAAGAGACTGAGTCCAGCTCCAAACCGAGGAAAGAGATGCTCTGAACCGGGAGGAGCTTGCTCTTTTCCCAGTTGATCCGAAGCCCTAGTCGGCTGAGGTGTGAGAGCACCAAGTCCCTGTGTGTGCACAACATGTCCCGAGAGTGAGCTAGGATTTGGTCATCAAGATAGTTGAAAATGCGAATGCCCACCTCCCTTAACGGGGCAAGGGCTGCCTCAGCGACCTTCGTGAAGATGCGAGGAGACAGGGACAGGCCGAAAGGGAGGACCTTGTACTGATACGCCTGACCTTCGAATGCAAACCGCAGGAAGAGTCTGTGTCGAGGAAGGATCGAGACGTGGAAATATGTGTCCTTCAGGTCTACCGCCGCGAACCAATCTTGATGCCGGACGCTTGCCAGAATGCGTTTTTGCGTCAGCATCTTGAACGGAAGTCTGTGTAAGGCCCGGTTCAGTACTCGCAGGTCCAAGATTGGCCGCAACCCACCGCCTTTTTTCGGTACGATGAAGTAAGTGCTGTAAAAACCATTCTTCATCTCGGCCGGAGGGACAGGTGCTATCGCGCCCTTCCGTAGGAGGGTAGCGATCTCCGCACGCAAGATAGCAGCATTTTCGTCCTTGACCAAGGTGAAGTGGATACTGCTGAACCTGGGCGGGCGCCTGGCGAACTGAATCGCGTAGCCGAGTTGGATGGTCCGGATCAGCCATTGTGACAGATTGGAAAGTGCAAGCCACGCATCCAAGTTCTGCTCAAGGGGGACCAAGGGGACAATGTCGTCAGATGTACCAGCAGGTGGGGTCTCGCGGCGGGGCGGAGCTCGAGGTGCCACACCACTTCATGGCCGTGCTGAGTCTAGGGACATCGAATCAGGGAACGGAGATTACACAAGTAACCATGATGTTATTATGCGTAGACCACAGGTTTATTTTTAAGGTGTTGTGGACAAGGTAGTCGTGATGACGACTGTGCACACCGGGTATGTGACCCAGGGAGGAAGGAAACCACTCTTTTGCTGAACTGTTGGGTACCTCAACCACTTCAGCATGTGGCAAAATCAAACAAAAGGGCAACAAAAGATTTTCCACCCGGCCCTCCACCGGGGGATGGAGTGGTCTTCTTACCAGCTCCAGGTGAGTGGGTTTCGTTGTTCCTGGGTTGCCCGTCTCAGGGGCGCTTAGCGGCCGACTGTGAGACGGGTGGCCTCTGCTTCCTGCGGTGGGCTCCACGCCGGGACTGGGCCGAAGGGGCGGGCTGCGGCGGAGTCGGTGCAGTCACCGCAGGGGGACGCCCTTGGTGACGAGCAGATGGGAACAGATCTTGAGTTGCGCTGGGGCAGAATATGCCAGATAGCCTCCGTCTGCTGCTTCACTGCCGAGAACTGCTGGGCGAAGTCCTCGACGGTGTCACCGAATAGGCCAGCCTGGGAAATGGGGGCAGCAAGGAACCGTGTCTTGTCGGCCTCACCCATCTCGACCAGGTTGAGCCAAAGGTGGCGCTGCTGGACAACTAATGTGGCCATCGTCCGCCCGAAAGACCGCGCCGTGACCTTCATCGCTCGGAGAGTTCCTGCATCAAATCTGGGGCGGAACTACCCTTGTGCAGTTCTTTCAACGCCTTGACTTGGTGGACCTGCAGGAGAGCCATGGCATGCAGGGCAGAGGCGGCTTGTCCAGCAGCGCTGTAGGCTTTAGCCGTCAGGGATGACGTGAACCTACAGGGCTTGGACGGGAGCTTAGGGCGTTCACGCCAGGTGGCGGCGCTCTGCAGGCATAGGTGCACCGCGAGCGCCTTATCCACCGGGGGAATCGCTGTATAGCCCCTGGCCGCCCCGCCATCGAGTGTAGTGAGGGTGGGGGAACTGCGGAATCAGGGCCGGGCAGTAAGAGGTGCCTCCCACGATTTCGTCAGCTCCTCGTGCACTTCTGGGAAGAAAGGCACTGGAGCAGGGCGTGGCTGCTTTGAGCAGCGCTGCGAGCCCAGGAACCAATCATTGAGCCGCGAGGGTTCAGGGGAGAGTGGAGGGCATGTCTGTCATTTCTGCATCAGCCTGTGACTGGGCAATCATCCCCGAGAGGGGGAGCCCAGCTGAGGCTTCTGCGTCCAACTGGACAAGCCCGCTCTCTGATGCTGCGCTCGAGAGCTCATCATCTTCGCGGGCTCCGAACAAGAGGCCAGACTCGCCGTGAGACGAGCCGGCGGACTCATCCGGAAGCCCGACTGGGGCTTTCTTACGAAAGCAAGCCACAACCGCAACGTTGCCATGGTCATGTTCTCGCAGTGAGAACATGAACCATCCACAAACGCTGCCTCCGTGTGGGTCGCGCCCAGACACGAAAGACAGCGATCATGACCATCCGAAGTTGAGAGATAACGACCGCAACCAGGAATAACACACAATCGGAAAGGCATCTTTAAAAAGACGCGTCTTTAAAAAGACGTTCCGTGTGTGCCGCTCTTTTAGAGAAATATACTCTTTTAGAGAAGAAAACTCTTTCAGAAAATATATTCTCTTTTTTCTGCCAAAGCACCCAGGGGCGTTCTCTGCAGTGCACCAGTGCAGAGGAGGGAGAAGCCGCTGAAATGCGCCGTCAGATCCAGCAGTGTTGAATGAAGAGTAGAAATTCATGACCGTTTGGCTCCGAAGAGAAAATCTGAATGAGTGGTTGCATACCAGCTCCTTTTATACGCGTATGTCCGGGGGAGTGGCATGCAAATACCACTCGCCAATTTTCATTGGCCTTTTATCAAAGACCAGAGGTGTCTCCGGCTCCCAAGACTGACCCCAAGTGTCACTACATCGACACAACGTTGAGTGAGTGACAGATAGGGAACGGGAATGTTGCTTACAGCAAGCGATTTAATTCCGATAATGAATAAAGTTGGATCTCTCAATTACTCCTTTTAAAAACACCACAGCTAAAAATATTAAACTCACTAGATTGTTGTTGGTCGACTAGTGCAACATCCTGTCCCATTTTTAGGTTGAATTCTGACTGCATGTTTTACACCTGTCAGTAACCTTTAGTCAATCAAATGCTCCCAACAGCAGACTTCAGTAGCTTTTTTGGTGGGTATAAGTCTAACAGATTGAATTCCTCTTGTATTATATTTTTGAGTTTATGTGTAGCCCCAGTTTCTTGTGAATTAAAAGTTCACCTTCTGTCTGCGATACCTGGCCAAGCAACACGCAGACACCATCCGTAACTTGGAATGACCTGATACCGATACAGCTATTGGAATCGGGTACGATACCACGCTCATGTTCTTGAACTTGTAATAATGCTCCGACACCAAAAACCGATACCATCTGACGTACAAATGTCATCCTGTTAACATTCATTGTGATTGTTAAACCACAAAGGCTGTGATTTAAATATATAGTCAATAATAAATATATAGTTTGCATGTGCTGCACACTTTCAAATATGAGCACTTGTGAATGTGTGTGGAGCTGGTATTGTGCCAACGTTGTACCCTTTAGAGCTCCTTGGCTCATACACAGAAAACATGTTTTTTTTTTTTTTTTTTTGTGGAGATATTTGGTCCCCATGTGGACAGACAAACCAGTTAACAGCCACACACTGTCCTGTGTTAACTGGACAATAGAACCTTTCCAAACCAACTAGTACTAATCTTTTCGAGTGCCTGAAAGCCTCCATCCTCCATGTCCAAATGTGAGCTGGTTTATTAAATCAAAAGCTATTGAAACATCACTCCCAGGTCCACAACTATAAAACAATTTCCTGGGCTGCAAGCCCTATTTACTTGCCCTCTTCCATTTAAATCTGAGCCCCCATCCCTCTATATTTCCCTGCCCACCCTATCATACATCTCGACCATCTCTGGTGGTGTCTGCGAGGCATAAATGAGTATCATAAGCCGCCTCGATAGATGTCTCACTCTCCAGTTGACCCAAGGCCAGTATTGTGCAATTTAATTCATCAGAGAGCGTGGCGGCATTGGCACCCCCATCACAACACCAGTTTTGAGGAAGCTACTTTAAATCTATAGCTTCCCAAACTACATATAATTTAAAGCACTACAATCAAGCTACATTTAAAGTATTTATGGAGGCAATATGTTTTAAAATTCTATACAGTAGATAATATAATCTAGTGTATAATTATATTATATAATCTGGGGTGTCAGCATTAAACTTAAAGTGATATATTTACACTAATTTTAACTAAAAAACTAGAGAACATCCTAATTACCTAAAACATATTGAATAATTGCAGAATTTAAGTATATATTTCTATAAAAAATAGAAAATGTAAAATGCCCAGCAAGGACTGAATCAATGAATCATTTTTTTGAACAGGTTCATTTACATGAACAATACGAACAATCAGACTTTCCAATGCTTCGTATGAGAGTGGATGTTTTAGGTGAGCATGCTTGATTATTACAGGATTTTGCTCGGCTGTAAAGATGTGTTCGCTAAATCTGGTTTATTGTTGCGCTACACAGCTACTCGTTCACGCTACACCACAACTCATCCAATACAACTGCAGTTTTCAAAAAATACCGCCACCAAGGTAATCCTTCATATACAGTTTTAATGTAACTCATCTTTAGGGCCATTCACACTGAATACGTTTTGTCCATGTAAACATACGCTAGACGGATGTCTTTTACAGCTGCGACGTGTCTCATTTTTTTTCAGCGTCTCACGTCAGAGTGCCACGTTTTTTAGACACTGTCAAATATAAGCACTTCAACATTTTAAAAATGCGGCTTGAGACACCTGCATTCTGTTCTATTCATTACGGTGCATCTAACTCTTTACTTTTTTAAAAGCAAGAACATGTTCTTTTGGCCCCTTTGGCTGTCATAATTCTGTGTTCTACCTTCACACTTGGTGCGCACCTTTGGTAAATGGAGAGAATAATTCTTCCTCCCTCTGTGCAGAGCCTCATCTGCCACATATTCTCATTGAGGACGGGGACATGACACCAGAGGAATATGATGAACACCTTAAAGGAAGGAGCGACTACATCAAGGCCACGAAGAAGGACTGCAGTAATGAGAAGATAGTAAGTGCAAGAATTGAGACTAGATGAATAAGAGAGCGGGACCACGTTTACATTTAAATCATTTTCCAATTATAGGAATGTTCCGGTTCAATACAAGTTAAGATTAATCTACAGCATTTGTGACATAAGGTTGGTGAAGGTTGAAAATATTTCCCAATTGTCCCTCATTTATATATATATTAAAAAAAGCAAAAATCTGGGTTACAGTAAGGCGCTTACAATGGAAGTAAATGGGGCCAGTCCATAAACATTAAAAAAACACACACAGTTTCAAAATATCGACCCAAGACGTAAACATTATACAGTACTGTGCAAAAGTATTAGGCACATAAGATGCTTCACAAAAACATTTGTCTTAAGATGGTTATTTATATTTTCAGCTTTAGTGTGTCAATGTAATGATGAGTCAGCGGAGTTGAGATCCATATGCCGCTTTTAATAACAATAAACGTAGTAATACAGACAGGCAGGGGTCAATCACCAGCAACAGTAATATCCAAGGTAATCCAGAGAGGTAGACAATAAACAGGCAAGAGGTCAGGGCAGGTGGCAGACAATCACAGTTTATATCCAGGTAAACAAGGCCGTAATAGTAAGCAGGCAGCAACGGGTCAAAACAGGGTGAACAGTCAAGGATCATACACAGGTAATGCAATAAACAGAGAATGCTCAGAAATGTCAGCCAAGGCAAAACAAGACTTCACAATGAGAGCGAGTGAGTGTGAGTCTTAAATAGCTGAGTGGATTGGAAACAGGTGAACAGGTAATCATGGACAGGTACGGGGATTATGGGAAATGGAGTCCAGAGAGTTAAAGTCAATCAATAGGAAATATACATTTTAGACTCCCAAACATTTCTTTTACAAATAGAATAGAATAGAATAGAAGAACAGGGAGCCCTGCAACAGATGGCATGGTCCCCACAGAGCCTCCTACTGAATAATGAGTCAGTGTGGGATTACATGAAAAGACAGAAGCAAGTGAGACAGCCGAAATAGATAAAAGAACTGTGGCATTTCTCCAAGAAGCTTGGAACATCCTGTCCGCCAACAACCAAGAAAAACTGTCATGGGAAATTATAATAATTTACAAAAAAATCAGTAGCCTACTGTTTGAACTTTATAGTTTTCTCAGTGATGTTTCATCGTCCTGCGGATGGCACTAAAACCAGAAATGATCAACAGACTGTCTCCCTAACTTAATTTTATGGTGTTTGTTTTGATATGAATTGCTTGTATTGTATTCCTCACTTGTAAATTGCTGTACAATGTCTGGATGTACTGTAAGTCAAAGTCAAAGTCAAAGGAAAGGCTATTTATAAAGCACTTTCAAAATGCCAGTGTAGACCAAAATGCTGTACATTAAGTGTACAGCAAACACAATCTTACAATCTTATTAAAACACAATGGAATAAAACATTTCCAAACATAAAACCAAATGTAATGTCATTGAAACACTTTGCATACAGAAGCCTTACACAACAGGACAGCAGTGATTGGCCTTTCTGCAAGCTTCATGTGTATTAAAACTTATTGGAACTCATTACTGAGATCATTTTTATACTTTTAGTAAATAATATCATATTTGTTGTTATGTTACGTGGGGGCAGGGGTCCACGAAGATTTTGGGGTTATGAAAGGGGTCCCCGGTTGCTGGAGGGGGTAGAGTCACATGGGGTAACCACCTCGTGGTTCGTTCTTGGTGAGGCATGTGGTGAGTTGTGTGTGGATGCTGCGGAGAATAGCGTGAAGCCTCCACACGTGCTATGTCTCCACGATAATGCGCTCAACAAGCCATGTGATAAGATGCGCGGATTGACGGTCTCAGACGCGGAGGCAACTGAGGTTCGTCCTCTGCCACCTGGATTGAGGCGAGTCACTACGCCACCACGAGGACCTAAAGTGCATTGGAAATTGGGCATGCCAAATTGGGGAGAAAAAAATTATGGTAAGTTAGGACATCTATTGAATGCAAAATCGCTTGCCATTTCACGTTAACTTTCACCTCAGGAAAGAGTACCATTAAGTGGGAATGTTAGCGCAGATGCATGTTTCTCAGGAGCACAAAGCTTCAATTGCATTCTTAAGTGAGTGCTATTCCTCAACAGGAGGCAGTGAACATTCAGCCCTAATATGATCAGCAATGAATAGAGGTTTCTATGGAAACTGTCAAAGGTCTCCAGCACAGTCCATAGTGTTTCTAGCTGACGTGTGAGTTAACTTCGCCTCCTTTTTGGATGTATGCTCCTTAAATTAAATCTCAAAAATTCTGAAAACATGCAAGGTGAATCTGGGAACTTTAAAATATAAATAGATATTTTAATTCTGTTCTCAGCTCAAATATGCACGCTTGTTAAGTGTCTAGCTTAATTAATAATTTGCTGAAGTGAGCTCATCAAACATGCATTAAAGGAGTATTTCACTCAAAATGAAAATTATGTCATCTACTCACCCTAATGTCTATCAAAACCCATATAACTTTCTCTTTTCCGTGGATTTCAAAGGAAGATATTTAACCTCCTGAGACCCGAGTGTAACTGCTGTGTGCATTTTCCATTTCCCTTTTTGATTTGTAATGAGTAGCACCTAATTAACAAGCAATTTGTTCTAGAACAAATTGTTTTCCTAAAAATGTATGTCCACAACTAAGTTGAGAAATTTTAAATAATACCAAACTACAGAAAGTCAGATTTTTTTCATCAAATTGTTAATTATGTTTCCTGGAGTGTTGGAGACGTTACAGACATTACATCAGAAATGAACATAATTCATTCTGATTTAAATTAATGCCCAGCAAAGCATCATCCAATCACTGCCAACCATGTTAAAATAAAATTATACATTATAAATAATGAATCTATGTACTGATTATCATTGTCCCATGTCTGCCAAACATGTTGAGTGGTCAAAACATCATCTGCAGCTTGAAACTAAACTTTTGGTCGGATTTTAGGAGTGAATGGAATATAAGATGCTCCCTTGCTCTCTTGCTCCGTATTTAGGGAATGAATTAACCTCCAGTGTGCTGTCTGTCTGCAGTGGTCACAGAACAGTTCAAATTGCACCTTATTTTCATCCCAATTCCATATAAAGCCTCTGAAAGCAACATTTTTCAGCTTTTGGATGAACCCATTTACATTCTCAATGTGAAAATGCAGAAATATATAGGAATGCATTTACTAATGTTAATGAATGAAACTGTATTGTACAGTAATAACAAAATAAAATGTATATTAAAATGAAGCAAAATGACCCACAGATGTGTTAATGTCGAAAGTTATTCAAAATAGCTTTTTCAACTTTTGAGGGAAAAAATTCCCAAAATCCACATATGTGGACATCATGTTTATCAGCACGCTGACGTGCGAGAAAATAATAAATTTTTAGAGATACTACTCTTTACACCCAAACAGGTTTCAGTGAAAAAACTTAAAGAGGTTTCTTACCAATGCACTTTTGTTGGCTCTGTGCCTGTAGAAGCGCTTCAAAGAAATCCTTATTTAAGAAAAACCCTTCTTGTGAACAGTATTCAGTCAGTTTATATTAATTTAAATTATGCGTTGCAAATAGCGAAGCCAAAAAACAACGTCCACGCATGTGGATGCGGGGTCGCACAAGGTTAAAGCAGAGCTTTACTTTTACTTTATTTTTATGCTGATTTTTTTAATGATTTTCTGTCCTTTTGGGAGCTTGACAGCCAGTGGTCCCCATTCAATTTCTTTGCATGAGTGCAGACTTCCAAGAAGTTATTTAATGTACAATGGGCTAACTAATTGAAGCTTGACGTAAAGTGGTTGAAATACATTATTAACTTTAAAATACTATATTCAAAGCGGTTAACAGTATTCCAATTAGTGTTAAACCCTCCCACCTCCAGGCAATTGCACTGGACTTTTCCTTTGAAGGCTCTCCCACACATTAGCACATTAAGATTTAACTCTCAACCTTTCATTTAACATCTCAGGTCCTCAACCCCCAGGTTACCACTGCCCACGTTCTTTGAGAACTTGAAGCTGAAGTAAATTTGTATTTTTAAAGAAAAGCCTGTCTTTAAAGGAATAGTTAAAACAAAAAGGAATATTCTGTGATCATTTACTCACCTTCATATTGTTCAAAAGCCATATGATTTTCATGCTTTTGTGGAACACAAAATGAGATATTAGACAGAATGACATATTCAGTTACCATTCAATTTTATTGTATGGGCTCTCAAGCAAGAGTAAATGAATGAAGGTTGTTTGGGCAAATCTCATTAAACCTGTCCGAACCCTGTTTTATTTCACCCCAAAATCAACATAAAGAAATAAGCAGTTATATTTTGCATAAATAAAAATTAAGCATATCACTTCCTTAGTAATGTAATGTTATATATATATATATATATATATATATATATATATATATATATATATATATATATATATATATATATATAATTATTTAATCCTAATTGTATTTAAACATTATGGTTGTATTTTTTATACTGCCTTTAATTTATGATGATTTAAAACTGAAGTATGTAACTCGTTCAGTGTTAAAATACTTTCTCCTATTCCAGCTTAATATGCAGACAACTTTTAGTAAAACATTCATATGTTAATTTTCTCATAAACACTGTCTTCTGTTGCGCTATGAAAATCACTTTCTACGTTTTTTTTGAGTGACCCGCCCCAACTACGTTATTCAACCAATGGCGTGAGTTGAGGGCGGGACTATCTCTTTGTTTGTCCAGCAACAAACAGGGGCCTATACAGAAAGCTGTTTTGAAAACCAAGTTTATTTTTGCAATTCCGTTTGGTGGCGCTAGTTGTGCAGAAATTACATACTTCAGCTTTAAATTGCAAAATATAATTGTAATGAGAATCTAAGGAGAATCACCATTGATTCTCATCACCACTTACTCAAAAGTAAAACATCTGGATAAATAACAGTAATGAAAAATTGGGGGGGAATGTGTGATTATGTCATGAAATAATGTCACAATGCAAAAGGTCTTAACCTTTTAGGCTCGGATTGGCCAGCCATGAAAAAAGAATTATCAAATTTTTAATAACTACAGTCTTGACCAACACAAAATAGGTATTGTTTTAAAGCCTAGAAGCTCAACTTTACAATGTATGTAGGCATTTAACCAAAACTGAACAAGTGCTTTGAAATTTGTAGACAAATCAGAATGTTCCGTTTTTATCATTTATTAATAATTTTGCACATTACATATTATTGCAATCGGTAAAAACATCAAACTGATCCAATAGGCATGTGTCATATGTAGTTGGAAAGCTCTCAAAGAGTAGAATAACAGCAGCCTATTTGTTTTACTCACAGACAAAAATATATAGAGTAATAGCTACGTATATGTTTTTGACATACATGTTACATGTAAACAGGTGTTGCTTACAAGCCTCATTTGTGATTATAACTTCACGAAAAATAAATACAACATAAAATATTACATAGCACTTAGAGGAGGGGATTCCCATTAAAACAAGCCCATACACAACATAATCGGATGCATATATTATTAGATAATCCACACAAAGCACCATGTGCACACAGCACAAAATGTGCCAACTGGCTAAAAACACGTTAGCTTTCCTGCATCAGATGACTTCATCGAAATTATATAGATTGTTGTCCAGCGTCAAGGAACGCTAAACCAATCATATTAGGATTCTGCTCACTACAACCAGAGGTCTAAGTCATCCAAATATAGGCAGAGAGTATTGTTCACTCCAATTACATATGGCCACCAGATGGTGGTACCAAGTACATGACACAGACTCAATGATGGCTCATATGACACAGAATGGAACAGAATGAGATCTTGTTACTCATGCCTGCATGTTTTGGAGAGAGAGCATACCTTTAGTCATTATTGTATTTGCATGTGTAATTAGTTCTTATGTACAATTATTATGTTTTATTTGTTTGGAGAGGCTTTTGGACACTTGGATAAATCTTTAGACACAAGGATAAATAATTTTTGTAATGCTATAACTTTTGATTGCTTTGTCGTATAAACACAAAATTGTACTCAGTTCCAGTTGACATGATTAGGAACAGTTTTTCGAAGGTACCTTATTTACACCCTGAGATATATAATGTAAAATAAGAAAAACAAGAAAAAAAGTAAATATTTGTGTGATTTTTTTTCAGCAGTTTCTTAGGCTGAGTGTTATTATTTACCATAATCTATATCATTATTTAAGTTTTCTTTAAAATTATCCCAAACCATTTTTTTGTTTGTTTTTTTGTAGAGTTGTAAGACTTTCATTTAGTCTGTAAAAACCCTTATGTAAAATACCTGGACATGTTTCTGTGAGATGTACTGTTACATTTGAGTTTTTTACCATAATTGCTTTATTATGCAAGTCTTGCCCTTGTCACACTGACTTGGAAGATATAGTGCTTGTGTGATGTTGGGTAATGACTGCCTCTCTCAGTAGTCTCTCTGTGGTGTGTAGGTGGACATCATTCGGAAAAGGCTTCATAAAGACATCCTTCACAACCCTGTGGTCATGCTCAACTTCTGCCCAGACCTCCGCTCTACAATTTCTGACCTGCGGAGCATCCAGGGAGAATTCATCTTCCTTATTGACCGCAGTGGAAGTATGAGTGGGGTCAACATCAGTCGGGTCAAGGTAAGATACTTGCAAATGTGAACTCTGCCCTTCAGTCCCAATATGCTAATTAACTTTTTAAGACATTAACTTATTAAGTGGTTTAAGATTACTACAAACTGCTTTAGTTGTGTGGAATGGAACAGAACAGGGTTTATAAACACACAGTCAAAGCTTATTTACCGAAGAAGCTATTTGACGCCAGTCTCCGCCTCAGACAACCAATAGACCGTTCCATAGACTGCATATTGAACCCCATAACAGGTAATAGATGACTAAATTCATATTTTGATTTTGCACAATCACTTCAAACTGTACAATTAAGTGAATTGGTTCAAAACTCTGATTCAGTGATTAGTTTGTATGAATTAAATTTTTTTTTGTAGCCAAAAGTTTGGTAACACTTTACAATAAGGTTCCATTTGTTAACATTAGTTAACAAAATTAGTTAACATGAACCTACAATGAACAGTACATGTACAGCATTTGTTAATCATAGTTAATTTCAACATATAGTAATACATTTTTGAAATCAAAAGTTGTGTTTGTTAACATTAGTTAATGCAGTATGAACTAACTAACATGAACTAACAATAGAGCTGTTCAGCTTGAAGTCCAAAAACCCGGAAGAGAATTCGCCATGGGTTCCCTCTGGATTGCCAAAAACCCCCCCCCCCAATTTTTTTTTCAGTTGCCTCCGTTTCTGAGACCGTCATTTCACGCATCTTATCACCTGGCTCGTCGTGCATGACACCGCGGAGACTCTGCATGTGGAGGTTCATGCTACTCTCTGTGATCCACGCACAACTTACCACATTCCCCATTGAGAGCAAGAACCACTAATTGCGACCACGAGAAGGTTACCCCATATGACTCTACCCTCCCTAGCAACCGGGCCAATTTGGGTGCTTAGGAGACCTGGCTGGAGTCACTCAGCACACCCTGGACACCGTGACTCCAGGGGTGGTAGTCAGCATCAATACTCACTGAGCTACCCAGGCCCATGTATTCAGAGACTTGAACATTTTAAGTGTAAACTTTTTTTTTTTTGTGAAATAGCACCCCATTTTAGAACAACCAGCGAGTCAGCATAGTTGAACAAAGATTAAAAAAATGCTGTAAAAAATATATTGTGAATTGTTTGTGTATGCTACCTAATGCATTAACTAATGTTAACGAATGGAACCTTATTGTAAAGTGTTACCACAAATATACGTTCTATAGGTAAATATTGCTGTTTATTCCAATGTACTGTTACATTATTGGTACATTCTTTCTTGTTATTGTTTGGTAGAAAAGTGAGAAAAGCATTCAATGTTTTGAATCTAGTGGTGAATATATATTGAGATATTTGTTAAATATTTATTGTTTTTTTTTATGTGTTTTAGCTAGTTGCAAATGTGCTAGAAATCTAAATGTGTGTATATATATATATATATATATATATATATATATATATATATATATATATATATATATATATATATACACATAACACAGACATTTTATTGAACACATGTGGCTCTGAAATTCTGAACCAAATGTGTCAAAACCAGACCTTTTGAGCAGTGCGTTGAAGGGGCCATGAAATATATTAATCAGCTTGTTGCATTGAGTGACACAAGCAGCTATGTTAATTGAACACAGTAAGTGTCCATGCCGAGATTAGATATTTGGTGCACTCTAAATGTGTGAATGGGTGTGTGTGTTTGTGTGTGTGTGTGTGTGTGTGTGTGTGTGCTGATGGGGCCCTGAAGTGTGTGACGCACAAGACAGCAATGACTCACTGCAGTTTTGATTGAGGATGATCCTCGTCTGACCACACACACCAAACAGGCAGAATCTATAGGCTCAGGACACTCGAGCGGTAATATCTTTGACCCTGAAAGTGACTTGAACCACACTGAAATGTCAAATATCCAATGTGATCCCTCCTAGTAATAGAAGTACAACAGTAGTTGTCTGTAGTAAGATGGAGAGGAAATTAATTTAAAGGGACAGTTCACCCAAAATGAAAATTCTGTCGTCTTTTACTCACCCTCATGCCATTAAAAACCTGTGTGCTGTTATTTTCTTCCTTTGAACATAAAAGGAGAAAGATTATCAGTGAATAACATCTTAAAATTCAGTCTGTTCCTCACACAAAGCTATCGTATGAGTTCAGAAGACTTGGAATATAGCCACAAGTCGTGTGGACTACTTTTTTTGGTACTTTTATTGTGCTTTTGTGTCCTTCAAGCATTTTTGATGCTTGAAAACGCTCCAGTCCCTATTCAATGTGATTGCATGGAAAAGAGCAACATTTTTTAAAATGTTGCCTTTTGTCATATGAGTTAGGCACAACATGAGGGTGAGTTAATCACAGAATTAAAAAAACATTTAATCAAAAATGACAATTCAGTCATTGTTTACTCACCCCTTTGTAATTATATATATATATATATATATATATATATATATATATATATATATATATATATATATATATATATATAAATGTTGTGCTCAGTGATGTCATACAATGGCAGTTTATAGTGACTTGACTACCTCTTCAAGCTTCAAAAGAATGTAAAAGTATAATTCAGAAGTCTAATAAATTATTCCATGAGACTCATGATTGTTATGACAGCATATGATAAGGTTTGGTGAGAGACGAACCAAAATTGAATGTATTATTTAGTAAAAATGCTCACTGACCGTTGATCTTCTGTGTGTCACGGTTCTGGCTTATCTGCTGGTTCCTTTTGTGTGTCTGCATGTTTTCCTTTGCCTCTGGAGTGAAGTAATCAGCGTTTCCTTGGAGACGCTTGTTTGCGCCGCTCACAAGGTAATCACCCCCACCTGTGTGTCATTACCGCTGTGTATCTATTTCCATCTCGTGCCTCATCTAGTCGCCAGATTGTTCCCGTATGTTTTTGGTGTGCAGTCTTGCCTTCCTCTCGGTCTATTTTCACCTTTGTTTCTCTCAGTATTTTTCCAGTGTGGATTCGGTGGTTACCGCTCCTGGTTTCACCTGTTGGAATTATCGTATGGACACTTGCTCTGAACTGTTACTGCTCTGTGGATTACTCACCTCACCACATTGCCATCCTTTCCACCATTCCTTGTCCCAGGTGTCTCAGCTCACCACAGCCATTACTACTCTGCCAACAACTTACCTCATCGCCGTTATCATCCTCAACGCCTTTTCTCACCCGGATGTCTCAGCTCTTCACAGCCATCACTGCTCTGTGGATGACTCACCTCATCGTTGTTATCATCCTCACCACCATTTCTCATCCGGGTGTCCCATTTCATCACTGCCATCATCGTCACTCACCTCTCTGCAACCAGGACTGGGTTTTCAGTCATTAGTTCATTATTACATTCATTTGTGTTTCAAATAAAAACTGTATTCATTTTAATTTCCCTCTGCATTTGGGTCCTTCCTTAAACCACTCATGACAGAACAATCTGGCCAAACATGGACCCAGCAGAGGGAACATCTCTGGTTAACGCTATTTCACAACAGGCGGTGCTCCTCAGTCGTCAACAGGAGCAACTCTCATCCACCAGTCAAGTTGTTGAGGAGATGGCAAGATGGATAGCCGACCTGACATCCAGGATTGAACAACTTCGTCTCTCCCCCGACAGCGGTCTCAACTACATCAAGATCCTCTGAGCCTCTGTTAAATCCTCCAGCACCATACTCCTGTGAGCCTAAGATCTGTCGATCTTTTCTGTCCCAGTGTTCTCTGATATTTACCTTACAACTATCATCATTTCCTTCTGAACAAGCCAAGGTTGCTAACGTCATCACCTTGTTGACCAGTAGAGCTTGTGAGTGGGGGACCGCTGTGTGGGAGAATGAACATCCTTGCTGCTCTTCCTTCCGCACATTTTCTGATGAACTTCGCAAGGTGTTTGACCGATCTACATCTAGGAAGGAGGCAGCGAGGGAACTCTCGGAACATTGGCAAGGAGATCGTTCAGTTTCGACTTCTCCATTGAGTTTTGTACCCTCGCTGCATGGTGCAGTTGAAATGAGTAGACATTGTTGGACCGGTTTCTGCATGAGATCTATGCGTTGAACCTACCAAGCCACTTTGATGATCTGGTGGACCTTGTGATTAGGGTCGACAACAGGCTGGCCCTGCGACATCGTCACCGTAAACTTCCTCTATCCAGTGCTTCTGTGTCTGCTGCTACTCGACCTCCTTCGTCTGGTGAATGAGGAAGAGCCCATGCAGATTGGGAGAGCTCGGCTATCCACCACAGAACAACACCGACGCCTCATTAACGACCTCTGTCTGTACTGCGGACGACCAGGACACACTGCATCCTGCTGTCTGGTAAAAGACGCAGCTCACTAGTAGGCAAGTGGTTACTGGTGAGCGTTACCCCTTTGGACAAATCTCCTGGCAATAGAGACCATGTCCAGCTTGTCAGAAGAGTGCTTCAGTGGTTGCTGGAGAATCGTTTGTTCATCAAGGTGGAGAAGTGTGAGTTTCATGCATGGTCGGTTCCGTTCCTGGGGTTCGTCCTCTCGCCTGACGGTATCCGGATGGACCCGGCCAAGGTAAAGCAGTTGCAGATTGGTCAGTCCCAGATTCTTGCAAAGTGGTCCAGCGGTTTATGGGATTTGCCAATTTTTACCGGCTGTTCATCCAGAATTTCAGTCAGGCCGCCGCTCCTCTGACGAACCTAACTTCCACCAAAACTCATTTCTGTTTTCTCAGCAAGCTCAGTCTGCTTAACAAAAGCTAAAGAGCTGCTTTGTTTCAGCTCCCTTTCTGGTAAATCCTGACTCATCTCATCAGTTTGTGGTGGAAGTTGATGCATCAGAGGTGGGGGTAGGGGCTATTTTGTCCCAAAGGTCTCCATCAGATGGAAGGATACACCCCTGCATGTTCTTTTCTCATCACCTTACCCCTGCGGAACAGAACTATGAAATCAGGAATAGGGAGTTACTGGCTGTCAGATTAGTATTGGGTGAGTTCAGGGGTTCCATTTGTGGTTTGGACAGACCACAAGAATCTTGAGTACATCCGCACCGCAAAACAACTAAATTCCAGGCAGGCTCGCTGGACACTTTTCTTTGGCAGATTCGATTTTACTATCCCGTATCGCTCTGGGTCTATGAACGGTAAACCTGATTTTTTTGTCCCGCTCTTTTGAGACTAAGAACACCTCAACCTCCCCATATACCGTTATTCCACCCAACAGGGTGGTGGCAGTGGTGTCCTGGGAGATTGAGTCATGCAAAGCAGAGCAGACTTTGGACTCGATCTCCCAAGTCACCACTGCCACCATTCCCACAAAGTGTCCAGAGAGCCTGTTGTTTGTTCCTAAGTCGGTCTGAACTCACTTCCTCTGGTGATGTCATTCCTCTAACCTGGCCTGTCTTCCAGGAGCTACTCATACCCAGGCATTAGTTAAGCAATGGTTCTGGTGGACCTCATTGGCACGGGACATACAGGCCTGTTTCATTTTGGCCTGTCCGGTTTGTGCTAGCAACAAGTCTTCCAGTCGACTCCCTGAGGGGCTCCTTTAGCCGCTGCCAGTCCCTTAGAGACCCTAGTTGCACATTGCCATGGATTTTGTTACCGTATTACCCTCGTACAATGGCAATACAGTTATTTTAACTGTAGTAGACCGGTTCTCAAAGGCAACTCATTTCATTCCCTTCTCCAAATTACATTCAGCAAGGGAGACAGCAGCTGAAGTCATTGATCACGTCTTCTGTATTCATGGCCTCCCGGCAGATGTGGTCTCCGACAGGGGACCTCAATTCGTGTCTAAGTTTTGGGCTGAATTCTGCCGACAGTTGGGAGCGACTTCTAGCTTGGTCACCCCCAGATCAATGGGCAGGCCGAGCAGGCTAATCAGGATTTGGAGAGGGTCCTGTGCTGAGTGGCGCCTCGGGAATCGTCGACTTGGTGATCCAAACTATCCTGGGTCGAGTATGTGCATAATTCCTTTCCGGTTTCGTCTACGGGTCTGTCACCCTTCCTGGGCTGTTTAGGCTACTAGCCCCCATTGTTCCCTTCCTAAGAACCCGATGCTGCTGAACATGCACGCGTTCATCCAGAGATTCCATCACACCTGGAGGATCGCCAGAGAAGCCCTTTTTTTCCGGACTGGTGATCGGAACAAAGCATTAGCGGACCGTTACCGTTCTAAGCCCCCGGTTTACGTGTGTGGACAGAAGGTCTGGTTGTCCTCTCAGAACATTCCTCTCTGACTTCCCTCACGTAAGCTGGGACCTAAATTTATCAGACCATTTAACACCTCTAAGGTGCTTAGTCTGATGGCAGTTCATCTCAAATTGCCCCCCCCACTTTAGTAGAATTCACCCGACTTCCACATATCTAAAATCAAGCCTGATGTCCGCTCCCCCTTTCAGCCCGACTCCTCTGTTCCCCAGCCTCCTCGTCTAATAGATGGGGCTCTGGCTTACTCTGTTAGATGTCTTCTTGACATGAGGCGGAGGGGCAGAGGATATCAGTATCTGGTAGATTGAGAGGGCTATGGTCCGGAGGAGAGATGCTGGGTTCCGGCTCATGAAATCCTGGACTGCTCTCATTGACGAATTCCATCAGTGTCATGGTGGACCTTCAGGGGATGCCAGGAGGCATCCCTAGGGGAGGGGGTACTGTCACGGTTCCGGCTTATCTGCTGGTTCCTTTTGTGTGTCTGTGTGTTTTCATTCGCCTCCTTTGTTTTCCTTTGCCTCGGGAGCAGAGCAGTCAGCATTTCCTAGGAAATGCTCGTTTGCGCCACTCATGAGGTAACCACTCCCACCCGTGTGTCATTACTGTTCCCGTTTGTTTTTGGTGTGTAGTCTTGCCTTCCTGTTGGCCTGTTTTCACCTTTGTTTCTCTCAGTATTTTTCCAGTGTGGATTCGGTGGTTACCAATCCTGGTTTCACCTGGTTTCAATTATCGTATGGACACTTGCTCTGAACTGTTAATGCTCTGTGGATTACTCACCTCACCACATTGCCATCCTCGCCGCCATTCCTCGCCTGGGTGTCTCAGCTCATCACTGCCATCACTGCTCTGTGGATTACTCACCTCATCGTTGTTATTATCCTCACCACCGTTCCTCATCCGGGTGTCCCAGTTCATCAATTCCATCATCGTCACTCACCTCTCTGCAACCAGGACCGGGTTCTCAGTCATCAGTTCATTATTACATTCATTTGTGTTTTAATAAAAACTGTTTTAATTTTCATTCCCTCTGCATTTGGTTCCTTCCTTAAACCACTCCTGACATTGTGCATGTTCATGATAGGACACGAGAGAAATAGATCACGCAGCCCCCTCGTGAAATTGGAGCATTCAAGCGAAAACTCATTTGTTTATCTAAAAACAGGTCCACCACAGCGATAGTGACAAAAGAACACAACACAGCTGCACAGAAAATAGAGAACAGAACTTACTAAACATGTCTGAAGAGTTGACAGAGTTACCTACCTGATGCCGAAAATAGAAAACATACCTTTTATCACTTGTAATTTGCCATCAGATTAGGACATGGTGTGACTGTGGCTGCCTGTTGCCTCCTCTATGTTTCTGATTGATTTCCGATTACTCTGTTAAAAAAAATAAGGCTATCTATCACTGTGGCAGAACCTTATCCACTATCGCTTTGAAGGACCTGTTTTTAGATAAACAAAATTAGTTTTTGCATGAACGCCCCAATGTCGCAAGGGGGCTACATGAACTGTTGCTCTTGTACCCTATCATGAATGCGCGGTCAGTGATGAATGGTCAGTGAACATTTTCACTAAATAATACATTCGATTTTGGTTTGTTTCACACCAAACCGTATTGTATGCTTTCATAACAATCATGAGTCTCATGAAATAAATTATTCGACTTCTGAATTATAATTTTGTGTCCTTTTGAAGCTTGAAGAGGTGGTCACCATAAACTGCCATTGTATGACATCACTGAGCACGACATTAATTCACAATTTCTCCCTTTATGTTAAGAAAAAAAAAGTCATAAAGGATTATAACAACACATGGGTGAGAAAACAATGACTGAATTTTCATTTTTGGGTGAACTAATCCTGGGATTTGCCAATGGACGATGTTTTATTTTTATTTTTTATAATTGATTGCCCTTGCTTAGCTTGTAATGCATTCAAAAAGTACTGGTAGATCTCATTATTGTACTGTAAAAGTGCTCTCCTTCTTATTTGGCAAACCCATTAATATTTACAAACCTCATAATGCACTTACAGTATGCTGGAAATGCTGATGTGGCAATTGCATAGTGAGAAGTAGTCTTCTAATTTATATCTCTTACTTTACTTCAGTCTTAATATATGCACAACTTGGTATCATTGTCATCTGCTCAGTGATAAGTGTTGAGTAGTAGTCTAATGGTCAAGGTTCCTGACTGCTAACAAAGATTGTGAGTAAGGGTGGCATGTTGAAAAGACATTATCGGTTGTCCGCTAATCTAAATACTGGGGGGCATGTATCTGTGGTGGTTATGGTCCTGCCCTTGAGCAAGGCACTTGACCCCTGAGCTACCATCCCTGCAATTAGTTTAAGCAAGTTGCTTTTGGTAATTATCATCATGTTACATAGTACTTTTCAAGGATTATAATAATTTACTATCAAAATATTGTGAGGTTGCCAAATGCAATGACAAACAAAGGTTAGAAATGTAACATGACCCATGCAAAATGCAGGGGCCAGTCCATCCAATGACCTCTTTAAACGCCTCACCTCTTCTATATCGTTCCTGTCCCTATGCTTCCCTCCACTTCTATTGTATCTGTTTTCCATTATATAACCTACCCATCTAACACCCTCATTCATAGTGACCTCTTTTTTTTTGTATGTCTTCATAGGATGCAATGGTCGTGATTCTGAAAAGTCTTTTCCCAGCTTGCTTATTTAACATAGTGGGCTTTGGATCCAAGTATAAAACGCTGTTTGCCACCAGTCAGAGTTATGATGAGGTAGGTCACCCGCAGGGAACCAAAGCACAGCACAGCCAGTACACACATACTGTCCTCATTAGAACAGTAGTTTCACTATGATGGGTTCTACAGTGAAGAGGATAAATGTTTGGGTTTTTTCTATAGGGAACAGCTAACAAAGGTCTTGACTTATATAATGAAGACCTTGTAAAGTTTCATACTGATTTTGTAATTGTAAAGGTTCCAGCAAGAAGGAAGGGAGCGGGAAGCGGGGTGGCAGTCCAGGTAAGTCAAGTTTTCAATTGGTATCCTTCATGCGGTGGAGCCACTGAAGCAGGTCGTGATCCGAGTGGAGGATGAAGGCCCGCCCCAGCAGGTAGTAGCGGGTTAGGACCGCCCATTTGATGGCAAGGCACTCTTTCTTGATGGTGCTTAACTTAGTCTCTCTCAAAGAGAGCTTACGACTAATGTATAGCATGGGGCGCTCCACCCCCTCCACCTCCTGCGAGAGCACGGCCCCCAACCCCTTCTCTGATGCATCCGTCTGTAAAATAAAGGGGAGAGAGAAGTTAGGAGCATGTAAAAGCGGCCCGCCACAGAGTGCAGATTTCACTCTCGTGAAAGCCTGTTGGCACGCCTCCGTCCACTGGACCGGATCTGGCGCCCCCTTTTTAGTGAGATCAGTCAAGGGGCTGGTGACATCAGAAAATTTAGGAACAAACCTCTGTAATAACCAACCAGCCCCATGAACTGCCTCACCTCCTTTTTGAACATGGGCAGGCTGCTTTCGCTGCGGTCTTATCAATTTGCGCACTATTTCGGGTTTGCCTCAGTGACCTCAGAACGGCTCTCAGATGCTGCATATGCCTCTGCCAATCATTACTGTATATAATGATGTCATCTAAATAGGCGGCGGCATACTCGGCATGTGGCCGGAGTATCTTATCCATGAGGTGCTGGAACATAGCGAGAACCCCGAAGATACCGAAGGGAGGAGTGATGAATTGGTGTAATCCGAACGGTGTGGAAAAGGCAGTTTTTTTCTCGGGATAATGGAGTTAAGGGGATCTGCCAATATCCCTTAGTTAAATCCAGTGTCGAATAAAATTGAGCCGCACCCAACCGATCGAGCAGCTTGTCAATTCGGGGCATTGAGTACACATCAAATTTAGACACTGCGTTGACTTTCCGGTAATCAACACAGAACCGGACTGACCCATCACTCTTAGGTACAAGAACAACCGGGCTGGCCCAATTGCTGTGCGATTCTTCCATTACCCCCTTCTCGAGCATTGCCTCTAATTCATCCCAAATCACTTTTTTCTTATGTTCGGGCAAGCGGTACAGCCGACTATGCACTACCACTCCCGGTGGGGTCTTGATATGGTGTTGTATGAGGTTAGTATGACCGGGAAGAGGAGAGAACACGTTCACAAACTCGTTTTGCAATTTGGCCACCTCCATGAGCTGGGACGGTGAGAGGTGTTCTCCACAAGGGACCGGGGTGAATGGGTCGGCTTTGAACTTCACCTCCGGACCAAGCTCCACCCTCTCTGGAACTACCGTCGCCATGGACATGAGGACTGCCTCTCTCCATAATTTAAGGAGGTTGGGGTGGTAAATTTGACGTGCTCTACCTCTATCCATTCGCTTAACCTCATAATCGAGATCCCCGACTCGCTGTGTAACCTCAAAGGGTCCTTGCCACTTGGCGAGCAATTTTGAGCTTGATGTGGGGAGTAATACAAGTACTTTTTCTCTCGGTGCAAATTCCCATAGCTATACAGCTGGCTTTGTGTCTCTTGAGCTTGGAGAAAATTTTGTTGTGACAACTGACCCAGTGTGTGTAACTTTGCTCAAAGATCAAGGACATAATGAATTTCATTCTTACTTTGGGAAGGTCCTTCCTCCCATGCCTCCCGTATGACATCAAGCACCCCGCGGGGCCAGCTTCCATACAGGAGCTCGAAGGGGGAAACCTCGTGGAGGCTTGCGGGACCTCCCTGACTGCAAATAATAGGGGTTCCAGCCATTTGTCCCAATTTCTAGCGTCCTCGTGCAGGAACTTGCGAATCATAATTTTCAGGGTTCGATTAAATCGTTCCACCAGCCCGTCAGTTTGCGGGTGATAAACAGTTTAATCCCCAGCAATTTGTAAAGTTTGCATAGTGTTCGTGACATAAACGTTGTGCCTTGGTCGTTAAGGATTGGAGGTGGTGGCCGACTGCTCAAAGAAACTCAGGAATGCCTCTGGCTCGTCCTGGGAGCCCATCTGTGGGAGCAGCGGCTGTGGCTTCATCGCTGCTTCCGGGGCCAAGGTGGAGGAACCGCCTGGAGCTAACCAGCTCCGCAAGGCTTGAAGGAGCTCCTGGAGATGGCGATCTTGCACAAGGAAGGCTTGGTGGTGGGTCTCTTGGATGCTGGCCAGGGCACGGATGACTTTGTCCAGCAGTGAGGTGTCCATGGCGACCAGTCTTCTTCCTAATCCTAGGTTTTGGCACCAGTGTAAAGGTTCCAGCAAGAAGGAAGGGAGCCCGAAGTGGGGTGGCAGTCCAGGTAAGTCAAGTTTTAATGGTCTCTCAGTTTCACAAACACAGTCTTTGGGCTTTTTAGCTTAACAAGCACAGCATTAACTCTTCAGCTTCATAGATATCAATGGTAAGCTTTTCAATAGGCACACACACACACAACATCACTGGACTGTCTCTCTCTGTGTCTCTGGCCTTCTCGGCAGCCTTTTCTATCCTGTCTCCGTCGTCACTGTAATGAGACACGGGTGTTAAGCATCAATAATCACCAGGTGATGGCCCTTACCACTTCCTCTCATCCCAATGACAGACACACGACCACGTTCCACTCCACAATAATTTATAAAATGTATTTTATACAAGAATTCACTGCTTAAAGGTGCACTCAGTAATTTTTTCCTAATTTAAAAAGCATTACTTCTAAAGAAATGAATTCTAATTTTAAGACATAAGTATAAAATCATGAACACTCACAGAAAAATGAAAACATGGAGAGGGTCCCCTCATGGGGGCTGCCATGTAAGAATCACATGACCAGCCAAATACTACTCACTTAATCTCAGTAACCGCCCTGTTATTGGACACTTTCACCCAGGGATTAAATTAATCCTGGCAGACTGCATATAGTGAATTTCTACGATAGCAGTTACTAAAAACTATTGCATTTTAATGTTGCTGCATCCATGCCCTTAGGTGTGAGTGTCTCAAGTCCAAGAAGAGATATAGAAAATTTACTGAGTGCACCTTTAATCAGTATTTTTGTCTTGTTTTCCAGTAAAAAATATCTAAACATCCTTAAAACAAGATAACTTGAGAAGCATTTAAATTTCTTGAAATGGATATTAAAATGTTAAACGATATCAAAGAAAATATATCTTGAATTAAAGGGATAGTTCACTCAAAAAATAAAATTCCATCATCATTTACTCACCCTCATGTCGTTCCAAATGCGTATGACTTCCATGGAAAAAGGTGATGTTAGGTAGAATGACAGCTTTTAATCACCATTTATTTTCATTGTATGGAAAGAAAAACACAAAGAAAGTGAATGGTGACTTAGACTAACATGCTACCTAACATCATCTGATGTGTTCTACAGAAGAAGGTCATACAGGTTTTAAGTCTGGGGTGAGTAAATTATGGTAGAATGAGCATTTTTGCAAAATGAGAGAAAAAAGACAAATGACAAGATTGACAAATTGTGTTGTCATGTTTTAAGCATAAATGTAACAGAATATATTGAGGTTTATGTTTATGTTTTTATGCTTAAAAAAAAAACTATCTTGTTTTAAGGATGTTTAGATGTTTTTACTGGAAAACAAGAAGAAAAACAACAACAACAAAAAAAAAAAGAAAATAGTAATTTTCTTAATATTTTTCTTGTTTTCCGGTAAAATTATCTAAACATTCTTATAACAAAATAACTCTTTACCAGTGAGGTAAGAAAAAAATAAAACTTGATTCAAAGGGAAAACAAGTTGATCTTTTTTTACCCCATTGGCAAATAGTTTTTTCTAGTTTTAAGCATAAAACCCACCAAATGCTGTTAGATTTCTTTGAAAACACTTAATATGCCATTTTGCTTATCAAGTATTTTTTTCTTCTTGTAATGATGTTTAGCTATTTTTACCTATAAAACAAGACAAAATACTGAAAAAGAAATGGAATTTTTACTAACAAAAAGTAACACACTGTTAACCACAAGCAAATCTCATTTATGGCACAGGAAACTTTAGCTTTGGCTTGCGAACACGTGAAGAAGATCCGGGCTGACATGGGTGGTACAAACTTACTGGCTCCACTTAACTGGGTCCTACGGCAGCCCATGCAGAGAGGCCATCCTCGCCTGCTCTTCCTCCTAACGGACGGAGCCGTCACCAACACCGGGAAGGTTATCGAGTTGCTCCGTAGCCACGCCCGATTTACCAGGTCAGTAAAACGTCTCTGGTTTTATGATTATTTTTGCATGGTACTGTCAGAAAATTGTTAGTATCTATCAAATTTGATTCTACTGTGCATTAAAATGGTTTTGCAATCTTGACATCATGTATTAGTCTGAAAATTTTGCTTTTTTCAGGACTTGACTTGTGCAACAAAGGTCATGCAGCTCTCGCTAATGAGTCTGAATTTGGAAGCCAGCGGAGAAACTGCCAGACCTTTTCTATTTAAAAAAATTCTATTTAATATTAAGAGCCTTTTAAATTTAATATCATTAGTTGAAGGACACAAAGGTCCTCAACTATGCAATTAGATCAGCACAGATGGGAGAGCGAGAAAATTGATGTCTCTCTGTTTAATCCTTTCAGATAACACTAGCTATAACGCCGCTGGTATTCAGCGTCTTTGTTCCCAGGCTCTGTTGCCTTCAAGAGCTTTCCATCTTTTACCTCCAGTCAATTTATCACCTGCCTAGATGTTCACCTTAGAGAAGCAGTTCTTTTCTTGCTCGTCCTCTAAAGGAGAGGCTGCAATAGCTGTCTTTCAAAAGAACGGACAAAAACGTAGGTTTTAACAGCCATTCCTTCAACACAATAGACACAAGTTGAGGTCAGACACAAAGAGGATGGCTTGAAAATGATGATAAAGTGTAATTTATCGTCTTCAACACCCCTTGCCCTTCGCAGCATAGAAAGAGGTGTTGAGAATATAGCAGCAGTATAATTCCCTGCACTTCAATGCCATTTCTGTGCTGTATGGACACGACTAGGCTTTTCTTTGCTTGCGAGGGAAAAATTATTCGCAGTAAATTCATCAGACTACCGTCCATACTTCTGTTCAGACTTAGAAAATGCACCACTGACAGATGTGTTCCCTGTCAGCACAATGAGCAAATAGCACTGTATCTTCAATGGAGTGGTGAGCCACAGATGTTGCTCACTTTGAAGGTCACTGTCTTTAATTACTTCTGTTGGCATTAAGATACTGTTTATTAGCTCCACTGGCTTTTAAAAACCTCAGTGAAGCAGAGATCTGGTAATTATGAGCAATTTTAATAGAGTAAACCTGATGTATTTGCTGATAAAGGATTCTGTGGGTTAAGACATACTGTAAGCTCTGTTCCAAAACCTAGTAAGCCACCTACCTAGACCTATCATAGGGGTGCAAAGAAATGGTTATTTACAACATTATGCTACCAAAAACATACTCTTTGCAAGAATGCATTGGAAGTTGTCTGATTGTAAATAACATGCATTTTTGCAATTTTAGCAGTGACAATCCTCAGTACTCAAGGACAAGATTCAGAAAGAACTGTTGCTCTGCAATGACAGTAGTTGACCTGAAAGAAAAAGGTTACCCTAGAAGTTTCTGCTCATGCCCACTATAGCGCCCCTTGTGGCAATGCTGAGATGCATTCTGACACATTTTAAAATGTGTAAACTGGTGTATCTAGAATAGTTTACATTCATGTACCTTTGTAGAGCATATTTTTGTGCATAAAACATCAGCAGATGATATATTATAGATGAAAATATTATCATGTCGATAGCGGAATTACTGCTGATATTTTTGCTGATAACTTGTTACTGTTTATTTGCTTGGGGCAGAGAATCTCTGACTGAAAAAGTTAAAATATAGCTCAACCTAATTAGAAATTGGCTATTTTAATCTATATTTGTTTGTGGTATGTATTTTTTATGTTTGAGTATTGTGTTGTTAGCTTAGCAACATGCTAACATCAAACTGTATTTAAATCAGCTTGCTTATATAGAGTGTGGTATGTATTTTATGTTTGAGTGCTATTGTTAGCTTAGAAACATGCTACCGTCAAACTGTATTCAATTCAGCTTGCTTATCTTGAATTGTTTACGTTTATGTATGTTTTGGGTTGAAGATACCTCATTTGGCCAAATTACAAGGCAATCCCAACTTACTTTGAAACAAACTCAGTGAAAAAAATCAATCCAAGATAGCGGATAAGAGAAACACTGATTACGAAAAATACACAAACATAGCTATTGATGAAAATAGTTCAATGTAATGAAAAAATGCATTATTTTACTCAATATTTGTGTGTGCTTTGTATTTTTATACATTATTAGAGTATCGTATCATTAGCTTAGCAACATGCTACCTTGAATCTGTATTGAAATATTTGTACGTCGAGTCTCCCATGCACTTTACGTGAGTAGCGCTATTTGTGTGGCGTGCAGAGTTGAAGCCTATATGTTTTAAATCAGTAACTTCGAGATTCAGTTATAGTTAGGATGCTGCCTTAGGATTGCTGAACTCGTTCTTGTGCTAAAAAAACGTAGACGCAGTGCAATAAATAGAACAGAATGCAGGTCTCGAGACGTTTTCAAAAGTTCTTTTTAACTTGACACGGCATCTTTAAAAAGTCAAGCTCTTGTTTACATTGAAAAACAAACAAAAACAGTGCAGATAGGTGAAAAAACGTATTAAGTGTGAACGGCCCCTTAGAATGCAGCTGCATTTGTAGACAGCAAGGCTTAGAGCAAGAGTTTTTTTAGCTGAAGAAGGTTTTATGCCCGTAATAAGAAAAAAAAAAAAAAAAATATATATATTTTTTTTCCTTTCTGTCTTTCTGATAGCTCTCCGCTTGCCAATTCGTAGAATTTATAAAGCAATACTCTTCAGAGAATCTTCAATTGAACCGATATTGTCTGTCAGAGATACAGTTTCTTCAAACCTTTGTCTTAATTTGATGGTCTTTTCATGTTTTCTTTTCATACACTCACTGCACCTGTTGTGTATCTGTGTGCTGTGTATCATGGCAGGTGTTATGCGTTTGGCATCGGTCCGGGTGCATGCACAAGGCTGGTTTTAGGACTGTCCGCCGTTTCCAGAGGCACAGCTGAGTTCCTGGCAGAAGGGGAAAGATTGCAAACCAAGGTTCTCATTTCTTCTGACATGTTTGTTCTCCACCACAACAGCTCAGTTATTTTAAATGTCACCACGAAGCAATTACAGCACAGCTGATAACTGCAGGGTGTCCAGTTGTATTAGCAATTAACAATATGTTTTGTCCCGTACATGAATTAGGATAATGAATGAGTTTTGTCTTGAACATGAATAAGGATAATGATCAAAGCTTGATAGCACATTTAATGTTTGTTTCTTCTCTCCAAGGTGTTTAATTTCTGCCTTTTTCTAATACTATAGTACATGTATTTTATTTATTTGGTATATTTAACAGAATACAGTGGGGTTCAAAAGTCTGAGACCACTAGTGAAAATGATTCTGTTTTACATTTTCTTTACTTTACAAATTATACTATCAGCATAACATTTAAAGTGAAATGTTTAGTAAAATTGTGTGCTTCAATGGAAACAAGGAAATCTGACCTTTTTTCTTACTAAGGACATAGTCAATGTCACAAATATGGTTATTTGATTAGAGACCTATAAATACTGCAGAATCTTTCTTCTGCATTTCATGTCATAATGTTTATTTGGGTTAATGTTTCGAAATCCTAAAACCTTCAGGTTTACGTTAGATTTTACATTTCAGAAGTGGTTGCAGACTTTTGGACTCCACTGTATATAGACTGAGTTCCCTTGATTTAATGTAGAAGATAGTGTTTGACCTGGTGGTTATTTCTGTCTTTGGACTGACAGATGATTAAGTCCCTGAAGAAGTCCATGACATCAGTATTGACTGATATCTCTATTGAGTGGTTGTATCCAGAGACAAAGGAGATCTTGCTCTCTCCAGTGGGGGCGACCTGTCTGTTCCCTGGTGACCATCTGATTGGATACAGTGTGGTCTGTGATACCTCCAGATATCACTCCAATCCCAAATCAGTGAGTGCTTTAAAACTGTGCACAATAACATGCTATAACTGGACTTATATTGTCCTGGAATTATAAAGCGTTATAAGCACTAGATATGCACCAATGTATCGACCAAACAGCAGTATAAGCTGCTAAAAGCCATTTGTAAGCTTTGCACTGCTAGAATTTCACAAGGTGGAACAACCGTTAAAACATTTATAACAAACAATTTGATGTAATTCATTATTAGTGATTTGAAACAAGGTAGCATATAAAAATCAGAATCACCAAACTATTGGTATAGGCACAATTTTTTTTGTATCAGTTCATACCTATTAAGCACCATTATAATAAAATCTATTTTAAATTAATATTAATTAAATCTAGGAAAAAAATATGTTTTGTCAGCAACAATATAGATTTAAAAACGGGTACAAAAAGCTGACAACTTCCTAATTGTATCTTCTTGACGTAACAGGATAAACGAAGACGATACAGCATGATGCGCTCCAATGAGTCGGCCAGTTCTGTATTCTACCACTCTCAAGAGGAGGAAGCTGGGAAGGTTTCCTCTGACAGTCAGGGGCTTCACCGAGACAGTCAGGTCACCTTGCTGTTTGACGGTTGCCAGGAGACAGTGTCTGAAAGCAGTCCTATCGCCACGGAGCAAGATACTATAGGTGTAGTACAGCTCTATTAGAGGCAAAATAGGACGATTTTAATGGTACTATTCCATTGCGAACACAGCCTCTATCATTTTAATGAGGGTTTTTTTTTTTTTTTGTACAGGAAATGAGACAAGCACCTCCCAGAGAAGACGTGCTTATAGCACCAATCAAATTGTTGATTATAACCCTACCAAGAAGGTCTACACCCCTAGTGACCCCAGCTCTGCGGTGGGGAAAAACCCACTTAGAAGAGCAAAAGTGCAGGAGCTGATTGGTCAGACACATCCTGATCATGGAGCACAGTGGAAAATAGACTACCAGGTTGGTGAATCCTAAACCATAAAGATTTGAAAAAATACTGCATTTGTATTCCTACATCATACAGGAAAAGTAAGTGAAAATTCTTCTAGTTTGCATTCTTTTCTAATTTAATGCAACATTTTTCATTACAAACTGTAAACTCCAGCTGGCACGGACTCCAGAAGTTTGTATAAAACCTGATGAAAATATCATTTAAATTAAAGGGATAGTTCACCCAAAAATGAAAACTCTCTCATTATTTACTCACCCTCATGCCATCCCAGATGTGTTTGACTTTCTTTCTTCTGCAGAACACAAACAAAGATGGTTTTAGAAGAGTAATTCAGCTCTGTAGGTCCATACAATGCAAGTGAATGGTGACCAGACATTTCAAGCTCCAAAAATCACATAAAGGCAGCATAAAAGTAATTCATATGACACCAGTGGTTACATCCATAACTTCAGAAGCGATATAATTGATGTGGGTGAGAAACAGATAAATATTTAGGTCCTTTTTTTACTATAAATCTCCACTTTCACTTTTACATTCTGAAAGTTAAAGTGAAAGTGGAGATTTATAGTAAAAAAAAAAACACTTGAAATATTGATTTGTTTCTCACCCAAAGTGATTGCATTGCTTCAGAAGACATATATTGTTTTTAACCACTGGAGTCATATGGATTACTTTTATGGTGCCTTTATGTGATTTTTGGAGCTTCAAAGTTCTGGTCACCATTCACTTGCATTGTATGGTCCTACAGAGCTGAAATATTCTTCTAAAAATCTTTGTTTGTGTTTGTGAAGAAAGAAAGTCACACACATCTGGGATGGCATGAGGGTGAGTAAATGATGAGTGAACTATCACTTTAACATTAATATTTATTCAATATTTAATATTACTAAAATATATATATATTAATGTTAATATTATTAATTACAAATTAATAAAATATTGTTTTTAAATTATTTTTATATTAATGATTCAAATTTGTGTTATTTATTTTACATCAACATTTTTCTTTGTTTTTGTATTTTTCAAAATCCAATTTCTGTTTATTTTCAGGTTTAAATGATAACTTATAATACAATTCTTGAGTATGCAATTAACATTGTAACATGGAAATTATTAGAAAACATTCTCTTACATTCTCAATAAATAGAAAAAAATGATCTAACATCCTTCATGCAAGTGTGTTTTGACACAAAGCAGAAGGCGTCTATTTTGGAAGTTGTTGTTTTCCTGTACACCCTGTCTACACCGGACGCGAGCGATGTCACATCGCAACACCTTGAGGCTGTCTACACTAGACGTGTCAAAGGGAATGTTCTACAACGTTTATTTGTGTTGCTGGCAGGAGTAGCGCCAGTGCGTGCAGTGCAAAATAGAAAGGGGTATCCGTTTACTGTTGGCGCAACACAACATTGTAGACAGCATCATTGATTATAATGGGAGTGATTTTCTTTTGTGGCACCACTCCGCTTGTGTCTGGTGTTGACAGGGTGTTAGAAGAAATAGCTGCAGGCAATCTTTACCATGGTGTCTGCTTCATCCAGAGTATCTGCTGTGATATGAAAAGATCCCTAGAAAGCTCCATGGATTCAGCTGTTTGTGCAGAGGGGTTATTTGGACTCATTTCTGAGCTCTGCGATGAGATGATGTGATCTGAATCTTCACATTGTGGCTGTAATTCAATCTTCTTACCGCCACATCCACACAAATAGAGTTCACACAGCCGGCGGAAGGCAAATTACAGTTCCCCAGACATTTAAGCAAAGGAATAATTCACAAAAAGGAAGTTTTAGGTGGACCCATTAGATGACATTTTGTGGTGCGTGACCATGCACACTATGATCCAAATTCACTTTAGGAAGTCTAGAGGGAGAAACAAGGTTTAGGTCTACCTGTCACAAAAAGACATGCCAGTGTTTGAACAGGGCTAAAGCAAGGGGGGTTGCAAATATATTCCTGACCCAGAGATAAATTAAAATTCAGTCAAGACCACAAGAGAAGGTGTGCTTCCTCTGTGACTGATAATGATGGCTGTGCTCATTTCATGCATGTCAATTGAGCTAAATGCATAAGACCCTTTATAGAGGGTTACAAAAGTAAAAACCCATTCATTTTCTCCAAAGAGAAATTATATTTTAATGAAAATGTATAAACCTTTTAAAGACAGACCTGCCATGAGCTCAAGTTTGTTAAGAGATGGTATATTCTTCTCTATGAAATAGAGCGCAACAGTGCCCACCATCCCTTTCAGCTGTCTTAGTTTCGAAAGTATTTTTCCAATTTGATTTAATAAAGTACTTCATAAAAGATTTCTAAGCCATGAACCAAACCAACCAGATGTGATGTGAATCTCAGCATAACAACAAACTTTGATTTGAAGCAAAATCAGACACAAAACAAAGGTACAAGACTGTGTACTAAACGTCTTTCACAAGGGAATGAACTACAATGCCATGAAGCATTGTGAATAACATAATTGAATTAAAAATGATGGAAAAATGTAAAAGTACTGATTTAAAGTTGTTGATTTTTTATAAGAAAAAATGAGTGTGATTTTTACTTCTGGAACCAGAGATTTACCAATCAGAGTTTTTTTCTTTTTTTTTTTTTTTTTTTTTTTTACCATAGAAATGAAAATCACTGCCAACTCCTTTGAAACATTGCAGATGATATAATCAAGTTGGTTTCCCAACACTCTCAAACTACTAAACTACTCAATATATATTTGAATTAGGCATGTAAGGATAAACAAATCATGATACGATACGACGCAGAAGCCTCATGATACGATTCGATTATTATTTTTTTAAAACAGCGCCCACGTTATGTATTTTAAATCTTAAATGACACAACAGTGTCTGACATTGGCAACAAAAAGCAGAGCACTGTAATATAGTAACTTAAACTACAGCACTGCATTTATTTTGTTTGATTGTTATGACAAAAACTCATATGAAAGAAAAATTAGTTTGTCTACTTTCAAGTTATTTTTATTTAGATAACACTTTTCACAATACACATCATGTCAAAGCAGCTTTATTGAAAATTATGCCTTAAAGTCTTAAAACCCCCAGTGAGCAAGCTAAAGGTGACCGTGGCAAAAAAAACAACAACAAAAAAAAACCTTTGAATGTTAGCTAGTGGAGAAAAAAACTTTACAAAATATGTACATAATCCAATATTATTTAGCGGTTTGAGCAAAAAACGATTGGCACACGTAATTTTTTTGCATGTTCTTACTGGTTTATCCAATGCGCGTTAGTGTTGTGTTCATAGCTGTTTACATTTTGACGTCAAAAGCAGAGAATTATAAGTCTCATGTAATTGCGGGTTTCTTACATTGTTGTTTTTTTGAATAAGCTGGTTTTTGATTGTTATGAGCGTCTTTCTGTGCATGTGATCACGCTTTGTGTGGGCTGGGAGAGGCTGGCTGTTAATTGCATCTTGCTGCCTCTGTTTCTGCCTCACAATAAAAGGACATGTTTGATGTACTGTAGCAACGGGACATGACACAGTTGTTTGGCAAATTCGACAAGCTGTAACAATACAATCTACTTGCCTTTTGCCGTTGGTCTTTGAGCTCTCAAATCGCCTATGTAGACTAGTTGCTCTGTTTTTCTGTGAGCGCTCAGTGCCGCCTCTCCGGGGAGGAGACTGTTTCGCAGATCTCAATGTTGCATTGCTTGGTTTAATCACGCTACCATTTATGTATTTATTTATGTATAGTACGATACATATGCTATCGGATCGAAAGCGTCTTATCGTATGGTACAATACGATACAATATTTTTTTTATGAAAACATTTTGCAGTAAACTTCAAATATATTGTTCTTAGAATCAAAATAAATTAAATTGTGAATATAAAATCAATAGTTCAATATTGTTTTGTCATTTTGGATTCAATTACATCATATGCAGTACATCATGGAATAAGTAGTTCATCCCATCTTGAAACAAAATAAGTGCATACTACCATTGGCTTTTTTACCATTTTCATTGACTTTTTGGAATCGAATCATAGCTTGTAATATTTTGATTTAACTTTGAGTGGGTTGGTTGGGTTCATGGCACGAGACGCTTAAAAAAGCAGCGAGATGAGTTCCAATGGTCAAAATTGACTGTCAAATGCATTTTTATATGGACAAGAATAAATAAAATAAAAAGATAGAGCAGACTGACTGTGTCCTATTTTGTGTCCTGTATTTGCAAAATGCGTCCTGTATAAATGGCTGTGTTGGAACTTGTAGCTTAGTAAGCTACAGATTCAAAGTAGCTTCCCCAACAGTAGTGAACGACACCTACTATGGCTAGCATCCACTTACCTGCCTTTTAGTAAATCAGTTAAGACTACTAGACAAACTTTACATCATCTAATTAATTTTCATGAGCCAGGCTGATAAGGTTTATAGAGGTTTAAGATCACTCCTCCACTCACTGTTGCGCTCTATTTAAAGTTGCTCTTCCAGGGAAACTTATAGATACATCTTCACATTTGCTTTCCTAACAGACCGCATTATGTTTCTCATGGTCTGTTTGTGTATTTGCATTCCTGAACAAACCAGCAATACAAGCAATAATGGCACATCTAGTACATACTGTACCAATTTCTTGACATTGTGTTTCGCATTCAATGAGTTCAGTGATACTTCTACATGGTCCGACACCCTGTCAAGAGGCATCCATCACAAAGGGTACAATTTGTTCTGACAACTATGACAATCCCTTGATGGCCATGATAAAATGTCCAATGTCTGGCTCTGTGAAAGGAGAGAAGGTATCAATAGTCTGAGCACTAAACGTAATTCGCTTATGTTTTTCTTCTTTTGTAAGTTGCTTTGGATAAAAATGTCTGGCAAATGAATAAATGTAAATGTAATTGGTCATGGAAATGATATTAAAAAAGGGAGTGAGAAATATTAGAGATTATCTATGGCATAAAAAGAGTCCTTGATTTCCCCGTAATGTGCATAATAATAACTTTAATGGTCCTTATTAGCTACTCAGCAGGCATCAAATTTTCATGGACCAAATTGCCATTAAACCCAAAGGAATAATAAGAGCTAGCATGGTTACGGTGTCTCTAAGAAATCATTGTGCTCATAAACTCCTTCTAGATGGGCTGAAATAAATTAGATTCCCTTTCATTACATGTTGCCTGCCTGCATGTTTAAAATTGCAGTTGCAATCAGCATGCTTAACGCAGGTTTTCCACATGATTTTCCATGAACTTGCGAAACATACTGAATAACCGATCTGATTGGCCAAGATGTAATAGACCTGTGTCCAGTGTACTTAAAGGAATAGTTCACCCAAAATTTGCCTTTTTTTCCCCCAACAGCCACAGTTGGCCAGCCTGTGTGCCACCTCCTCAAGAGCACGTCCCACAGCTGGTCACAAACCTCCAGTGCAGCAGTATGAGGGGCTCCAGGGGGAGCCAAAGGCAGATCAAACCCAGCCTGGCCCCTCTGCGCAGGGGGTGACCCAGGGACCCATAGAAGATGGCTCCAGGTCTTCAACGGACAGTCCTTCTCAAGGCAGCACTGGTGATGCAGGTTGTAATTTTTGGACCTTCAAAGTTCTGGCCACCATTCACTTGCATTATATGGACCTACAGAGCTGAGACATTTTTTCTAAAAATCTTTGTTTGTGTTCTGCAGAAGAAAAAAAGTCATACACATCTGGGATAGCATGAGGGTGAATAAATGATGAGAGAATTTTCATTTTTTGGGTGAACTGCTGTCCCTTTAATATCTAAGCTTCTCAAGTAAATCTATCTTGTTTTAAGGATGTTAAGCTATTTTTACTGGCAAACAAGAGAAAAATAGAAAAGAAAGAATTTTTGGGGGGCAATTTCCAGAACCAAACCAGCTAAACAAAATGGGCGGGCACTGTTGAACTATTTTATATATATATATAATATATACATAGTTGAACTGAATCACTATTAAACATTAAATATCTTCTCACATTGCACAGCAGTTTTGCATTAAGTGTGGACAGACAAATTGCTTGTCGCTGGAAACTTGGCACATTGCATCTGTATAAGAACAAAAGAAGTAGATTTTCTGATGTGTAATTATATTAGGGCATGCTGCTTGGGCTCAGAATTAAGCTGGCTTTTAATGCTATAATTTAAATAACCATAATCAGCCTCACAGTGTGAGTGTAGAGGCACTTAACAGCAAAGCATATGGCGAGGACCGACATGACACATGACTGACAAACTGTTCATGAATCATAGTTTATCAGAACTGTTGTTGTAAAATCTGTCTCTCTCTCTCTCTTGCTCTCTCTCCTGATCTGAAAAAAATTGGCCAAATGAATAACAAAGTTGTAAAGATATTATTTAATGAACATTTTTAGAATAGGTCCCTCAGTGTACTGTACATTGTAGGGCTATACTGTGATGTAGTAGGACTAGTTAATACAATAGATTCATAGATGTTTTTAGTGAAGATCAAAATAAGCTAAAAAATGCTTGCATATGGTCTAAACTGGTTTAAGATGGGCATTGCTGGTCTGTGACTGGCACAAGCTGCTTAAGCTGGTTATTGTTGCAGGTAGACCAGCTTGGCCAAGGTAGCCATGGTGGGTGGCCACACAAAACATATCTTATATATATACTAATAATATTACGGTATATACTAATAATAAGGTGGCGGTTTGAGCTAGTTTACCATCTGAACCAGCTTAGCCAGACTAGGGATGTTGTTTCAGTAGTGAACACATCTGTTACTCTGAACACTGGGTTTCTCTCCTGTGTGTTTTGGAACAGATGGCTACACACATCAGCTTTGCGAAGTTGAAACACCCCAAGATCCTCATACATCAGAATTTAAGGCCAGTCGGGGAAAGGGAAATTGCAAAGCGGTTGTATCAGGACTGCTGTGTGGAAAACCCATGAAATGGGAGGTGAGCTTTGACATTCAGCCTTACCTCAAAGGGCGAGAACGAGAGGAAAAAGTTCACGAAGACCTGTGGAATGAAACGTTCCATCACCTGGCAGGGCGTTCAATTATTCAAGACTTTGAACACATGGCCATGAAGGAGTGTGATATTGAGCATGGTAAGGAACTTCAGACTTTATTCAACATGTAGCTTTTATTTACTTTAAAGTGACTAACAATATACTTACAATATACTTGGACAGCTCTCTTTAGGTTAATTCTTGTGATGCACCTACATACATCGACCACCGATATTTATGGGCCAATTATTAATCAAATTAAAATCATCTGCATATTGGTCATAAGAATGAAAACGGCAATATGAAAAGCAAATGGTATCTTGTATTTATCATTCATTGTGTTTCTCTTAAAATTGGAACTTTCTTGGGTGCATATATTTTTCTAGCTTGTCTCTGCTCTAAAATATTTAATGAGCTGAAACTTGCTTACAAGTCAAAGTAATGTATAATTTTTCAATTAGTGCTGTCAGTCGATTACATTTTTTAATCGCGATTAACTACAAAAAATTATGTGATTAATTGTGATTAAAAAAATTGAATTGACTGAGAGCAGATTCGCAGATTTGGAAAATGGTGAAATTTGACACTATATAGTATACAAAATGCATTTATTTCCATCTTTGGAAAGAAAACAAAACAATATGTAACAATGTAGTGCATTATTAACATTTTTCCAAAGAAAGCCTTTCACAATATAAAGATAGAAATGCACTAAAATAGTGCCAATCGGGTAACATTAAACGTTTTCCAAAGTCTAAATATTAAATAGTGCTAAGAGGTCCTTTCTCCATCATTTTGTCACTGACAGGGAAGCGCTGTCAGAGATTATTTTATTTTATTTGAAATAACAACCTCTGCAGCTCTATCATAGGAGCGTAACGGATAATTAGCGTGTTATGACAATACCACCCATAGAATGTCTATGGGGCCGCTGTGTTATGCTAAGCTTATAGGCTTCTCTTGGTAGAAGGGCTCTGACGCTGTGTCTGTTTGTGAAGTGTGCGTCAGTGTAATGACTCTGGGCAGACACATTACAAAGGTTCCACCCTTCACACAAGTGTTTATGCTGTATTAACGGTAAATGCGCACTTTTTTATTTAATCGCATGCGTTAACGCGTTAATTCTGACAGCTCTATTTTCAATTAATCATTCTTTTGAATCAGTTCATTTCAATTAAGTAGTTGAAACTATCTGCGAAATCCACTACCGGACAACCTCAACCGAAAACGTGAAAAACTCTACGTGAAAACAGGCAGAAAACTGAATAAACGGCTGATAGATTTGTAGAATGTTTGTCTTTTTTTTTTTTACTATGACGGGCACAGACGTAGAGGCTACAGGAGTCCAAAATTAATAAGAACCAAAATTCTTATAATAACCAGAATAAATTAAGGTTTTGTGCATAATGCAGGACTTTTAAACTTAAAGAAGCCCAAAACACACAATGGAATTTTATTTTGAAATTAAGCTTATCATAGTCGACACATTCACTAAATTAAGTTTAATTAGCAATAAGGTTTATTATTATTCACAAGATATGAAGTTGGAGACACGATGCATGTGCTGATGGGGCATATTTCCATAAATTCTCTCTCTCTCTCTCTCTCTCTCTCTCTCTTTGCATGCCCTCGCTTCAATTTAGAACATTTGATTATCTAATCAAAATAACAAAATTTGCATTGAGAAGTGAAAATAAAAATATGAAAGAATATTGTCATTGAAGAACGTTTTAGATACAGCAAATCCTCACTGATTGTTTTTATTTCACCTCTAGAGGCTGCTGTTATACTGTAGAACCAAGCCGTTTTAACTGTAGAATCCACAGATGAAAACGGAGGACTAAAAAATACAATGAATGGCAACTATCGGCACAGATTAATTGGTGAAACCGATATATCGGTCTACCTCTAGTTGAAACGGTTAATAAATTGGTCTAAATTATTCATTAGCTATCATGCCTAATCTGTGTGTTCTGTATTTAATAATAACAAATGCTTGGAAAGATCAGGGAAAAAAGTAATGGAAACTCACTGGTCAAAAATGGTGGGATCCCTGTACTTGAATGTACTTGAACTGAGCCCCTTGAATATGTACTTGCTTTTAGGTTCTGGTAGAAGGTACCAGCTCTATGCCATCCACACCAGCAAAGCCTGCAACATCTTGAGCAAATATACAGCATTTGTACCTATTGATCTGGACAGCAATGAATATTTACCCACCTTTGTTGAGTACAGCCACCCTGGTAAGTCATTCTTGTAATTCTTGGAGAGTGCCATGGGATGAACAATTGGCTGAGGCACAGAATTAGATTACGGTAATGACTGTGTTTATATTTGTTTTTCTCCAGGGGAGGATCAAAAGAGGAGCTCACACTGCAGTTCTCACTCTAGTAGCAGGAAGAGTCATGGTTACTCTGTGGGCCTGGGTCGCTCACAGTCAGGTGGTTTGCCTGAGCAAGATGATGTAGCGGTACCCTGCAGTAAGACTGAACATAAAGTACTTTTCGGGTCATTTATAATTTTGAATTTATTGGAAGGAACTTGGATAGGGTATAATGAGCAAATTATCTATATATACCATTACAGAGACTAAAGCTTGGTTCGACTAGTTAGTCTAAATCCAAGTTTGATTTTACCTGACCCACTGCCCCCACAAGTCTGGTTTAACATAGCATACTTTGGCTCCAAACTGCACAAAATTTGCATTATTAACATGAATAAAACTGTGAGTACCGAAAGCAGATGTTTACCACTGTAACTAGGTAACAGTATAGGAAAAGGCTGCAAAAATGGAAAGTGTTGTTGGCTTTACTTTTATATAGAGGCCAACTGTTGTTTCTTCTTAATCTTCTGCCTCTTCTGGCAGGGCATCTGTGGCATCCTCCACAAGACAAAAATCAAATGGCAAAAAGTTGTAAAATTTGGCATGCTCATAGGAGAAAGCTATCAAATCATATCAAATATGGGGTCTCTATTTCAAACCCTCTAGCACCACCACCAGGTCAAACGTTCACACACATTTTAGCTGATAACCTTTGAACTTTGGGTCATATGTGTTAATGCTATGTTTCAGTTTCTTTTCTACTTGATTTTCTGGTCATTAGAATTCGGATCAGATTATCATTGGTCTAAACAAGTTATTAGAAGACTTTTGATGTACCAAAGTATTTGTGTGCAATGTCATTGTTACCATGCCCCAAGGGTACCTGAGCAGTTTGGTGACAGTGCCACCTACTGGCTACTTTGGAGTAATTTGGTTTAACATATACTCCATATACTCTTGGGGGCTTTCTGAATACTATTATTACTAATTTTTCAAGAACTTCCATATGAGTTTCGGGCATTTAGAACAGATTTACATACCATATTCTGCGACTCCTTACCCTAACATGTTACCCTAACCTGGCATGTTTGCTAATGTTGTTGGCAAACATGCCAAACTGGAAGTGAGACTGTATCTTGACAAGACTTTTGCAATATTGACACAAAAGTATGAATATATCTTTGTCACAATGACCTAAAGATGTCACATCATTTTGGTGACAGCAAAAATTAGGCCACTTTGCAAACCATCCACATTCACGCCAACCGAATGACCAAACTTGCTCTCGAACTTGGACAGCATCAAAAGCTCCAGTGTTTAAACGCACTACAAGTCTTCTTTGTTCTACAGATGTCAAGGATAGAGCCCATTTCCCTAGAAAACCCCCCTCATCCTACAGCTGGGAACGATGTAGCTCTGTTGAAAGTAAAGTCAATACCAGCCAACTGTTTTATCTGTCTAGATTCTGTTTTTAGAGTTAAAGGAATACTTCACCCAGTTTCTGTCAAATGAAAATTTACTCACCACACCTGTATGACTTTCTTAAAGGAGACATTTTGAGGTCAATTACAATGAATGAGCACTGAACCTTTCAAGTGCAGAGTCCATTCAGCTTATGCGATGTATATCTTCTGAAGCCATTTGAGCACTTTATTCGAGAAACAGACCAGAAATTAAGACGTTATTCCAGTAAACTGGTTATTTGAGATCCATTGCTGGTTAAAAGGGGAAAATATTCCTTTTTGGGTGAACTAATCCTTTACGATCTTGCAGCTTGTCGATGTCAAACAAACACAACAGCATAGTCACGCAAGTGGCATAACCAGATTAAATTTTTTGTAGCTGATGAATTCGTTAATTTGTTGTAACCTTGAGGAACATTGTCGAGTTTGTTGAGTGCTCTGTGCCCTTTGCCCTTGAGCGCAGTATATGTGTTTGTATGTGTACTGGAGCATGGAAATGAGCAGAATGCCAACCTACTGTGTCCGCACTCTCTTTCAGCCTCTCAAAGGAGTCCGTCTGTGACCTCTGACCACTCACAGAGATCAGTAGAGAGCCTTTTCTCTGCAAGGTGGGTGTAGAGAGAGAACAAGAGACATAGAAGCCATAGACAACCTGCAAACAACTTCTACAAATCAAGTTATGGAAATATAAACACCATAATTCACAGAACACATATGAATAATTCAACAGTTTGTATTGCTTATGCTCCATTGTTTTACAACATGAGTCAAATTTGCATTTTGATTACTTTTGTTATTCTGTGGGTGAATGTAATGAGTTCAACACTCAGAGAGGAGAGACCGCGACATAAATTCATTATTCATTAAAAAGACTAAAGACAGGAGATGTTTACACTCACAATATGACCACAAAGATGTGCACAGGAATGTACTGTAGTTGATGTAATCTTTGAGATTCAGTGAACAAGAAATGCTCAAGTGTAATGAATGTCAACGTTGAATCTAATTTGAAACTGTAGCTTGCCAAGCTACTCATAATTTAAAGTAGTTTAGGGAATAGTTCACTCAAATGAAATTTCTTTCAAAATGTACTCACCCTTATTTTGTTCCAAACCCCTATGACATTGTTTTTTGCATGGAACACAAAAGGAGATGTTAGGTAGAATGTTAGCCTCAGTCACCATTCATCTTCATTGTAAGAAAAAAAATGCAATAAAAGTAAATAGTGACTGAGGCTGTCGGTCCCTAAAATTCTGCCTTTTAAATTCTTCTCCTTTTTTGTTCCACAGAAGAAAGTAAGTCAAATGGGTTTGGAAAAAAACTGAGGGGGAGTAAGTACAGTGAAATAATGAAATAATGATAACGCAATGATCATTTTTGGGTGAATT
Source organism: Myxocyprinus asiaticus (assembly GCF_019703515.2). Taxonomy (NCBI): domain Eukaryota; kingdom Metazoa; phylum Chordata; class Actinopteri; order Cypriniformes; family Catostomidae; genus Myxocyprinus; species Myxocyprinus asiaticus. Next base: position 10,834,765 of record NC_059372.1, on the reverse strand, counting down.
ATTCCTTTAAACTACAGTCAACTTACCCATTAGTTAGCTAAAGTAGTTAGCTACACTACAATAGTGATGTCCAATTTACAAATGAATTGTTATTTTTGAATTGATTCTTTTTAATGAATCGATCGAACCGATTCGCAAAAACCTAATGGTGACAGCAATTTCACCACAAAAATGAAATGTAAAATGCTGAATGGGGACTTAAGAGCATACTTTTAAGTGAATCGTTCTTTGAACTGGTTTAATGAAACAAACAATCTGAACTAACCGATTTGCTTAAATCAATCAAACTTCCCAACTCTACACTGCAAGCTACTAATAAAAAGTAGCTAACTACACTACCTGGCCAAACAATTTGGATTTAAATAAGCAGATACTTAAGAGCCTATGATTTGATCATTATTGCAGTGATTAATATGTTTCAGCTGGCAACAGTTCTTTTAACCCTAACTGATGCAGTGTGTAACTTCTCATTTCTTCAACAACCATGTCAGAAGATGTATCCTGTGGTCGTGGAAAAGATGGTACTCTGTTTCAGAAGGGGCAAATTATAAGGAGATTGCTGAAATCACTGGAAATGGGTTAAGAGCTGTCCAACGCATTATTAAAACCTGGAAGGGTAGCGGTGAACCGTCAGCTTCGCGGAAGAAATGTGGTCAGAAAAAAATCTTGAATGATCGTGATCCGAGATCACTAAAACGCTTGGTGAAGTCACATCATAAAAAACTGAGAGAAGAACTCACGGCTATGTTTAATAGTGAAAGTAAGAGCATTTCCACATGCACAATGTGACAAGAACTTACAGGACTGGGACTAAACAGCTGTGTGGCCACAAGAAAGCCACATGTTAGTGAGGCTAATCAGAAAAAAATGACTTCAATTTGCTAGCGAGCATAAATATTGGACTGTGGAGCAATGGAAAAATGTCATGTGGTCTGATGAGTTCAGATTTACCCTATCCAAAGCGATGGGCGCGTCAGGTTAAGAAGGGAAGCGCATGAAGTGATACATCCGTCATGCAGAGTGCCCACTGTACAAGCCTCTGGAGGAAGTGTTATGATCTGGGGTTGCTTCAGTTGGTCAGGTCTAGGCTCAGCAACGATTTGCAGCAGTAAAATGAAGTCAGCTGACTACCTGAATGTACTGAATGACCAGGTTATCCCATCAATGGATTTTTTCTTCCCTGATGGCACGGGTATATTCCAGGACCTCAATGCCAAGATTCATCAGGCTCAAATTGTGAAAGAGTGGTTCAGAGAGCATGAGGAATCATTTTAACACATGAATTGGCCACCACAGTGTCCTGACCTTAACCCCATTGAAAGTCTTTTGGATGTGCTGGAGAAGACTTTACAGGGTGGTTTCGACTCTCCCATCATCAATACAAGATCTCGGACAAAAATGAATGCAACTCAGGATGGAATTAAATGTTGTGACGTTGCATAAGGTTGTCGAAACAATGCCACAACAAATGTGTGCCGTAATCAAAGCTAAAGCCGGTCTAACGAAATATTAGAGTATGCGACTTTGGCCAGGCAGTGTATATTTTTTTTTAACAATCATAGGATTTAAAAAAATGGAAAAAGTAGCTTGTTACTGGAAAATCTATGCTAATGAAACTACCTCAACTATTGTCATGCTGCTGAAAAATGCAGTTAAGTTTGTAGCATTGCTACTTTAAATTAGTTACTCCCCAACACGTTTGACTGTTTTATTTTTATGTAAAGTACATAACTGCTTTCTTACAATTAAACGTTGTAAGTCAGTGTAAAAATTACCCTCTAATAATGAGTGAACTTTGTTCAGTTGACATAAAAAATTCCATTATTTGCACTTTTCCTTTTAAATAAAATGGCCTGAATGTCTTTAGTTAAATTTAACTCATAACATGAAGGGTACTCCAGCAGGGTTTCTTCACAGAAGTGTGAAAATTGGATGTTAGTCCCACACACTTTGTTTCAGTTTTAATTTCAGAGTTTGTGGCATTCAGAAAAGATGACTTGGTACTGTAAGTCTGCTGGCTTTAACTTCCCTGCCCTTCCTGTGACCACTGCTGTCACATCTTTGAACAAGTCAACAAACCCCCAAATTATCGCTGCATAAAAATGTGAATTCTGTCATTGTTGCTCCAAACCCGTATGACTTTCTTTTTTCCATGGAACACAAAAGAGTTTTAAAAAAGTCTTCTCAGGGTTTGTTTGCCATATAATGCAAGTGAATAGTGACTCCAGTCTGTCAAGCTTGAAAAGGGGGTGGGGAATAATAAAAAAAAAAAAAAATAACAACACCATAACAGTAGTAGTAATTGATATGACTCCTGCACTGCAAATGCTAAAGCGATATGATTGCTTTGTATGTTGAACCGAATTAAATTTAGCACTGTAAAACCTGACATATGAAAGAATTGTCAGAAAATTCAAATTTTTTGACATTAAATTGTTTTAATACCATAAGACAAACTATAAAAGAAATCGTAAAAAAAAAAAATGTGCACGTTTTTTAATTTTTTTTTTAATATATATATCATATTTGATAAATTAGGCTTTAAAGGTCATTATCCGCCTGAGGCCCAGCAATTTATTTTTGTGTGGGACATTTGTTATTTAAGTTTTTCTTAGCCCATATATGCTACAGTGGTAAATCTTGGGGTATTATCAGAGGACTCCCTGGGCTTTTCAGAGATACCAAATGTTTGAGATTTTGGCCATGACAACATCCTCGCCTTGGTCTATAAATATGCAATGAAATGTATTACAGTTCAATTCAGCACATAAAATACAATATGAATAAAATATTATTTTTTTAATAAACAATTTTTATCATATGTTTTTTATGCACCAAACACTATATTGACATTTAAAAAAGGGAAATTGTAAAACTTTTTTCGCTGGGTCTCAGGAACTCATGGTAAGATGACATCGTAATAGCTTGTAATGTAAAATAATGATATCTTTATAATGACAGAGCAGGCTGCATATATGAAAATACACAGAAATATTACTTCATATTTTAAATATATATTTTTGTGGTGGCATGAATGTAATGTAATGTTGCTTGAGAGATATACACTATATTGCCAAAAGTATTCGCTCACCCATCCAAATAATTGAATTCAGGTGTTCCAATCACTTCCATGGCCACAGGTGTATAAAATGAAGCACCTAGGCATGCAGACTGCTTCTACAAACATTTGTGAAAGAATGGGCCGCTCTCAGGAGCTCAGTGAATTCCAGCATGGTACTGTGATAGGATGCCACCTGTGCAACAAGTCCAGTCGTGAAATTTCCTCGCTACTAAATATTCCACAGTCAACTGTCAGTGGTATTATAACAAAGTGGAAGCGATTGGGAATGACAGCAACTCAGCCACGAAGTGGTAGGCCACGTAAAATGACAGAGCGGGGTCAGCAGATGCTGAGGTGCATAGTGCGTAGAGGTCGCCAACTTTCTGCAGAGTCAATCGCTACAGACCTCCAAAGTTCATGTGGCCTTCAGATTAGCTCAAGAACAGTGCGTAGAGAGCTTCATGGAATGGGTTTCCATGGCCGAGCAGCTGCATCCAAGCCATACATCACCAAGTGCAATGCAAAGCGTCGGATGCAGTGGTGTAAAGCACACCGCCACTGGACTCTAGAGCAGTGGAGACGTGTTCTCTGGAGTGACGAATCACGCTTCTCCATCTGGCAATCTGATGGAAGAGTCTTGGTTTGGCGGTTGCCAGGAGAACGGTACTTGTCTGACTGCATTGTGCCAGCTGTGAAGTTTGGTGGAGGGGGGATTATGGTGTGGGGTTGTTTTTCAGGAGCTGGGCTTGGCCCCTTAGTTCCAGTGAAAGGAACTCTGAATGCTTCAGCATACCAAGAGATTTTGGACAATTCCATGCTCCCAACATTGTGGGAACAGTTTGGGGATGGCCCCTTCCTGTTCCAACATGACTGCGCACCAGTGCACAAAGCAAGGTCCATAAAGACATGGATGAGTGAGTTTGGTGTGGAAGAACTTGACTGGCCTGCACAGAGTCCTGACCTCAACCCGATAGAGCACCTTTGGGATGAATTAGAGCGAAGACTGCGAGCCAGGCCTTCTCTTCCAACATCAGTGTCTGACCTCACAAATGCGCTTCTGGAAGAATGGTCAAAAATTCCCATAAACACACTCCTAAACCTTGTGGAAAGCCTTCCCAGAAGAGTTGCAGCTGTTATAGCTGCAAAGGGTGGGCCGACGTCATATTAAACCCTATGGATTAAGAATGGGATGTCACTTAAGTTCATATGCGTCTAAAAGCAGATGAGCGAATACTTTTGGCAATATAGTGTATCTCAAAAGCCTGTTGTATCATATTTGATACATGGATTTCAAAGGGGCTTTTTCAATAAAATTATATACAAAATTTTAACCAAGCACAAGTTGCTTATATTCAGCAAATACTCATTTTAAAATATTAGTAACAATATAATCATTACTGTCACTTTTACTTTATTAAAATAATCGGACATTTATCCTAACATAAGATTCACTTTCCAAGCAAGTCCGCTGCCATTTTAGATAGATCGATATAAGCACACTTTTTTTTCCCAAAAATAACCATTGATGATGCCATAAACATGTGAAATGTACATACCATAGGTTGTTTGGCTCATCAGCTTGAACAGAGAGTCAAACAGGAGCCGTCAAACGTTGTGTATTATATTTGATACACACAGCGTTATAGGGTTAGTTGTTATTGTGTATATATTCACTCTCAAATGAAATCGAATCATTAATAAAGTGCTTAAATACAATATGACTACGTCGATAACATCAAACCTCATTGGTTCTCACTGCATCACATGACCAAACGTCATGATGTCATGTTGCAAGAACCAATGATTTTTCACATTATCGATGTAGCTGCCATAGTTGATTTTTGCACTTAGTTAATGATTTGATTGTAAATAATGAAAACTATTTAATTATTTTGTTCTGTTCATAACACACGGTGATCGTATGGCTTCTGAAGACTTGGAATATAGTATGTATTGATTACATTTAATGTGGTTTTATGGTGTTTTTTTGTACCTTTTTCTTTTTTACTTGACAGACCGAAGTCAATATTCACTGTCATTATATGGCAAATAAACCTTGTGAAGACTTTTTAAAATTCACCTTTTGTATTCCATGGAAGAAAGTAAGTCATACATGTTTGGAATGACATAAGGATGAGTAACCAATGACTTTTAATGATATTAAAATTTTTGGGTGAGCTATTCATTTAACTAGCATAATGAACCAGTTTTACCAGCATAAACTAGCCTTAAACAACTTTAAAATTAATGCTAGCTTTAGCTGGTTCTGTCAGCAGGGACTGCAGCAACATGGCAGTCTAGACACCAGTGATAAACACTTCCTCTCGTCTGGAATCTCTTTCACAGCTCCCCCTCTTCCTGTCACTTCAGCTGAAATAATGACCTGAACGTGAGGAGCAGTGCACTACACACTTTGCAAATTAATGAAGTGCCAAATTTCACAGAGAAAAAGAAGCACATTAGACGTGTCTATGCATTTAATGAAGATATTGAGGCACCAGAGGTAAAGGTGTTGTTTCTATTTGCCTCTAGCAAGCTGAGTCTGACCAGGACGCGACTCCTGACGAAAGCTGCTAGAGGATTCATGAGTCGATCACAAAGCAAAATCAGCACCTCGATGGGAGAAAGCGAAAATGACAACAAGGACTACATCCCTCTGGTTTCTATTGACATTTTCTGTTTTCAGAATGTTAATGCTTTATGGTAGTGCTTCTCAACTGGTGGGTTAAGACACAAAAGGGGGTTGCAGGTCTGTTCTGATAGGGTTATGGACAACAGGGAAACATTGCTCAATGTAAATATTTAAATGCAACTAACTGTATAATTGTGGAGAGTTAGGATAGCAAAATAAATACTTTTTTTTATTGATGTCAATGGCCGTGCATCCAATCAAGTTGTACGGTATTTGGTGCAAATTAATCTGTCACTTGGTAGAAGCTAGCTAAATTGGTGACAGTCCCAACTCCCAACTATCTTTGGAGGGCGGTGTTTTGGAAAGAGGGGGCATGTCTAATTTAACAGCTTAGTCTCGTGGAAGTTCCATAACACCTAAAATCGCTTGCACAACCTTTAATACATTTCAGTATTTGATTGTAAAGGAATGTTCCAAGTTCAATACAAATTAAGTTCTATTAACAGCATTTGTGGCATAATCTTGGTTTCCACAAATATTTATTTAGACTTTATTTTACAAAATTAAATAAAGCAAAAATCATGGTTACAGTAAGACACTTACAATGTAAGTGAATGGGGCCAATACATAAGCACTAAAATACACACTGTTTCAAAAGTATAGCCACAAGACATAAACAGTATTTGTTTTAGCATGATTTTAGTGTGATAAAATCACTTACTAACCTTATCTGTGGAAAGCTATATGCAATATTACATCTTTGTTGCCATGACGACAAAATCCTGTAGGCTAATCCCGGTATTGGAGATTACTTTTCACAGACAAGGTTGGTGAGTAATTTTATCACACTAAAATCATGTTAACACATATAATGTTTACATCTTGTGGCTATACTTTTCAAATGGTGAATACACTGATGTGCCAAAACATTATGACCACTCACAGGTGAAGTGAATAACGTTGATCATCTCCTAACACATGTCAAGGTCTGGGTAGATTAGATGGAAAGCGAACAATCAGTTCTCTTAGTCAACATGTTGAATGCAGGAGAAAGTGGCAGGAGTAAAGACCTGAGCGACTTTGACAAGGGCCAAACTGTTATGGCCAGACGACTCGGTCAGAGCGTCTCTGAAACGGCAAGGCTTGTGGGGTGCTCCCGTTCAGCAGTGGTGAGTACCTACCGACAGTGGTCCGAGGAAGGACAAACCACAAACCGGCAACAGGGTGTTGGGCTCCCAAGGCTTATTGATGTGCGAGGTCACCGAAGGCTGTCCCGTCCGGTCCGAACCAACAGAAAGTCTAATGGCACAAGTCACAGAAAATTTTAATGATGGTTACGAGAAGAATGTCACAACACACAGTGTATCATGCCCTGCTGCATATGGGGCTGCGTAGCCACAGACCGATCAGAGTGCCCATGACCCCGTCCACCATTGAAAGCACCTACAATGATGAGTGAGTGTCGGAACTGGACCTTTGAGACGTGGAAAAAGGTTGCCTGATCCGATGAGTCCCGTTTTCTTTTACATCACGTTTACGGCCGTTTACGTGTGCACCATTTACCTGGGGAAGTGATGGCACCAGGATGCACTGTGGGAAGTCGACAAGCCGGTGGAGGGAGTGTGATGCTCTGGGCAATGTTCTGCTGGGAATCACTGGGTCCGGCCATTCATGTGGACATCAATTTGACACGTGCCACTTACCTAAACATTGTTGGAGACCAGGTACACCCCTTCATGGCAACGGTATTCCCTGATGGCAGTGGCCTCTTTCAGCAGGATAATGTGCCCTGCCACACTGCATTGTTTGGGAATGGTTTGAGGAACATGATGAAGAGTTCAAGGTGTTGCCCTGGCCTCCAAATCTCAATCCGATTGAGCATCTGTGGGATGTGCTGGACCAACAAGTCAGATCCACGGTGGCTCCACCTTGCAGCTTACAGGACTTGAAGGATCTGCTGCTAATGTCTTGGTGCCAGATACCACAGGACACCTTCAGGGGTCTTGTAGAGTCCATGCCATGCGCTGTTTTGGCGGAACACAGAGGACCAATAGCATATTAGGCAGGTGGTCATAATGTTTTTGCTCATGAGTGCATGATAGTGCTTATGGACTTTCCTCATTTACTTTCATTGAAAGTGCCTCACTGTAACCAAAGGACGAGTCAGAATTATTATTGTGGTAATCAACATTATACCACAAATGCTGCTGATTAAGCTTAACTTGTACTGAACCCCGAAACATTCCTTTAACATAATTTTTGTTAACTTTTGTTTGACGAAATTTTGGTACGGTGTTAGCTTCTCATTTCATGTCCAGTATAAAATGTAAGTTTCTGATGCAAAACCAGTTGAGAATAAATTATTTATGGGTTCAGTAGCAGTTTAAAAGCCTACCAATACAAAATAATGGCGTCACTGAGTGTATTGCATCCATTTGCCTCGCAAGCTTTGAATAGCTGATCAATACTCCCCTTGCCGGAAAAAGGTGTAGAGTCTTTGCGTATTGCGAGTATGGTGATTGGTCTGGTGACATTTAAGAAGCACAGATCAATATCTCATGATCATTAAGTCTAGTTAAATGAAATGTCATATTTGAACAGAATTTATAAATATGGGGCTATGGAACTTGCGATCATAATGTTAATGTCAAGGTATTTTTTGTAGTAAATGTTCATTGAATTGTTCGAATTGATCCAATTGTTAATTTAGTTGACACTGATAGTGCAGCTTAAAGACCTTATAGGAATTCTTCACCGCGAAATGGAAGTTCTGTCATCATTTACTCTCTTCATGTCTTTCCAATAGTCCAACATTTTTTACGTACATGAAAACCATGAGATTTGAGGTTGTTCATTGATTGTAGCAGTGTGTAAATAAAAAAAAGCATTGAAAGAAGTTTCCTGCTCTGCTCCCTTTTCCAGGTGTCATTGCAGCTGTCCTGTGGGGCGTTCATGTTGGACAGTGCCTTGTGTGATGCCATCAATGTGCCCATGGAGAAGCTGAAGTGGACATCACCCTTCAATAGCCACAGAATCAGCCTTGCCCACTTGTCCCACTCCAGCTCTCACCGTTCAGAGAGCTTGGAGGTCCATCATGGCTCTTCTCCTCCACCCAAAGACTCAGACCTGAACTCTGAATATGAGGAGCTTGTTTCACGGCCATCTTCATCCTCCCTGCCAGCCCGAAGTCCTCGTATGGAGGGTGGGCTCTCATCATTGGCAGGCTTCTCCTCTATGTCAACCGAAGCCCCACCATCGCCCATTAATTCGTTGCATGATAGTGGACGAGGGTCGGAGTCTGAGATCGCGGACACCCCCATTTCGGGCTCTCCAGGGAGCCTGCAAAGGGCCATGCAAGACCCTGAGGGTATGGTGTGGGCAACGGCAGTAGCTCTGGCCTGGCTGGAACACAGCTCAGCCAGTTATTTCATTGAATGGGAGCTGATCGCAGCCAAGGCGAGCATGTGGCTAGATGAACAGTTTATCCCAGAGGGACGAGACCTGGCGTCGGTCAAAGCCGCGGCCAATCAACTCTTCATCATCTTGAGACACTGGGATGAGAACCTACAATTGAACATGCTCTGTTACAACCCAAACAGTGTGTGAGTCCTGATAAGGTCCAGGTGGAATCGATGCATGCAGAATTTCTGCAGAATTGCAACGTCTGTCATTCACAAAAGTTCTACACTTCCTCCACCCCTTGCATGTTTGTTTATTAAATATTTTGGCTTAATGAGGTATACTTTCAGCTATTAATAAAGGGGCTTCCACATGACTTGCGTCAGGATGTCAACGCATCACTTTGATCTCCACACGAAAAGTGCAGCAGAGAACATCTTGTTTTGATTTTAGCACTGGCATCTCTCATGTAAATAAAAAACATCTGAATATGTCCGGTAACCATTGTCTGCCGGTTTGAAAGTTCATAGGCAAAGGGGTCGAAGTTGAAATGGTTTGAACTTTGAGCACAGTGTAACAACGCTTGATTGAAATGCAACGTGGGTTTAACACTGAAGCTAACGCTTGGGTCCAAAAAAGTTGGCAACACTGACGCGAGTCATCCAGACGGCCCTTAAGAGTATTGTACTCTAAGCTCCATTTAACACATTTTAACTTCCGCAGCTTTTCCGGCAAAATCAGCGCAGAAAATGCAGAAGATTCCGTCTGGGCCTGCTGATAGGGTAGGGACTAAACTTAAAACTATGCTAAAAGAGGGATTTACTCTCATCTGCTTGAATTGAATTTATGTATTCTGTGGGTTTGTTTATGTATTTATGAAGGGAAATCGTACTAGTATTTTATTGCTTTCCACCGCTACACCACCATAAAAATTGCATGTCTTGGGAATTTTTGTCTGTAGGATGGAAAGATTGTTCGTATTTTTAGCTTGTCACCAAAAAACTGATGTTCTTTGCATATCATATAAAGTCTTGTTGCTGCTTTGGAAGATTTTGTGCCAAAATTAAACACAAAGGAGGGAATTTACTAAGAATGAATTGCGCCTGCCGAAAGCATTGTTTATTTGCACTTGCTGTCTGCATTGTTTTAGCGCCTGATTTGCCAAAGGAATTATGGAAATTAGGTAACAGTCCAAACATACCCAAAAATTTCATAGTAAACATTATTTGCGTGCCCTGTTATGTGTTGCATGCACCTGAATCTGCTCTTTAAAAGGCCAAAAGTTCAATTGACTTCACTGTGCATCTTGAAAATTTCAAATATAATTTTTGATATCAAGAATTCATGTTTTACTAGTGCTAGCCTAATTACTGATATCAAATAAAAATAACATTTGTGTTTTCACTAGTAGTAATTCCAGTGAAAATATTATTGGAGATTCATGCCCTGCATGCGATTAAATGTTGAAAGGGCTTGTGATTGCCGCTAATTATTATTTTATTTATATTCGACAATTACTTCATTTATATTGCTCAGCATTAAACCAGCGTAGATAGCACCTAGGAAGACTGGATTGTTGGTTGTTAGTAAATACAGTTTGTGTGCTGAAATAATACAGCTCAAAAGTGGAATTTCTGTTTAGTGAATTCTCTCCTCATTGTATGAAATAAAGCCTCATCGTGACTATTGTTTATAAGTTGAAGTTGGTTGAATTCTGTGTGTATTTGGCGTCTCAGGCTCTTAGCTGTCAGAGGATCTAGTGACTTGGTTTAAACCATAATTATAAGATGCAGTTCAATGTATGACATTGGTTACATCATGCAATGTATATTCGTTTGCCTTTACGATCGTAAATGATGTCAAATTGTTGCTGGGATGACACTTTCTATCGATGCGAGTGCTCTCCAGTCTTAAGTGCCTAACTTTGAACTCTCTGGACTGTTGAAATGAATGTTGTACTGTTACTGCAGCATGTAATTGATTATTTTTCTGTGTTTTTGCTGATTATATTTATTGCAGTGTATGTATTATTACAGTATTTTGTTGATGATGTTGGTTTGTTCAAAAATGATACAGAAAATGATAGGCTAATGAAACAGATAAAAAGGAAAGGTAGCTGTAAATAAATTTAATAAATCTATAAAAAAAAGTAGCCAAATCGAGAAAATACAGAAGCTAGAGGTTTCTCTGTTTATCTCACACTGATTGGTTGCCAATTTAATTTTATTATACGTTTTATTCCTCAGGTATTGCTATTGAGTAAAATGACTTCTAGTGCGTAAATGTAGTCTAGTGCAGGGGTTTTCAAACTGGGTCTGGGGACCCCCAGGGGGCCGCAAGGGGGTCTGCAAATCTTTTTTTTCTTTTTTTCTTTTTTTTTTTGAGAAAAAGAAAGTCTAAAAATGTTGACATTATTTGACCTTTTTACCATTTCATTATGAAATCGTTAGATTAATCACAATTATTTTATTGTATTGACAGCCATAGTAAGAATTAAATACAGAAATAAAATGCCATATAATTTTAAATATTATGAAAAAAGAACACTTATTTGTAAGAAATATGGGTTGCAATTAAATATTCTCTGCTTTGAAATTTTATTTTATTGTATACTTTTACAAATGTATTTATATAGCGCTAAATATACACCGATCAGCCACAACATTAAAACCACCTGCCTAATATTGTGTAGGTCCCCCTTGTGCTGCCAAAACAGCTCTGACCTGTCGAGGCATAGACTCCACAAGACCTCTGAAGTTGTCCTGTGGTATCTGGCACCAAGACGTCAGCAGCAGATCCTTTAAGTCCTGTAAGTTGCAAATTGGGGCCTCCATGTATCGGACTTGTTGCTCCAGCACATCCCATAGATGCTCATTCAGATTGAGATCTGGGGAATTTGGAGGCCAAGTCAAAACCTTGAACTCTTTGTCATGTTTCTCAAACCATTCCTGAAAAATTTTTGCAGCGTGGCAGGGCACATTATCCTGCTGAAAGAGGCCACTGCCATCAGTAATACTGTTGCCATGAAGGGGTGTACGTGGTCTGCACGTACGTGTCAAAGTAACATCCACATGAATGCCAGGACCCAAGGTTTCCCAGTAGAACATTGCCCAGAGCATCACATTGCCTCCGCCGGCCTGCCTTCTTCCCATAGTGCATCCTGCTGCCATCTCTTTCCCAGGTAAAGGACACACAGGCACCTGGCCGTCCACATGATCTAAAAGAAAATGTGATTCATCAGACCAGGCCACCTTCTTCCATTGATCCATGGTCCAGTTCTGATGCTCACAGTGGTGGACAGGGGTCAGGTCTGTGGCTACGCAGCCCCATAAGCAGCAGGCTGCGATGCACTGTGTGTTCTGACACATCTATCATGGCATTAAGTTTTTCAGCAATTTGTGCTACAGTAGCTGTTTTGTGGGATTGGACCAGACGGGCTAGCCATGCCCATCAGTGAGCCTTGGGTGCCCATGACTCTGTCACCAGTTCACTGGTTGTCCTTCCTTGGACCACTTTTGGTAGGTACTAATCACTGCATACGGGGAACACACAAGACCTGCTGTTTTGGAGATGCTCTGACCCAGTCAACTAGCCATTACAATTTGGCCCTTGTCAAAGTCGCTCAGATCCATATGCTTGCCCATTTTTCCTGCTTCCAACACATGAAATTCAAGAACTGACTGTTCACTTGCTGCCTAACATATCCAACCCCTTGACAGGTGCCATTGTAATGAGATAATATGTTGTTAATGTTATTCACTTCACCTGTCAGTGGTTTTAATGTTGCGGCTGATCAGTGTAAATATTTAAAATAAAATATAATTTAATAATATAATATAATAATACTTTTTTTTTTTTTTTTTTTTTTTTATTGAATCGAATTGAAAATGTTTTTTCATCAGGTTTATACACTGTCAACTTAATAAGAAGTCAATATTTTCCAGATAATATTTTAATAATTTATTTTGGCTTTAGTTCAATGACAATATAAATGCTAATTATTTAATTTAGCAAAAAATAAGTCTTTATAATATCATGTTAACTACTTTTCTCACACAGAGGGTCCCTCACAAGGGGATAATCAAAGTTGGGGCTCCTTGACATCAACCAGTTTGAAAACACCTGGTATAATGCATGAGTGGTTTGTGGAAGAATCTTTCAAACCCCTCCCATGTGCTTGTGACACTAGTGGCAGCTGGCGTTTTATGTGAAAAGTGCATTACGTTTTGAGATCAAAATGACTTTGTACTTAAGTGTCAAATTCTCTTCAAGTCATACGTACATTCTAGTGCAATGCTGGACTGTGTAACTGCATGTAATAAAGTTTATTAGCTGCAACAAAAAGGTTCTCTTTTTGCCGTCACTGTTCCCACTAAGAAAAAATGCACAACATTAAAAGCAATGAGATCCATGAGATCCAAAGAGACCAGCTTAAGCCAGTTAAGCTGTTTCCTTTTTTATCCTCACCAATAGCAATCCAAAGGCAATACTTCTTGCAGCCAGTAGATGTTGCACCTCTCTTTCAAAATCAGAAAGGAAAGGGTGCTGTTTATGTCAGAATGTCGCATTTATAAACCTTAAATGTGCTCTCTTATCTCTTAGAAATACACAGCCATGTGACTGCATTTTACACAAAAGACAGCTAAGCCTCTGTAGCTGATTAGTCAGGCACTTATATGGGAATTGCCTAGCAACAATTGCTGTCATCACGTCAATACAACAATAGAGTCATGCTAACGTTTGTCCTGCAGTGTATGTTGCATATCCTGGGTTTTAATTATATCAGTTACCACTCAGTGGGATAAAATGGCTTCCGGCACAAAGTGGGGCTCAAAGAGGATTATGATAGCTTTTGATGATGTAATTAATGTATGATTGCTAGAGAGGAAGAGAGAGCGGAGTGGCTGTTAGTATCGCATAGCCAGACCTTTGACTAAACGACAAAAGGTCTGGTCCTCTTTGTCTTTCAAAGAGTATGATGATTTGATGTCTCTAAGCTGTCAAAGTATGGAAAATTGATTGACAAGTATCAACTCCAACCTGGTCTTACAGAATCACAATACTGTACCTACATTTTTGCTAAATTATTTTTATGTGGCTCGTTGTATCGTGAAAGTTCACCAGAGGCACTACAACAACAACAACTTCTATTCCCTCTCACACAAATCACAAGTAAAACACCAGATCATCAGTTCATAAACACTTTCTTTTCGCCCTGTTCGTCACACAATGCTGTCTTATAACATCAGAACACTTTTACTATAGTGCATGACTTGTAAGTTGATACATTTTAACATTTTATTACATAAACAGCTACATTTACAAGCTTGTTTGTACATGGTTAAATTGCGCGGTAGCTCAACTGATGCAATGCAAACGAGTTACTTGTGAGTCAAAAGTGTCATAGAAGCACCACAAAATGACGTGGTTGCTTCAGAAATTGCGTTCATCATGTCCCATTTGCTATGACACTATCAGTTAGGTTTAGGTTTAAGGTTTAGGGTAGTAAGATTGGTTGGTTTTGTTGATTTAAAACTCAATAGAGCATTCGAAAATTTAACTCTCTTTTAGTGCCACACAGTAGACATTTCACATCAGAACTGTTGCGATACGTGTAAGGAACCACGTAAAGTCATTTTGCAAAAATGTTGCCACTGCCACCCAATTGTCATGAGATCAGGATGATCAACCGGTACCTTGTACACATGACTTAGCTTCAAGAAACTAAGTCATATTAAAACATGTTAGTACCAGAAGTTATGTTTCCTTTTCTAAAATTAAAAGAAAGCCAAAAGTGCTATCTAAAGTGAACACTAAATTCCCCTCCAAATTCGTCCAGTTGATTTACAAGCTTCTCCTCAAAATTAGCAAGCTAGTTTGCTAATTAGTTTTCGCAGTGTTGCAAACCAGCTGCATCATCTGTGTAATGAGACCGGCAGTTTCTGTGTAGGGAGCGGGGGCCGAGGAGATTTAATTATGCTAATGTCCGTACTCTAGCATAAGTGCTAATGCATACCTATTGTGATTGTGAATGCAGAGGCAGAAAATTATATTTTTGTTTTGTTTTACTTACAGCCTAATAAGAGATATATCCCATTTACTGTAATTCTATTTTTAGGTAGACATGAAAATACATTATCATTAACTCAGATTTGTGTTGTTCTAAAACCATTTGACTTTCTTCCGTACAAGATGAGAAATTTTGAAGAATGTTGACAAGTGTCTTTCCTATACACTAAAAGTAAATACTTGTGGAACATGGAACACGAGGGTAAGTAAATAAGGATTTTCATTTTTGAGTGACATATCCCTTTAAGTCATATTACATTTTTCTAGAACATAGGCATTCTGCAGAATGGTGCACACAAACATGTCTTCGCTTGACATCTTTCACACTTTTGCACTATTTTTAATCAGCAGAAATGTGTTGTTTGCTGTTGTTATAATGACTGCCGAGTGCAAGAGGCAAAGCATGCACAGATAGAACTGAAACAGTATTTTTATGACCGGTCTGTTGTTACACATAAAAATTAGAAACACCACCGTTATGCTGCACAAAAACGATATCTTTACTGGTCTTGTTTCTATGGCAACTGTAAGGAATGTATTTGACATTAGAGCTAAAACAATTAAATGAAACTCACTTAGTTTTATTAATCTGATCACCTGATCATAGTTGGCTGTGTTTGGTAAGGAATACTAGCGTGTTTACTGCATACAGCACAGTATATACTGTATGGTGCCTACTATTTAAAAAAATATATAGTATGTGAAACAGTACACATAATGCTACAATAAATATTTAAAATAGTGTATGACCTTATTGCATTACTTAATCTATTTATCATTTCTACAATAAATCAGGTGTCAATTTTTGTCTCAATATTTGATATTGTTTTTATTGTGGTTTATTCGTTACATTGGAAGTGAAAGGTCAAATCAAGCACATTACATTGTGGTATACATTATTCTGTACAATGCACCTTATTTATGAAACACAAGCAAATTTTGGTGTAAAATGTATGTAAAAACATTTACATAAATCTTTAGATTCAGTTCAACTGGACAATATACATACAAATGCATTAATGACATTAACATTTTTCTGCTCATGTTTCATGAATAAGGCCCAATATGTTCTGCGCATTTTGGCAATGTCAGTGAATAGTATTAGTCATCCACATGCCATGTGCCATAATTAGGATTTAGTGTCTCATTATAAATTAATCTCATAATAATTACTTTACTGTATATCTCATAAATATGACTTTTGTCATAAATAGTACTTAATATCTCATAATTACGGTTTAGAATTTCATAATCATGACTTTTAATTTCGTAATTATACTAAGTATCTCAAAATTTTGATTTTTTATCTGATAATAATTACTTTTTTCCCCCCATAATTCTGACTTAGGCTAGTAGCCTATCTCATAATTATTTTTATTTCAAAATAATGACTTTTGACCTTTTTTCCACAGAGAGAGTCTTTAGCTCTTAATGAGCTCTTTGAACCGGAGCATGGTGGACACCTCAACCAGGGGATGTACAGAGGGCTTCAGTGATGTCCGACAAGTTTGTTTTCACTGTGGTCTTGGTGCTTTTTGCTTCAGTGAGAGTGTTGGAGTGAGAAGCTGTGTCCCAGCTTTGCATAATTAAAAGACTGAGGTATGATTAAAAGCACAGCTGTAGAGGGAACATCCTAAATGACTATCAATAATTCCACCTTCACACCTGCAAATGACAGTTTAGGTGGAGTGCAGTTATTCAGCAAAAAATCATTTAATCCCCTAATCTTCCAGTAAAATTGTTCCTTAAAACAAAATAAGCCTGCATTTAATTGATATCATATTTTGAATTCAGTTTTTTCCCTTGCCCCTTTAAGCATAAGGCCAGAAACATACGTTACACAAGTACGCATACACAAATGGGAGCGCTTGGCCAATACATTGCCAACCGTGGTCCAGTTGGACATGCTTTTGTGGCGGTAACAAACCTCAGCACACAAGGGGGCGATAGAGCATCATGAACAAATGGGAAGTCGGCATGCTGTTTCTGAGAGTTCCAGTGCCCAGGTTGCTGAATCACTGACAAGCATCATCTCTTATCAGACATTTTTGCATCGGCTCCAATGTGTTTACCTTCCATTGTGGCGCGACTGGAAGCGCATTGCATCAGCAGCATGGGAGACCTGGGTTTGGATCTCACAATAGCTGCTTATCCACTAATGGGCCAGAGCAAGCCAGGGCTATCAACTGGTCAGCTGGGGTCAATAGACTTGGAACTTGAGCCGTGAGACTAAAATCGATCTGTGTTCCAACCATCATGCCAAACACACAGCTCTGGTGCCAACGTCACACACCCCACCCATTTCACAAGCAAGAGGGAAACTCAAGCTGAGGTATCGTGTTATCTAATTATCTAGAATATCGAGTTGATATCATTTGTAAACATTAGCTTGCTAGCAAAATATGTTAGCGTTGACAGCTCACCGACTGTAACTGCCATGGAGCCCTGAGTGGTCTCTCACTAACAGCGGTATGATGTCCCAGCACACTGTCCATGATCTAGAACCATTGAAAGTTCTTTCTTTGGGCACTGCTTTATCCATTGTGCATCTTAACGGATTTGTACTGTACCCACAATTTAAATTCTTTCCCAAACCTGTACCAATGTGCGCTGAATACAGAACCTGGCAAGTTCTGCAAAACTCCGCTTTTGACATTGACCCTGCCTCACTCCCCAGTTGGCCTTGTTTGTCCCATGGGTAATTGGTGGGCCAAAGGCTATTGGCCTTTGAAAATGGAGCACACGTGCCCATACACCCAACAACACTTACCGCTTTAGACAGTGGGGGCAGTATTTCGATTTTCGGTAAGCAAAGACCGAAAGCTAAAGAAAAGTCAACCTACTGTTTCCGATTTCACTGTGAGATCAGTCTGGATAGAGTGCCTACACTGGATGTGTTATTATTCAGGTAGGTTGATATAAATATATTGACTTTAACTTACCTGCGCCACAATATTTTCTTAAAACTGTTGCTCTGCCATTACAGTAGTTGACATTAAAGAAAAAACTCACCAAAGAAGCGGACAGTTCTCACTAATATATTATATAGCAGCCCTTGTGCATTGTGTTATGAACTGCATTTTGAAACATTTTGAAACACAACAATGCATGAAATCGAACTTGCGTAGCTGGAAGCACCTGCATTCGAGTTCTTGAACAGAGTATGTTTCGGCCTTAACGTACGTTCTTCCGTTACTGTGGTGGAAACAAACCTCAGTCCTTAAGGGAGCGATAGAGTTAATTTCAAAAGTCTGTGCCATTAAAATGGATGTGTTATTACTCTATATTTGCTATAAATATATTGACAGTTCACACTAATGTCAGCTATAGCGCCCCTTGTGGAAATACTGAGAATGCAACGTGTACTTTGATTACGTGTTATTGCTGACTGACACATTTCATAACGCAACTTCTGGGTCACCATTGCAACACAGGAGTGATAACCCAAGTACAACACATTGTTGTAATTAAAGCAGAGGAACTTTTCCTTTCACGGTTGGTAACGTACTGTTAATAACGATTGCCATGAGTGAATTCGTTGACCCTTTGTGGTGGCCACATCACCTTTATTCTTCATTGAGTTATGCAAGTGCTGACCTGCCTAAAAAGTTAATTTACACTTTGACCAAAGAGTTATCCAGTCCAATAATCTAGTGCAAGCGAGGTCGCACAGTACAGAGTGGGCAAGTGTTTCTTTGAGCTGTGGCGCTAAACGAAAATATACCAGCAAACAGCCTTATCTGTCAATGGATATGCGATTCAATTTCAATCTTGTTTCTAGGCAACCATTTTATGTGCTGGAGTGTTAAGCCTACTTTGACAACTCTTTGAAGAGCCCTTTTGATTTTCAAGTGAAATCTCTCAAAAGCCTGTGTGTCTCAGTGTCTTTGAGAGAACATTCATACTATGTTTGCAATTTATAAAATGAAACTATTCTATTTGCCCCTTTAATCTAGAGGACCTTTTTGGTCAAGCAATTGTCTGGTGTGGATAAAAATAAATATTTGTTGCAGAAATTTACCAAGATTCAGAGAGACTATTTTTTAAGCTTGCCTTTTTTGTCCTTTTTGGAGCTTGACAGTTCCTGGTTATTGACCCTCCACCCTTACCCAAACCCCAATCCTAAACCTAATCAGTGGAGTCAAAATTTTAATTTTAGAGTGAAAATGCAATCTGGAAATTATGCTCACCATTGTTAACGTGAACGCAATTACTTACTGGTTTCCATGAGCCTAGAACCCATGTCTCGAAGGTTGCTCACGCAATGCACTATCAATAACATTAGAGAGAAAGTGTTTGCACTTGAATTAATGCAAACATTTCTGATGGGGGATGCCACTTGTCAGTAATTCGGCTGAATGGGGTCGATTTCAGGGTACATGAACTTTCAGAAGCAACATATCTATTTCACAGGTGATCATGCTGAAAAAAGTGCTGGTTGGAGTTTCTTTATAATGTCTTATTTTGTTTGCCATGGAAGAAAAAAAGTTCGGAAAGACATGAGGGTGAGTATATAATGACAGAATTGACATGTTTGGGAGGACAATTCCTTTTCTTTTTGTTAACAAGTTGGCCCTCAGATCTGCCAAGTTAAGTTGTGAAACTATAAACAGAAAAGTCTGGAACCAGCTCAAAAAATAAAGGCATCCCTTTAAATGTCAGGGTTCATAATACAGTATCTTTCAGATAACAACCTGTAAACACTGATTAACACTGTTCCTACACAATTGAATGTCTGACTGCTCTGATGGGCGACCTCAAGGTGGCAGCTCTAAATTAATCATCTTGGACACTCCTGCAATGGCTGAGGATTGAGTATCAGAACTGGGTTATGGGCTTGGCCATCGTATAGGATGCTATTCAAGAAACCACATGCTTCATGTTATTTGATAGACTATTTTTAATTTACCAGGCCAGTTGTTTGATTGCAGAATCAAAGTTTTGTCAACTGCAAACAATACATGTAGTTGGATCGTGTTTGTTACAAGCGTTAAATGAGAGTACAGTTTACAGCAAAGTAAGCTTGGCTTGAAGAGAAAAGAACCACAGCAAAATGTTTCAGTTGATTGTGAGCTGAAATTGGTAGTGAGAACTGGACTTGCCACTGTTGGCCACTGATTAGCAAATGTTGAATATATTGAGTGCCATGAGGGAAGGAAATGTGGTGAGCACTTAACAAGGGCAACCAACAAGTCATAGCGGGCATAAAATTAGATGTAATTTGCAGAAGTGACTGGGAGTAAAGGAAACTGTAGGTGTGGTTGCCACCAAACACGCAGTACATAGAGGAAAACAAAAAGAAGATTTTTTAAACCAGACTAATCTGGTTTGCTGGTTTTAGCTGGTCTCCCAGCCTGTCCAGGCAGGTCTGGTTTGCTGATTTTAGAGGGGTTTTGGACACTTCAGCCAGTCAGGTTGGGAGGCCAGCTGGCTGTTCAAATAGACCACTGAATACCTCACTGTTAGACCAGCTAAACCTGCTTAATTCAGCTAAGACCAGCATACCAGCATAGGCTGAAACCATCTGAAGACCAGCTTAGCCAGGCTGGAAGACCAGGTTGACCAGGCTGGGAGATGAGCTAGACCAGCTTAAACCAGCAAAGACCAGCAAACCAGAATGGCCAGGCTAAGACAGAGCTAGACTATCTGAAAACCAACTTAACCAGCCTGAAGACGAGCTATACCAGCTTAAACCAGCTAAGACCAGCATACCAGCACAGGCTGGTTTAATTTGTTTTTTTCATTAGGGAAACCATTTGGTGGAGGTGTTGAGCAGGCATGATAAGCAGCGATCTTTAGTGTATGGCTCTGTCAGAGCAACCAAAGAAGATAAAACAGTATTTGTTGCAAAAAATTACAAATTCAGACAATGATGATGACAAAAGCTGTGTTGGTTGACTTCCCAGTGAGATTTGGATTGGTTTAGTGTGTGAGGAACAAATTCTACTTAGGCTAGAGATGAGAATCGCAAGTAGTGCAGAAAGTGTTAGCTCAACGTGATTCTCATCTCAGTTCGGCAAGTTTGGGCAGCTTCAAAGTGGCAAACAGGCTTACGATGTGCAGGCCTATGAGTTGAGTGACTAGTATTTGAAAGAAGTCATGTGACAAAACTAAAGTTGAGCTCTTTGGATTGCAAATTAAATAGGGTAAATGGGACCAAAGGCACCCCTTAAGAAGAAATAGCTTTTTTTTTTTGGTTGGAAAGAGTATGAAGAGATTTAATATAGAGTTGTGCTCAAAAGTTTGCATACCCTTGGAGAATTGGTAATATATGTACCATTTTTAAAGAAAACATGAGTGAGCAGGCAAAACACATTTCTTTTATTTCTTATGGGATTCATATTCAACTGTAGGTTATAACAGAATGGCACAATCATAAAACAAAACATGGCAACAAAGAAAAAAAATGAAATGACCCCTGTTCAAAAGTCTGCATACCCTTCGTTCTTAATACTGTGTATTGCCCCCTTTAGCATCAATGACAATGTGCAGTCTTTTGTAATAGTTGTCTATGAGGCACCAAATTCTTGCTGGTGGTATAGCTGCCCATTTGTCTTGGCAAAATGCCTCCAGGTCATGCAAAGTCTTTGGTCGTCTTGCATGAACCACACGTTTGAGAACTCCCCAGAGTGGCTCGATGATATTAAGGTCAGGAGACTGTGATGGCCACTCCAGAACCTTCACCTTTTTCTGCTATAACCACTGGAGGGTCAACTTGGCCTTGTGCTTAGGGTCATTGTCGTGCTGGAAAGTCCAAGAGCGTCCCATGTGCAGCTTTCGTGCAGAAGAATGCAAATTGTCTGCCAGTATTTTCTGATAACATGCTACATTCTTCTTGCCATCAATTTTCACAAGATTCCCCGTTCCTTTAGAGCTCACACACCCCCAAAACATCAGTGAGCCACCACCATGCTTCACAGTGGGGATGGTATTCTTTTCACTATAGGCCTTGTTGACCCCTCTCCAAACATAGCACTTATGGTTGTGACCATAAAGCTCTATTTTGGTCTTGTCACTCCAAATTACAGTGTGCCAAAAGCTGTGAGGCATGTCAAGGTGTTGTCGGGCATATTGTAACCGGGCTTTTTTGTGGCACTGGTGCAGTAAAGGCTTCTGTCTGTCAACTCGACCATGCAGCTAATTTTTGTTCAAGTATCGTCGTATTGTGCTCCTTGAAACAACCACACCGTCTTTTTCCAGACCAGTCTGTATTTCTCCTGAGGTTACCTGTGGGTTTTTCTTTGTATCCCTAATTCTTCTGGCAGTTGTGGCTGAAATCTTTCTTGGTCTACCTGACCTTGGCTTGGTATCAAGAGATCCCCAAATTTTCCCCTTCTTAATAAGTGATTGAACAGTACTGACTGGCATTTTCAAGGCTTTGGATATCTTTTTATATCCTTTTCCATCTTTATAAAGTTCCATTACCTTGTTACGCAGGTCTTTTGACAGTTCTTTTCTGCTCCCCATGGCTAAGTATCTAGCCTGCTCAGTGCATCCACATGAGAGCTAACAAACTCATTGACTATTTTACACAGACACTAATTGCAATTTAAAAAGCCACAGGTGTGGGAAACTAACCTTTAATTGCCATTTAAACCTGTGTGTGTCACCTTGTGTGTCTGTAACAAGGCCAAACATTCAAGGATATGTAAACTTTTGATCAGGGCCATTTGGGTGATTTCTGTTACAATTATGATTTAAAAAGGAGCCAAACAACTATGTGGTAATAAATGGCTTAATATGATCACTATCCTTAAATAAAAGACAGTTTTTTTGCATGATCAGTCATATTTTCAAAATCAATGCCAAAATTTCACAATTTCTGCCAGGGTGTGCAAACTTTTGAGCACAATTGTATATTTTAAAGAAATAATATATTTCTTTATATTGAATATAATATCATTTGTGTCAAATAATAATAATGTAACGTAAGCAGGGTTGGGGAGTAACAGAATGCATGTAACGGGATTACGTATTTAAAATACAAAATATAAGTAACTGTATCCCACTACAGTTACAATTTAAATCATTGGTAATTAGAATACAGTTACATTCCAAAAGTATTTTGATTACTGAAGAGATTACTTTGCATTTTATTGTCATTTGTTTCATTTAATATTTAGTCCTTTCAGATGGAAACATTTATACATATAAATGATGCGATCCAAAGTGCATTTGAACAGCGGTGAAACACTTTCTTATGATGTGTTACATTCATATGAGCAAACTTAGTTTGAAGTAAGTTTGGAGCAGAAGAAATAGAAATAATCCTTGTGTAAATTGTCAGCTTTATGCTAAGCTAATATGCTACCAGGCACGATCATATTTTTTTATCAAGAAAATTCATATTAGATCATAATTTCTTTTTTTCTAGTAATACCTTTGATATTAGGGCAAAAATCATATTCTTGATAATGTTTGTATTGTTTTTCTGTAAAAATATCTAAAAATCATTGATCATCAATTGATTCATCTTGTTTTAGAAACAACACTGCATAAGATATTTAGGTTTTTCAGAGAATGTATTTTTAATGTGTATTTTGTCTTACTGTAGTGGCAAAGTTTTATAGTCAAAACAAGTGAAAAAATCTACCAGTGCTGAAGAAGTAATCCAAAGTATTTAGAATACGTTACTGACCTTGAGTAATCTAACGGAATACTTTACAAATTACATTTTACAGCATGTATTCTGTAATCTGTAGTGGAATACATTTCAAAAGTAACCCTCCCAACCCTGAATGTAAGGTTGTATTGATTAAAATTATTATTTTTAAATAAGATCACCACCTTATTTCAGGGGGGGTAAAAGGCACTGGGGGAGGGGAGGAGGGTCGGTTGTGGGTTGTAGTGATTTAGGGTCTGTTCCAAAACTTAGTGAGCTGCCTTGCTGTCTCCTGCCTACATAGGCAGTTGTCTTCTATGGCTGCATCCTTACTGAAATTATGCCTCATAACAGACAGATTTGGAACGCGCTACAATGTACAGCTCCACGCATCATTCAAATAGCGCTCCTCACGAAAAGGGGAGACTCCAGTTGCAACTGATTTCAATACAGGTGATGCGAGAGGAACAATGTGATACTCTAATGAGCATATAAAATACATAGTACAAACAAATTTAGTTGTCTATGATATTAAAAAAAATGTATAGATACTTTTCAGTATTGAATGTATTATAAGTATATTTATAATTCACATTTTTCTCGCTTCATCCACCATCTTAACCCTTCTATAGCATTCTGTAATTTTTTACCAAAATAAACTTTCCTCATTTAATAAAAAATGGTTTTCTTTATGTGGGCAGTACAAGACTTGGTGACTTTTCCTCCATTTGCCATCTGAACATAAAAAAATAAAAATAAAAACAATGGCCATAAAAAAGAAAAAAAAGAAAAAAAAAGTGATACCTTTGGTATTTGCGGTCAAAACTGACCAACCGTTGAAAATGAAAGGGAAAGTCCAAAAAACAGATCTATCAAATATAATCAATAAATAAGCCACAATGCAGAAAAGAAACAGACATAAATTACACGGTGAAACTCTAAAACATCCTCAGTGCAAAACATACACACCCACTCACACACACACAAACACACTTACACACACAAAAAAATTTGCTGGTGAGACTATAACACAGAACTTTTTTTTTACATTTGTCAAAAAATAAATAAATCAGTCACAATGCTATACACACACATTCAGAAATGAAAGGGTGAGAGGATACACTCACAATGCAGAACGTTTACAAGAAATGTCCTCGTAAACCCTGCAAACTCTGCAAAATGGACAGCTATTAAAAAACTTTTGATCTAGTTTCCTTCAACAAATCTAAAATAGACAAATAAGCATTTTTATTTATAAATGTGATAACTTCAGGGATTCTCATGAGGTACATAATTTTGCAACATTTTAAAAGTTATTAAATGTTAGACCAAATAACCTTAAAATCAACTTTTAGACATTGCATGCAGTGACCTCATGGATCAGGACAATTTTGCAGTGCATAGTGAAAAACAGGTGTTTAGGAAAGTGCTGTTATAGTTTTTGTTGCTATTTAGTGCTTTGGGAGAAAATTAAATCAAAAGTACCTGTTACCCTGGGGGCCCTTTAGCACGTTTGTACCCTACTATGGACCAAATACAGTCCAACATCTAGGTAACTAACCTATCCAAGCAAAAGCAATTGCAGCATTATTTTCTGGGGTTACTTTTTAGCATGAGGCTTGTTGCCATTAGGAGCAACATGGATGGACCAAAATACAGGCAAATCCCCTTAAAATGAGAAATCGTTTTCAGTCAGCCAGGTGAAGATTCATTTTCTTGCAGGACAATTACCCAGAATCTGCTACAGAAAGCCCAGACTTGAATCTAATTGAAAATCAGAAGAATGATCTGTAAATTGCTGCCCACTGGAAATGCTCTGTCTACTCTGGCAGAGCTGGAACAATTTTGCTCTTAATAAAAGGCCAAAATTCGAAATTATTAAACAAATCTAAATGTGTAAAGCTTATAGAAAACTTTAGAAGACGTCCCTGCCTGGAGGAAAATTAATTTCATCTGGAATATCTGGAAATGCACACTATATATTCCAAATGTTCTGTCAAGGTTTGGACTGTTGATTTAATTGGCTTCTTCACTGTGTCTCATCTTCCAAGCATAGACTCCTGCAGAAAGCAAGAGGCTGTGGGGTTACTATAGTAACAGAGTTGGCAATCCATGTTTTGTTGCCCTGTTTCACAGCTATCATGCCAAGAGTATGTCACCATGTGTTATCAGAGCTTCCCGACACACACACACACACACACACACACACACACACAAACACATAATGTGTGTATTAAATGCAATAAACATGAAGGAACATTAAGCAGAGATAAGCTTGTACAATGTGTCATTTATGGTCAGATGAATATTGAGCTATAACTTAGTTCATTATTACATAATCTTTAGAAATAAAAAACATATAGACTTACGTTGATGGAGGGACCCATGCCATAAAGGGACCAGGGGCCATATTAGAGAATTCCAGGTGTGTATGACTTTATTCCTTCTGTTTCTTCAGAACACAAACAAAGATTTTAAGAAGAATATTTCAGCTCTGTAGGTCCATACAATGCAAGTGAATGGTGGCCAGAATTCTGAAGGTCCAAAAATGACATAAAGGGTGCACAAAAGTAATCCATTCAACTCCTGTGGTAAAAATCTATTTATTCAGAAGTGATATGACAGGTGTGGGTGAGAAACAGATCAATATTTAAGTCCTTTTTTACTATAAATCTCCATCTTTGACCAGCCTCAACAAGTAGGTGGCGATAAGCAAGAAGAATGCAAATCGACCAAAACAAAAGAAGAAGATTGTGAAAGTGGAGAATGATAGTAATAATAGGATTAAATATTTATCTATTTCTCAAACACAGATCATATCACTTCTGAAGATATAGATCTAACCACTGGAGTTGTATGTATAACTTTTATGCTACCTCTATGTGAGTTTTTTGGACATTTAAAGTTCTGGCCACCTTTCACTTGGATTGAAAGGACCTACAGAGCTGTTTTGCAGAAGAAAATCATACACTCATGAGAGTGAGTAAATTATAAGAACATTTTCATTTTTGGGTGAACTATCCCTTTAAGTTAAGATCTGACAAATCAGATGTCTGAAATCGCTATGGTTACTATCAGACAAGATAGGATTCTAGAGTTAGAATGTTGTTGTAATACAGCCCCAGATTATCATACAGAAAATGAGGGTGGGCTCTTTTAACTTGGGCCAGTAAGCAACCACCCAAACCACCTTAGCAAAGGCATAGCAATCATCCACAACACCCTCATATTAAATTGCCAGCATTTGCACAGGGAAGCACCACTTGCATTCTTGCTAAATGAATAAATCTGGGGGCATACTATAATTGCACAAATTACAAGTTAACTTAAATACAAGTCATTCAACAGTATTTGTTGCTAAATGTTGTCCCTCTTTAATTAAAATAAAAAAGCAATAATTGCAGTTATAGTAAGGTACTTACAATAGAAGTGAATGGGGCCAGTCCATAAACATTAAAATACACACTTTCAAATGTTCAGACACTAGATGTACACATTATACATGCTAACATGATTTAGTGAGATAAAATAAGGGATTTACTAGCGTTAAAGTTTTTACCAGATTATAGGGTTAGCCAGCGTTACACCGTCATAACAGTGAAGTTGTAATTTTGGTTTACATTGCATATAACTTTACACAAATAAGGTTAATAAGCGATTTTATCACACAAAAATCATGTTAACATTTATAATGCTTGCGTCTAGTGGCTGTACCTTTGAAACTGTGTGTATTTTAACACTTATCTACTGGCCCCTTTCACTTCCATTGAAAGTACAAAGGGACGAGTCAAAATTATGCCATAAATGCTATTGATATGAGATTAACATTTAGTTTGTTTTGAAACTGAAACATTCCTTTAAGTGAACAGTTGTAACACATGTTCTGGACTTTAGTTTTGTCTTATCTCTGTTCCGTGTTCCCCTCCGATGGTCCCCCAGGTGTTTCGTGTAAACCTTGTGTATATATTGGTCGGTTAGTCTGTAACGTTTGTGGAGGGATGAAAGCCGAGAGACCCGGATCTAAGTGCAGTGTCTTTTAATGAACAAACAAAACACAGGCGCCAAGAAACTAGAAACACAAGAAAGCTAAACAAACCACTACAGCCGACAAAGACAGAGAACACACAAGGGCAATATATACACAGGGACTAATGAGGTTTACAAGAAACACATGGGGAACAATCAGAGGGGAACATGGAACAGAGACAAGACCAGGAACTAAAACATGATATCAAAATAAGAGTCCATACAAAGTCCAGAACATGTGTCACAACAGGAGAACAAAAGAGGAACTGAATATTTTCAAATTCCTTTCACAAGTAATGCTTTTTCAATGTGTTTTTCTGGGAATCATTAGTGTCAATAACAATTGCTCCTAATGATTGTTGAATGTGTTGTGGAACAGATGTAATTATGACAGAACATATGTATTGATAGGGCTCAGCCGCAGTGCAGATTTATATTTGCAATATGTTACTTTCACATGTGAGTGGCAAATCCCTTTACTGCCTTCCTATAAAAACTGTCGAATTGAACCAGGAATTCATAAAGACACTGTACATAATGAATGAAATTCCACCTTCATTCTCTGTCTCACCCGCTGCTAATATACATGTCTCCCAGAGCCAATTACAGACAGACACTATATTCACTCGGTTTAAAACTGAAACATGTTCTTGTCCTGATGACTAAGAACAGACTCTTACAGGTTGTTTTAAAAAAGCTGTTGGTCTTTGAATGATTTAGAGCACCTGTATTGTATCTAGAATTCTCATAATTCTCACTTGTGTTACTGCATGTAGATTTTCTATTTAAATGGTCATCATTACTGCTGTGAACGGTTTTTGCATACAATTTTACAGTCATGATTAAACTACATAGGTAAAATTTGTAAAGACTTGTTTGTTTCCATTTGAATTTTGAAGTTGTTGATGGCCGAAGTTTAAATTCACAAACATTCCGTTTCAGACTCTTGGCTCAATTGAACATTCCGTCAATGTAAATCTATGGGAATTCTGACAACTTTGAACGTCTGCTATGGTAAAACCATAAGTCTGATAAGTAAGAAAGGTCTTAGCAACGCAAGTTAGAACAGTCTGAAAGTCTGTACCGAGTTTGGTGGCTGTAGCTTGAAAGCTCTAGGAGCAAGGGTGGATCCAGAAAAGTTTATATGGGGTGGCACGCAGACTATGAGGGGTAGCAACACCAAAGCAAACACCTATGCGTAGCTCTTATGGATTATTGCAATAAGCTTCATTGCAACGAGTAATAGTTCATTAATTGGAGTCACTATCAAATTACAAATGTCCATGAATTTGTGATACAATTGCATTTCCACAGAACAACATAGTAACCATTTTGCTACTGATATGCCAACATAAATAATAATAATAATTGCAGAATAAAAAATAAAAAAATGTATATTTCCAGAGCACCAAGACATTGTCTATTAAATACATCAACAAATTCTAAATGTTCCTTTGACTGAAATTTAGAACCAGCAATCTGAACTAAACTTCACCACCTTAAGCAGGCCAAATTTTTGATTTTGTTAAGTGTACCCATGGATGGAAAATGCATGCATATCCTCTGCTAATAAAGTCCTGTAGGCCTATCACCTTTGCAACAGCTGTAATAATCTATTTGAAAGCAAAGATTAACAAAACGTTAGGCCTAAATAAAAATAAAATCTTTATGGAAAATTGTACTGTGGGGGACAGTGCTGCGACACTCTATTAATTATGTTATGCACAGTATAAGATTCTTTTAAATTACGTTTTGATCAACAGTCATTCTTAATGATCGATTCCAGCACTCAAATAAATATTATGTCCATAATTTTAACGGTAAAAGACTGTAAAAATGCTACAGAAAATAAACTGTTAAGTGGTTAACAAGTAGTTACCTTAAAATATATGGTAAATAATAATAATACTGTATATTTAAAAAGACACATGTAGGATTACAGTAAAATGTTGTAAATATTAAATGTTTTAGATGTTACAAGTATGATTTTCCCATATAATTAATGGGAAAAATGTATATTATGTTTAACAAGAGTACATGTACATTTTACAGTAAATTATTGTTAAAATTAAGGTAAAAACAACAATCGGGTGTTCCCACAATTTCCTGTGTGATCCATTACATTTAATTATATTTTATGGGAAAAGATATGTTTCTTCCTTTTTTTTTTCAATATCAGTTATGTACATTTGGGGTGATCTGTGTTATATTTGATGTAGTTTAGTTGATGTTTATTGCATTATTTATTATATATTAATTTCACATGTGTTACACTGATGGTGTTTAGTGTTTGTGTGAGTGACACTGAGCACCATCTCTTCATATTTATTGGTCATTGTTCCTGGAAGGGCCACTATTGATGAACTTCATGTCATCATGTGCCCTTCTATAATTACTACGGTGATTATCAATACATTATAAAGTGAAAAGCAGATAATTATGGTTTCAGAAGGTCAATATATCAAGTTTATCATTTAATAATATAAATGGTAATGCACCGTAAAATATACAGGCATCAAAATTACATCCCGTAAAAACCTAAAACGTGGTTACCTTGTTTTTTTTACAGGGAATTTCTTGCAACCACAGTTGCCAGTTATTTTAATTAATTAATTTATTTTTTATCGTAAATGTAACGGGCTGTTTCTCAATGTGTGGTCTTTTGTCTTCTTATGTTCTCGTGGACTCGTTCTACGTCATCATCCACTGCCGAAGTTCGATTCCAATCCTCAAGAATGCAAGTTTTGTGTTATGCAGGAAATAACCTGGATGTGCCATTAAAATCAAGGATGCATTGGATGGTGACTTGTGGGCAAGAACTCGGTACTATGGTGGCAGAAGAAGGACATTTATCGTTTTGTATTTCCCTCGCTGTAGGCTCACAAAAACCTGATGGCTTGTGAGAGTTGTTATACTCCATCAACATTTGTTGTTTTTTTGGGTGTAATTTTAATACAGTAATAAACATGGAGAAAACTAGTGTTTACAGACTTTATTCTTTTAACGTGTCACTAGTCCTGAAAAATCTTACTGGTGTGATGATATTAATGCTGTCACTGGTGTGATAATGCCAGTAGTTCTCTCATTGGATACAAATGTGCTGTGATGGTAAATTGCGCAACAGGAAGATCGCAGCACACCTCAAAACTCGCAATAGATGCGTTCTATGTCCTCCTGTCCTTCAGAGTTCATTCTTCCAAGGTAGCTTGGCAAGACTGATTGTCATAAGAACACAAGTCCATTCTCTGCGTTCTTAGAATTGAGAAACACCCAAGATTTTTTTTTTTTTTTGCGTAATGTGGTAATTTCATTTCAACATCAGTATTGGGATTTTGTTAGTCAGTAGATGAATAATAGATCACTTCTATCAGAAACACTCAGAACAGCATAGCATAAAGGGAATGACAATTTATTGATGAATAATAAAATAATAAACTAAAGTCTTTTGGCGTAAGCCCCCATCTGACGGAAAATCTTAGTGAACCATCAAATCCTGCTGGAGAAGACGGCAGTGTCGAGGAGCCTACCCCCGTCAGACGAAGACTTGCTGGTGGTGGTGGGGAGGCGGCGGTTGCCACGTTGGCATCTGAAGGCAGCAGAGTGGTTGCCTGCTGGCAGACCTTTAAAGCGAGAGGTGAACGGTGATTGGTTAAAGGAAATTATGAATGAAACGATGACGTGTACCACGTGAGTCTCCCTGACAGAACTACCGCTTCCATCATTTTGATTAAGAACATGACTGATTGATCTAGTGATAACTTTTTGCCTTTAGTTTTTAGAGGTTTTGGATTCTAATTTGCCCAAATATAACTTTTTATTTTAATAAACCAAGACTGCATCTGAACGAGATGACACAGCTCACGAACAACCGTCTCCCATCACACATCCCAGCCATGAAACACTCTTTTATATATGGAGTGCCAGTGCGCCCCATCAACAATCAGCTCACCTGGTAGAGGAAGAGAAACAAAAATATACAACTCAGTTTAGCCAAAAGTAATTCTCACAATTAACAATTTTCTGTAGCTTCTGTAGTTTTTTGTATTTCTGAAAAATTAGAAAATATTTACATTAACTGAACAGAGTACCTTTTTTCACAGTATTAAAAGTGCACTCAGTAATTCTAATCCAATACACTTTTTGTAAAATCTTGCGCATGCAGAGGATTGGGGGTAACACTACTCCAGCCAATCAGCAACACGGGGTGGTTCTTGCGTGTGCACAAGATGGGGGGTGGGGGCAGAGTTAGAGGGAAATTCATTAGAAGAGCGACGGCAAATCTGACTGATGCGAACTTTCTAAACTCCAAGGAGGGCAAATGGCTGAGGAACAGACCAAGAGAAAAAGGTCAGACGAATATAAACTAAAAAAGAAAGATTATGATAAGTCGAGGGTTAGGAGCCGCGTCAACATCGGCGAGGCTTTTCAGCGGTGGAGAGACCTCCGAGAGGTAGAATCCTTGAAGACGGTGCAGAAGTTGCTCTTTTTCTTCTTGATTGGTGGATAAGTGTTTCACAGAACCCATATATGCTGTTATTGTGATGTTAGATTTAGTAGCAGGAGAGTTGTGAGTGTCTGGAGATGTTGTGCGTAAAAACCGTCTCGTCATCTCTGCAAGTTATCTTAGTAGCAGCAACTTACTGAATTTGCGGGGCAGAGCTTCCAAAGGAGCACTGAAGGGAGAGGTGTTTGTTTTGGCTGAGTCTGAATATCAACAGTGTTTCTCAGGAATCGATGAGTGCACTTTTAAGGCACTGGTAGATGAAAAGTTAAACCTGAAGGGCAGCATTTGCATTACAAACACATGAATCAAACCAAATAACACCCCATTCACTGATTCAAGGAGTGCAAATGGGATGGATGAGCCTGGTGGCTTCTGCACAGTTTGTCAATGCGTGGTTTCATTTTAGTGAGAGCCAGGCGCATGTCACTTTCGACCTCCAGATGGGCCCGGTGCTTGGACTGAAGCACTTTCAGTGCTGAAAATCCAGCTTCACACAAGTAGGTTGTGGCAAAAGGTAAAAGACACTTTATTGCCTTCTCAGACAAAACAGGTTTTTGTTCATTTTTGCATGAATGCGTGCACCTTATCTTGTGCACTCAGTATGTGAACATTATGCCCTTGCATGTTCTGATTGAGGACACTGAGATGCTGGAAAAAATCTGCCATGTATGACAACTTAAGTATCCATGAGTCATCTTCAAAACAGTTGGCAAGCTCTGACTTTTCACCAGAGAGAAACTCTCTCAGCTCTTTGCACAGTGCATACACACGACTTAACACAGCCCAGCAGGAAAGCCAGCGTACCACTGAGTGGAGCAGCAAGCTCTCGTAATCAGCATCCATTTCTTTGCAGAGTAAACCAAATAGTCTGTGTTTCAAGGGGTGTGACTTTATATAGTTCACAGTTTTAACTACATCCCTCAGCACGTGATGCAAATCATCATCAATGCATTTGACACAAGAGCCTCACGGTGAAGCATACAGTGTGAGGCAACAACGTTGGGGGCTTTCTCTTTGATCAGTCACAACACCGCTGTGCTTACCGGTCATAGCGGCAGCACAAAGACCAGTCTATTGAATTAACCATCATGAATTGACCCTTCATATTAAATATGTCCAAAAAGTCTACAAAAAAGAAGTTCCCCGATAAAATGTTCCTGACCGAGGAAACGAATGTAGACTATAAGCTGTGCTTGATTTGCAACATCAGTACTTTTATCCAACTGCAGCGCAAAATATTCACTGGCTTGCACTTGTTCTAAAAGCTGCGAAGCAATATCATTGGCCATGTCACATATGCGTCTGCTCACTGTATTGTCCAACAAAGGCACACAATCTACTTTTCGTGCCGCTTCCTCTCCAAATAACTCCCTGACATTGTCTTTAGTAGCTGGTAATAATATTGCATCACCAATCGTGTGAAGCTTCTTAGCACGCATGATGTGGAGTGATGCCAAATATGTTGCCTTTAAACTCCTCTCAGGGACCGATGCTTGCTGCCAAAAAATATTAGTCTGCTGGGCCAAACACAATTCCTGATGTTTGAAATAGTCAGTGGACTTTCCTATCTCATTGGGATGTTTCTCCTGTAGATGGCGTTTGAGCTTGGATGGTTTCATGCACTCATTGGAGAGAATCTCTTGACAGAGAACACACTGGGGTCTCTCGACTCCCTGCTTTAACATACAGGTAAAACCAAATGTAATGTAAAATTTGTCATATTTTCTAGTTTTTTTGTTTAGCATTCGCCAAGTCAGATTGACACAAACTGCTTGCAGGAGCGGGATTCTTCAAAAATCTTTCCATCATTTGTAGAGCATATACTTAGCCGCTAATTGCTCCGTTCACCTTACTGTAAGTGCAAAACGTAAAGAGCGCAAAGTATTTTGAGATAAACAAGTTACAAGGAACCACTCTTATAAATCACGAAACTATATGTAGATTTGGTTATTAACATCTTTAGGTTAAAAAAACACATTTTGTATAAAATTATTATCTTACTGTAAATTTGTTTTTGTTTTTCTGTCAAGTTTTCCGTGGACCACCTAGCTCCCTCTTGCGGTCTGCAGTTTGAAAACCCCTGCAATAGGGGACACGGAAAAGAGCGCAAGCTGCGGAAAACAGCTGACACTAAATGACACCGAGAACAGCCGCAACGATCACTTATCATAACACTCAAAATAACACCTTCCAGCACCGAATCACCAGTCAAAACACACACAGATGAAATAGAAACTCCTACTCAAGAACTGGATTATACACATACCTGACGAAATCTATTTCAAAAAGTCGTGGGGATACGTCTCACCCATCTCAACCCAAAACTGACAGCAATGTATCTTATAATCTTTTTTCCACATATTTGTCAATCTGGTCATTGTTGTTGAGGAAATAAGCTCATCAACCCGTTAGAGCCCAAACACTGTACACGCGCTGCAATAGTAGGTACGCAATTGGTTGATGCTGTGATTGGCCGCTGCTGTAAACAATTACGGGATTGGTTGCTGCTATAATCAATCACGCTATGGGTCTGTAGTAATTTGTATGTCCGGTGACAATTTAGGCAGTTAGACATAAATAAACCCCTACACAATATCAACATCAACTGTAATATACTTACATTTATATTTAATACATTTGGAAACTTATGCTGGGGTGGCAAAGCTCATTTTTTAAGGTGGCAGCTGCCACCCTGTCTAGGAGGAGTTACAGTTTTTAGAATAAAGGCTGAAACATGCTCTACGCAAGTACGTGAATACAGATGAAATCGCTTGGCCACCACATTGCCAACGCGTGGTCCAGTTGAACATGCTAAACATTCATTCTTGTGTTATGTTATAGTAGGTCTATAATATTTGTTTACTATATAAATGAAACATCTGTGTTTATAGCTTTACATTTTTTATCATGAGAAACATTTTCCAGTAGGAAATAAACAATCATATAAAACAACCAGATAACCATAACATTGAGAAAAATTAAGACTATTATAAATGGAGAAAATTGCTCTTGCATGCACCTGTTTGTTGGTGAAGTTGCATCAGACATTTCACAAATCTAAGTTTGGTTATACATGCAATGATATAAACTTTTAAAATCAAATGTTTTCTTGAACAAATTAATTAACAGAACTTTTCAGTTTCTCCGAACTCACCAAGTATAGGTCTCTGTGGAACAGTAATGGGTATTTTCAAATCAGTGGGCCTTTCCAAACCAGGATGGGCATTTCTAAACTATCCAATGAAAGTAGGGAATCTCAATGGTTTGAAAACACCCACTGATTGGGAAAAGCCCATTTTTGTTCTGCAGAGACATAAGTCTCGAACTCTTACTTATTTGTTGTCCATGATTTTAGTTCTTTAATCTTCCCATTCCGTCAAAATGAAGGACAATGATCATTCTTGGCGCAACCTCTGGAAAGAGTCTTAAAAAAGCGGGTGCTCCTGCATGAGACACTAAAAATATTGAGACGTGGTGAGACGTACATAGGAAAACAATTGAAAAAAGCATGAACAGACACAAAATGTGTACGGTGTGAAAAGCCCCTAAGACAACTGACAACCTCATGCAGACCACTGAAAATTTCAAATGGGCCAGATTTGGCCCGCGGGCCGCCAGTTGAATAGCCCTGACATATAGGCTGAATTCGGAATGGCATACTACCCATACTAATCTTCCTACTTCTGCCATGTTTGTCTATGGCAGAAATAGTAGGAGTAATATGGTAGTATGCCATTTAAAACTCGGCCATTGTCTTGTGGATCAAAGTAAGCAGGGTTATGATGTCACATTTCAATGAAATAGAGAGAATGTATGAGTGTAAATGAAGGTAACCTTGCCTTTGAACATATCCAATTAAAAACTCTTCTGCTGATAAATGACTCAAACTTTGACATCTATTGTAATTAGTTTTTTTTCAAGAGTTTTTCAAAGAATTTCTGCTTTGCCATTACAAAAAAGTACTGTGGCATGGTTCAATTACAATATCAGATAATAATACCATGATATTTTGATATATCCCACCATGATCCTGTTTGTTAGCCATATTCATACAGCATGGAATTTAAATGGTATTTCAAGGCACTCTAAACAATACTACAATATTACCACCTTCATGGTAGTGTCCAAAAAACATGGTATTAACATTGTTTTTCCATAGCACATTTTCTAAGGGCAATAAAAGTTTAATGCAATTAATACTTGGTGTCTGTGGCAAAGTTAACAGGATACTCTTTTAAGTCAGTCTTTTGTGGAAATACATTGACTTTGGTGGATTAGATGACTCATAGTGCAGCTGGCGGATCACATGATTTTGTCAGATTTTCAAGTTGCTCCCCACCAGCCACCTTTGAACTCATAAAACATTTTTTTTCATGGTCGAGAACCACTCACATTTTCTTTAGAAAATGTGTAAATCGAGTTTTATATTGTGAACTAACTGGTTGTTGATTAATGTTAGAGTGTAACATGCTAATCAAATTGTGTTTTAAGAAACCAGTTAAATATCAAGCTGCTTGTAAGGCTGAAATCAATTTGAGCGCACATTCAGTTTTATCACCTTACACAATTACACAAAGCTAGTAGTGTATAATACAGCATAATATTCTTGGCTATAGTGCACAACAGCAAACAGGGGAAATCAAAATATATTCAACTCATCTCTAGTTTTACTGTACCAGTAACTACTGTCTCATTATTTATAATGTACTGTATATTTGTGAAGATGCCAACCATGGCATGAGATGGCACATGGATCTTTCCTATAGATATATTATCCAAAGGGTGCATTCAGGGTATAAATAATAGAGGACAATGTAATCTAATCTAATAAAAATATTAAATAAATATATACTCACTGACCACTTTTTTAGGAACACTTGGTCCCTATAAAGTGCCCGATGTGGTCTTCTGCTGTTGTAGCCCATCCACCTCAAGGTTTGACGTGTTGAGTATTCTGAGATGATACTCTGCTCACTACAATTGTACAGAGTGTTTATCTCAGTTACTGTAGCCTTTCTGTCAGCTCGAACCAGTCTGGCCATTCTCCGTTGACCTCTCTCATCAACAAGGCATTTCCGTCTACAGAACTGCCACTAACTGGATATTTTTTGTTTGTTTTTGGCACCATTCTGAGTTAACTCTAGAGACTGTTGTGCGTGAAAATCCCAGCAGTTACAGAAATACTCAAACCAGCCTGTCTGGCACCAACAATCATGGCACAGTTGAAATCACTGAGATCACATTTGTTCCCCATTCTGATGGTTAATGTGAACATTAACTGAAGCTCATGACCTGTATCTGCATGATTTTATGCATTGCACAGCTACCACATGATTGGCTGATTAGTTAATTGCACGAATAAGTAGGTATACAGGTGTTCCTAATAAAGTGCTCAGTGAGAGTATAATATAAACAAAATATGTAATAATTTCCACCTATTCACTTATGATGAGTCGAGATGGTGTAACTATTCATACAATCTTCTGCTGTTTGGTGTCTAATTATATTTTAAAAATATGCATTTGCAAATACCTGACATTACTATTGCATAATTGACATTTTAATCTTTTTAAAAGAAACACAGATGTGTGCAGGTTAACTGCTGACTATGTGAAGAGCAAAGTGCAATCCTCAAATGGGAAAAAACAAATGGGAAAAAGATTTTTATCTCCATTGCACTTTATTCATGTGTGATGATGACCTGTGCTGTTTTTCAAAATGCATCAAGAAGAATTAATGATAAGATAGAGATAGGAGAATTGCTGTCATTCCTCCCACGGTTCCCTGCCAACACAAGCAGAGTGCTAACTAGGACAACTTCCCTTCTCACCACACATTTCCATAGCAACCATTGTGGAACTTTCAGATAAACATGGTCCCAAAGAGAAATCAGTGTTTTACTGCAATTAGTGGCATATGATGCCTTGTCTCATGTAACAACACATAATTTAACCTTTACAGCATATAATACGTGCCAATTAAATAAATACCAAGTATGAAGTTCTTTCTTATAGGAGGAAATTTTTATTTACAAGACCTTTTGGAATATTTAATGGAGTAGTTCATTTTACGTGAAAATTATGTTATCGTTTATTCACCCTGTTGTTGTTCTAAACCAATGACTGACTTTCATCTGTGGAACACATAAGGTGGATTAAAAAAAAAAAAAACATAATATATATATACAGGTGCATCTCAATAAATTAGAATGTCGTGGAAAAGTTCATTTATTTCAGTAATTCAACTCAAATTGTGAAACTCGTGTATTAAATAAATTCAGTGCACACAGACTGAAGTAGTTTAAGTCTTTGGTTCTTTTAATTGTGATGATTTTGGCTCACATTTAACAAAAACCCACCAATTCACTATCTCAAAAAATTAGAATATGGTGACATGCCAATCAGCTAATCAATTCAAAACACCTGCAAAGATTTCCTGAGCCTTCAAAATGGTCTCTCAGAGGCTACACAGTCATGGGGAAGACTGCTGATCTGACAGTTGTCCAGAAGACAATCATTGACACCCTTCACAAGGAGGGTAAGCCACAAACATTCATTGCCAAAGAAGCTGGCTGTTCACAGAGTGCTGTATCCAAGCATGTTAACAGAAAGTTGAGTGGAAGGGAAGGAAAAAGTGTGGAAGAAAAAGATGCACAACCAACCGAGAGAACCGCAGCCTTATGAGGATTGTCAAGCAAAATCGATTCAAGAATTTGGGTGAACTTCACAAGGAATGGACTGAGGCTGGGGTCAAGGCATCAAGAGCCACCACACACAGACGTGTCAAAGAATTTGGCTACAGTTGTCATATTCCTCTTGTTAAGCCACTCCTGAACCACAGACAACGTCAGAGGCGTCTTACCTGGGCTAAGGAGAAGAAGAACTGGACTGTTGCCCAGTGGTCCAAAGTCCTCTTTTCAGATGAGAGCAAGTTTTGTATTTCATTTGGAAACCAAGGTCCTAGAGTCTGGAGGAAGGGTGAAGAAGCTCATAGCCCAAGTTGCTTGAAGTCCAGTGTTAAGTTTCCACAGTCTGTGATGATTTGGGGTGCAATGTCATCTGCTGGTGTTGGTCCATTG
Source organism: Myxocyprinus asiaticus (assembly GCF_019703515.2). Lineage (NCBI taxonomy): Eukaryota > Metazoa > Chordata > Actinopteri > Cypriniformes > Catostomidae > Myxocyprinus > Myxocyprinus asiaticus. The sequence goes on along the minus strand of NC_059372.1, from coordinate 10,795,394 downwards.
TGTTTTTTGAAAACCAAAGTCACTGCACCTGTTTACCAAGAAATTTTGGAGCACTTCATGCTTCCTTCTGCTTGCTGACCAGCTTTTTAAAGATGCTGATTTCATTTTCCAGCAGGATTTGGCACCTGCCCACACTGCCAAAAGCACCAAAAGTTGGTTAAATGACCATGGTGTTGGTGTGCTTGACTGGCCAGCAAACTCACCAGACCTGAACCCCATAGAGAATCTATGGGGTATTGTCAAGAGGAAAACGAGAAACAAGAGACCAAAAAATGCAGATGAGCTGAAGGTCACTGTCAAAGAAACCTGGGCTTCCATACCACCTCGGCAGTGCCACAAACTGATCACCTCCATGCCACGCCAAATTGAGGCAGTAATTAAAGCAAAAGGAGCCCCTACCAAGTATTGAGTACATATACGGTAAATGAACATACTTTCCAGAAGGCCAACAATTCACTAAAAATGTTTTTTTTTATTGGTCTTATGATGTATTCTAATTTTTTGAGATAGTGAATTGGTGGGTTTTTGTTAAATGTGAGCCAAAATCATCACAATTAAAAGAACCAAAGACTTAAACTACTTCAGTCTGTGTGCAGTGCATTGAATTTATTTAATACACGAGTTTCACAATTTGAGTTGAATTACTGAAATAAATGAACTTTTCCACGACATTCTAATTTATTGAGATGCACCTGTATATATATATATATATATATATATATATATATATATATATATATATATATATATATATTGATGTTCTTTCCCATATAATGAAAGTGAATGAGAAATTGGGCTGTCAGACTCCAAAATGACAAAAACGACACAATGAAAGTATCATAAAAGTGGTCCATGTGAATTGTGCACAACAGTCGAATACTTTTATGGTGCTTTTTTTTTTTTTTTTTTTGAGTTTGACAGCCTCAGTCCCTATTCACTTTCATTATTTGGAAAAAAGTGTCCATACAGGTTTGGAACAACATGAGGGTGAGTTAATAAAGACAGAATTCTCTTGTCTTTCAATTAGTGCATGGATGCAATAGAAACACGCAGTTACCAAAACACAATAACAAAGATTACAGCTGCACCGCGTGAGAGCAGTATCATTCAAAGCTGACACTCAATATCATTCAAAGAGACGGCTGCTGCTTAAGTGTGGCAGAATAGAACACATGGCTTTGATGCAAAGCCGTATTATTTGCATGGAGAAAAGGCGCCAATTTGGACTCTTGCTCACATCGCCACTCCAAGACAATACTCATTGCATCTGTTGCCATGGCAGACAACTGTACAGTTTGCACTCCTATGTGTACGGAGTGGACAAAATAATCAAGGTGAAGTGGATGCCCCCCATGCACGCAATTCACGATCCCAACCCTCTGAGAAGCTACGCATCATCTGTTTCTTTCTTTGTGACATGCCAACACACAATACGGCTTACGTTTTGTTATTTTTATCCCAATATGCTCATCTGTAGGTCTATGTGATACACTGCATTGTTATGATAGTTTGTGGTTTGAATTTTTTTAAAGGTTATGTTTGTTTATGGAAGGTGTTGGGTAGTAACGGATTACATGCAATCTGGATTACGTAATCAGATGATAAATATCAAGTACTTGTATTACGTTACATTTTAAAATGTGTGTAATCAGATTACAGTTACTTTTAATGGATTACATGATTACATTTTTCATTACATTACAAATCAGCCAACAGGAATAACTAGTGTGTAATTTACTGATTATGCCCCTAAATTTAACATCAAACATCAATGCCTGACGAAGGTCGCATGATTGGATAAAAAAAAAAAATATATATATATATATATATATATATATATATATATATATATATATATATATATATATATATATATATAATTTTTTTTTTTTTTTTTTTTTGCAAGTAACAGAGGTGTGCAGGACTATTTCTTGTCTATTATTAATGTTTAATGAAAGAAATGTTAACTTAATACATTTGGTACTTAAGACGTTTAAAAAATATAGATTAGATTTATCAAAACTATGAGAAAAGCGAAATTCAAATAAAATGATTTGTCTTGACTTAGGCATAGCAATTGTTCAATGAGTTAAGCTTCAAAGATGAATCTTAACTAGTACCTAAGCTCAAGCTCCACTATTCACCAAAATGGTAACCCCCCAAAATATAACAGGAACTCTTCTAACAGAACAAAACATGAAACACTTAACAAGTCACATTATATTATAACATTTATACTCTCTGTATCGAGTGTCCTGCAAAACATGCTGGGAATTAGAAATCCCTGCCCAGTTCCAGTTAACCAAAGAAACAATATTTATAATAGAATAAATAAAGCTTGACAGCATTGAAACAACTCATTTAATTTAAGTTCACTTGGTTACATTACATTTTTTGAGTGATATGAACAAGGGAGGACTCAGTAGTGAAAGTAAAAAATGTTTAGTGCACAACACATGTAATGCAATTTAGTAAATTTATTTAATTGAAAAAAAAAAAAAAAGAGGAAATTAGGAATACCCAAATAGCCTACATCATAGCAATCCAAAGCATTTTGGAGACATTTTTATATTTCACCAACTCTGTTCTGCAGCTACAAAGCTGCATGCTGAAAATGCCCAATAGTCTCTGCATCTATGCTTCCATTAAGAGGCTACTGGACATATTTAAGTTCAATTGGAGAATTAAAGTTTATGTAATTTTAAAAAGATAAGTTCCTTAAACTCAAAACAATAAACAATTCAGATGTCAGTTTTGTGATCTCACAAGAATGAGAAGTTCTAAATACTCATCAAGGTTAATTTATTTGAACTAATTTGTATGATTTATGATTTTCACTACTAAATACAATTAATTACTTTGAGCATTGGGGTTTACTGTGTATGGACTTCTTTATATGGAATGTATGTTATTATTTGTGTAAATATTTTCACATGAATCATAACTAATTTTAACCTAAGTTTAGGGATGTTGTTGTTTGTCTTGTCTTTCTTTATTACTTCTTTTTTGTGCCAAAAATGAATTTCCCCCTTTGGAGATTAATAAAGTTGTATGAAATGAAATAAAATAAAATATGGAATCTACAAGTATCCATATTTCAACTTTTTGTGCCCACATTAAAAAACACCTTAGCTGAGAAGTTCCTGAAATATCAGATGAAAAGACCACTACATGTGAAAAATATAGGGAGAAAAAGGACTTCCTGGTCATACAGTATTTGCATCCATGTGTGCAGTTTGTGGTTAAAAAAATGAAAATGAAAATAATAAATAAACAAACATTCAACTCTAGTAGCAAATTTTAGTCATTCTAGTTCTATCTAAGTGTATTTGGCTCAATGCTTTCTGTAGAAAGTTCAGGAACATATGGGGGAGAGAGCAGATCCACACAGAGTGCAGCTCTACCTTTCAAGAAAACACAAAGACACAGAGTGCAAGTGCTTTACTTTCTAAATAGATTTCTTCACTGCTTTTTTAGTCCTGATGCTTTCAACAGAAATCACTCAAATCCAGCAGCTCTGCTTCATTTCCTTTAATATTCAAAAGGTACTCTGGAAATAAGAAGTATTTCTGTAATTGAGTAAGCAAAGCGAGTTTCACACATCATCCAAATGGTGGCAATGAAGCTTCTAATTGTAAAAAAAGATTACCAGAGAGTGAACTGTTATTAGGTTTCTCTCACCTGATTACCTGCTCATCCAGAGTGTCCTAATGTGCCGGTTGTCGTCCTACACATCTTTCATCTCACATCACTGGGTTGCTATCTGAAAGAACCTGGATTCTGTTGTGGGTGTTATTTAGTGAACCAAGACTGGTACAGCATGTAACAGATTGTTATGTAAGTTGAATTGGTTGGTGTGAGAAAGTTTGGTTCTTCGGGGCAATGGAGTTGTTAGGAGACAACGAAGCAGTTCAGGCAAGTCTTTTTATTTTCTGCCTTCAGCATCTTCAGCATCTTGTATTGTTTGGCTGCATTATCAAACACTCAATTCACATAGCTTCTTCATCACACTCAATAACATAAACTTTTTAACACACACTGACACCATGCTCTCATGTCGCTCTCTCTCGCAGCCAAACTGATACACTGGTGCACCTTATCAGGTCTCCCTCCACCATCACTACAAAAAGAGACAGGTGTTAGAGATAATTACAACCCAGGTGACAAGCCTCTCTGCTCACTCTCTCCTGCTGACAGACACATGACCACGCCCCCATCCCCACATACCCCCACCACCCGACTCAGGCTGGGGCAACATCTAGCCTGCCAAGTCCCCCTCCCCCATTTCTGGAGAGAAAGTCAGCCACAGCCATCTGCACCCCCGGTCTGTGGATCACCTCAAATTTAAATGGCTGAAGTGCCAGGTACCAATGGGTGATCTGTGCGTTGGTATCTTTCATGCGGTAGAGCCATTGGAGTGGGGCATGATCTGAACAGAGGACGAAGGCCCACCCCAGCAGGTAGTAGCAGAGGGTGAGGACAGCCCACTTGATCGCAAGACACTCCTTCTCGATGGTACTATACTTTGTCTCCCTCAAGGAGAGCTTGCGGCTTATGAACAGTACCGGCCATTCCTCCCATCCCACCATCCCCAGTCCCCTGTCGGATGCATCCGTCTGCAAAATAAAGGGGAGAAAGAAGTTAGGAGCATGTAAAAGCGGCCCCCAAAAAGCACAGACTTTACTTTTAGAAAAGCCTGTTGGCATGACTCTGTCCACTGGACCGGATCGGGGGCCCTCTTACTAGTAAGATAAGTCAACAGGCTGGTGACGTCAGAGGAACTAGGCACAAACTTTTGGTAGTAGCCAGCCAGCCCCAGAAACTGTCTTAACTCCTTTTTGGTCTTGGGTCTTTGGCAGGCTGCGATCGCTGCGGTTTTGTTAACCTGGGGTCACACCTGCCCGTGACCCAAGTGGTACCCCAGATACTGAACTTCCACCAGCCCACTTGCACATTTCTTCGGGTTGGCCATGAGTCCCACCCATCGCAGCGACCTCAGGAAAGCTCTTAGATGTTGCACATCCTGTATGTGGTCTAAGGATTTTGTCCATGAGACGCTGAAACGTGGCCGGGGCCCCCAACAAACTGAACGGAAGAGTCACAAATTGGTGTAAGCCGAACGATGTGGAAAAAGCAGTTTTTTCTCAGGAGATTGGGATCTGCCAATAACCCTTTGTCAAGTCTAGTGTCGAATAAAATTAAGCCGTACCCAACTGATTGAGCAACTCATCAATCTGAGGCATTGGGTACATGTCAAATTTGGACACCACATTCACTTTGCGATAGTCTGCACAGAACCAGACCGTCCTGTTGCTCTTAGAGTACCAAAACCACCGGGCTGGCCCAATCACTGTGTGACTCTTCTGTTACACCCATTTCGAGCATTGCCTCTAATTCTTCCTGAACAACCCTTTTCTTGTGTTCAGAAAGGCGATAGGGGTGGCTACGAACTACCACCCCCGGGGTGGTCTCGATATGGTGTTCTATGAGGTTCGTGTGACCGGGGAGAGTCATGAACACGTCCGTGAATTCCGCTTGCAACTTGGCCACGTCTGTGAGCTGTGTTGGTGAAAGGTGGTCTCCACACGGGACCGGGGTGAATACATTTGGTTAGAGAGGCACCCCCGGCCCAAGCTCCGCCCTCTCCAGAACTACCATTGCCAAGGCCACAGGGACCGCCTCCCTCCATGATTTTAAGAGGATGAGGTTGTAAATTTGACATGCTCCACCCCTGTCCGTTTGCCTAACCTCATAATCGAGATCTCCAACTCGCCGTGTGTCCTCAAAGGGGCCTTGCCACTTGGCGAGTAATTTAGAGCTTGTGGTGGACAGTAAACAAGCACTTTATCTCCCGATGTGAATTCCCGTAGTCGAGTGTCCCTGTCATACAGTCGGCTTTGACATTCAAGCAAATTCTTCTGTGTTAATTGACCCAAAGTGTGGAGATTTGCTCTAAGATCAAGAACGTATTGAATTTCACTTTTACTGTTTAAAGGAACCTCCTCCCAAGCTTCCTGCATGACGTCGAGCACAGCGTGCGGCCAACGCCCATACAGTAGCTTGAATGGGGAAAACCCTGTGGAGGCTTGTGGGACCTCTCGTCCTGCAAACAACAGGGGTTCGAGACACTTATCCCAATTCCTAGCGTCCTCCTGTACGAATTTACAAATCATATTTTTTAAGGTTTAATTAAATCGTTCCACCAACCCATCTGTTTGTGGGTGGTAAACACTAGTGTGAATCGATTTCATACCTAACAATTCATATAGTTTGCGTAGTGTTCGTGACATAAATGTGGTGCCTTGATCAGTGAGGATTTCTTTTGGAATCCCCACTCGGGAGATTATTCTGAAGAGTGCCTCCGCAACACTACGTGCTGAGATGTTGCATAGGGGCACTGCTTCTGGATATCGGGTTGCATAGTCCACCAGAACTAATACAAAGCAATGTCCACGTGCGGTCCATTCTAATGACCCGATGAGGTCCATTCCAATTCTTTTGAAGGGGACCCCGATCAGCGGTAGAGGGCACAATGGCGCTTTTGGGGTGGCCGGTGGATTCACCAACTGACATTCACGGCACGCCGCACACCACCTGCGAACGTCTCCGTGAATGCCCGGCCAAAAAAAAACAGACCATTATTCGGTTAAGCGTTTTCTCGTGACCTAAATGGCCAGCCATTGGATTATGGTGAGCCGCCTGGAAGAGGGTTTCCCGATGGCTCTTCGGTACTAATAATTGGGTTGTATTCTCTTACTCTCACTTTGTCAAATGCGTGTTTGAGGGACTCGTCACCTGACTGCTCTAAAGGGAAATCCTCCTGAGGACGGGGATCACCCCCTTGTGTCACTCTAATGCAGAGCAGATGTAGACGGCCCTGGCACCGCCTCCCCAGCCATAGCATCGCACATCACACACCGAGACATCCTTTCAAAGGAAAGAGAGAGAGAGAGAGAGAGAGAGAGGGAGAGAGAGAAAGAAGAAAGAAAGTCTTCACTGCCTCCCAGAAACACCGTCATGTAGTCCTCTGCCAGCTGGACGGCCTCTTCCAGTGACACTGGGCGGCGGCACTGGACCCACTCGGCCATACCACGAGGAAGCTGGGAGATGAACTGCTCCAGTACCACCAGGTCGATGATGTCTATGGCACCGCGGGTCCCCTCAGCCAGCAACAATTTCAAAGGCAAATGGGTGGCCGTGCCTCCCGAACTTCAGGGATCGGAAGCGTTAGCGGCTCTGCTCCGGACTACGGCCGACCTGCTGCAGGATGGCTTTCTTCAGATCCTGGTAGTTGAGGAGGCTGGTGGCAGGAAGTTGCTGGGCCACTAGCTGCGCCTCCCAGAGAGTAACAGCAACAAGCAGGCTGCCCACTGGTCGGGCGGCCAATTCTACACCTCTGTGGTTTTCTCGAACAGGTCGAGGTAAGCCTCAGGATCATCATATGGCCCCATCTTAATCAGGGTCACAGGTGTAGTGGGCTCTGGGGGGGGGGGGGTCGCAGCGCCAGCCCCCTCTCTGTCAATCAGGCTCTGGAATGCCTGCTGGTCCTCCACTTGGGCCTGGAGCTAGAGTTGGAAATGCTGTTCCTGCTCCAGGCGTAACTCCATAAGGGCTTGATGCTGGTTCTGCTGGATGCTGGCGAGGGACTTGATAACTTCGCCCAGTGGTGAAGACTCCATTGTCCTCCTATCCCGGGTTTCGGCACCAGTGTGAGAAAGATCGGTTCTTCAGGGTAATGGAGGAGTCAGGAGACAACGAAACAGTTCAGGCAAGTCTTTTTATTTTCTGCCTTCAGCGTCTTGTATTGTTTGGCTGCTTTATCAAACACTCAATTCATGTAGCTTCTTCACCACATTCAATAACAAACTTTTTAACACACACAGTACACACCAACACCGTACTGGTGCGCCTTATCAGGTCTCCCTCCGCCATCACTATAACAAGAGACAGGTGTTAGAGATAATTACAACCCAGGTGACAAGCCTCACCGCTCTCTCTCTCTCCCGCAGACAGACACATGACCACGCCCCCATCCCCACAGTTGGCTATTAGGAGTCTGTGTTTGTAGCTTTCTAGCCTGCTTAGTATTGCTTATTCTTATACGTTCATCATTTTATCCTTTGCCATTTTACCACGTGCTTAGTTTTTTCCCGCTTTTCTACTGTTTCAACTGCGTGTACTTTACCGCGCGCACCAGTTTCTCTCCTTTTTTCTTTTCTTTTTTCCACTTGTCTACAACTCACGTCTCGACTGCATGCATTTATTTTCTCCTCTGTGTTTTACATGGATTATTGCATCAACCTCAAACATCTGCTGATCAGGAACCACATTGAATCACATCAATCTCATACCCTCGCCGCTCAAGAACAACCATAACAACAACAACAAAAAATTGCAGTAAGTCATGGCATCCGCTCATGTTATTTCTTCCTGCATTGCATGCCACATGTTTACTATAGCTTCTTCCGTCAGCAGTGAGGGATTCACATGTGATAAATGTAAGGAATTAGTCAGGCTGATGGAGAAGATTAATGAGTTAGAGACACGCACCAGAACACTAGTGGAGGTCAGTGAGAAAGAGAAGCCTATAGATACTGTTTCGGATGTGGGTAGTACAGCGAGCAACACACACACTTCGGTTCCAGCTGTAGAACCCCCACAGCAGGGCGTTTGTGTGAAGTCTCGGTGGCATACTCACTCAGCAAAGCAACAACACTCTCCCGTTCCTGTTAGGGTTTCCAATTGATTCACCCCACTCAGTGATGGACTTACTGAGAATCATGTTGAAAGAGCCTTAGTAATAGGTGATTCTATTGTAAGGAGCGTGGAAATAGAGACTCCAGCCACTATTGTTAAATGCATTTTGGGCTCAGGTGTCTGACATCAGATCAAATTTACAAGTGCTGGCTAATGCTAAACGTAGATTTTCTAAAATGTTATTCATGTCGGCACTAACGATGTCCGGCTTCGCTAGTCGGAGATCACTAAAGATAATGTTAAAGAGGTGCGTGAACTTGCAAAAACGACGTCAGACACTGTAATATGCTTTGGCCCCCTCTCTACTCATCATGGTGATGAGGTTTATAGTAGATAAATGTCACTGAACGGCTGGATGTCTGAGTGGTGTCTGGAGAATAACTTAGGATTTATAGACAATTGGAAGAGTTTTTGGGGTAGACCTGACCTGCTAAAGAGAAACGAACTCCATCCCTCCAGGGAAGGTGCCACTCTCCTCTCTAATAATTTGGCTCATAGTCTTAATTGTGATAGTTTTTGACTAACTGGAGCCAGGTCAAGAAGCAGACAAACTGGTTAATTCGAACATCTGCTAGCTGCCTTGAGACGTCACACAGGTCACATAAACTACAACACATAGAGACTGTATGATCTAGATATCATATAGAGACTGTGTCTGTTCCCCAAACTACCAAACACAAACCCCTCACTAAATCATTTAGAAAAAAATCTGATTAAGGTCAAACTTGAAAAAAAGATAAATATCATATAAAGGTAGGGCTACTAAACATAAGATATCTTTCAACCAAAGCATTAATTGTAAATGAAATTATTACAGATCATAATTTGGATGTGCTCTCTTTGACTGAATCCTGGCTTAAACCAGATGAATATATTAGTTTAAATGAATCTACTCCCCCAGGTTATTGTTATAAACATGAGCCTCATCTGAAGGGTCGAGGAGGTGTTGCTACAATTTGCAGTGAAGTTTTTGGTGTTACTCAGAGGACAGGATATAAGTTTAAGTCTTTTGAAGTAATAATACTTAATGTGACACCGTCAGATATAAATAAATTCTCTGTCGTCTTTTGCCCTTGCTACAGTAAATTGATCACCTGGGCCATATTCTGATTTCCTTGGTGTATTTGCAAATTTTCTATCAAATCTTGTAGTTAATGTAGATAGAGCTTTAATTGTTGGTGACTTCACCATTCACATAGATAATGAAAATGACACACTGGGATTAGCATTTATCGATATTCTCAACTCTCTTGGAGTCAGACAAAATGCGACAGGACCAACTAATCGCCATAATCATACGCTAGATTTAATTCTGTCATATGGAGTTGATATTGATACTATAAAAATTCTACCGCAGAGCGATGACATCTCAGATCATTACCTCATCTCTTATTTGCTGCGATCAGCTAATGTCACTCAATCTAAAGATAGCTTCACTAATAATCTTCCAGAATTGTCTCACATACTCAGTAAGCCAAAAAGTCTATAAAAGCTTGATGTAATAACAGAAAATATAAATACAGTCTTCTCTAGCACTCTTGATAGTGTCGCCCCCTTCGATTAAAGAAAATTAAAGAAAAAAAACCTAGCACCTTGGTACAATGATCACACTCATGCTCTCAAGAGGGCAGCTCGGAAAATGAAGCGCAAGTGGTAGAATAAAAAAATTTGAGGTATTTCACGGTGCATGGAAGGATAGTGTCTGTTGCTGCCAGGTCAGCATATTTTAGCAAACATAGAAAATAATCACAACAATCCTAGGTGTTTATTCAGTACTGTGACTAAATTAGTTAGGAATAAAGCCTCGACTGAACCAGATATTCCATCGCAGCACAATAGTAATGACTTCATGAATTTCTTTACTGATAAAATAGAAATCATCAGAAATAAAATTGGAATTATGCAATCAACAGTCACAGCACCTCAGAAAACACTGTCTCATAATTTTCCTCACAAGCAACTTCAATCCTTCGCTGTCATAGGTCATGAAGACCGAATAAACTTTTTTTTATTATTTATGAATTTTCAGAAAGAGACATTACAAAGGAAGAGACATTACAAAGGAAGAAAGAGCAAAGAGCAGACAACAAAAACAAAGAAGAACAAATCAATTTTTTTTAAAATAAATAAATAAAAATAAAAATTTATAAACATGTATTTTGAAGGAGTGCAGTCTAATAACCATAAAACATGTTGTCCAAGCATCATAAGAACAACAAGAACATCCATGCCGGGTGGGGTGGGGTGGGGGGTGATGGGGAGTCAGAGTCAAACAGTGGGTTTGAGTCAAGCTGGAGAGTTTTAACATATACAAGAAAGGGCCGCCAAATGTTAGTAAAAATAATGTTAGGCCGGTGAAGAGAATATCTAATTTTCTCTAATTTCATAAAATATAGGGCATCCTTTATTCAGTGTGCATGTGATGGTGGGTGAATATCAAGGGAGCATAAAAACAGTCAAAGTGAGCCTTATAAGCTGTTCTCTTGGAAGTACATAAAGAGATGTAGAAATCCCTGAACTGGTCATTAATGTTAAGGGGGTTGATTGTAGGGGCAGTAGGGGTAGAAATTTGAGTAATATGATGCAAGGAAAAGGACTGGCGTAGCTGGTGTGCAAGCAGTTTACTTGATTTATCACCAAATTCATAATAGTTATAGCAGGACTTGTGTAGGGCTTCAATAGCCTCATTCGTTGCTAGCAGATTGAACTCGGCTTTATTAGTAAGAGGAATATTATTATAGAGATCTGAGCTGGGTGAATCCACAGCACTGGATTGAAGCTCTTCCAGAGTTCTAGATAAAGAGGAGTCCCTCTCAGTTGCCTTTTTCCTCTGATAGGCTGAATAAGATACAATTTCTCCTCTCAAAAAGGCCTTACATTTTTCCCATATTGTAGCAGCTGAAATATCAGGGGAAGCATTTGTCGAAGTTAAAAGATCAATACGATTGTTAATAACTTTTACAAAATCTGTGTTGTTAAGTAATAAAGAACTGAAACGCCAAGGAGACCTAGAGGTTAACCCACCAGGAAGTGAAAAGTCCACTATAACTGCCGCATGATCTGAGATGACTATAGGGTTGTAGATGCAGGCACAAACGATTGGAAGCAGCTTATTGTCAAAAAGAAAATAATCAATTCGAGAGAAGGTATGGTGAACGGGGGAGAAAAAAATAAAACTGTTTTGCATTAGAACTGAAAAAGCGCAGACATCAGAAACTGCATATTGTTCCATAAACAGCTGAATTGTTTTGGAGGATTTAGATTGTACTCAGGGTTTAGAAGAAGAGCAGTCTAGAAGAGGATCTAAACAACAGTTGAAATCCCCACCTAGAATAAGTTGGCAAGAGTTTAAATCAGGGAGCGAGAACAAAAAATTCTTGAAAAAAGCCTCATTATCCCAATTAGGTCCATATACATTGGCCAGGACCAAATGAACTCCATTAATCTGGCCTGTAAGAATAATAAAGCACCCATTAGTGTCCAAAATGACCTTGGAGATGGAAAATGGTACTGACTTATGAATGAGAATAGCCACACCCCATGACTTACTAGGGAAAGTGGAGTGGTAAAGCTGGCCTACCCAGCACCTTTTAATCTTTAGGTGGTCTACTTGCCTAAGGTGAAATTTTTGAATAAATGCTACTTTGGTATTTAAATGTTTCAAGTGATTTAAGGAATTTAAGAAATGTATTACACTTTACCTAGGTGGTGTTGTGTTGCTCATTTAAGACATAAAATACTATTATAAACATGAACATACTCCAATGTGACCACCCCCCAGCAACTAATTTTTAACCACTCCACAGATTTCATATTAGCAAACTATAGTTTTGGCAAGTCATTTTATTTTGTGCATGACATGAGTAATTTTTCCAACAATTGTTTACAGACAGATTGTTTCACTTTTTATTGACTATATCACAATTCCAGAGGGTCAGAAGTTTACATTTACTAAGTTAACTGTGCCTTTAAGCAGCTTGGAAAATTCCAGAAAATAATGTCAAACCTTTAGGCAATTAGCCAATTAGCTTCTCATAGGCTAACTGGCTAATTTAAGTCAATTGGAGGTGTACCTGAGAAATTAGTGCCTCTTTGCTTGACATCATGGGAAAATCAAAGGAAATCAGCCAAGACCTCATAAAAAATATTGTGGACCTCCACAAGTCTGGTTCATCCTTGGGAGCAATTTCCAAATGCCTGAAGGTATCACGTTCATCTGTACAAACAATAATACACAAGTATAAACACCATGGGACCACGCAGCCATCATAACGCTCAGGAGGGAGATGGAGTCTGTCTCCTAGAGATGAACATAGTTTGGTGCAAAAAGTGCAAATCAATCCCAGAACAACAGCAAAGGACCTTGTGAAGATGCTGGAGGAAACAGGTAGACAAGTATCTATATCCACAGTAAAACGAGTCCTATATCAACATAACCTGAAAGGCTGCTCAGCAAGGAAGAAACCAATGCTCCAAAACCACCATAAAAAAGCCAGACTACAGTTTGCAAGTGCACATGGGGACAAAGATCTTACTTTCTGAGAAATTTCCTCTGGTCTGATGAAACAAAAATTAAACTTTCTGTCCATAATGACCATCGTTATGTTTGGAGGAAAAAGGGTGAGGCTTGCAAGCCGAAGAACACCATCCCAACTGTGAAGCATGGGGGTGGCAGCATCATGTTGTGGGGATGCTTGGCTGCAGGAGGGACTGGTGCACTTCACAAAATAGATGGCATCATGAGGAAAGAATATTATGTGGATACTGTGGATCCCAAGCACACCTCCAAAGTTGTGGCAAAATGGCTTAAGGAAAACTAAGTCAAGGTATTGGAGTGGCCATCACAAAGCCCTGACCTCAATCTGATAGCGTGTGTGAGCAAGGAGACCTACAAACCTGCCTCTACACCAGTTCTGTCTGGAGGAATGGGCCAAAATTCCAGCAACTTATTGTGAGAAGCTTGTGGAAGGCTACCCAAAACTTTTGTCCCAAGTTAAACAATTTAAAGGCAATGCTACTAAAAACTAACAAAGTGTATGTAAACTTCTTACCCACTGGGAATGTGATGAAAGAAATAAAAGCTGAAATAAATAATTCTCTCTACTATTATCCTGACATTTTACATTCTTAAAATAAAGTAGTGATCCTAACTGACCTAAGACAGGCAATGTTTTCTATGATTAAATGTCAAGACTTGTGAAAAACTGAGTTTAATTGTATTTGGCTAAGGTGTATGTAAGCTTCTGACTTAAACTGTAGATAGAACACTAATATTAAAAAGCAGATGCATTTTAAAACTATATACAGAAGTCAGATAAACTGTAGAATGAATGGCTATTATCGTATCATAAGAGCTATAATGTCTTTGTGAAGAACACTATTCTGAGACATTCCACAAATGTCAAGAACACTGTGATGAGGAGGAGGGCGTGGCCAGGCCGCGAGGACGCACGCCCGGCGCTGAATTGTCTTAATCAGCTGGGAGGGGGATACAGATGAGCCGGAGGCGCCAGTTCAAGAGAGAGAGAGACACAAGCGGCCGCTGTCTGTGTGTCTGTGTATTTAAGTTGATTTATGTCATTAAAAGTTTCGTTGACTCCTCAGCCGGTTCCTGCCTCCTCCTTGCCCATCCTCACCCATTACAAACACTTTAACAAAAAGCTAGCATTCAGAATAAAATAAAGTGAACAGTGTAATACTTTTACATTTGCCCATTTAAATAACCATTATGTTGAAAACAAAAACTTGGTTAACCATACCAGCGATTATGCCAAAGGAGAGGGGAATAAGAGGCCTCAGAAAACTAACAAAACCGGCAAACTGCAAGTAGGCACCAAAGTAAAACAAATGCCTATCAACTTGAAGCTCCTTTCCATGTCCAGTATTTCAACATAAATTAATCTGTGTCCAGACTCCAAACGAAGTTATTGGTTTCAGTGGCAGACAGCACAATTTTTTCTCACCGTTTGAAAGTGTAATGCGCAGTCTGGCTGGGAAGAGAAGAGCAGGCTTGAATCCTCGTTTGTAAAGTTCCGCCATAGCATCTTTGAACTCGGCATGCAGCTTCAGAACATCGGGGCTGTAATCTTTGAAGATTCAGATAATGTGTCCTTGATATGACAAATCACCTTTTTTGCAAGACTCGCGAATGACCATATCCTTCACTTGGAAGAGATGAAATCGCAAAACGACAGGTTGCGGTCTCTGCCCTGAGGTGGGTTTGGGTGCGAGGCTTCGGTGAGCTATGTCCAACTCTGGTGGCGAAGATAGAACCTGAAGGCCGAAAACCTCAACATGGACCATTGATGGACTCAGGTAAGCCCACAATACGAACATTCTGCCATCGGCTATGACCCTCAAGGTCTGAAACTTTAGCCTACAGCCACTTGTTATCATTTTGAAGCCCAGGACATGTGGCCTCAAGCTGCTCGAGGCATTGGCCCACCTCCATAATGCCAGACTCGAGGGATCAGATGCGTTGAACGTGAACTGCAACCATGGATTGAATATTGTCTAATTTAGTTGCCAAGCTCTCAAAAGAGGTTTTGAAGTCCGCGGCAAGAGAGGCTCTGAGCTTGTCATGCGGGGCGCTAATTTCAGCTAGCGTTACGCTAGCCCCAGCCGATGAAGTAGCTTCTAGATCCTTTTCCACCTGTTTGCCCCTTCCCTTAGACATTTTGTGCGAGATTAAAATTCTAGAAACTGTTAACAAACAAAAGCTGCCTGGAGAAAACTAAAAACAGTGAGGTTTGAAGAGAAGTGAAAAGTTAGAAGGAGCGCACAAAAGTCCAGGAGCTAACAAAACTTATCAGAAAATCAAAAGCCACAACATGTATTTTAGATCCAATACCAACTAAGCTCTTAAAAGAGGTATTCCCTGTAATCTCAGAACCTCTTCTTAATATTAACTCCTCGCTATCCTCAGGATATGTCCCAAGAACTTTAAAATGAATGAATGGCATCTATGCTAATATTATTCTATTTGTTTCCCTGTCTCAACCGGGATTCATATTCCGAGGTTACCAGAGCCGGCCAGATCCAGCTCCGTTCCTGCCTGGTGTCAGACTCCACTGCTACGTGTCGCTGAGTGATGATGACAAACTACAGCCGGTGCTAGCCAGACATCAGTTCAGTCTTTTATGATGGACTTCAGAGGATGAACTGATGCCAACTCTAACTGTAAGACATTGGATACTTCATATGCCACTGCCTGAACCTTGGATTCAGGATGGACCCCACCGAACCTCACCAAAATGACCTGCCGGTTGAACTGTGATGCACCTCATTGATATCTGCCTGCATCACCTTTGTTTATTGATGGACTACACTCTTGAAATGTAATACATAGACTATCAATTAATTGCCAACAAAAGCCTTCATCAGCCAACTAACAAAGGACAATGCATCTATGTGAACACCTGCAGTTAATCCAGGATGGACTTCAAAGACATTAGTCATTATTCTTACAGTTCATAAAAAATCTTTGTTTAAACACTGGACCTTAACACTTAGTTTAAAAATTTTAAACCATGACTTGCACTGCACACAAATAACTAATACTGGCATTATATTCATGCTGTTTAGCCAGAAGGGAACTGGCCCCAATGGTGATCCTGGTTTCTCCCAAGGTTATTTTTCTCTATTAACCAACATCTTAAGGAGTTTTGTGTTCCTTGACACAGTCGCCTTCGGCTTGCTCACTGGGGTTCTAAATACAATTATTATTTAACTATTTAATTATTTATTTTTATACACAATTTACAATTACACAATGATGACTCTATACCGTTTCCTTTTCTGTTAAAGCATGATTTTCTGTAAATCTGCTTTGAAACGATGTGTGTTGTGAAAAGCGCTATACAAATAAAAATGACTTGACTTGATAATTGTAAATCTAAACCAAACTCCCTAAACCAAGACCAAAATTATCAATCATAAATATGTGTATTCTAACTGATCGGAATTACGTTTTTTTTACGTATGTTTTTCAGTCAGTCAGTCAGTCAGTCAGTCAATCAGTCAGTCTATCTGTCTGTCTGTCTGTCTATCTATCTATCTATCTATCTATCAGTCTGTCTGTCTGTCTGTCTGTCTGACTGTTATCTCTGATGTTGTTTTAACACAGATAAATTGAGTACAATAAACATAAAACCTAACATTACTTCCATTACTTATGTGTTTTGAGTTAGGTGGATGATTTTCATGATTTCTCTAATTCTACTGGAAAAGTTTTTTTTAGTTCAATCGGTTTATCTGAGTTTGTTTTAGTCCATTAGTGCTTTTTTGAGCTGACACAACTTAAAACTTTAATGTCAACTTAACATATTAAGTTATTGTAACAATTTGTATACTTAAGTTGAATGAACAAGTGCATTTGCCACCTCAACTCAAAAACATATGTTGAATCAACTACATTCGGAGCCAGGCTCGTGCCCCACTGAGAGTGATAACCACTAATTGTGACCACGAGGAGGTTACCCCATGTGACTCCACCCTACCTAGCAACCGGACCAATTTGGTTGCTTAGGAGACATGGCTGGAGTCACTCAGCACACCCTGGATTCGAACTCGTGACTCCAGGGGTGGTAGTCAGTGTCAATACTCACTGAGCTACCCAGGCCCCCAGCTTAATTAACTAATAAATATTGAATGTTGGTGATTTGCCAACAACAGTACTAAAAACAAATGTAATTAATTAATCATATTTAGTTAGTTAGAACTAAACAGGTCAAGTCCACATTACTTAAATCTCAACAAGATTTCTTCAGTTGAAATTTTTCTTTTATTAATGTAACTTGAGTCAAAGCAGAAAGATAACTCAACTAAATTAAGTTGAGTCAATGCATATTCTTTACCTCAGAAAAATTATCTTTTATGGTAACGAGTTTACATAAAACTTTTAAGTTAAAAGAACTTGTCTGTCAGTCTGGCACACTAGCAACTAGCTAGAACACCATAGCAACGCTATGTGGTCCATGTACTGTATGTGGTGAAATCACTCACATAAACTTCTCCATCTTACCAGCACTCGATGCTATTATCTCACAGGAGACGGATGACATGAGCTCCAGTGACATCCTCTTCACTCCTATTGGTTGTGACTGTCAAAAGTTGCTTCTCATTTGCAGTTGAACTTTTCTCAACTTTCTGAAGTTGGTGGACACGGCCACATCTAGTCACCAACGGTCGCTCATGTCGACAGAAGTCGCCAACTCATTCAAATTTGAATTTGAATGAGATCATGTAGCTTTGTTGCTGCATATGTGTGTGTGAATGGGCTTTATAATCTTCCCCTTTACCGTAGCTCCCAAATCTTATTCAATATGGCATCAATGATGCCAAATTGCATTAGTTCTCGCGTGTCTCGTTTTGGATTCTAAGGTGCAAAGTATGAATATACAGTAGTGCAAAGTTGTAGGGATTGCTTTTATGGCACTTTTTTGTCCTTTGCTCAACAGCTCTTGGTCCCTGTATGCTTTCGTTGTGTAGCTCTAAAATTCTGCTTGAGTAATGATGAGGACAGGTAGATGTTGTATGTGAAACTGATTGCTTGCTTCATCAAGCAATAGCTGTGCTAACCATTGCATAGTTAAACTAAACTACACTCTGTAGTGCTTCCAATCAGCATGTATTTAGCATGCTAACATTCACTTTCACTAGTTAATATATAAATAAATAAAATATATTTATTTGAGTTACATTGACACGTCTAATTTTGTTGGGTTTACCAAGTCCAACTAGGTTCTTTGTTAAGATTTCTTAGTAATTTTAAGTTAAGAAAACTCATTTCAGGGGTAGCTCAGCGAGTATTGACGCTGACTACCACACCTGGAGTCGCGAGTTCGAATCCAGGGTGTGCTGAGTGACTCCAGCCAGGTCTCCTAAGCAACCAAATTGGCCCGGTTGCTAGGGAGGGTAGAGTCACATTGTGTAACCTCCTCGTGGTCGCGATTAGTGGTTCTTGCTCTCAGTGGAGCATGTGGTAAGTTGTGCGTGGATTGCGGAGTGTAGCATGAGCCTCCACATGTGGAGTCTCCGCAGTGTCATGCACGACGAGCCACGTGAGAAGATGCGCGGATTGACGGTCTCAGAAGCGGAGGCAACTGAGACTTGTCCTCCGCCATCCAGACTGAGGTGGGTAACCGCGCCATCACGAGGACCTACTAAGTAGTGGGACTTGGGCATTTCAAATTGGGAGAAAAGGGGGTTAAAAAAAAAAAA
Source organism: Myxocyprinus asiaticus (assembly GCF_019703515.2). Classification (NCBI taxonomy): domain Eukaryota; kingdom Metazoa; phylum Chordata; class Actinopteri; order Cypriniformes; family Catostomidae; genus Myxocyprinus; species Myxocyprinus asiaticus. The sequence goes on along the minus strand of NC_059372.1, from coordinate 10,776,416 downwards.
AAAAAAAAGAAAACTAATTTCAGTTATGTGGAACCACTGTCCACGACTGAATCAAGTTCAGCCAAAGAGCTGTTTTTTTAGTGCATTAGGGTGAATAAATGATGCTGAATCTTTCATTTTGGGTTGAACTAATTATTTTAAAGGAATATTCAGGGTTTAATACTAGTTAAGCTCAATCGATAGCATTTGGGGTATAATGTTGATTACTACAAAAATTAATTTAGACATTTCTATAAAAAACAAAAATCTGGTTTGCAGTGAAGCACTTACAATGGATGTAATGGGGCCAATCTGTAAACATTAAAAAAGTATAACCATAGATGTAAACAATATGCGTGTTAACATGCTTTTAGTGTGATTAAATCGCTTACTAACTTTTTCTGTGAAGTTATACCCAATTTTACAACTTCATTGCCATGACAATGTTAACCCAAAACAACCATAAAAATTATTTAAACAACTTTACAGCTCAAATAATACACAAGTTTTAACAGAAGAGTTAATATAAGTGCTTTTATACAATTATAAGTTTCACATTTCTGCATGTAAACACTCAAAAAATTGGCCCCATTCACTTCCATTGTAAGTGCCTTACTGCAACCTTGATTTTTTTTTTTTTTTTTTTTTTTTTTAAGAAAAAGATGGAAGAGTTGAAATAATTTTTGTGTTAATCAACATTATGCCACAAATGCTGTTGATTGAGCTTAAACAGTATTGAACCCGGAATATTCCTTTAAGATGAGGCCGATTAACAACGGAACTTTTTTACATTAATTGCTCAAATAGTTGCTTTTTAAAATTTGGTTACTACTGTAATTGCTCACATTACAATTGATTAAACAAGGCTGATCTTCCACACTTGGAAGAAATGTCACATAGCACACAGTAAGGAGTTATTTGAAGACCTTTGTTAAGTAGTCACATTTTAATGTTCATACATTTCATTGCAGATATAGCCCTGTTTAACAGTATAGAGAAGTGCAACATATACAATATTCCAGTTTCACTGCCAAAGAAAGAGGCGTTTGTGCCCATCTCATGCAAAAAGCTGTTAGAAAAACCCTGGAACATTTATGAGAGGCAGGCCTGAAAAACTTCACATTACTTGGGTAAACAGAAACACAAGTTGACTGGCATATTTTGCACAATATATATTAGATATTTGGCACAAACGTGATCATATTCCATTCAGCTGAGAGTACTGACAACCACATTTGAAAGTGCTACGACTATAGAAATAGCTCCTTGATATAAAAATAAGCTTTTTACCTCAGGCTAAAGCAGGCAGTTTTGCAGCCACATCAAAACTTACAATATGCAACATTAAAAAATGACTTAAAAAGTAGTCTTTCCTCGTTCATCATCATAAAAATCATTTGCTGTGTTCATCAGCTCTTCAGGAACAAAAATGGTATCCAAAAGATTATAATTAGGATATTTAAAGTGAAAAACATCAAGTCTCACTTTCATTGCACACAAAATATACAGAAAAACCAAGTGCTCAGTCTCAGAGCAAAATAAAGAACAAAAGTTGTTAAATTTGTGCTTGTGAAATCAATGCATTCCTCTCACAATATTAATGGAATCGTGACCACTACAGACCAACTCCACATGTATTAAACAACATAGGACATTTATGTCCGGAGTAAGATGTCACTTTAAAAGAGGGGAGATTAAACATGCCCTTAAAAAGAGAAAGCAGGTTTCTTTCTCTATTTGGATTGCCTGCAGCATGGACTTCTCCTCACCTGCTGCGGTACCGTGAAATTCAACCCATACTGAGAGGGACTGCAAAGTGCTTTTGATGCAGAATGCATATAACCCGCGCTTTTCTGCCTCTTTAACAACGTCCTTGAGCATTACACTCCTGCCGATGTCTTCTCTGCTGTGTTATTCAGAACTTCATCGATTCTGTCATCTTCTATGACAACTGGAATGAGAGAAATGACATGAGGCACTGGGGTCAAACTCTGCTTGCCTTGAAGAATTAAGAAGACAATAGTTTTAATGACACCATGACTGCTGGAATTGGATTGTCAAGCTTTGCGGACTGCAGAAGAAGTATCCTGCAGTTTGACATGATATACTTCTTTTAAGACTATTTTAAATGGCATTTTTCCAATTCTTTCTGAATTATTATGCATGCAAGTTTTATGACATCATATAAATGGAGAGACTACATTAGTCAAAAATTCATTTGTCACACTGGAGAACCATTTAAAATGAATTACCGAAGGCAAAAATGTGATTTAAAAATGATGAAAAATATAAAGGAAGTAAAAACCCCAAGCCTGTTTGCTACAGAACAGAAAAAAGGAGAACATTTTAAAAATGTACATGCAGGTTTGTTCCATATAATGACAGTTCATAGTGACCATGGCTGTCAAGCTCCAAAAAGGACAAAACAACAAAAAAAAGAAAAACATAAAAGTAACCCATATGACTTGTATGTTATGTTCCAAGACTTTTGAGGTCATACAACGTACTATAGTTTTGTGTGAGGAACGGATTGAAATTTTAGTGATTATTTACTAATATTCTTTGTTTTGTTTTTTTGTGCTTTTTGGAACTTGTCAGTAAAAAAAAACAAAAAAAAACAAAAAAACACTGTCATTGAATGGAAACTAGTGACTCAGAATTGCCATAAATAGTTTTCATTTATCACTTAATCTCATACAAGTCCAGTGAACATAAAAAAGCTAAATCAATATTCGGTGTGACCACCTTTGCCTTTAAAACAGCACCAGTTCTCCTAGGTACACCTGGACACAGTTTTTCTTGGTTGTTGGCAGATAGGATGTTCCAAGCTTCTTGGAGAATTCGCCACAGTTCTTCTATCTATTTAGGCTGTCTCAATTGCTTCTGTCTCTTCATGTAATCCCAGACTGACTCGATGTTCAGTGGGGGGCTTTGTGGGGGCAATATCATCGTTGCAGGGCTCCCTGTTCTTCTATTCTAATCTTTCTTTTTGCAAAAGTAATGTTTGGGAGTCTAACATTTATATTTCCTATTGACACACTAAAGCTGAAGATATAAATAACCATCTTAAGACAAATTGTGAAACATCTTATGTGCCTAAGACTTTTGCACAGTACTGTATATATATATATATATATATATATATATATATATATATATATATATATATATATATATATATATATATCAGTGCCAGAAAATGCCCCCAAAAATTGAAAAAATGCCCCCTAAATTATACTTGTGGGGACAAAAGGTGCCAGTAATAAAGTCATTGTTTTATTTGTAACATCCAACATATTTATTCATATTCTATTCTACGTTAATAAATCAATTAAGTATTGAGAAAAGATAAACTTTTGGACATAAAAAGATAGTAATCAGTATTTTTATATGATTAGAAAATATATGCCCTCACAAAGGTCACAAATGCCCTCAAAATCTGATCCAAGGGGTAAATTTTGCCCCTTAGGGAAAGTTTAATTCTCTCTCTCTCTCTCTCTCTCTCTCTCTCTCTATATATATGCGTGTGTCTAGTTGTTGGAAATTTTAAAAACAATTTAACACTATAAAACAGTTTTAGAGAGAGAGAGAGAGAGAGAGAGAGAGAGAGAGAGAGAGAGAGAGAGAGAGAGAGAGAGAGAGAGATTAAATTTTCGGGGCAAAATTTACCCATTGGATCAGATTTTGAGGGGCATTTGTGATATATATATATATATATATAATTAAAACATTTCAATGCATCCTTCATAAATAATTATAAATATTCTCACCTCTCTTACTTCGTCCAATCTGTCCGAGTTTTGGCGGTCGTTTGTTCTGCGCCGAACCAAAGAAGTTATTAGTGTTGTTCTGCAGGCGACAGGTGAGCGATATCTGCTCCTCATCTCCATCATCACCATAATGAGTGATGTTCTCCTCATAAGGCAACACCTCTGACATGATCGCGCCCAGAATAATCAATAACTCTAAATAATAATAATCGACAACTATAGTTATATATTTATAGTTATAACGAACGAGAGTGGAGATGTACGCGCCTAATCTATCGGTGATGCAACAACTAAACGGTCACGGTCAAAGGTAGTTGTATTTTCACAGACATATTCTGAATGCCACTTTCACTTTCCCTACTTGCAAACAGAGGATGCAGAACTCACTCGAAAAAATGATGCACATGCAAAACAGGCGCGCGATGCGAAAACACACGGATGAGCAGAGAGACGTCACTCAGGCTGAATGTTTATGGTGCATCCAGAAACTACCCCTCCCTGCATGTCACTGTGCAACTGTGTTGTTAATCAAAGGTATGCAGGTTCGAATCCCAGATGGGGAGATTCATAAGCGATGCCCTTGATCAAAGCATCCAGAAACGCCCTTTTCACTTTGTAGTTTTTGGGTTCGAGTCCCACAAGGGAAAATTCATGAACTGTCACCATTGATAATGACATTTGACCGTGCACAATTTTGTGTTCATTGTAAATAATATAAAATAACAATGGAGCATTTTTGTTGAATCAAATTCAGTGGTGCTAGAAGCTTATGTGACTCTACCTAAAATGCAGTTCACAAGCTAGAAAGGATTTTAAGGTAATTTTGATGGCGTTTGTGTTTTAAAAGCATTGTCTTGATGGCTTTACATGCTTTGGTATGCAGTCTTTGAAGATAAGTGTCACAATTATGCAATTTACACAACTAGATGGACTCTCAGCACTAACTAATCCACTGTGATTCGTGACTCTCTGTGATGGTTACAAGAGACAGGTCTTTATCTCCCTCTTCTGGTCATACTGTTGAATAAATGCAACCAGAAAAATTCAGATCACAAAGACTGATGTTCTTTAATCGTTGAATCCATACTACTGTTGTTTGTAAAATAATAATAGGTAGAACCAAACCAATACAGCTTTCATGTTGAAAAAGAAAGGAAGAAAAGAATGATTCAGTTCAACTTTCTATGCCATTTAGATATTCTCGTTTAATAATTCCGATTAAAGCTTCTGATGAGAATTGTTTTTATAACATATATATATATATAAATTAAAATCTCTTCGGGCCCCTTTCCACCAAACTTTTAGAAGTACATATTTCAGTTTGGGGTGAAATATATATATATATAAAAAAATAAAATATATATATATATATGTATATACTGTATATTGCATAAAGAAAATTAAGCATGTTTTTAAGACCATTAAGATTTTTTTGCATTGTCATATTATTTTACCTCAAATTATCACTACTATGATGTGAAAAAATCAAATTCTCATTACTGTAATGCGACGTACGAATAATATACTTTCAATTGTAAAATATTTAGAGATCACTGCAATATTTGTTGTACAGTTTTATCTATGCTTAATTTATGCTGATTTTAATAAATAAATAACTGACTCGATTTTTAAAAGATTGAACCCAATAAGAATCTTTGAGAATCATGAGAACTACAAAAACGTACAAACAAAAAAGTAAAATGTCCTTCTACCAACCTACTACAGTAATGAGAATTTGGGGGTGAAAATGTATTTAATTGTCATGAAAAATAATGTCACAATGCAATAAATCTTATTGCTCCGAAAAATTGGCTTCATTTTCTTTATGCAAAATACATTATTTTTGAATTTGTTTAGAGTAAAATTCCAAACTGCATTAAATTTCAGTCAGGCACAAAGTGATGATTACAATTCCCAAGTATCAGCGAGTACAATCAACAAAATATAAAAACAACTCCCTGTTAACCCACTTAAACTAGAAGAATGCTTGTCTATACTGCTGCGGAACTGGATTCCTACATTAATTTGACATGGCATGAAAATGCAATAAACCGCCCTCCACATTTCAAAGTAAGATCATACAATATTCAAAGTAAGGCCTTTAGCTGTTATACAGAGGGACAATCCTGTCTATCCTAGCCCTACAAATGGGACATTTCTTAGGTTCGGGCAGAGCCTTGTAGCAATCCTTGCAGGTACATACATGGCCACATTCTAAGAAAACACATGAGCGCTCATTACTCAGGCATATTGTGCACATATTAGGTGACACATCATCCTCTGCCAGGTTAAGCTCCTGGATTCGTCTGCTCTGCCACTTCCTGTACTCGCCCATTAGGCTGCGCTCTTTCCTTTTCTTCTTACGCAGTAGATACTGCTGCCACAGTATGTAGAATAGTGTGGCACAGGCGGCTAAACCAAACAGCACCGTAAAGACTCTCCACAGCCTCAGGTGACTCTCTTGCTTACTCAGGAGCGCGTCGTAGTCTAAACGGCTGAGAAAATATTGCAGGCCCTGCTTGGGGGGCTGAAGACGGACCAGGTTGTGGTCTAGCACCAGCTCACCCACGCCTGTCATGCTAGCACCTAGACGCAGCATCTCTTCTGTCTCTTGGATGCCCTGCGGGCGCTCGCCGCTGATGAAGTGGCCGATGACGTTGGTCAGAGACTGCTTGCTGGGGTGAAAGTTCTCATAGGTGGTCTCAAGGTCTAGTTCGGCTGCATCGAGTGGACGGACCACACGCACAGTTGTGGGAACAGTGTCATCGTGTGGGGCAAGGTCAAAGGGGACAGTGTTGGTGCGTTGGTGGATGACCTTTTCGCAATCATTCCTAGAAGAGGAGAAAGTACAGTGAATTAAAAAAATGGAGTGACTATTTGTACTAAGTGTAAACAGCACCTGCCACACAGCACAGCTATTTGCTCTCAAATAGTATGGTGAAAACACAGAAATTGGAGACAAACTGCGCCCCCAAATGTAGTGTGTAAAGACGGCATGGATGAGCTCTTTCATGCGGAGGACCTGGGTTCAAGTCCCCCTTTTGCCCCACTTTTTCCCCACCCTGTTTCCTGTCTCCACTCTTAATATTTCCTTTAATACTACTTATAATAATAAATAAATTAGTGCTGTCAGTTGATTAAAATATTTAATCGCGATTAATCGCATTTTTTATTTTATTTTTTATAAATCACGATTAATCGCAGATTTTAAAGTGCTGAAATGTGACACTTTATATACTTCTTGTCAAAATTAATTTATTTCCATCTTAGGAAAGAAAACAAAACAATATGTAGCAATATAATGCTTTATTAACATTTTTCAAACAATACCTTCCACAATATAAAGACAACGCACTAAAATATCACCAGCTCAAGTAACATTAAACATTTCCCAAAGTCTAATTGGGCGTTTGAGTAATTGAAAAAGCTAGTCCCCACACAGGTTGCAAATTAATTGCAATGGGCTTTAAATCCCTTAAACTGTCATCCTCCACAATATTAATCTGCCGGTAGACAGTGGCTATCCGCTTTGTTACAGTAATCGTGAAGCTGCGTTCATGATCCACTTTGAACACACCATGAAAAGCACTTGCAGACAAAAACATCTCATTCTGCATTTTGGTGATAGTTGAGATTTGGTGTGCTTCTGTGGTAATTAAAATGTGCCTTACATAGGCTGAAAAATACTTGATTTACAGTTGAAGTCATAAGTTTACATACACTTAGGTTGAAGTCATTAAAACCCATTTTTTTAACCACTCCAAAGATTTCATATTAGCAAACTATAGTTTTGGAAAGTCGTTTAGGACACCTGCTTTGTGCATGACACAAGTAATTTTTCCAACAACTGTTTACAGACAGATAGTTTCACTTTTAATTGACTACGTCACAATTCCAGTGGGTCAGAAGTTTACATACACTAAGTTAACTGTGCCTTTAAGCAGCTTGGAAAATTCCAGAAAATTATGTCAAGCCTTTAGGCAATTAGCCAATTAGCTTCTGATAGGCTAATTGGAGTCAATTGGAGGTGTACCTGTGAATGTATTTTAAGGCCTACATTCAAGCTCAGTGCCTCTTTGCTTGACATCATGGGAAAATCAAAAGAAATCAGCCAAGATCCAAAAAATTGTGGACCTCCACAAGTCTGGTTCATCCTTGGGAGCAATTTCCAAATGCCTGAAGGTACCACGCTCACCTGTACAAACAATAGTACGCAAGTATAAACACCATGCCATCATACCGCTCAGGAAGGAGACACATTCTGTCTCCTAGAGATTAATGTAGTTCAGTGCGAAAAGTGCAAATCAATCCCAGAACAACAGCAAAGGATTTTGTGAAGATGCTGGAGTAAACAGGTAGACAAGTATCTACAGTGCATCCGGAAAGTATTCACAGCGCTTCACTTTTTCCACATTTTGTTATGTTACAGCCTTATTCCACAATGGATTAAATTCATTATTTTCTTCAAAATTCTACAAACAATACCCCATAATGACAATGTGAAAGAAGTTTGTTTGAAATCTTTGCAAATTTATTAAAAATAAATAACGAAAAAAATCACATGTACATAAGTATTCACAGCCTTTGCTCAATACTTTGTTGAAGCACATTTGGCACCAATTACAGCCTCAAGTCTTTTTGAGTATGATGCTGCAAGCTTGGCACACCTATTTTTGGGCAGTTTCTCCCATTCTTCTTTGCAGGACCTCTCAAGCTCCATCAGGTTGGATGGGGAGCGTCGGTGCACAGCCATTTTCAGATCTCTCCAGAGATGTTCAATCGGGTTCAAGTCTGGGCTCTGGCTGGGCCACTCAAGGACATTCACAGAGTTGTCCCGTAGCCACTCCTTTGTTATCTTGGCTGTGTGCTTAGGGTCGTTGTCCTGTTGGAAGATGAACCTTCGCCCCAGTCTGAGGTCCAGAGCGCTCTGGAGCAGGTTTTCATCAAGGATGTCTCTGTACATTGCTGCATTCATCTTTCCCTCGATCCTGACTAGTCTCCCAGTTCCTGCCGCTGAAAAACATCCCCACAGCATGATGCTGCCACCACCATGCTTCACTGTAGGGATGGTATTGGCCAGGTGATGAGCGGTGCCTGGTTTCCTCCAGACATGACGCTTGCCATTCAGGCCAAAGAGTTTAATCTTTGTTTCTCATGGTCTGAGAGTCCTCTAGGTGCCTTTTGGCAAACTCCTGGTGGGCTGTCATGTGCCTTTTACTGAGGAGTGGCTTCCGTCTGGCCACTCTACCATACAGGCCTGATTGGTGGAGTGCTGCAGAGATGGTTGTTCTTCTGGAAGGTTCTCCTCTCTTCACAGAGAAATGCTGGAGCTCTGTCAGAGTGACCATCAGGTTCTTGGTCACCTCCCTGACTAAGGCCCTTCTCCCCCGATTGCTCAGTTTGGCCAGGCGGCCAGCTCTAGGAAGACTCCAGGTGGTTCCAAACTTCTTCCATTTACGGATGGAGGCCACTGTGCTCATTGGGACCTTCAATGCTGCAGCAATTTTTCTGTACCCTTCCCCAGATCTGTGCCTCGATACAATCCTATCTCGGAGGTCTACAAACAATTCCTTGGACTTCATGGCTTGGTTTGTGCTCTGACATGCATTGTTAACTGTTAACAAATCATGTCCAATCAACTGAATTTACCACAGGTGGACTCCAATCAAGTTGTAGAAACATCTCAAGGATGATCAGTGGAAACAGGATGCACCTGAGCTCAATTTTGAGTGTCATGGCAAAGGCTGTGAATACTTATGTACATGTGATTTTTTTCGTTTTTTATTTTTAATAAATTTGCAAAGATTTCAAACAAACTTCTTTCACATTGTCATTATGGGGTATTGTTTGTAGAATTTTGAGGAAAATAATTAATTTAATCCATTTTGGAATAAGGCTGTAACATAACAAAATGTGGAAAAAGTGAAGCGCTGTGAATACTTTCCGGATGCACTGTTAATCCACAGTAAAATGAGTCCTATATCGACATAACCTGAAAGGCTGCTCAGCAAGGTAGAAGCCACTGTTCCAAAGCCGCCATAAAAAAGCCAGACTACATTTGCAAGTGCACATGGGAACAAAGATCGTACTTTTTGGAGAAATTTCCTCTGGTCTGATGAAACAACTACTGAATTGTTTGGCCAAAATGACCATCGTTATGTTTGGAGGAAAAAGTGTGAGGCTTGCAAGCCGAAGAACACCATCCCAACCGTGAAGCATGGGGGTGGCAGCATCATGTTGTGGGGGTGCTTTGCTGCAGGAGGGACTGGTGCACTTCACAAAATATATGGCATCATAAGGAAGGAAAATTTGTTGGATATATTGAAGCAACATCTCAAGACATCAGCCAGGAAGTTAAAGCTTGGTCACAAATAGGTCTTCCATATGGACAATGACCCCAAGCATACCTCCAAAGTTGTGGCAAAATGGCTTAAGGACAACAAAGTCAAGGTACTGGAGTGGCCATCACAAAGCCCTGACCTCAATCCTGAAAAAGTGTGTGTGAGCAAGGAGGCCTACAAACCTGACTCAGTTACACCAGTTCTGTCTGGAGGAATGGGCCAAAATTCCAGCAACTTATTGCTAGAAGCTTGTGGAAGGCTACCCAATACGTTTGACCCAAGTTAAACAATTTAAAGGCAATGCTACCAAATACTAACAAAGTGTATGTAAACTTCTGACCCACTGGGAATGTGATGAAAGAAATAAAAGCGGAAATAAATAATTCTCTCTACTATTCTGACATTTCACATGTAGTGATCCTAACTGACCTAAGACAGGGAATGTTTTCTACAATTAAATGTCAGGAATTGTGAAAAACTGAGTTTAAATCTATTTGGCTAAGGTGTATGTAAACTTCTGACTTCAACTGTATATCAAAAGCCCCATCTGGGCTTGTTTTATACATAAAATAGTGTTAAGAGGTCCTTTCTTCATCATTTTATCACTGACAGGGAAGCGCTGTCAGAGATTCTTTTATTTACTGAGCTAACAACCTCCGCAGCTCTATCATAGGAGAGAGCGTAACAGTCAACTAGCGTGTTACAACAGTACAGCCCATAGAATGTCTATGAGACCGCCGCACCAGTGTTAATGCTGTATTAACGATAAATGCGTTAATCGCGATTAAGAAAAATGTACACTTAAATTACGTTAAACTTTAATTAATCGCATGATTTAATGCATTAATTCTGACAGCTCTAAAATAAACATTAATACAAAGGTTGATTGCCTCACAGTGATTTGGTCACAGTGACGGTCGGGGAGTTGAAAGGTTTGATCCGTAAAATTAATCATGGTTTTACTATAGTAATATTGTAGTAACCATGTTTTTGGCGGAAGCCAAAGGTTTAATGCAATTAACCATGGTGTTACTACTTTAATATTGTTTTAATATAGTAACCATGTTTAATTTTGTGGCTACTATGTTTTTACAACAAAATACCATGGTGATACTATGGTTATTGTAGTAAAACCAAGGTACATTTTTGTAAGTGAAGGTTAAGGCCCAGGTATACTTCGTTTTGCACGTTCCAGATCGCCTCACGCTTGGCCGACCGCGTTGCCCTTCTGAGTATACTTTTCAGACCGTGAATGAATAGGAATGTGTTCGACGCATGCACACTACAACTGCTTTGTGACACTTTTTAGTAGAGTCAATGGCCAGCGCATGCGCAGACGACGTGCACAGCCGAGGACCACGCGCGCGAGTCAAGAAAATCTAGGCGGCGCACGGTCAAGCCATGTGTCTGTGCTTATGACGCAATTTGCGTCACACATACTGTGCATGGAGTGATCCGCAACAGGCACACCCGAAGTATACTTTGGCCTTTAGGATTAGGTTTAGGGGTAGGGTGTCTGTGGGACTCTAAATAAACACACTGCAGTGATACTGTATGTTAGTATTTAATTAGAAGTGCAAATAGTATCTGCCACTATTTGCACTGGGGTGCATCTACCACTATTTACATTTAGTGCAAAGAAGATGCTTTTTGTTGCTATTTACACTTAGTGCAAATAGTCTTTGCCTTAAAACATTTTTTAAATTACTGATGTTGCATGGGGTTTTAAAAAAAAATCTGCAAATGTCTGTTACATTTATAATTACTGACATTAAATATATTTATATAATTTGGCATATAGCAGAAATTTTGGAAGTTTTAAGAACCAAATATAACATTTAAATCTGACCTGAAACAAAATATCCCTCCATAAATTACAGTTCATCTGCTAATGTTAATATGTTAGGGATAATGATTATATACACACTGTATATAGTGATAATATCCGCCTTCAGGCCAAAGTATACTTCGGGTGTGTGCGTTGTAGATCACTCCGCGCTCAGTATGTGTGACGCAAATTGCGTCATCAGCACAGCTGCCTAGATTGTCACTGCGGTCGAATAGCCATACTTCCCTACTATATAGTAGTATAAAAGTATGCCAATGGAGTAGTATGTCTGAATCCACAGTATTCATGAAGCAGTAAGCGAGAAGTACCCGGAAGACATACTATTTCTGGTGAGATTCTAAAGTGCGGATTGACTGGGCACTTTACAATCCCATAATCCCTCAGGAGCTGAGGCGGCGTCACGTTCAATACACTGAATTTAAAAGAACGGCGGTTAATCATGAGTCAGACGGCTCTCTTCAACTGTAAGTGCTCCATATGCCAAAATAATTGTTCTTTGTGCTTAAATGGTGCTTGTTTAACAAAACCAGAGCAGACAGTTTTCGCGGTTGTTGTTCTTACGTCATATATGCGGGTCACAAGACAATGCCCACATCCCTGGATGAAGTATGTCCGAAATCTATTCATACTACTCGCATGCATACCTAAAAGAACGTACTGTTTTGCCGACAGATAAGTACATCCTAAATTAAATACAGTACATACTGTGACAGTAAGCAGTTTCGGATGCAGGGCTTTACTCGTGCACGCGGTCCTCGTCTGTGCATGCACTAGCCATTGACTGTACTAAAAAAGTCACAAAGCAGCTGTAGTGCGAACACATCAAACGTGTTCGTGTTCTTGTTAGAGAAGTATACTCACAAAAGCAACGCAGTCAGATGGCCGTGATCCGATCCGGAACGCGCAAAAACTAAGTATACATGGATTTTACTGTACTCTATCTCACTTATTACAATCCCATTTATAAAATAAATAATTAAATGAACTTAAAATATTAATACTGAACATAAAATAACAGAATAGAGTATTCTGGAGAGTAATAATAATAGGTATATACTAGGTATTTACCAGAGATGTGTTGTGCGATTCCACACCATCTTTTTCTCCTTCAAGGTCAACCTCTCGATGACCCCTTTGCAGTTGTCAACAAACTGGCTGTTCAATGTCTCCTTCACTGAACGCACAACACCTAAAGACAGTACAAATGCAATCCTGAGGAACAATTCTGAGTGATAAAGACTGGCTAAATAAATAATATTATATTCTTGAAAACTTCAGGCACTTTTTCTTGTGTTTTGCTAGTGTTCCAGTGAAAAAACTAGGCTTGACAAAGTCCACTGTAGCTTTCATTTACTTGTACAAGGCATACCAGAAACTCGAGCAACTTACAAAAGTGCTTTTGCTTCACATGTGCATTCAATATAAAAATATTGTTAAGAGAAGAAATGGTTCCCATGAAAAACCTAACCTCATCATATTATGAAATCTTTTTTTCATTATCCCCGTTTTCTCCCAATTTGGAATGCCCAATTCCCACTACTTACTAGGTCCTCATGGTGGCGCAGTTACTCACCTCAATCCGGGTGGCGGAGGACAAGTCTCATTTGCCTTCGCTTCTGAGAACGTCAATCCATGCATCTTATCACGTGGCTTATTGTGCACAACACCGCGGAGACTCACAGCATGTGGAGGCTCATGCTACTCTCCGCGATCCACACACAACTCAACACGCCCCATTGAGAGCGAGAACCACTAATTGCGACCATGAGGAGGTTACCCCATGTGACTCTACCCTCCCTAGCAACCGGGCCAATTTGGTTGCTTAGGAGACCTGGCTGGAGTCACTCAGCACACCCTGGATTCGAACTCGCGCCTCCAGGTGCGGTAGTCAGTGTCAATGCCTGCTGAGCTACCCAGGCCCCCCACCCCCCATTATGATGTTTGAAGCCTTACCTTCAATAACTGCATAAGGAACACATTTTCCTGGTGCTTCACTGAGGATAGTTTGGAGATCTGGGTTTAATGGTATCTTCTTAGCCTCCTGTAAAGCAGGGCAGCTTTAGGTATGACTTTATAATGATAGTGGCATTATTTAAGTGATATCCAATGAGGTTGTTTTCTTACCCTTAATCTAGTTGCATGGCTTGCCTTCCTCTTGTATATGTTGTATAATACCGCAGTCAGAGCTGAACTGGTGGCCAGCAAAACAATCTGTGCTGTGGACGGTCTGCCACTGGCTTCCATCCTTCTGTTTACAGCCCAGCTGAGTATAAAGAAATACATTTAATGAAACTCTCACAATAAACCACTTCAAGTTAAACAATCAAGTTACATTTAAAATATATAAATGATAGTATTGTCATGAGGAACAACATAGAACTAGGTGAGAAACTTCGTACTTTATCTTGCTCAATATCAGATTAATCTGTATATCAATTATACACACACACACACACACACACACGAGAGAGAGAGAGAGAAAGCTATTTTATTGTCTGTGTATCGGAACAGGAGCTGTTTCAAGGTATTTGACTTGCATAAAAACAAACAAGCTGTAAACAAGCTAGCCGTGTCTTCCGATTAAAGCAGTCTAAAATGTATGTGAATGATATAATTTTAATATTTAATAAACTGATGATATAACATACAATGATACCGATCAAGTTTGTCTTTAAACAGAACAAACATACACCAGAAATAAAGGTATACTTGGACTTCCTGCACTGAAGCTGTATCGGCCTCCAACTCAGTGTCACGGTCCTTTCATAATAAAAGTCCCTTCTGCAGGCGGTCTCTGGCGTGAGCAGCCCCTGATGTGAGGAACATATGCGACTCAATTACAGGTTTAATATATATATTTCTGTGTTCTTAATGAAAACCACAGCTGCATTAGTTGATGTTACCGTTACAATCAGGATACGAAATTAACTTTTTTGCCCACAGTGGCTGGTGAATGCCCAGTTTTACCAGCCATTTAGTTTTTTTTTTTTTTTTTTTAGTTTTTTTTTTTTTTAACAATGTTATTTGTAATATAAAATATAATATAATGTTATTATTATTATCTTATGATAATTTTGCAACACAGAAGAGAAACTTCTTGTTCAAGCACCATTTCCGGGGCTGTTTCAATTATTATGACACTCACGCCCGGTTCCAGATCAAAATCACTGAGGGTGCTTCTGAAAATTGTGGGGGTGCTCTGTATAAAGTGGAGATGTATCATAATTACAAATTTTTTAAATATATTAAATCATGTTTAAATGCTACTAAAACAACGTAAATAACAGTTTTTTTAAGTACAGAACATTTATTGCTTCATTTTTTTCACGTGATCTGTTGCTGAAAATGACGATGCAAATTAGGACATACTGATTTGCACAATCATACACGTTTATACGTTTTGATGCAACAATTGTGTGTTCACAAACTGCAGGGATGTTTGTGCGTTTGATGGGATTCAAGGAAATCTTCTTGCCAATTTACAGTATTATACTTACATATTCAACTGAGCAGAGGTGTGCAATTGTTTTGGTACAGGGGCCACATCAGCCATTAAGTAGAACATGAAAGTTTTACATAGTTGTATCTTTTAATCCCAGAAGTAGTAGTGCACTCATGCACTCAATGAATGATGCACAATTTTCTGAAGTGTATACTGATGGGACCATTCTGTGATTGCTTGAGGTTTGCTGCTACATTTCTATCATGTGTTAGTAAAACTGAATTAAGACTGAGTATAATTATTAGTTGTTTATTTTACCATACTTCAATGCAGTGGTAATTTAGTATTCAATTTAACACTCTACATCAGGGGTCTGGTTTAATAAATAAAATAAAATATTCAGAAATTATAGATTCTAAAGGCTTATTTTAATGTTTGCGACAAAGTGGACACATTTGTTTTATTCTCAGAACATTATCAACCTGTTTACACGCTCATGGGTCATGATGTGAGTATCGTCAATGGTTTGTTTGGCATCCCATTCAGCACACAACTGAATAAAACAGGCTGCATGACACTGATAAATGATTACTGCCAGAGTAACATTCACATACATGTGTGAGGGACTTCAGCATTTCACAAATAACACAAAGAACAAACATATTCCTCTCTCACTTGGTTTTGCTCGCGTGTCCCCTCCGTGTGTGAATGATGCAAAGATCTATTGGGATTTTACTAAAGTTCATCACTGAAAATGTGTGCTCGCAGACTTGGCACTAAACAGCACACGCAGCATCACAAATGGACACGGAGTGGCTGCATCACACTTTTCTTTGAGCATAATATTGCACTATTGAGCACTTTAAGGTTTTTTTCCGAAGAGGAGAGAAAGAGCTCGCGCACTCGCATGCATGGTTTCCAGATTGCATAAATTAAGTATGAGATAAGGCGAAATATTTCCTATCTGTACAAGTATAAATCTCTGATTGGGGTGTTGCATCTATTATCTGGCAACCCTGAGCATATTTAAATCTTATGGATGCGCGATAGGTCCCAAAGCCAGATAAATGAAAGCTCTAATAAAAAACATTCATGATAAATCAACCCACGGGCAGCAGTTTGCCCTGGTCTGCAACTGAGGGTGCTCTAAGGTTCGTTTGAGGGTGCTTAGCACCCTCAAGCACCCCTGTAGAACCGGGCCTGATGACACCTAATGTCATTGCATGTAATTTCCTATGTATGGTAAGGAATGCTGCCATAAATATTTGGAATAAATCAATGTCAAAATAAAGTGAACCCGCAGAGTTGCATTCACAATACATGTAAAATGCAAACTGCTCAGTGGAAATAAATCTTATCTAAACTCAGAACACCTCCTGAGATGGTCTGAGATCATTTGCAGCGTTCTCATGGATGACACTATTCTTACAAACTGTTTTCAGATTACTCAAACAGAGAAGAAAGAGTGAGAACTCTATGCACGTGTTCTGTTAGAATGCGCTCATAAACCACTGTTTGTCACTCAGACTGTATGTCACTTTGAGATGTCTTACAGGTCGCCTGCCACAGTGGCGGGTAGATGAGCAAAATTACCTGCCACTGTGTATGAAATACCTGCATTTAGAAGGTTGTGGGTGCTAATTACATACGCTGGTTACAATACTTAGTTGTAGTCACAACTAATTATGGTTGTTCCTGTTGTCAAGCTTGGTATTTGTGAGAAATAGATACAAAATTACTATATTTAAATTACCTTATCTTACCTAACCGATTTAGCCATTATAAAGATGTATTTGTATAAAAGCAAAAGTCTTTTTTGTTGATAGAGAGTCAGAGGGATGTTGTTTGTCCTTATTTCTTAAAGACATATTTATCAGCATTGTAAAGAATTATTATTAACGCAAACTATTGCATGCAAAAATGATTGCGAGTGCATGCAAAACTATTTAAGGAAAAATAATTCCGCCCTGTCCTCTAAGGGGCTACATACCATACAATGTAGGACTGGTTTCAACCGTCAACCCCGGGTCACTGTCCTTTTCTGCATATCGCGGCCCCCTTCAGCATATCGCTGTGCCGTTTTGTGGCCCTGTTCAGCCTGTCTCAGCCCGTTCGGCATAACGCTGCAGCCCGTTTCAGCTTATCGTGGCCCGTTCACCCCCGTTTTGCAACCGGACCACTGGGAAAAGTCCCGGCTCTCCCCATAATCAGTCCGCCCCTGGTTAGCGTGACAATGAGCTGAGCTAATGTCCAGCCAATACTAGGCTAGTAAAATGTTGTTGTCAACATTTCCTCTGACTAGATTTTCTTTTTAAAGAACAACATAAGAACATGCTTTCATTTTGAAAACATATTGGTTGGTCAATCTTTGGTACATTATACATTACTTAGCTGACTGTGTACTGTAGATGGCAGCACTGAATCAAGCAGAGAGTAAGAGCTGTGGAATACTATTAGCCTAATGCACAAAATCACAGTACACATCCTAATCATACCAAAAGATGCAAATTAATTAGTAATAAAAAATAAATAAAAAAAAAATGAGGGGTGGGGGGGTGTTGTACGTGCTTGTTTTAATTATTGAAGGGGTAGCCTCCCCCCATCCCCCCTGGAATCTACGCACTTGGCTATTACACACAATAATGACAATTTTCAAAGAAATAGCATGGTTGCAATAACTGTAAGACCTTCACCAGTAGCTAACCACTGCATAACATTAAGAAACTCTGTGCAACCCTGAATTTGCATGATAAATGCTTGCTTTCCTGTTCGTTCCCAAACCTGTCCTAGAGGCACACCAACACTTTTGGATATCTCCTTAATCAAACACACCTGATTCAACTCAGCTTATTAGTTAGGTACTCCAAGATCTAAAATGGGGGTGTCTGAAAAAGGGAGACATACTAAGGCTGCGTTCCATTCAGAAGTGATCATCCCTATGCCTATTCCCTTCGAAGACTTTACCATCCACTGTGAGAGCTTTGGAGGGCTAAAAGGTGCAGGGCTAAAAAATAATGGTAATTCGGAACTCACTTTTTAAGTCATTTTTATTGGAAATTCTGTTAGAAGCGATCTTACAGCTTGACTATCATGATTGTTTTCCCTTCAAAGTGCCCTTCGGAGGGTAATTTATCCCACTTGGAACGCATGGAAAATGTGCTGTTTTGGGGTGCCTTTAGTACAGGTTTGGGAAGGTAATATACTGAATGATCCATTTATAAGCCCCCAATAAAGTAATATTTAATTTTTTTTTGATGAAAAGCCTATTTGAGTATGAATCAATTATTTATCAAGGAAAATTAGAGTGGTATCCCACAGTGTCTAAAATAGGCTCTATATAAATCAGTTTGAGCTGTTCATTAGAGGGCAGATGATTTAAGAATCTGCTTAACAATTGATGTGCTATGCACAATGGAAGCTTCATGTAAGCTTGGTACATTTTCTGCTCCAGAATAGTGGCTGCTTACAACAAAAAACATTTTATCTGGTATGCTGGGAAAATTAATGTAGAATATGGAGCACATAGCATATACAAAATAATCACCCACTTAATTGTCTGATCTATTCAAAAATATAAATAATAGGCTTTTTACTGACATTTTATCAAAGTTAAAAGAATATCCCTTTAGGGTTTAAAAGAAGTTAAGCTCAATCAACAGTATTTGTGGCATAATATTGATGACAACAAAAAACAATTTCGAATCATCCCTCCTTTTCTTTAAAAAAAAGAAGCAAAAATGTAGGTTACAGTGAGGCACTTGCAATGGAAGTGAATACGGCCAATTTTTGGAGGGTTTAAAGGCAGAAATGTGAAGCTTAAAATTTTATAAAAGCACTTACATTCTGTTAAAAACTTATTTGAGCTGTAAAGTTGTTTAAATTATAGTTTTTACGGTCGTTGTAGGGTTATGGCGTTATGCCATCATGGCAACAAAGTTGTAAAATAGGAAATAACTTTACACATAAAAGATTAATAAGCGATTTAATCACACTAAAATAGTTAACATGCTAATGGGTTATGTTTTTGACTTTACTTTTAAAACAGTGAGTATTTTAACGTTTACAAATTGGCCCCATTCACTTCCATTGTAAGTGCCTCACTGTAGCCCAGAGTTTAGCTTCTTCTTTTTTTTTTTTTAAAGAAAAGGAGGGACAAATACATTTTTAATTTTAATTTTAAATGCTGTGGACTGAGCTTAACTTGTATTGAACCGGAATATTCCTTTAGGGGTCAGTGTTAGGCATGACACAATGCCACCTCTTAACATAAAATCACTGTAATGCAAGCGCAATATTGTGAAGGAACCAATGTCTAATAAATAATATTTATTATTAATAATAATAATGAACAATAATGAAGTAAGTAGTTTATTAGAATTAAACTGATGTGGTGTCACAGGTGTGCGTATATTGACTATTGTAAAGGGATAGTTCTAAATTCTGATTGGATGAGCGACTTGTCCAAGCTGTTGCTATAGTTCACTCACTGTAACACACACTCTCAAGTGGCTTATGACTTTATTTTATTATGGCTACAAATGAGGCTAACTCCAATCCAGTTTTATGGAGCCAGAACAATCTGTTTTATAAAATTTGATTTATAGAGATTAACAGAATTATAAGAAGTATTTTTTTAATTATCATCATATCACCTAATATATTGATTTTGGAATGTCTTTTCCAAACAACAAAAGCAGAATATGGCTGTTGATGTCGTCATCAGTCCATTCCAGAGAAGCTAAATAAGCCTTAAAGGAATATTCCTGGTTAAACTCAATCGACAGCATTTGTGACATAATACTGATTACCACAAAAATGTATTTCGACTCATCCCTCATTTTCTTTTTAAAAAAAGCAAACATTTGGGTTACAGTGAGACACTTGGAACTGAATGGGGCCAATCCATAAAAAAGTTAAAATACTCGCTGTTTCAAAAGTATTGCAACAAAATGTAAACAATCTGTGTAGTTATATTCAATTTTACAACTTTGTTGCCATGACGACCTAAAGCCGCAAACACTAAAACCCTAAAACAACTGTAAAAACAATGGTTTAAACTTTACAGCTCAAATAATACATACGTTTTAACAGAATTATTAATGTATATGCTTTTATAAAATTATAAGATTCAAATTTCTGTTTATACTCTCTAAAAATTGGCCCCATTCACTTCCATTGCAAGTGCCTCTTGTAACCTCGATTTTTGTTTTTGTTTTAAAGAAAAGAAGAAGAAACGAGTCTAAATCATTTTTTGTGGTAATCAACATTATGCAACAAATGCTGTCGATTGAGATTAACTTGTATTGAATCCAGAATATTCCTTTAAAAATATGAGTACCACCATAAATAAATCTAGATAGTATGTTCATGATCACCTGGCATACAGTAATGTTCAGTGATTCCTGACTAATGCGAACATCAAGTGGAAGCCAAAAACATGAGAGAAGTGCTCTTTTCACATTAGAACCAGCTGACTCACCAGAGGACAACTCCTGCCCCAGGGCTCTGCTGCTTTAACATTACTTACCTTGTTAAGGGAATGAGTAAACTGTTTGTGTTGTGTAGCACTCTGTTCTTTACCCCTTAAGACACTCAGACAATACACACAGCCTTCCTGTGTCTACTCAAGCATGAGTTCAGACTGAAAGAGTGTAGACAGATGGGGAGGCGGTAAACAAACAAGTGCCGGACACCAAATGTGTCTGCATTAGTTCTGTAGAGCGCATCGTTGAAGGTGTGCAGGAATGCAAATGTACTGTACACCTAATCCAGTGGAAAATGTTATAGTCTACAGATTGCTCTTTCGTAGCCAAGGATATTCATAGTTCTCAGTTATGTTTCAATAAAGGATTAACATTGTCTCAGATGTTTCTTCTAAAATTCTTAGAATTAAAAATAGAAACAAATGAGACAATTGTTTACACACATTGAATAAGTGTAAAGCTATAAATTGAATGTGGATAGTAGAGGTCGACCGATTAATCGGTTTTGCCAATTGGCGCGATAGTTACTTCTGAAATCAGTTATCGGCAAAAGTTCGGAAATTATAATTTTTTTCCCCTGGGAGGCATTAAGGGGCCACCTCGTGGGGATTTGTGGATCTATATCTGTCGTGATTGACTACTTATCCATTTTTATCAGTAGTTTTATCCTTTCTTCAGGGCTCAACAATAGGGATGGGATTTTGAGCTGTTTCCTCACAAAAGCAGTTTATTCAGCACACTGAAGCATCTCCTTCATAGACATCCATTCCAAAAAACTGTATCTTGTCTCCTCGCCAGTGTACCGGCCATAGAATGTCTATGGGACTGCCGCATTATGCTATTTTATGCTAAGCTTGTAGGCTATGATGAAGGGTTCTGATCACACACAGAGGACGAGCTGATGTGGTGCAGCAGAAGGCAGTCCAATGTTACGAAGGTTTTTGTACTTCTTCAAGAATGAACGTTGATGAGTTTGCAGGTTAGTGTATGAAACTGGTGTAACTACGCAAACTGAACGATTAGAAATGGTGATGTTTATTATGCAATTTCCCTGTATGTAGCACTGAATAGGTCTTTCATTCAAGCTTTCAAACCACAAAATGACATAATTGTAACTGAAAATACATTGTGTAGGCTATATGAAAGATACATATACACAATATCATCCAGTGATGGCTAGAGTAAATCAAAAGTCCTTTGATAATGACTTTGGTTGAATTTAAAGGAAAAGTATGTGAGTTGCGCTCCGTGGAACTGCAGAATTTTGATGCTGACTGTTGGAGGTGTGTGTGCGTACCTTCGTAGAAAATAATTGTCTTGAATTTTAGAACATTGGTATGTTGTTGTGCGACCCTCTTTAATTTACACTGCCACTCACACTTTACCAAAGTTGTGTTCAGAAATATGTTTGAAAAGACAAAAACTGTTGTGCAACGAGCAGCTCTAAAAATTCTGATATATATATAATATTTTGAAACACTTATTCTTTATTATAATTTTTTTTCACATTTTAGAATAATAGTAAAGTCATTAAAACTATGGAATAACATAAATGGAACTATGGGAATTATGTTGTGACTAAACAAAATCCAAAATAAATCAAAACTGTGTTATATTTTAGCATCTTCAAAGTAGTCACACTTTGCCTAGAATTTGCAGACATGTACTCTTGACATTTTCTCAACCAACTTCTTGAGGTATCACTTAGTGGCTGCTTTTCTTTATTATTTGGTCCAAGTCATCAATTTCAAAAACTTTTTTTTTTTTTAATAAAATGTTAGATTTATAATGAAATAAATTAATATGGTGGCACAATTATATTTTTGTCTACAAAACTAATTTCAAACATTTAAGCATACGCCTTCAGATCAAAAGATTTTTAAGATCATGAGAAACATTTCAGTCAAGTGTTTCAAAACTTTTGACCAGTAGTGTGTATATATACACTATATTGCCAAAAGTATTCGCTCACCCATCCAAATAATTGAATTCAGGTGTTCCAATCACTTCCATGGCCACAGGTGTATAAAATGAAGCACCTAGCCATGCAGACTGCTTCTACAAACATTTGTGAAAGAATGGGCCGCTCTCAGGAGCTCAGTGAATTCCAGCCTGGTACTGTGATAGGATGCCACCTGTGCAACAAGTCCAGTCGTGAAATTTCCTCGCTACTAAATATTCCACAGTCAACTGTCAGTGGTATTATAACAAAGTGGAAGCGATTGGGAATGACAGCAACTCAGCCACGAAGTGGTAGGCCACGTAAAATGACAGAGCGGGGTCAGCGGATGCTGAGGCGCATAGTGCGCAGAGGTCGCCAACTTTCTGCAGAGTCAATCGCTACAGACCTCCAAAGTTCATGTGGCCTTCAGATTAGCTCAAGAACAGTGCGTAGAGAGCTTCATGGAATGGGTTTCCATGGCCGAGCAGCTGCATCCAAGCCATACATCACCAAGTGCAATGCAAAGCGTCGGATGCAGTGGTGTAAAGCACGCCGCCACTGGACTCTAGAGCAGTGGAGACGCGTTCTCTGGAGTGACGAATCACGCTTCTCCATCTGGCAATCTGATGGACGAGTCTGGGTTTGGCGGTTGCCAGGAGAACGGTACTTGTCTGACTGCATTGTGCCAACTGTGAAGTTTGGTGGAGGGGGGATTATGGTGTGGGGTTGTTTTTCAGGAGCTGGGCTTGGCCCCTTAGTTCCAGTGAAAGGAACTCTGAATGCTTCAGCATACCAAGAGATTTTGGACAATTCCATGCTCCCAACTTTGTGGGAACAGTTTGGGGATGGTCCCTTCCTGTTCCAACATGACTGCGCACCAGTGCACAAAGCAAGGTCCATAAAGACATGGATGAGCGAGTTTGGTGTGGAAGAACTTGACTGGCCTGCACAGAGTCCTGACCTCAACCCGATAGAGCACCTTTGGGATAAATTAGAGCGAAGACTGCGAGCCAGGCCTTCTCGTCCAACATCATTGTCTGACCTCACAAATGCGCTTCTGGAAGAATGGTCAAAAATTCCCATAAACACACTCCTAAACCTTGTGGAAAGCCTTCCCAGAAGAGTTGAAGCTGTTATAGCTGCAAAGGGTGGGCCAACGTCATATTAAACCCTATAGATTAAGAATGGGATGTCACTTAAGTTCATATGCGTCTAAAGGCAGGTGAGCGAATACTTTTGGCAATATAGTGTATATGTATACACACACAAACTTTACACACACAAAAATTATATACACGTATATATACATACTGTGGCCAAAATTTTAGAATAATGTACATATTTTGCTGTTTCGGAAGGAAATTGGTACTTTAATTCACCAAAGTGTATTCAACTGATCACAAAGTATAGTCAGGACATTATTGATGTAAAAAACAGCACCATCACTATTTGAAAAAAGTCATTTATGATCAAATCTAGACACGCCCCATTTCCAGCAGCCATCACTCCAACACCTTATCCTTGAGTAATCATGCTAAATTGCTAATTTGGTACTAGAAAATCACTTGTCATTATATCAAACACAGCTGAAAGCTATTTGGTTCATTAAATGAAGCTTAATATTGTCTTTGTGTTTGTTTTTGAGTTGCCACAGTATGCAATAGACTGGCATGTCTTAAGGTCAATATTAGCTTTCTCTAGAAACTCATCAGTCAATCATTGTTTTGAGGAATGAAGGCTATACAATGCTTGAAATTGCCAAAAAACTGAAGATTTCATACAAAGGTGTACACTACAGTCTTCAAAGACAAAGGACAACTGTCTCTAACAAGGACAGAAAGAGATATGGAAGGCCAGATGTTCAACTAAACAAGAGGATAAGTACATCAGAGTCTCTAGTTTGAGAAATAGATGCCTCACATGTCCTCAGCTGACAGCTTCATTGAATTCTACCCACTCAACACCAGTTTCATGTACAACAGTAAAGAGAAGACTCAGGGGTGCAGGCCTTATGGGAAGAATTGCAAAGAAAAAGCCACTTTTGAAACAGAAAAACAAAAAGAAAAGGTTAGAGTGGGCAAAGAAACACAGATATTGGACAACAGATAATTGGAAAAGAGTGTTATGGATCTTAACCCCATTGAGCTTTTGTGGGATCAGCTAGACTGTAAGGTGCGTGAGAAGTGCCCGACAAGACAAGTAGTTTAAGAAGTTCTGAACATTTTTTTCAAATTGTAAAAGTATTTTTTTCACGTTATTAATGTCCTGACTATACACTGTGATCAGTCAAATGCCACTTTGGTGAATAAAAGTACCAGTTTCTTTCCATAAGAGCAAAATCTGTACATTATTCCAAACTTTTGGCTACCAGTGTAGATATAGATAATCATTGGGAAAATCTTCTGATCATCGATGACTGAAAAAAGCATCGATCCCAAGCCTAGTTTTTTGTAATGTATTGAACAATGTTGTTGCGAATGTTGCGAATTTCTGCTGAATTAAACTGATCACTTAGATAACAATATCTAGCGAGGTTATAAGGTTTGTTGAAATTGAGAATTAGTCGTCATCATTTTAAAGGCATCTGTAAGAATGGTTGAAAATTACAAATTAAACAGTAATGTTTTGCATTGTACGTGTTTTCCAGCAAAGCTTTTTTTATTTTTTTTTTATTTTTTTTTTTATATGTAACATTTATGAAAAATATAAATGTTATTACTGTGCTGGCACAAATACATAAAAATAAAAAAAATTATACTTTGCTAAAAATAAACACAATGAACACAAACAAAGATTTTTAGAAGAATATCTCAGCTCTGTAGGTCCTAGTGTAATCAAGCTTGAAATCATGATTGTTCCTAGAGACTGCAATGGCAAGATGTACAGTGAAAAAAGAGTTATATTTTGGTCTGTTCTTGCCCAAGACCAACTGGATCACTTCAGAAGACATGGATTAAACCACTGGAATCTGATGGATTATGTTTATGCTGACTTTATCTCCTTTTTGCACCATTCACTTGGATTATGGACCTACAGAGATATTCTTCTAAAAAATGTAATTTGTGTTCAGCAGAAGAAAAAGTCATACACATCTTAGATGGCATGAGGGTGAGTAAATGATGAGAGAATTTTCATTTTTGGGTGAACAATCCTTTAATCATTCACAATAGGACCAGAAATGTGTATTAAGAAAGTAAATGGGGTAAATTTTGCTATTAATTTTACATTTAAGTGTCAAAACTATGTAGCAAGTTAACAGCAGATAATACGAACATAAAATTTGTTTATTGCTCATTTACATACAACGTTTGTCTTTATGGGAAAGCTAAATTTTTTCACTCAAAACTCAAATTTGCGATTTTCAGACTCAACCTCGCATTTTCAAGGGTAAAGTATTTCACCAATATCCACATCCGGTACTAAAGGATATAAAAATTACACCATTTATTGGGAGCCGTAATGCGTTTGGAGAGCTGCCTTTAAGGATTACCACACATTCATTATTCACCAGGTGAATAATGAAGCGTCTTGGCACTGGTTTGCATCATGGTGATGCTAATTTCCGCTCTTTACAAACTTCAGCAGAGTGCCTCATTTGTATTCATTGCCATACAAGATGAATATGAAAAAAAAGCTGAATCAGGCCAACTACGTGGACATTTTGAGTTATTTTATGTTACACTGTGTAAATGAAGTTTGTATCCCATTTAACTTCTGCAAAATCTTTCTGATGAAGAGGAAATTAAGGTGCATATTAGGCATTCACTTCCATTGTAAGTGCCTCACTTTAACACAGATATTTGCTTTTTTTTAAGAAAAGGAGGGACAAGTTGAAATAAATATTTTGGTAATCAACTTTGTGCCACAAATCCTGTCGATTGAGCTTAACTTGTATTGAACCTGGGATATTCCTTGAATCAAATCAAACTCTCCATTTAAATGAATTAAATCACTATTGTGATTCAGTTATTTGTCTGCATCTTTTTTTTTTTTTTTTGCTTCATCACACTGCCCTACATGTAGTTCTTGTATAACAAACACTTCTTAGGCATTTCATGATGGAACAGTAAAGCAAACATTAAAAATGAAAAGGCGAATTTGAAAGTAAATGATACAACCCTCTGTGGATCCTTTATATTTGTTGTGTATACACAGTATACAGAATATATTTAACTAATGCTTTTGGCACTGGCTCCGTCTTTCATCCAAAAAGTGTTCACTCTTATCAGGCCAACTCATTCTTTACAGCAAGCAGTCACAGTGTGCTCTATCGACCTTGTGTTCACCCATAAATCACACATCTATGAGACTGACCCTTTTTTCCTCTTACTGTATAAACCCTTTTTGCACATTACACTTTATTGGACTGGCCAAGGCTTATTAAGGAGAAGATAACTTGATTTGGTTAGCTGACCACTGGCTGTAGGGAATTATACAACAAAAAGATCTTGTCCGTGTGACGTTCTGTAGAAAAAGGAAGGAATCTAGTGGTGCTTGGTAGTGTAAAATTCACCAACACAATGCTAGGGTGTTGAAAGTTGTTGCCAGGGCAGTTTTTTGAGTGGTTGCTAGGGAATTGCTGGGTGGTTGTTAAAAGGAAGTTACATGCTGAAGTCTCTAACCTTAAAGGAATAGTTCACCCAAAAATATACATTTACTCTCCCTCATGCCATCATAGATGTGTATGACTTTCTTTTTATAAGAATATCTCCATTCTGTTGGTCCATTCAATGCAAGTGAATGGTGGCCAGAACTTTGAAGCTCCAAAAAGCACATAAAGGCAGCATAAAAGTAATCCATAAAACTCCAGTGTTTAAATTCATGTCTTCAGAAGGGATATGATAGGTGTGGGTGAGAAACAGATCAATATTAAATGTTTTATTTTTTTATTTATTTTTTTTACTGTAAATCCTCCTCCCTGCCCAGTAGGTGGCGATATGCACATAAAATGTGAATCGCCAAAAACAAAAGTAGAATGTGGAAGTGAAAGTAGACATTTAAATTAAAAAAAGATTGAACCACTGGAGTCATGTGGATTACTTTTATGCTGCCTTCAGGTGCTTTTTTGAGCTTCAAAGTTCTGGTCGCCATTCACTTGCATTGAATGGACCTACAGAGCTGAGATATTTTGCTAAAAATCTTTGTTTGTGTTCAGTAGAAGAAAGAAAGTCATACACATCTGGGATGGCATGAGGGTGAGTAAATGATGAGAGAATTTTCATTTTTGGGTTACTTATCCCTTTAAGTAAGAACACTACTAATTAGAGAAAAGAAATGATAAAATGGAATACAATTTCATGAGAGGAGTCCTAAAAACAAGTACAATACCTAGAATGATTTTTCCATTCTGAAACTTTTTGGTAGTGCTGCATGGAGAGGACATGTGAGGAAGTGGCTAATGATAAACAACACCCTTCAGAGGAACCATAAAATGAAGTCACTTTGCAGGCAATCATAGAGGTTCTGAGCTTGCGAAATAAACGGTGGTGCACTCAGCACTGTGAGCAGCATTTCTCTCGACAGTTTTAAACAGAACAGAGCAGTAATGCTTGTATGTGATTTTCCTCCGTCGGCTTTAATAAAGGAGTCTAATGAGCACAGAAGACAAATGTTTCTCCTTGTTTCCCCATAAAATGGATGCCTGTATTGCATCAGAGAGGCACTGTTAATTTTCAGGCACAGTGCAAACAGTCCCAACTCTCCAAAGAAATTAAACAAGATAGAATCTTGAGTTGTGTTTAACCCGTACACTGAAGGAAAGTTGCAATGGTATAATCATCCTTTAATATTCTAAATTCTCTTCTGTTTATGGGTTAATCTCATGAAAACATGCCCAGGTCATGTTACACCCCAAAATTCAACAGAAAGAAATGTATTATGAAAGAAAGAATATGAAGCATTTTCAAGAGTTTTTGCATTGTGACATTATCTTCATTATAGTTAAGCACATTTTCTCTCACAGTGTCTCTGAATGTTTTGATTTAAAAAAATAAAAAAATAAAAATATTCCTATTATTCTCAGTGGTGATTCTCAGCATAGGTGTTGCTAGACCCTATTTAGGGGGGCTTCAGCCCGCTCTAATTTGATTTAGTTTTAATTAAAAGCCTGCACTTAGATCCAGTCCCTTTCATCTTTTGTTTCTGCAAATATTACAATGCTACCATAAAGTACAACTACTTTACAATTAATATACTATATATTAGGGCTGTCGATTTAACTCGTTAATTCAGTGTGATTAATGAAAAAAAATAATTAACACAATTAATCATGTCCCCAGACCGTAATAAGGAAAATTCCAACCATCAGAGCAATTTAAGCTTTAAGTACGACCTGTTTTCTCCAGGGAGCAGTAAGCAAAACTCCTCCTGTATGGACAACACACAGCTTTTACCACACAAATGAGAACAAACCACACTCACCAACAGCAGACAGCACCAGTGGTGTAGTAATGGCTGACTGAAGAGGTGTGCGTACATAACAACCCCCCCCCCCCCCCCCCATATATATATATATATATATATATATATATATATATATATATATATATATTGTATACTTAAAAGAAATTGCATGCACCCCTAATGTGTAATTATTTATCTTCATTAAAAAAGGTAACTTGATAGGTTTGACTTAATAGGTTTGATTAATGTTCTTTTTATTACAAGTAAAATGAGTAATACTTTATAAGTACTTTTAATGAATAAAACACACACAATACGTTATAAACTGTTAGGCATTGTGTATCTAATATAAGTGTAGTAATTTTCACTTTAACAAGTTATATTACCATATACATTAGAATTATGTATATGGTTTTCCAACTTAGAAATATAAATTGAAATATCATGAGAAAAAGTCACCACTGACAGCAGTAAATGGCAGAAAAAAAAATTACATGTGATATAAATACAGGACAAACCAGTTAACTGGTACAGCATTTAAAACTAGCACAGGTGCAGTAACACAGTATTTTCACAAGTTTAATAGCATAAGTATTTAAATGCATAAATATTTTTACATTTAGCAGGCTAAAAGCAAAGTAAATATACAGCGCAAATAATGGTGACTTCAGCACTCACTATACAAGTTAGAAATGTCCCTAGACTACACTACTGGACAGCATAACATAAGGCATCGAGATTTTTTTTAATTATTTGTAATGAATTAAATATTACTATTTATAATTATTTAATCATATATTAAATTATTGTTTTTAAAGGGGCTTTCTCTGCAAATATATATACATGTGATTAATTGCGATTAATTTGATTAGTTAATCGGCATACCAGGTAATTAATTTGATTAAAAATTTTAATCCATTAACAGCCTTTATATATACAGTATATATATATATATATATATATATATATATATATATATATATATATATATATATATATACTGACGTGTATTTATATCACGTCAATTAAAAAAATATATTTGTATTATATATGTTATTTATATATATATATATATAAATAACATATATAATACAAATATATTTTTTTAATTTCCTTTTTATTTTGGGGTGAAACAGATTTTGTGGGATTCACCCTTATGAGGTCAGGAAAATGTCCTGTTCATATTTAACTCCAAAACAAGATGAAAAAAGTGAAGCCTACATTTTATTTTTAATTTAATTATTTTTTAATTTTATTTAATTTTATTTATTTTTTTGCATTGTGACATTATTTCCAGAACACTTATGCACATTTTACCCCCAAAATCTCATTACTGTAACATGTCTGGACGTTCTACTTTAATATTTCCATTGTTTTACATGATGATTCTCATTACATTAACACAGTCATTTTTTTTCTGTATTATTTAAATATATATATATATCTTTTTGGTTTTGCAGTAATGAGAAATGTGAGGGAAAATTTGCAGAACTGTCATGAAAATATTATCACTATGTAAAATATCTAAATGGCCCTAAAAATAGGCTTCATATTCTAAATGCAATATATATATATATTTCTTGTTTCTTTTGCTTTTGGAGTAAAATAGAACCAGAATTGTTTTGGACTGGTTTTGTGACAATCACCCTTATACATGTTCTCGTCAAAATTAAATTATGACCATCCATTTGCTTGAGAACAGAGTATTCAGAATATCTCGGAGTTACATAAAAGGTGTTGAAAATTACAGCCCACCATTTTAGCAAAACTTGTGAATCACATGGGTGAAGTCTTCATTTTTTCCACATTTCTTCTTTCCTCATTAGTAAAAGTCACACAGTTAATTAATTTTCTTGCACCCTTTCATATGTAGATGAGGTGCCATTCTGCCACACAGAATGCTTTAATAATGCATTCACGACTGCTGTCCCATTTTCTGTTACTAGACAGAATGTGCAGTCCATGACAGCTTGCACAGACCCTCTTCATTTCCTACAGTCTGATCGAATGCACTTATATGGAAAATTAGTGGGGAGAAGACTAAATTGTGACTGATAATGAGTTTAATGAAAACATGCCCTCGGGTCGATTCTTCTTCGAACATTTCCAAATTTCATTCATCAGTTGGTGCTCACGCAGTGCCAACTGCGGTGGAAGATACTGTAAGTCAATGTGAACCATGTGTATCAATCCTTTTAAAGGCCAGGTCATCATGAATGGCTCCCAGCTCTGCCCGCTCAGAGTTAATATTTGGAGTTGTCATGGGCATATTCTCCAAATTGCAACCTTCCTTTATCTCGTACCCATTAGGTCGTGGCGCTGCAAATGTCTTTGCTCTGCAAGATTTGTTCCAATCCCCACTTTCAGTCAAAAATCATAAACGCAGCTGCATGTAACCCTCACTTACATTGCTGGGCTGTGCCCAGCTACACCAGTGTCCACTCTATGAAACAAATAGCTTTCACTTTTTATGTTCCTCACAAAAAGAGCTGTCTCGTGTAATGGACTGAAACAAGTGTCTTACCCTTCAGGCCGTCTATGGAGATAAGGGCCACAGCACCCTTCACATCTCTCAAAGATTAAAAATAGACCTAAATGTTGTTGGTTGTGGCACTGGGTTAGAATTTTGTTGTAGGAAGCTGCCTGATCTTGGGGTCAGTGTAATTTAATACTGAATAAAAATAATAGTAACAATATTCTATTTTAAACCTACCGTGGCATTGCTATGGAATCTGGTTAAATCCTCGTACCTTTATTTAACTTGGCGTAGGAACTTTCTGTGCATTCCAAATATGGTAAAATGCTCTCATCTCCTCTTCTGTCCACAAAAAACCTGGCATCACAGTTTTTTGTTATTTTAAATGTACTGTATTGAGTAACTTGTAGTGGCCAATCAAAGTGAATTGGGAGCCATTTAACTATAATGCGTTCAGCGCACGTTACCAAACCGAATCGAACGCAACACATCTGCTATTCTGTGCACAAGATTAAATTCATGGAGAAAGCACAGAAGCGCCTTACATGTGATCTGGACAGAGCTGCACACGAGCAGCGTGTGGATACTTTTTTGTTTTAATAACTGCACTTTGTGGTTTAATATTCACATAAGATCATATCTTGATTTCGATTTTATTTAGATGGATCGTTCAGCCCAAGACAAAGGAATAGAATGATTTTCTGTTTTTGCATTATTTTGCGGTGCAGGAAACACAGCCTTACACGTATCGCATCACTTCTGTGTGGCGCAAAAGCGAGTTAAATTATTTTTCTCAAAGAGATGAGGTTTTTAAGACTAATGCGCTATCAAATTTTACAACTCTATCCTAAACCTTAAACCTAAACCTAACCGATTGTTTCATAAATAGCAAATATGACATAAAAACAGATGAGGTTTTTAAGTTTAATGCTCTGTCGAGTTTTAAATCAACCAACTCAACCTCCCTACCCTAAGCCTTCAACCTAAACCTAACCAATAATGTCATAAAAAATGCAATTTGGTGATGTAACCACGTCATTTTGCCGTGGTGCTATGACACTTACATTTTCTTGCAACTCTAGTGGGAAAACGCAGAGTGAAGGCTGTTTTTCTTACATTTTTAACTGTAGCCCTCAGACGCTGAAACTAAACACGGCATGTAAAAGGTTCTGCGACTGTACAAAGAGCATGCATATTTAATGAGGCAAGCACTGATGCAATTTATGATTGGTTACCTGTTGCAGGGCCGGTCAACCCATTAGGCGATATAGGGCGGCACCGCTTCGGGGGCGCTGATCTACCGAGCCAATAAGTAGTGTTCAATCTGTCTTCAATCAAAACACTTACATTACATGAAAGTGCTTAAAAGTACCAAAACCAAACCAATACCATGTTTTTGGACATGTTCTTTGGAGTAGCCTTCCATATAAATACCATGATATAGGCCTACTGTATATAATAAAAATACCAAGGTTTTACCATATTGTACCATCACTGCACCATGATACTGCCACAGCAGGCATTTGAGAAAGGTAAATTTGATAAACTTTATCTTGTGCTGTGTAATGTGAAAAAGTGACAATATGTTTTTAGTCCATTCATTAATGCTACACAATATATATATAGGCTACTGAAGAAAATGTTGAAATGATGCTCCTAAAATCACCAGAAATGAATGCTTTGGTGCTGTTTTTGCAAAATGAATAAATAAAATAAATAATTTTAAACCCCCCTACAACATCATAGTACAATAGATTGTGTACTTGATGGGCCCCAGAACCCCAGTAATGATGAAAGCCTATAAATGTGCCTGCTGTGAAATATACCGTACAAAGTGCATAGATCATTGATAGGGCAGTGTGCCTTTATTTAACATCTTAGACCACTTGACTTGGTTTACGTGCACTTTACATTAAAGTTATTCATGTATATAGTGATACCCTACTTAAGCCATAACATGCACTTGCACATTTCTTCCCAACATTGTTATAATTAATGTTTTGCTAGCTTGGGTTTATACACATTAGGATGTATTGTGTTAATTTGTACTTTTTTGTATAAAAGTAATACATAGCTCTCTAATAATGTTAGAGGAGGGGGGTACACAAATTACTGGAGGGTCTCGCCTAGGTGCCAAATGGGGTAGGACCGGCACTGACCTGTTACTAAACAACTTGCTGTTGTCGGTGCTAACCCTTTTCCAAAAGTGTGAAATGTTGTTTAACCCAGTGTTAAAAGTGTCTTTAACCAAAGGTTCAAAAATGTTAACCTATGGTTAAGTGTTTTGCGAGAACCCCTGAAGAAGATAAAGAAACATGCGCGGTCCAGTAATTAAAAATATTAGGCTTAGTCGGCAACAAATAGTTAACTGCTTCGACAAGTTTAATGTTCTATATCTGTTCCATCCTCTATTCTGTGAAAGACTATCACAAAAATCAACACAAAAATCCCCAGTGTGCTATAACTGTTCTGTAATGACTGATTGGAAATAGGAACCAATCCATCAAACTGAGATGTAATCTCGGAGTGACAGGAGCAGTTCCACTCCTCTGCACAGTCTATCGGATTGATGGAAATGCTTCACAATGTAATGCATAACTGCTGACCTGCCCGGAAGTACGTCTCCTCCAATACACTTCATTCTTCAGAGTCAGAGACTGAGGGGAGCACTGAAAGATCTCATCATCTACAAACTGTCTAGCATTTAGTGGCATTGTAGCAATGCTGTAATCTGGTTTCAGACGAAAAGGAACATTTGCTAACATGTGTAATTACAAAAAGCACATTCAGTACTATTCTTTATTATAGAAAATTGTGGTTCCATGGGAAAAAAGAAAAGAAAATAGCATACAGGTTTCAGTTGACATGAGGGTAAATGGGTACAGAATTTTCATGTTGAATATTGGGTGAACTATTCCTTTAAATTATAGTTGCTAAGCAAAAACTCATAACTAATGTGATTCATCCTTTCAGGGAACATTGTGTGCATGTTCAAATGTCAAGAAGCAAATGTTTCACTAGTAATTTCAGGTTCTATAGCCTACGCACTAGCTTGGCTGGACGTTCAATAAACTCTGCTATAACCACGTTTACATGCTTGTTCTAGCACCTTCTTACTCTTGTGGCTATTGTTACATGAAATCATGCCCTAGAGTTTTTCCCAAAGGTGAATTAATTAAATGTATTGAGTACGGCCCAGTGATGTCCTTATGAAGACTCCTAGAAGGTCAAACTAGCATTCTCAAGGGACACTCTAACACAGGGATGAGCCTTCTTCTTGTACCTCAGGGTGAAATACGCCAGTAGGACAGGTCAGCGGTCAGAGTATCTGCACACAAACACCGGGTGTGGGGCAGTTAGTTTTTACATTTATTTTATTTTCAATTTGTCCATTTAATTTTGTTTTCCTTAGCTACCATTCACTTTCTGTGTTTCACAGAAGAAAGAAAGTGATTCGGGTTTAAAACAAAATGAGTGAGAGTAAATGATGACATCATTTTCATTTTTGTGTAAACTATCCCTTACGTAAAAATGTTTAACGTAGTTAAATTTCTTAGGGCTGTCTAGTTGCATTTTTATGTTTAATGAAGGCAGGTTGTAAAGGTTTCAAATGTAATAATATATCAAACTTTCACAGTATTTATTGTATTTTTATGTACAGTATATTTATAATATACATACACTGATGAGCCAAAACATTATGACCACCTGCCTAATATGCTGTTAGTCTTCTGTGTGCCGCAAAAACAGCGCCGACCCGCCAAGG
Organism: Myxocyprinus asiaticus; assembly: GCF_019703515.2. Lineage (NCBI taxonomy): Eukaryota > Metazoa > Chordata > Actinopteri > Cypriniformes > Catostomidae > Myxocyprinus > Myxocyprinus asiaticus. The sequence goes on along the minus strand of NC_059372.1, from coordinate 10,740,966 downwards.
CATGGACTCTACAAGACCCCTGAAGTTGTCCTGTGGTATCTTCCACCAAGACATTAGCAGCAGATCCTTCAAGTCCTGTAAGTTGCAAGGTGGAGCTGCCATGGATCCAGCACATCCAACAGATGCTAAATCGGATTGAGATCTGGGGAATTTGGAGGCCAGGGTGACACCTTGAACACTTCATCATCTTCCTCTAACCATTCCTGAACAATATTTGCAGTGTGGCGGCGCGCATTATCCTGCTGAAAGAGGCCACTGCCATCAGGGAATTCCATTGCAATGAAGGGGTGTACCTGGTCTGCAACGATGTTTAGGTAGATGGCACATGTCAAATTGACATCTACATGAATGGCCGGACCCAGGATTTCCCAGCAGAACATTGCCCAGAGCAATTATACATTAATAATAAAAGACTATATGACAATAACTAATTCCACCATTGTTTACTGGAAGGTTATTTTTCAATGTTGCAGTTTTTAAATATATATACTCTAGTTGCAGTCTTAAATAATAAAACAGTCTTGTTACTTTCTGAGTCAGCCTTATCTACTAAGCTTGAATCTCTCTGGCCATTTCTGTTTTCTTTTAGTTAGTTTTGGAGTAATGAAGATGTATTTTAATTTAGTTAAACGTTTAAAAATAATGTTATTTTTTATGTTAATTTCAGTTAACAAAAATGTATTAATTTTTTTCATTAACGATAACAACACTGCAATGGCGAAAAGTAACTTTAATGGGATTACTGGAAAATAGAGCAGTCCCTTGTATTACCTGCATTTTATATTGTGACCTTTATATTATAAACTACTTTTTGCACACAGTATGTATCTTACTTTTTAAAGATGTCAATATGCACATTGTTTGATTGAGAGCATTTGGCTAAATGTGGAATTAATCGATTAAATAACTGAAAGATTAATTGATTATCAAAATTAGTTGCAGCTTTAGTTATCAGCATGATTAATGGGGTTTGAAGGAGTTAAACAAGGACTGCCGAGACTCTGAGCTCCAGCTCTGATCAGCACTCAGTGATGCAGACGGTGGAGGAGGAGGAGGAGGAAGGAGGAGCAAACGGAAGAGCCGAGCAGCTGAGCCTTTCAGCTTTTAGTCTCTCATCAGCGGATGGCAGAGCAGTTTCCTTTGCTGTGCTTGCTTCTCTGAGAAACACACATACACAATTACGCTCTACTTTGCTGTTTGTGAAGGAGGGCTGAATTCTGTCCGCTCTGGATCATGCTGCCCTGGAAAAGGAGTAAGTTCGTGCTTGTGGAGAACGAGAACATAAGCAAGCCTAAAAGTCTCAGAGCCGGGCTGACCTACCATTCACTTCTATCGACTTTGCTCCACTCCTGCCCCGACCTCGTTCCCGACTGCCCGTTCCACTGGCTTGGAAGCGTCTTCCATAGCAAGCGTCAGAAAGTGGAGCTTAACAAAGAGGAGCCCACTTACAATGTGCGTTACCTGGGCAGCACGGTCACCATCATGGCCAAAGGGGAAGACTGCACACAGGAGGCGGTGGCCAAAATATGGACTCGCAGCAACTATGGTGAACAATGCGCCAAGATGAAACTCACCATCAGCCCTCATGGAATTCGAATGGGAGCAGATAAATGTGGCAAAAAGAAGCCAATCCACCTCTATTCCCTCAACCGCATTACGTACTGCACTGCTGACCCCTTCCGGCCCAAGATCTTTGCGTGGATTTACAGGCATCAGGTGAAGAATAAAGCTGTTGTACTACGCTGCCACGCTGTCCTGCTGGCAAAGGCGGAAAAGGCCAGAGCGTTGGCACTTAGTTTGTACCAAACCTCAACGTCTGCATTTACAGAGTTCAAACGGCTAAAACGCCAGAGTGACTTCCGACATTGCCAGCAACAACTACTGGGTGAGGATATCGTGCCTATTATACCCCTACGAAGACTTCTGAATGGACAGTGCCACTATCAGCCACCTACTGAAAAGCCTGGATGTGCCTCACGGCTGTCATCCATTACTGAGGAAGAGGAGGAAGATGAGGATGAAGGACCGGGGAGTGCAGAAACTACAACCACAACAATAAACAACAACACTCCCAGTCTCCCTCCGGAGAAAGATCTGGGAAAGATAGTAAATGGACTGGACGAGGTTTCGATTACAAGTTGGGATGAAGCACAGATGACTATCAGCACTTTGGTGTGACTTCATACGGATACAGTTTAGTGTCTTCACCACTGAGCCTATATTCTTTTTTCCACTTTGTCCGGTACGTCCACCATCGATGCACCATGAAACAGCCCCCTGAAACTCCCCCTACCTCTGTAACGGGATAAGAACCAAGGGAAGAAACTGTTCCACAGATGAAGAGCTGCATGCAGAGGTGTCTAGAGAGATTTGAACTGTACGAACCTGTACAAGCACAATAAAGGAGAACGACAGGTACACCAATCATCTGGTATTGGTTGAGAGCTTACACCAAAAAGCCTTTACCTACTCCAACATTGAGCAAAGCTTACACTGCACTCAAAGATAAGGCATGCATCTAGTACTCTTGATATTCCGTGATTTTGTGAGTACATGCAAACTACAAATGCTTTTGACTGATGGACTGACAATGAGAGTGAATATTTGTATAAAGTGTGAATTTTTGAATGACCAATTAGTCTTTTGATGTATGTAATTTTTCCCTGGTGACCTCTCTCAATGGACTCCGCTTCAAGGGGACTGGAGTGTTGGGGTTAAAGTTTTTTTTTTTTTTTTTTTGGCTCTTGGAGCAGCACTAATGAATTAAACCATAACTTAGGAATCAAGCCATTGACTTGACATGTTTACTGCTACCATTCGTCATAGCTCTGCTAATCTGTAATGCTTAACAAGTGGAGGCATCACATGTGATGTTTGAGAAGAACCTTTTAAAATGTTTTATAAATGGTATCTATTTTACACTGTGATTTGGCAGCAAAGTGCAAATAAGATATTGTATTTATACAAATGAGTAATTGTAATTTATGCTGATTCTGAATATGTGTTGATGTAATGTGGTTGTTATAAAAACCCATTTTTATGCCATTCACATGAAGGTTGTAGCTTCCATCTGTCAGTTCTGGCATGGTGTTTTGTATTTCCAGCACATCATATTCATCTACTGGATAACTTGATTGAAAACAGTGAAACATTGCATTTTCTACTCCTCTCATAATTTTTCTTTGAACAGTAGGATGGATGTTAATGTTTAAAAATGGAAAAATACAAAATGTTGTATAATAAAATATTGGCTCATTTTTATTCTGTGAATATTTGTTTGTAAATTTAGTTGATTCAGCACACCAAAGGATTTGCAAATGGGAACTTCTGGTTTTCTGGCCATATTTCTCACATCATCATATCCAGCTTAAAAAATAAATAAATAAATAAATCAATGAAAAAGGAAAGAAATGTCCACTGACACTTGCCTGAGTGGGCTGTGGAAGGAACACAGATTTCGTCTGCTCCTTGAGGGCACTTAGCTTTTCTCTCAAAGTGAGGCAATTAATCAGCCGGCTGAATTGTACAGAAAGTGAGCATAAAACACCTGGGCAGGCAGCACCAAGCTTTCAGCTTGACGTAAAAAAATCTGCCAGAAGAGCTTTCAGCAGCCTCTCAGCTCTCGTTTGATTGCAGCAAACAAAGAACAAGCACATAAATATAAAAAAAATTAAATATATTTTATATAAAAATATAACATTTCCATAAAATCTGAGTCACATTTACAATACTTTTTTTACCATGTAACGCATCCTGCATTGTTTGTTTTATGGACTTGAATGATACCACAAATTATGTGGCTTGTTGAGGAGAACTCTGTCTCATGGCAAGTCGTAATGATTAGTATGAGATGGCGAAATCAGACGAACAATGTTATTCGTTTTTTTTTTTGTAAATTTAATCCCTAACCTAAACCTAACCATAAAATCTAACCCCTTACCCAAACCCTAAACCTTACCCTGATTTCAATAGGAGAACAACTTTTGTATAATCACAGAAGAAAGAAAACATCAGGGTTTTGAATGTGACGAGGGAAGTGTATTACAGGATATTGACATATATCAGTCATTTGTATTGCATTAATAAAGTGAGTCGATAGAGTGACCAATTTGCTCAGTGAAAATGTGTTGAATAGGAGGCTAGCTAAAATTTGATCCTAGAGACAATCATTTTTAAGGCATGGTTTTCAATCGAGTTATTCATATAAACCGCGCAATAAGGACTTTAAGACATTACAGAATCATTTTCTGTTACAGCATTATTTTCTGTTAAGCTGCTTTGAAACTATGTTGAAACTAACATGTTGTGAAAAGTGCTATACAAATAAAAATTACTTGATTGGTTTGTCTCTCTGGGTGTAAATTTTGTACGTTTTCGCCATCTCGAAAAGTTATTATGAGTTGTCATGAGACCATGTTGGGTGTGCTGTTACTTTTCGAAGTGATTACACTTAGATTTTTGTATGGTGGACGTTAAAGGTGCAGTATGTAAGATTCAGAAACCCTTGTTATTAATGACACCTGTGGCCGTTAAGTGAACTGCAGCCAGCTACCTGTTGCTCGTGCTCACGCACACACTACATAGGGACGCGAGCGAGCATCGGCCAAAACAATGACATAATGTACAAAGAGACAACGTGATTCACTGGCATCATGCTGACAGATGAGGTAGCATGATTAAAATTGCACAGTTTTATGATTGTTTTACTACAAACTTTGAGACTGTATATTATATTTGACTCTCCAGTGCTGGAACAGGGCTAAAACAAAGTGTGGATATAGGTCTGACTATGCGAGACTAGTTTGAAGTAATCACTTTTCTTTGCATGATACATTGACTGCATTTATACGATAGCCTATGCTGGCGTTAGCTAGCTAGCCAGTTTATCAATAGCTGTTAGCTTAATTTGGTGGATGATGACAGTAACTGTTTATAAAATAGACTGTACATTATAAATATTTTGACACAATTCAGTATTGATGTGATTCCATCACAACTGTCATTTTGATATATCGATGTGCTATTGTTTTATAATAATAGATTGTATATATTTTCTGTATAACAAAATTACGTTACACTAATGAATGGGTCTTTTTGCATTATCTTGAACATTGTCTAGCATTCATTTCATGTGTTATTGTAGTTTAGCTAAAATTACACAGATCAATCCTTATGGCACTATATTTCACATGCTTTGCAGTTATGTAAGCTTACCTGTCCAATAAGAAGAATGCCAATTCAGGGTCTGTTTTGATCCCCAAAACTGAACAAAGGTCCCTCCAGGAATCAAATGCCCTGCAGATGTTCACTCTAGTTTTCGCTCGACCACAATCACGTTTCATTTTTTTGGCTTACTCGGAGTTTGTGTAGGATTCGGTGTTGTGATGGATTCCATCTCTAAGATAACGTTACCTAGTGTTGCAGTTTGTTGTCGCTATTGAATAGCGGAAGAGAAGCACTGAGGCAATGCTCTCGGGAGCGCGCATAAACATCACATCCTTTAGATTTTCCTGGCAAAAGCGACCCGCTCCCTTCGCATAAAAATCAGTCTACAGGCTTTAATAGGCAACCTAGGAAGTCCGGGAAGGGCTCATTTTTTAAGTTGCATTACAAGCTGTTCACACACTGGCAAAAAAAAAAAAGGCGAATATTACATGAAAATTGTTACATATTGCACCTTTAAAATGGGTGAAAAAACACCATAGACTGTACATTGAAAGAGGGACTCAAGTTATATATGAGGACCAGAATATCATAGAGACTTGGGGGTTGGGGTCTTTTGACTTGGGCCAGTAAGCAACACCCTAGCAACTGCAAAGCAATGTGCTAAAAACATTCAGAATACCTTAGCAACTGCATAGCAATGCCCTGGCAACTACCCACAATTCGCAGGCTTTGTGGCACAGAATTTTTCAAGGGCAAGCACCACTCACATTTTTTTTTTTTTTTTTTTTTTGGATCACAAAAGATTTTAAGACCAGAAACAGAGGAAATACAAATCTTTTATCTTTGAGGAAGCTTTTGCTGACTTGGAAGTAAATGAGATGGAAGTAAAAACAGCTCAAATAAAAGTTCTGTATTTGAACTCTCACAGAATCAAGAGACGTTCAGTGTTACATCTTGTTCAGGGCTCGTGTTCTGCTCTGACTGGAATATGGATTTGTGTAAAAATAGGCATTAACTGAGAGACAGGGAGAGGGGCATGAATCAAACAACAAATGCTGTCAGAAAGAAGATAAAATCCAGATGGTAGCAGAAAAGTGCATTATGGGAGGAGGGCACATTTCCATTATTGTGAGGCATGCATTTCATAAGCATCAGTTTGATACATGACCTGAACCAAATTCACATACAGCATCTGGATCAAACAACACAAACCAAATTCAAACCATTTTGATGGTCTAAATTAGCTTTTTGCCACACCTTCCAATGTTAAGTGAATTGAGAATTTTGCAGGCAAAAATATTTCTTAAAACACATAAAATTGTATTTTGCTTAATAATTTTATTGAAAATACATCTGTTGCACTTTCCAAAATAATTTTGCATTCTGGTGCCCTATAACTTTAACCTCCCCCTAAAATTAGAGGGCCATGATAGATTGATAAGAATGGTGTACAAGCCCCTAACATTAACCCTAAATTTAACAATAAACTCTGATTGGTTGATTGAAATGATGTTCCAGAACCAACAAGAATTTAAGTGGCGAAATCATAGCCATACACCCAATTTGGTGCTTGGGTAGTATATGCATTTTTTTGCTTTGATTTTTCTAAAGGTATGATTGAATTTGGGTCTGAATATATGAGAGAATGACATCCTGTTCTGTACATTTAGGGATTAGTAGTTTCATTGTTTTAGCTGTTGTTTTGTCCCTAGGACAGGATGAATAATTCTGTAAGTGAAATCTTGCCTCTAGCTCTGTTAGGAACAGAGTAACAGAGTAATGGCATTGAGCGGTATGACTTCTCTCCTGTAAGCCCCAGGGAATGTGTTAATAACCCAACATGATCACACGGGAAGTCGGCATGTTGTTTACGAAAGTTCAAATACCCTAGGATTGGCCTCATTCATCACTGACAAGCATGTTGCATCAGCAGCATGGGAGACCTGAGTTCAGATCCCACGTTGAAACCAGGAAGTAATCACGTTCACATAATACGTAATAAGCTCGATTCAGAGGTTGAATTTTCCACCCTAACATTAGATTTTTAATCCACTGATGTTTAGGTTTAAGATTTGGTTTTGGTTTTCAGTTTATAAAATGTGCATTCCTCTTCACTGTATTACAGTCTGTACAGCTGAAAACAATTGGCTTCACAACTTGCTTTTGGCGCCCCATGACGACTTTTTTGGCGACTTTTCACCCAGTAAATGGAGCTCACACATGGCCATACCCCCAACAACATTTATTGCTCTTGCCACTGGGGGCAGTGTTTCAAGTTTTGGTATGCACAGACTGATTTTTGCTAAAGAAACAACAACCTACTGTTTCCAGTTTCACTGTGAGATCAGTCTGAATAACCTCTTCTGGAGGCACTAAGGGGAACAAGGTGTGCTGGGCCAAGACATACAGGATCAATGAACCATGTTTCATGATACCAAGAGAGAGAGATAAAAAAGTATGACAGCCCTGTTTCAAGTGGATGTGTGTTTAAAAGGAAGAGATAAAGCGGGAGAGATGCATTTGTATTCCACAGCAGTCGGGTTCTATTCCCTTGAACAGTTGTGCTGGATTCTGCATTATTATCTCTAAACACACCCTGCTGGATCAAATTCTCAAAAGGCTATAAATTATAATAAATTGTTATTCTCTGAGAAATATTTGTGCATATAGTTATACAGCAAGATGTTTGATACATACTGAATGCAAACTTAGCTAAGCAAAGATCTGATAGTCTTTGACCGCTAAATAAATTGCGAATTAATTTAAATCACCATAATAAATGGCCAAATAAAGGGAAGAATAAGACAAATCTCAATACTTTTTTCTATTGGAAAATTGATTATTAACGATAGCATCCATTTTTAAAGATAGAACAGCCGTGAGCTCCAATGTATTTGATGCTTCTGCTGAAGCCATCAGTCTGCGTTATTTCAAATTCATTTTTAGAAATTTTATTTAATAGCAGAATTCCTGCTGAAGAAATACACTACCCATGATCCTAATGGGTAAAATCCACAAATCAGAGAACTCCGGCAATTGAATGCACCAAAAGAGCCCATTAGCAATTGCCCACTTCCATGACGCACGACGAATGATGCAGTCGAGTTGATCTCCTTACACTTTCGAACTACTTATATATATATAAATATTTCGCAATATATACTTTAAATATATTGATTCTTCTTACTTATAATCAACTATTTTAATCAACAGAGAGAGAGAGAATAAAAATGTGTGGGCACTGTTGTGCTCTGTTTAGCATTACCTCTGAGATAAAATGGGAAAGATTTAATAAATAGGGCCTGATTCTGGGGTAAAATTTTCATCCTCTCCACAAGTGACTGCAAACTTGTGTTCAGGTCTGGCTCCATTCTTGTAAGGAATGCCCCCTTTTCCAGTCAATTCCCAATGGATAAAATCATCCTTTTTCTCACTGAATATTCTGTTTCACTAAGAAACACATCACATTGTGGAAGTAAATGTGTTGCGAATGCTGTTTCATGTTGACATCTAAATGACTGTGGATTTGGTTTGATTTGCTTATCAAATCCACTGCAATGCAACTGTTATGCATCAGGATCATAAAACAGGCCAAATAAGTTGTCCTCTCCAATCCTTAGACACCAAGCTAAAACAGCGTAACTGTGATTAGCAATACAGAGCAATATACTCCAAACTCAAGCCACCCACAAGGGTCCTGGTCTCACTGACACTTGCAAATAAAGATGTGCTGAATATTGCATGGCCTTTCAAAAACCGTTACGAACATGTATATTTTATGCTGGATGAAAGATATTATTCGCTGACTGTCCTCATGGTAGGAGTCAACCACTGGCAACATCTGTACAAAGTACTGTTGTCTAAGCTAGGAGAGTCTGTGTGACTTGAATATTTTAGTGTTTTCTTCCCCAAAATTCTCTGTGCTTGTATGTTTTCTCAAATCATATTTTCATGCAGTTCTTTGCACATAGCGCAAGATGGCCCAAACTCTATTGGGGGTTTTTCAAAGATAAAAAATACAATATTAATCATACATTATACATTTTGGCCACAACATTATGCCAGAAATGAGCTAGCTCTAATAGAAAATTAAGAAAATAAGGCCACAAAACAAAATCATAGTAGTCAAGTCATTTTTATTTGTATAGCGCTTCAAAGCAGCTTTACAGAAAATTATGCATCAACAGAAAAACCTGTAATATAGTAATGTCTTCGAGTCATTATAGTGCGGTTTAAAAAAAAAAAAGACATGTTTGTAAATTGTGCCTTAAAATAAATAATAGAAAATAATTATATATGTGATCTGAAGTTTTTGTTGGAGGTCTGATATGGTCTAATCGGGCCTGAAGTGGTCTGGTGTGGTTTCTTGGGGGCCTAATGAGATCTAAAAGGATTTTAAGTGGTCTAATTGGGTTTGATGTGATCTAATGGGGTCTGAAGTGTTTCATATGGTTTCTTGTGGGTCTAATGAGTTCTTATGTGATCTGAAGTGGTCTGATTTGGTCTAGAGTTCTAATGTGGTCTGAAGTTGTTTTTTGGAGATCTGATGAGGTCTAATGTGCTCTAATGCGGTCTGAAGTGGTTTCTTGAGGGTCTTCTGAGGTCTAATTAGATTTGAAGTGGTATAATGGTATCTGATGTGGTCTAATGTGGTTTTAGGGGGTCTGGAGTAGTCTGCTGTGGTCTCTACGGGGTCTGATGAGGTCTAATGCAATCTGATGTGGTCTGTCTGAGTTTGTATTGGTCTGTTTGGCTTCTAGTCTGACTGGAAGGCCTGTATAACCTTAAAACTTAAAACTTTTAAAACTATTTCAACATTCAGGACAGGCTTTGATATGCCAACATTAAAGTTTGCCTTGACATCTAGGGCTCCTTAGCCCCTCTGTGGACTGAGCCCTCTCAGTGGCCAATTGTTTTGCTCTGCACAAGACCTTCCACCAATCTAGAATTTAAATCTAACATGCTCTACAATCGCCAGCTGGCCTGCGAATCTACTGACGTACATTTAAGCATTAGAGGGCTAATTATGAGCTTGATAGTGTGAAACAGAGGGTCTGCTCTAAACTGGCCTCTGCTGTGTTAATCTCCTCAATTATCCTGCTAACATTAGTGACACGGATGTCGCCTTTAAATATCAGCATTCTCACCATACCAAATAATTATTCAGCACTGAATCATTATGACCTCAAAAACTCTGCCAGCAACGAACCTCCAATCAAACAATCCTTTACAGTACTGGTTTAGAATAGCCCTATCACTCCAAATATTACTATTTCTTATGCTTATGGATTTTGACAAATACCAAAGCCTAAGTATTCAACTTTGGCACATAACTCCACCTGTACCATTTGTGTCAGACTGACGACTTTCACCTGGTAGACAATATAAAAGCTGGAAAAAATAAAACATAGACTTATTTATTGATTGGATTGGGAAGCAAGCCATATCTAGGGACCAGAATATCATAGAGACTTCAAAGTGGGTTCCTTTGACTTCTTCCAACAGAAAACAACCACCTAGCAACCACCCAGAACACCTTAGCAACTGCATTGCAACTCACTGGCATAGTGGCGGCATGTTCTGTACTGCAAGCACATCTAAACATTTGCTCCAGAAAGAGAAACAATGTAGTATCAAATGCAATATTGTAATTTATTAGAAAGCTCAAAATACAGTATTTTAAGTATATTTCAATACACTTAAAAAAAAATTTTTTAAAAATTGAAAGGTAACTTAACAAATGTGCTTTATGTGGTAACTTAATAGCTTTATTTATCAGAACAAGTTAAAATGAAATTTGAAAAAAATTCAAATGACTGAATTAACATGACTATTTAGGTTACATCGACAGAAGTCATTTTAAGGGTTCAGGGTACCCACGTCATGGAAAACCTGGAAATATCAGGGATTTCCAATCCTAAATCATAGAAATAAGTCATATCTTAAAAAGTCATGGAAAAGTAAGAGAAACTTAAATTTCTGTAGTGAATAAAGCCTAAATTTTTCTTATGTTCTATTAAATAATTATTTAATTGGCTAGAACTTGCTCTTCATGAGTGTGATCTCTATGAATTGATTTTTAAAAAGCCAATAATCCGAATGACTGGGATAACTGTATATTATCTTTATGGAATTAAAGGGGACTCATTGCTGGGCTTGTTTTATTACATTCCTAAAAAACATTATATTGTATCAGACCTTAAGACATTTCCTTCCGCTGGGAGAAATTCAGCCCCTCAGCTAATGCAATATCAGGGATTTGTTTCCAATAAGATCTGTGAAGAACAGTCTTTACCTCTGGCAACAGCTTACCATCTTTGATGGGCTCGGCTTCTCTGGTTCATCCTTTCAGAGACAGTTCTTAAACCATTTGTGTGTTTCAGAGAGTAAGATCAGAGTGACTTTGAAATGTAGGCAAACAATCTGTATAAAAAAGCTCCAGCTGGCTCTGTGTTGAACTCACTGGCAGCAAACAGTAAGAAACCTGGAGCCAAATGTTTGTAACCCCTCTCAGAGATGAAATGACTTGTCTGGGGAATAATTATGTATTACAGGCACACAACTAATAGATGTTATAGTGAGAAAAGTTGCAAATGTAGTACCTTGACAATCAGTGCATATACTGTCCTTTTATTTCCTGTACAAAAGACTGAGGGCTTTATTTTTTCATATTAAAGGAAATTTACACTAATATACATTATTTATTCACACTGATATTGCTTCAAACCTGTATGACTTTCTTTTTGATGTGGAACACAAAAGATGAATTTTTAAAAAGTCTATAAAGGGTTTATTCTGTTAAATGTAAGTGAATAGTGACTGTAGACTGTCAAGCTCAAAAAAGCACACCAAGCACCAAAGTGAACAAACGTGCAACATGACGAGAGGTTTGAAGTCCACAAAGTTGCTAATGAAGTCATTACCTTTACTCAATTGAATTTGAGAAAGTTTTTACAAGCAATTTAATTATGTTCCTTCAGATTACATAATTTTCATTGAGCCAACATAATTTAGTTAAATTAGGTAAAGTCAATTTACTACAGTAGTTTTAACTCAACTTTATTAGGTTAGTCAAAGTCAATTTAAAATGTTTTAATTAAAAAAAATTTTTATATATATTGGTCCAACTTAATTTATTTTATTAACATTAGTAAATGCCAGGTGAGCAAGATATTGTCAGTTTGATAGCAACTGCTTATAGAGCTAAGCAGCACTCAAATCAAACATCACTTGAATGTGAAAGTCCATCCTCAACCTATGCACAAGCACCAATCTTCACCACAATGGTAACCCCTAAAACTCCAGCTTAAGAGACACTCTTAATAAATACCAATATAAAAGAAACATTAAAAACCTCATATTCTTATTTTGCTCAGAAATACATAAAATAACACTTAATTGCAACATTTGTTTACCCCATCCAGTCCCATGCAAAGCATGCTGAAAAATGGAAATCCTCTGCCCAGTTTCAGTGCTACAAAAAGTATTTGTGTTGTCCCAACTCAAATGGATTAAGTAAACTTACATTTGCACAAATTTAATTGGAAAGAACGCAGTGAAATTAAGTTGTGACAAAATGTTCTAGAATTGTGTTGCTTTAGTTCATTTTAATTAAAAGGGTCATATGAGGAATCAAATTTACCTTGATATTTTGACATAGAGTGCATCCGGAAAGTATTCACAGCGCTTCACTTTTTCCACATTTTGTTATGTTACAGCCTTATTCCAAAATGTATTAAATTCATTATTTTCCTCAGAATTCTACAAACAATACCCCATAATGACAACATGAAAGAAGTTTGTTTGAAATCTTTGCTATTTTTGGGCAGTTTCTCCCATTCTTCTTTGCAGGACCTCTCAAGCTCCATCAGGTTGGATGGGGAGCGTCGGTGCACAGCCATTTTCAGATCTCTCCAGAGATGTTCAATCGGGTTCAAGTCTGGGCCCTGGCTGGGCCACTCAAGGACATTCACAGAGTTGTCCCGGAGCCACTCCTTTGTTATCTTGGCTGTGTGCTTAGGGTCGTTGTCCTGTTGGAAGATGAACCATCGCCCCAGTCTGAGGTCCAGAGCGCTCTGGAGCAGGTTTTCATTAAGGATGTCTGTACATTGCTGCATTCATCTTTCCCTCGATCCTGACTAGTCTCCCAGTTCCTGCCGCTGAAAAACATCCCCACAGCATGATACTGCCACCACCATGCTTCACTGTAGGGATGGTATTGGCCAGGTGATGAGCAGTGCCTGGTTTCCTCCAGACATGACGCTTGCCATTCAGGCCAAAGAGTTCAATCTTTGTTTTGTCAGACCAGAGAATTTTGTTTCTCATGGTCTGAGAGTCCTTCAGGTGCCTTTTGGCAAACTCCAGACGGGCTGTCATGTGCCTTTTATTGAGGTACTAATCCCCAGTGCAATAAAAGTATTTATTTAAACCAAGAAAAACGCCTTGTTCTCTGCTTCCGCAACTACCCTACATCACTATGGGGCTGATTAATTTATGACTGCCTCTAGAATGCCTACTTTACATCATCATCCTTGGCCCGCCCATTTCGTTCACAGAGAGAGAGAGAGAGAGCAGGACAAACAGGCCTAGTGTGGCCTAACTATTCCTGAACACCAAAAGGGACCAATCTGGACTATTTCGGAATATTTTATATATAAACATGCACTACACACTACAGATGTCTTTAATCATTGTCATTTATCTTGCATTATTTATTTATTTTCAGCTCATATTAGCATGGATTGCTTGTGAACTAGTCATAATACGATTCAAGCTTTGCAAAGGAACTGTTATTGAAGGATGGGGCAGTTAAAAACACTTGGACACAATCGTAAAATTGTAAGTAAACAGTTCCATTCAAGAATATTTCAAACGTCATGACTTTTTCATAGTTTATGGTGCTGAGTGTTAACAGTTGTGCTTGATATGAACAGTTTAATATATCCGAATGTATTGGATGAGCGTTATGTGTAAAAAAATAAAAAATAATTATAATGTTGAGGGGCTTGTTCATTCTCTTCTGACTAAGTTTCAAATATGGCTGTATTTGAGGGGCTGCATGATGTGGGCATTTATGTTGAAGTTTTAAGAAGTTTTAGGCTAAAACTGAGCACTTCGACAGAGTGCCAAAAACAGTATGAAGAATGATCATGTATTACTAAATTCTGTCTGTTTTGGTACAAAACATTATCAGTGGACCTCAGGGAAGATAATAAAATGACTGAAAAAAAAGGAGCATTTCATGACCTCATTAAGTAAACTGAACAACCTGCAAAATTCAATTTTTTGAGTGTAACTATAATAACTTTAAATAACTATTGCTTTAAAGACCCCATTAAATGGTGTCACAAGCAGTTTTCTGCTCTGATTTGAAGTTTTTCTTATTTAAACAGGAATTGACATATCAAAGGGCTTTTCTCTTTTTCTAATAGCCAATAGCATTTTGTTTGTCACACCTTTCAGTGAAAGTTCCTTAAAAGAACCATTTTGAAGAAACTTGTTGTAGTCTAAAGAACCTTTTTCCACTTCAAAGAACCTTTTGTGCAATAGAGTTCCATGGGTATTACATGCTGACAAAGAACCTTTATTTTTTAAAGTAGATAGCCTCAAAGCTAACAGACATGGACTCAAAGCCATAAATCTCTCATTTTTATTCCATGTGGTCTTTAACCAAATGAACAGCAGGCGAATTCCAGAATAGATGCATTTATTTGATAATTATTTGCCTTTTGCCACTTTGAGACGGCAGAGAGAAGGGGAACTGCATTTGGAAATACTTTAAATCAGACTCAAACTAATATTTCCCATACCGTATGAGCACCACAGCACAAAGTTGGCTGACGTACCACTATAACTGTGTTAGGTCTTGCCGTAATGTAAGGGTAGTGCATATAAGGAGTTTTGGCTTAATACAAGCTACATTTATATAATGTGCATTCTTATAGCGCCAGGCCTTTTTAGCCTTTTCCTCTTAACTACTATAAGGCTGTAACTTGACATTAATCTGCTTGCAGTTGTCGGCAGTCCACTATTGTGTCAAACCTTTTTCTAAAACAAAGGGGATGAAGTCCAATTTAGACCCACAGGAAATCAAATTCAAATATATCAATCTGGACTACATGCTCTGATAAACTGCTGGATGAAGTCTTTTATAACTCAATAATTATTATAACTCAATAAGAAACCTCCATAGATTTGTCAGCAGAAGGAGCTCCCTCCCACACAGATGCATTGATTGAGTTAATGAGGTTGTTAAAACATCTTGGTTAATGAGGTATCCTTAGTTTCCTGAACAAGACACTGACGCTGTGGGAGCTCCTCCTATCCACATTTTTCCTGAACGCGGAAGAGTTCCACAATTTGCCTGTTTTCAATTTCCGGTCTCCAGTGTTTTCAGCCGCACTGGCATTTATTCTTAGCAGATGAAGTATTACTTTTGTAGAAATTGTCAAAAAAACATGTGGCTCTATAGTGCCGATACTTCACAGAGTTGAGATGATGATTTTTTTTTATTTTATTTTTTTTAACAGTGCCTCACCTGAGCATTAGATGACATGAAGCGATGGTCCGAGGTGATATCATTCACTACTCTGAGTTGTTATGACAGCCAACAACTGCACAAGTGGAGCAGTGGAGATACTCCAAATATCACTTAAATGGTTGTTGTTCTCCGTCTGGATCTCTCATTTTGGTTAGTTTTACATTGTGTCTCAAGACCAGAAACAGAAAACAAGCCATTGGAATAATCATGGTGCCGCACAGTGGTTGCTCAGGAAAACTGTGGACTGGCAAGTGACGCTTGGCTACATAGTATAGATTTGCAAAAGCTAAGCTAAAAGCTTTTTTAGTCTCTTTCACTGAAAGAAAACATACAACTTCACACAATGCAAACAAAACAATAACACAGAAGTGTTTTAAGGATACACTTTTCTTTGCTGGAGCACACAGGGAGAAAAAGGAATTCCAGTCTTTGACCAGGTTCAAATTAGAACAGCGAAGCGTTGGTTTAAGGATCCAGAGCACGAGAGATGTCTACGCAACCCTGAAAGAGGAAAATTCTGATGGTGTGGCACTGGGCTCTGGCTTATGACCCCACGATGATGCATACATAGGGGGTCACCAGCCAGTCAAATTGGTGTGATGGTATAGGGCAGGGGTACTCAATTAAAGTTCTAAGAGATCCGGTCTCTACATTTCCTTCCCAGCAAAGGTCTGGATAATATGTAGCTTACATAGTGTTAGTAGTTATATGGCTAGGAAATTATGTATATTTCTTTAAATCGTTTTTATAACTTGCCACGTTGGCAGCAATAGTACTTTGTAAAAATGAATATACTGTATATTCCTAAACAGTCAAAATAGTACCTTCAAAACTGGGCAGGGATGAGGACATTGGGGGCCCAGAGACAGCCAAAGTAGTGAGGTCTGAGAGATCTTTTCTACCAAAAGATTAAACTATTTCATCAAGACTTCATCAGTTGAGGGCACTTGGATATGAGTACTGAAAGATAAGATCAACAGTTCATTTTGAAGCTGAATGAAAGCAGTACAGTTTTTGTTTAAAAATGTATATATATATATATATATATATATATATATATATATATATATATATATATATATATATATATGTATGGGACACAGGAGGCCTTTTGACAAATAAAAATACTGTATTGGGTTGAGGGATATCCCCTGAGAGAACATTTATAAAAATGTAAAAGTCTGAATGGACCATTCTTATATTTTCCTTAAAGGGAGAATCTATTAACAACAAACAAAAAATGTACATAACAGTGAAGCATTAAAATACTGTTTGCATAATAAGTATAAATAGTCTTTCCTTGCCATCCATGATGACATCTAATTTTTACAAAATTAGAACAAAAATCGGTTTGTTTATTATGAAAGGCTCACAACATGCTGATTAATAAAGCTACATTTAGACGTGAAAAAAACAAAAAAACATTATAGTCTAAAGGCGCCACATTAACGCTTTTGATGTTAATGTTTTTGATGTTAAAATAACCACACCTGCAACTCATACATACAGTAAATTAGGCTTTATGCGGTGCCTCATATCTATAGCGGGGAGAGAGGCAATGCACGCGGAGTGGGAATAAAGCTCTCAGCACTGAACGTGCTTTATTCCCACTCCGTGCACGTATACACGTATGCTTACACAATCACTTAGCCAGGTGTCAGATAACTAGCACAAAGATTTAGAGCTCAGTCTGGATTGAAATGTCCTTCGGTCAGGATCCGGACCGGAGTCCGCCTATTGAGGACCCCTGGTATAGGGTTTCAAGGTCACCACCCCTGGCAGGAGCTCCCACAGCATCAGCTACTGATACAGCATTAAAGTTACCCACTTGAAAGGGAACCTTTATTATTGTATGATATTTTTTCCTTTTCAGCCCTTAACAGCTGGTTAGGCTGGCCGACACAGGCTGAGTGACCAGCAAGACCATCTTAAACCAGCTAAGACCAGCAAATCACCACTGGCTGTTTTAAGCAGTTTTTTAAGCATGAAAACCTAAGTAAAACTGCATTTATCCTTCATAAACTAGTTCTCACATCTTTTGTGTCAGACTTCCTCCCATGGCCATTGAATGTTTACACTGAATGAGTCTGTTGACCTTTTAAAAGTATCAGTTTAGTAAGATGTCTCCCACAGGGTGACATGTCAGATTCTTAGAGCCGCAGGAAGGGAGGAAGAGAAAACTGATGGCTTTGAAGAAAGCAGAAAAAATGTCTGACCTGCTGCAAAGCCAAACATTAAAATGAATTGCATTACATGTCATGCACTATAGTAAAAGTGTTTAGATGTTGTATGTGTCTATTTGTCTATCTGTCTGTCTGTCTATCTCTATGACCTAAATAACCATCAAACTTCACAATTTTTAAGCTGTTTTTTTAAACATTCATACAAGGCTTTGTCAAGCCAACAGTTTGTCTTGAAGAACTTTACTTTTATAATTTGTCATTCTAATTACATATGCGCTTAACGTACATTACATTTATTTACCCAAGTGTACCAGTACCTGTAAGGAGACAGTCTACATAGTGTTGCATGAACTCCCTTTGGATATTAGCTTCAGATGGAGGAAATGTTAAATGTTTAATTGCCAGATAACTAGAATTCATACCAAAACGTCTGATTTTGAGTTTAGTATTTGGGGAGAGCAGACACACTGGGTGTAATTGAAACTAGTGGACTGAGGCTTCGTGCATGGACTGGCAAAGAGGAAGCTTCCATAAATCTCTTTTATATTAATCTCAGCAAACAGGGCTGCTTTTTTAAACCCTTCCAATATGGAGGTGTGAAAATCTTTTGATAGGTCCTCTTATCCTCAAGCGCAGACGGCAGCAGCACATAAGTTATTGAGATGTTGCAGTGTGCCCTCACCCACTTGGCTTCACCGTAGTAATGGAAATGGTCTTGATCATTTTCAGCATGGAGCCTCCTGTCATTTATGATGGGAAAAGACAGGGGAGACTTAAAGCCTTTAATTATTTATGTGAGATGTCAACTGCTATTCTCAAGGCCAGATGTGCAAGGTTGTTTGCAGCTTCGAGAATGTGTGTTAGTGTGTTTATTTATTTAAACGTGTGTTCCTGCATGCATCTGTCTGTTTGATTATGATTTAGCTTTGCATGTGGTTATATGGGTGAATCTCACAAAACCTTTCAAGAACATGTCGGGTCATATACTGTATTTCACCACCAAATAAAAAATAAAGCCTATTTTAGGACCATAAATATTTTTGCATTGTAACATTATTTTGATGAAAATTTAGCACCTCCCTAAAACACACACACACACACATTCTCATTACCGTAATGCAAAATAAAATTTCTTATTATGTAATTATTTATTATTATTTTATCTCTCATTGTTTAAATTGTGAAGTATTTTTAAATTAAGTAGTTAGTTCCACTATATTGTTAATGCTGATTTAAATAAACACTATTATAATACTGTATAAAGTATAAATTGCTGTATAACAGTAATTAGAATCACCATCAACAATAATAGAAATTACAATAAAAAAATAAATTAAATTAAATTAATAAAAAAAGAAAAAATAAAATTATTTTTTTAATTAAAAAAATGAGAATGTGGGGGGGCTGCTTTATTGTCATGAATATATTGCCTTAATAAATGCATCAACTTTAAAGGGTCATGAAATGGAGAATAACATTTTCCTTGATATTTAGACATATAGGAGGTAACTGTACTATAAAAACATACTGTACATTTCAGAACTCAAAACTTCCTCCCTAGTCTAAAGAGAGCATTTACAGTATAGTTGCTACCCTGCTGAAACATCTCGTTTTAAAAATCTGTCTGTTCGTGACATCATGACACATTGCTCATTTGTATTTACACATCCCACAACATGCCTCATCGAAGCCTTGGCCCCGCCCACTGCCGTGCAATTCAAGTCAAGAGAGCAGGCCTTCCGTGGCTAGCTTTTTCTAACATAACACCTAAGGGGACCCATCTGGACTATTTTGGATTGTTTTCATATACTGTATATTCTTGCACTAGAGAGACATCTTTGAATGCTTGATACATATCTTGTGTCGCTTTTAAAAGACGTGGTGTCAAGTTACAACTCTGAAAGGGTAAAGCAATTCTCTTTCATTCAGCTGCTGCCTATGTTGCTTTGAGCACAAACACGTCATGGATGCGTTCTTTCGCCCATCTGCGCTATTTTTAATTGTTGGTGTATGTAAACATAGGACATCTTTGACAATGGATGATGGACGTCTTAGACGGTTTCGATGTGTTTCCACTTCAGTGCGCCTTTTGTATGTGTGTGCGTAATTTCACCGTTCTTTGGACTGTGTATGTGCAGGGGGTTTTTTTCGGCTCATGTCAGTATGGATTGCTTGTGAACAGAAAATACAATTCAAGCTTTGCAAACGAACTGTTATTGAAGGAGGGGGCAGTTAAAAACACTTCAAAAACTTGAATATGAATATTTCAAATGTCATGACTGTTTTTAGTTTATGGTGCTGAGTGTTAACAGTTGTGCTTGAGATGAACAGTTTAATATATTCGGATGCAATATGTTG
This sequence comes from Myxocyprinus asiaticus, assembly GCF_019703515.2. Taxonomy (NCBI): domain Eukaryota; kingdom Metazoa; phylum Chordata; class Actinopteri; order Cypriniformes; family Catostomidae; genus Myxocyprinus; species Myxocyprinus asiaticus. The sequence goes on along the minus strand of NC_059372.1, from coordinate 10,720,719 downwards.
GCTGTGCGTTATGTGTAAACCCTGCAATTTTGATTTGTACTTCTGATTGAGTTTGCTGAAATTAAGGGGCTGCGTGATGTTAGCCAATCATAACAGTTGATTGTAATTTCATTGTCATTTTCATTATGCAAAAAAAAAAATAAATAAATAAATAAATTCTTTTGATTTTGGATTAATAGAGCCCTATGAAATCCTTTTTATTTTTTCATAAATTCTGTTTTATGTTTTCCCAAATTTTGTGTTTTCTGTTTGAATTTTTCTGGAGTCCACGTTTTAAGTTTTGGTTAATTTTTATCATCAAAACATGTCAAATCACATGAATTCATAGCATTTTTGATTGAAAATAGAATGATTAATTTTAATTAATTAAACATTGCAGTTATTTTTGTAATAAATAAAGCTTTGCACTACTGAGCTAAACAATGTAGATTAAAACACTGATGACATAAAAGGCCCCTATGTCTAAATCACAGCATGCTGATCTTCAGTAGGCCTATACTCTGACTTGTGTGTGATATTGCTGGAATACAATAATAATATTTTGTGTAAATAATTTAGAGTTCAATTATTGTTATTATTAGTATATTTATTACTACAGCATGAGTCTTCAATTTCATGCATCCAGCTTATTTTGAGTGAAGACCTTTGAGTTCCTGTGTGTATTTGAAAGTGGTTTTTAATATGCTCCCCATTTTAAATGAAATGCAGAAATGCTTATCATTCACTTCATCCCAAATTCCATGGTTTTACTCTTATTTTAATTTTTATGACTCTATTCCATGTTCATGTCCATGTCTTCCACATCACAAAAATCATAGGGCCCTAGGTAAAAATGTGACCTGGACGTATAGTTATGACATGCGTCTCTTTGTGTCTGACTCTTTCTCTTTGTGAGTGATCAATGATATCAAATGTGTTTATAAAATCACAGCAAAGCTTTGAATAATTGAATTCTGAAAGTTTTCTGAAAGCAGAGGTTGAATAATCTGAGGTTTACACCTTTGGTCACATCGTGTTATGCAACATTCAAGAACATTCTGCCCACGCAAAACTCTGCGATCCGTTCTGCAGGATCATTCTCAGACTCAGACACAGACATGGCTCGCTGGGGAAGCGTTTTTCAGACTAATTTGACAGCAGAGGAAGCCAACTAGCTGTGAAATTTGCTTACAAGATGAAACACACATGCGATTTTCAGAAAGCACATTGGGGGAACAAAATTATGATAGTAAAACCACAAACAGATGTCCCAGAATGCCGTAATACTCAATACTGTTAAAGGAATAGTTTACCCAATTTACTCACCCTCATGTAGTTCAAACATGACACTTTCTTCCGTGGAGTGCAAAAGGCGAGTTTTTTTTAGAATATCCTGGCCGCTCTTTTCTCTCTAAAGGACTAAAGGACAATAAAAAAACCTATAAAAGTATAGTAAAAGTGGTCCATACGACTTGTGCTATATTTCCAAAGTCATTATAGCTTTGTGTGACAAAGAGGTGGTTATTAAATGTATTAACTCAAAAATGGACTACAAAAGTAATACGGACTGCAGAAATGGTGCATCGATGCTATTTGACGCTACTGACCTCAAAAGTCATTGAGTCTCGTGACCGAACGTCACTGAAGTCAATAGCACCATACTTGATTTGAGAGCTAACGTAGAGGTGAATATTTCCAGTTAATAACAACTTGCGATTTCCAGCCTGATCTAATGAAAATTATGTGACACTAGCGACTTTTTTGCTAAATGAAATTACATGGTTCATTATAAGTATTGTGGCAGTTCTGAGGTGAAATGTCCACTATGTGGCTCTAAAAGTGTGTTAAATGTTCTCCCAGACAGGTGAGGTTTTTGACGTTAATGCTTTATTGAGTTTTAAATCAACAAAACCTACCTCCCTACCCTAAACCTTAAACCTAAAACCTAACTAATAGTGTCATAAAATGCACATGTGAAATAAAAAATAAAAAATAGTTTTTTTTTTTTAAGGTTTTTTTAAGGTTTAAGTTTAAAATTTGTAAACATTTTTTTATTTTTTTTTAAGGTTAATCAAGTTTTAAATCAACCTTCCTACCCTACCTTAGTTAAAGTAACGTGATTCTGTAAGACCACATTGTAAATTTCAGTCTGTTCATCACACAAAACTATCCTATGGCCTGCAGCGCATTTATCAAATAAAATATGTTTATAGTTATTTTTTAGTCACTTTTAAACTTGACAGCCCAGTCCCCTTTCACTTTCATTATATAGAAAAAGAGTGGACAGGATATTCTTAAAAAAATTCCCTTTTTGTGTTCCACTAAAGAAAGAAATTCAATGGGTTTAGAATTACATGAGGGTGAGAATAATGACAGATATTTAATTTTTTTTATTATTATTATTATTTTATCAACTCTGCCAGAATACTATGTATTGAAAGGTTATGTGTTTACTGCATGCGTCACTGCACGGTCACCCAAGGACAGATTTTAACCGCTGTTATTTCAGTCTGACTGCTGACATTTTGTGTTGCCGTAACTGGGTTCAAGTAAATGAGATGCAAGATTGTTTTAACCAAGTTTGCGTTGAGTGCACTACAGCACTCTGACAACCATTAAAAATGAAATGGCCCCTTACAGAAACAAAACAAATGCACTGCATTGACGCTAAAATCTAAATTGTTTCTCTAATTCAAATTTGTTTTACTGCTCAAACCATAGACCCCAGGTGTCAAGTAATGGGTTTTGTAGTGCAATTATAATTTCAGCTCGGCACATACTGGGATTTACATAAGATGGCACTCACAGCCCGGATGTTTATATCTCTGGTATAATAAAGAGGCTTGGCAGGATTTTAAAGTCGGCAGTATTGGTGTGCTGAAATATAGGGGGGATCAGTTTTAGGAGATTTGCACTGTAGGCAATACCTGTGTGGTTCAGATAACAGTCAAGTGCACTTATATTTGCAGCAAGCTGGAATTAGTTCTGAATCACAGCTCTCTGGAGAAGGAAGACAGACAGCTGCCGTCACCAGACACAAGATGAGGAAACTTGGGATACATTCCAAATCATAAACAACAGCAGGTGCTTGCCATAACTTTGACCAAGAAATGCTCTAAAACTAGCATGTCGTTATTTTTCATTGGCTATATACAGTAGACTGATTTCGGTGAATCTTACAAACAAAAACGTTTATAGCCCTATTCGGATGGGATTAGTTTACAAAACGACGTTTGAGTTACAATTATTATCACATGACAACTGAGATTTAATGTACTGATTCGGACAGGACTAAAGATCTCTGTGTTTATTACAGAGGTGGGAGTGTCTGTTTTCTACATGTGGGCATTACCGAAGGTCGAACACATAATTTAGTTGATATAATTAACATATCTTTTAAACTTGATCAGATTCGATTTAAAATTTCGTATCATTTAATAATTAATTTAATTTATTGATTTAATTGTCATTTATTAATAATACATAATACATTTGCTTGAGTTTATAGAAGTGAAATAAGCAATACTGTGAATTATACAGTATAATTATAACATTACGTAATTGAGCGGGGAAATTAAGGTGAGTATCTTACCTGACATTACCATGATATTATTATGTGGTCAGTCTTGGCATTTTCTGCAATTTGGCTCTCCTTGTTCATTTTATTTTCTAATTTTTCGTCGGAAGGCAAAAAATCTACACTCAAAAAAAGAATTTTTGCAGGTTTTTCAGTTTACTTCATTAAAATGAACTAAAGCAACACAATTCTAGAACATTTTGTCTCAACTTGATTTCATTATGTTCTATCCAATTAAATTTGGAAAATTGAAGTTTACTTAATAAATTTGAGTTAGGACTACATGAATACTTTTTGTAGCATTGATGAAACTGCGCAAGGGATTTCCATTTCCCAGCATGCTTTGAAGATGATTGGATGGGGTGAACAAATGTTGAAATGAAGTGTTATTTTGTGCATTTTTAGAAAGATAAGAAGAGGAGGAGATTTGCTAATGTTTAATGCTGTGTTGTATTGGGATTTAAAAGGATTGTTTGTTAGGCTGGAGTTTTTGGAGTTACCATTGTGGTGAATAATGGCACTTGTTCTTTGGTTGAGGATGGACTCTCACTTTTGGTGATGTTTGATTTGAGTGCTGCTTAACTCTATAAGCAGTTGTTGTCAAACTGACAGTGCAACAGTTTTACTGCCGTTACACTTGCTCAACTGTCATATATTAATGGTTAATAAATTTAATTTAGTTAGACTAATTTAAGACAATTAATTAGATCTTATCTAATTGGTCTGACAAAATGAAAAAGTTTGTAGAACTAGAAGTCAGTTCAAACCAATTTTTTTTTTTTTTTTTTTTGGAAAATTTTTCTTTAATTACATGGAAAAGTTTTCCTCAATTTAATTCATTTCAGTATACAACCAAACTGAAAGTTGCACAGCTGGCATAAGATTGGCATGCACCACGCATAAGTACGATCTTAACGGTAGTACAGTACGTGTAGGTCAAAATACGTGAGGAGAAGCACTGTAAAATTTCAATATCAGCAATCACAGACATTCACATTCTGACGGGATTAGATTTCTCAGAGGACCCTTGAGTTAGCCGAAAAAAGTGTGTGATTTGCTCTGGAATTTTTACAGAGGTTGTGTGAGAAAAACAAAGACTTGTCAAATTCGGACGGGATTAAAATCACAAAGTACGTCTGTGAAACACGAATTTCTCTGACCTCAGGGAAAACTAGTCCCATCCTAATAGGGCTTATGTCTTGTTTTGCTTAATCGGTGAAATTATCAAGTTTTGTTTGGGAAAGAGATCTGTATTACTATAAATTATTCAGGTAAATTATGCATTCAGCATATGATTCCCAAAATGAAGCAGGTCGTCTCTCATCTTAAATATCTCTGATCTATTCGATCAATTCTAGGAATAAAATGTGACTCAGTGAGACAGAACAGGAACAGACATTTTCTGCTAACAAGACAGCACTATGCAGTGTTCACGGTTCTTTATTACACCCACTCACTAACTAACAGCAGACAGACACTGGAGTGATTGTTCCTTCAGTCCAGCTGATCAGCATCTTGTAAAACCCCAAGATGCTGAAAACAGTCAATTTGTTCTTAACAGATGGGCTCTCACTTGTTTTCTCATTTTGGTGTGACTCTCTGTAGCATCTGAGCTCTGTTTGAAGTTTAAATGACAGATTAAGGAGTCTTATAAAACAGATAGATCATCTGGCTATGACTGGATGAGCCACAGTTGAAGCAATTGTAAAATGACTATAATTGCACCCCTGTGACTACAAATTCTATATTGGCCCGTTAAATTGCAAAGTTACTTGGCAACCACATACACCCTGTAGTTAGGTAAATGACCTATATTACTTTGCATTATAATTGTTTATTTTGATCATTTTTAATGAAAAAAATTAACTTTAAAAATGGTGTCTTCTATCATATTGCTGTTGCCACCGTTTCAAAAAAGCATTACGCCAAGAGAGTCTGTGTGTTACAGAGATTTTACTTTATCAGTATAAATCCTCTGCCAAGTAATGTAATTCAATGTAGACAATATTTTTTTTTTTTTTTTAACATGGCACCATGGTAATGCTGGAATAATGGACATATACTAATGTCCACTAGTAGCCTACTAATGCACTTCTGTGGTATTCTTACATGTACCTTTGAGTAGCATGTAAACACCATGGTATATGTGTATCATAATCATTCAGTGATTTATTATATGAAAGTATTATATGGTATTACCATCTGAATTGTGATTTGCTCTGGAATTTTTACAGAGGTTTTGTGAGAAAAACAAAGACATGTCAGATTTGGATGGGATTCAGTCAGATTCAGTGTTCCCATGGAAACAATCAGGGTTCCCATGGAAATGCTGATTCTGCATGCCAACGGCACCTGAAATACATGAAGAAGAAAACGTCAACACGCTTGGAGCAAAACAAACAGAGCACGATGATGCCACGGTCCTCGTCAGAAAAAACCCAACCTGACAAGATGACAGGACCGTGACATCACTTACGCAAGGCGGTCACAGTCATTTACATTCTGATGGGATTAGATTTCATCAGGGACCAGTGCGCTCACAAAAAGAACATACACGAAACAGAAGACAGACAGGGGACGATGATTCCACGGTCCTCGTCAGACAGAAACCCGACCTGACAAGGTGACAGGATCGTGACACTCGAAGGCTCTTAATTTTCAAAGGACAGAAGTGTTCTGCCTTAAGGGTTCATTCCATCATCAGACTAAATCCTCCTGCCAGTCACGTCTGCCGCTGGGCTCTGAGTGTGTCTGGGCACTTCATCTGGGCCTGCTGTTCCAGCCAACACACACACACACACACACACACAGGTTAATCTCTGCATACACCAAATAATATTATCCTCATAAACTAATCACAAGTCTGCTCTCAGTGTGGAGGAACTGGCCTGACAGGGACAAACAATACACAGGGGAAGGAAAATAGCATTATGAAAGCATTTTTGAATGCATATTATCATTTATCTAATGGCATTTTTCCAAATACTACAATGCTAAAATAATTTTCTTAATCAGAATTTTTGTCTTGTTTACCAGAGAAATATCTTTCGATCCTTAAAACTATACATTTATGTGAGAAACAAAAATCAACTGTGACCACTTTCCCTCTAGAGCTACTGACCTCCAAGACACATGTTCTGGTCCTGTGGGAACCAGGAAGTAATCGTGTTCACATAAACAATGGTGAGCATGATGCGGAGGTTGAATTTTCGATCAAAAAATTACAATTTTACTCCACTGACGGTTAGGTGTGGGTTGGGGTATGGGAGTAGTGTTAATAAAATATGCATTACTGTTGACTGTATTACATCACTTACATCTAAAAATACAACTTGCATGTGGCACCACTCTGTGGACATTTCACCCAGAAACTGGAGTTCACACTTACCCATACGTTCAACAAAACTGGGGGGCAGTGATTAAAATTTCAGTATGCACAGAACGATTTCAGCAGCAAAGCGAAGATAGGCATGGGTGAAAGTTGAGCGTGTGTAAAACCAGAGAAAATTAATAGCAAAGCAGACTTTTTTAATGTGCCACTTTATACTCTTTGAGAGTGATGTTAAAAAGAAACTCGCTGCTAAAATGACATACACACAGAGGTCGCTGCCAAACAAAGAAACTTCCCATAGGTCAATGCAGCGAATTCGCCTTCAAAAGCCTCCACTTGATAAAAATGTGATATTGCATGGATTCCCATTGAAATTACTGTATTTTACAGTGCAAAGGTAAATTTGACCACACCTTTAGCTGGTTTGCAGGTCCCGGTTACCAGGAAAATGCTGGAACTGCACCCTGATGGCAAAAACCAGCCTGATCTCATGAAATTTACGTGACCATGGCTACATTTTTGCAAACCAAAATGATGTGCTGTATTACACGTTTGGCTGCAGTTTCCTAGTGAAATTTCCAGCAGGGGGCACCAAAAACAAGTTAAATTTTTTTAACTTTGTAGGGTGAATTTTAGATGGATGTTTTAATGAGTAAAAAGTAACTCCCTTACCTAAAACTTTAACATCAACTTAACCAATAGTATCCTAAAAGATAAATGAGAGGTGAACAAAACAGACATCCTTACCCTTAACAAATGCCTAAACCTAATCAATAGTGGTTTAAAAGCAAACTGTACATGAAAAGCTCATTTTTTCTGAAAAAAAATGTCCGTGTCGCTTCTATGACACTTATATTTTACTTTGGTTTCAAGTATCCTTGGCTAGTCTAGCACTGTGGTCTTCCAAGTCAAAGTCAGGTAAACTACCGCACAAGCTAATCATACTGGAAAAAGTGTGTAAATGTAGGTGTGTCTGTAATATGTGTTAAAATTTATTGTTTTTCATATAATGCGTTAGAGTAAAAGTGTTTTGATATCACAACATAGCAGTGTGTGAGTAATAATGTGAAAAATATGTGTTTATAAAGTTGTCCTTGTGATTTGTGTGACAGTGAATAAAACTGTAGTGCCTCTAGTGTTAATTTCACTAGGAAACTGCAGAAAACTTAGAAAGCAGCACTTAAAATCAGTTTATTTATAAAATGTTGTTATAGTAATGTTCATTATATGAGACTTGATTGGCAAAAAGCATGTCCCCCCATTGACAGCCATTCAAAAGTAGCTGTGTTTTCTGACGAAATATTTTTTTTCCCCAGAAACAATTCAGTATAAATGATTTCATTATATTATATAGGGCTGTGTCAATACAATCGAACATTGATATATTGCGATACTTTTTCTCATGATATTGTATCAATACTTAAGATCCGATTATATTCAGCTATTTGTGTATTCATATCATGTAAACGCACAACAAAGTTGGCACATTGTTACATACAAATCAATTTAATGAGTTCACCATGAGACAAAATCATGATGTTTCGAGCTACATGCTCTTCATCAGATATCAGTATATAACTGAAATATACCCAAATGAATTGGAATTGAAATTGGAATTGATTCACAATTGAATCAAATTATGATAACGTGATGTAGGATATTAGGGGCAGAAGAGCAAACAATTGCTGCAATATGACTTGAATCTAGAAAACCCAAACTTTTAATCCTGGAATTCCTCAACGTCATAAATTAAAATATTCTGCTTGACTAGGTGCCAAGAAGTCTAGCTGAAGCTCACATCTGGCCAATAAAACTAACAAAAGGGACTTGTCCAGATAGCACATGACTTGAGAAATTCATGCTTCTGAGAAAATACCCCCACATTGGTTATCGCCTGACACTGCCATCAAGACCATCTCTGCAAAAAGACCCTAAGGGCAGAGGTTACAGGCAATAAAAGACAGAGAACACATTCCCTGGAAACCCCGGGAAAGGCTTAAAACACTCTGTTTTTGTCCTTCGATATAAACCAATTTGCTACACTTAAACTAGACTCATCAATCACGAGACATCGTGATCATTATTCTGCAAACAGCAGCTAAAAGGAATCCATGAACATTTCACAAAGTACCAGTACTTGTTATTAAACCCCCTAAAATGTACAGAATGCATTTGGACCCAAAATGTACACAATACCTAGCCTTGCTAGATAATTCTGAAAATTACTTTGACCTGTGATTACTTTTGTAACTGACAAATTAATGATTATAGCCTGATGTACCTTTTAAAATATGTGTAGTGATTTGTAATCACTTATAAATGACAAATCAATGATTATAATCTTTAATCTTGTGTTATTCATGTCATCATTACTAAGAATGTTAACTATTCAGGATAAAACACTATCATTGAAATCCTTTCTGTATTTCAGGAATGTTTATGTTAATTAATTTTTGAAATAGTCAGTTGTATCCAAGATATAAAAGTTCATGATTAAACATGCACTATTTTGAGCAGGAAATTTGTAAGAATCCTCCACACAAAGGATTGTAAATCAACTTTGAAAAAGACAGTCCAGTTGACCATGTGACTCTGAAAAGCCTTTTCTGATTGGCTCAGGACACCTTTGGGGTGCGGCCAATTTCAGCTCAAAAGTTTCCTACCAAGGAAGAAGTCGGTGGTGGTCTCCTCTCTTCTTCGGCTCTCTTGCTCTTCACTTCCTCTGCAACTCCTCATCCTCCACGCTCTTGCCCTCATGGCTTGCAGCCTCCGTGCCATGTAGAGTCCAAGGAAACTCAGGACCCGAAGTCCCGAGGAAGCCTCTCACTCTCTACTCTACGGGTCACACACACGCCTCGCTTCAAAACCCGCCTCATCAGACTTTTGCTGAAAGTGCTGGTGTATTATTTAAATACTTTGGGTAATCCGATTGCAAATCGATTTAGACTCAAAGAAGGATAAATGGTTCTTAAGGCATTGTCTACAGACTTCATGAAGTTCATTTTCTCTGTATTGATAATTTCTTCCACATTCTGTCACTTTACTCACCAACCTGTTTCATGTTTGTAATGTGTTCGATTAGTTTTTATGTTTAGAATATCAATAAAGTCTGTTTGTCTTCAAAGATAACTTGACTGTGGTATATTTTGATAACTAATCTTGTCACTTGATTTTAAAAGATCTTGCCTCAAAGCAATACCTAAAATATGTGTGATGTTATTTTCAATAAGCCATGAGAATAATATTACTCCAATAAGTGAATTAATCATAATTCCCTTATTAAAGCTAATTCCTTACAATAGAAATTGTGAACGGATACAACGAGACTTTGTATTACGATTTTAATGGTGGAGAATTTTATTCAGACAAATAATCTAAATATTTGTCTTTTGTCTTTCTTATAATGGTTGTCTAATGTGACTGATTCCATGATACATTTCCTTACATAATAATGACGTAGAATAAGGACAGTTTAAATTAATTCCTAACACACATACTGTTCCTACAGTGATGTATTGCAATATATCAAATTGTGACGTGTATTGCAATACATATCTTATCATGAGGCGATACCCAGCCCTAATATTATAGTACTATATAATATAATAATATATTTTTCTGGTGACAGATGTTTTTAAAAGGCTCTTAAAATCGTGAAATGGGCTTATATTTTCCCATATCTGTTCCCATTGAGGAGTGATCATATACCGGACACCCAGTCTGTGACACCTGAACTGAGCACCCGTGAGCAAAGTTGGCAGCCTCTTTTTCACATACTTCTGGGGATCCCTGCGCCAGCTGAGCACTGCTATAGAGATGAATGGGGATGCTAACGGATTGCTCTCTCCAGATATGTTAGAGCTCCTTTAGCAAAACCTTCGACCTACCGTTGTCAATGAAATGTGTTGATGTTAAAAAAACTACACCGTGTCAAACAAATGGTTTCCATTATCACTCACTATCACTCAGGAATAGACCCCAAACCTGTTACTTCCTTATTCACAAGATTCTTTAGATTTCCATGGACCAACATATCCGTACCAAATGGCTTAGCAGAATGAGAATGAGGCCACAGACTGTACGCTCTGAATCAAGACCCACGCCTGCAGCAGTGAGTTACACTCATTCATATGGCCACCAGAAATAAACTCCATTCAGTGGCTGTCGAAGGAACATGGAATGGGGTCAGATGAATCTCTTTAGACGACTGTGGCATATCTAAGATAACAATGGGTATTTAAACTTGGTTCTTAAGTGTGCAAAACTCGCCATTATGATGGAAAGTTGTTGTGGGTGGTTTTCAGGCTGTTGTTATTTATTTGCTAAGGTTTCTGGAGTGGTTTTTAGTGCATTGCTATGTGGTTGCTAGGGTGTTCTGGTTAGTTGCTAGGGTGTATCTAAGTTTTTGCAGGGGTGTTCTTATGTGCTGAAGTTTATACCTTGGATAAGGGGTTTGTTCAAATCCCTAAAACTACCGTAAGTTACAATAAAAGTTTAGTAAGTTTTACACATTTGACAATTTTTCAGTCCAGTCCATAGAATTCTGCAAATTTCTCTTATAATCAGATTAGAAGATGTGGAAAAGGTACCTAGATTCCACATGGGCCTTCTTATAATCCACACTAAGAGTACAATCTCACTTTACACTGTGTAATATTGAAGCAAATCCTCTGTAATCTACCTGTGTCACTGCAAGGTAAATATATGCTTAAGAAAAGTGGGGTTGTGAGGGGAAAATAATTCCCAATTACATGGCATACTAACTATGTTCCAAAGTGTTTCCTGTTCATTCACCACCTTAATTGAGGTTTATATTACTTAAAACAGACTCTAATGGCTAGATCAGTTAATACGAGAAAATAATGTGCACAATGGTTTGGATTTCCTGTGATCTGGAAATTCATATAATTGCTATAAATTTATTCTGCCCTTTGGAACACTCTTTACATTCATAATTTGAGTAAATCTCATTTTAAGCATGACTGCGAGGTGCATCTATCCATGCATATAATGCTCAGATGTACACAGAGGAAAACAGTCTCAGCCCACATCTCTCTGTCTGGCACTGTTTGGAAAATGTGTCGGCAGGATCTGCTTGAGCAGGATCAAACAGAGACTACATTTACATTTCAATTTGGCTGCAAGTAATACGGACACAGCAAGTTTGTACACACACTCTCTCTCTCTCTCTCTCTCTCTCTCTCTCTCTCTCTCTCTCTCTCTCTCTGTTGCTCTTGTCTGCAGGGTTGAAGTTAATTATAGAGTAAAATAATGCTTCCTGCTTCAGAGGGAAAATACAAGCTTTTCAGCGACACTGCTGCACTCTTAACTACCCAATCTTAATTTAATAGTTTGGTTCATGGTTGATTGGACATCACTTTAACACAAAACTAGAGACCAAAATAGCAAATTCAAGAATTAATGTAGTTTATGAGAATAAAGATCGGTATCAATACAGATATTTTTTTTTATTTTATTCCAATTTTGATTCAGTTTGATACCATTATGTTTAATTTGGGCATATTTCAGCTATAATGTAATTTTGCTTACATTTGAAAACAATTTAATGATTTTCAACAGCAGTTTTGATACCATAACTAAATACTATCCAATTGAAGTAAACAAGTTTCAAGTTCTCAAATAATTATTTAAGACAAATAAACAGTCAGTAATAACTTACACCGATGAGCCAAAACATTATGACCACCTGTCTGATATGCTGTTGGTCCTCCGCATGCTGCCAAAACAGCACCGGCCCACCAAGGGATGGACTCTACAAGACCCCTGAAAGTGTCCTGTTGTATCTGGCACCAAGACATTAGCATCAGATCCTTCAAGTCCTGTAAGTTGTGAGGTGGAGGCACCGTGGATCAGACTTTTTGGTCCAGCACATCCCACAGATGCTCAATCAGATTGAGATCTGGGGGAATTGGAGGCCTGGGCAACACCTTGAACTCTTCTTCATGTTCCTCAAACAATTCCCGAACAATCTGTTCAGTGTAGCAGGGTGCATTATCCTGCTGAAAGAGGCCACTGCCATCAGGGAATACCATTGCCATGAAGGGGTGTATCTGGTCTGCAACGATGTTTAGGTAGGTGGCACATGTCAAATTGACGTCCACATGAATGGCCGGACCCAGGATTTCCCAGCAGAACATTGCCCAGAGCATCACACTCCCTCCACTGGCTTGCCGTTTTCCCACAGTGCATCCTGGTGCCATCACTTCCCCAGGTAAACGGTGCACACGTACACAGCCGTCCACGTGATGTAAAAGAAAACTCATCAAACCAGACGACCTTCTTCCACTGCTCCAAGGTCCAGTTCTGATGCTCGTGTGCCCATTGTAGGTGCTTTCGACGGTGTACAGGGGACATCATGGGCACTCTATGCAGTCCCATACACGTCAGGGTGCAATGCACTGTGGGTTGTGACATATTCATGCATTAGACAAAATGCATTAGTAATTTTAAAACTACTAAAGTTATACAGCCAAGAGCAGTTTGTGGTTTTCTTGTTTACTTGTTATGGTTGTTTTATTAATATCAAACAACACTTCAGCAACATCATTTGAGTCTGTTGTTGTGGTATCATTGATTTTAAGATGTACCTGTGTTTGGTCGCTTTACATGTCAATCAGAGAGACCCATCCTATCTAAAGCCTAATACAATATATACAATGGAAGAATCCAAACGTCCTTCTTCTGAATGAACTAAGCCTGCATTTATGCTACTTGAGGCATCGATTTAAAATGAGTTCAGTGACGAAAATAAATAATGTCCAAACCACAAACAAGATTAGTTTTAGCCAATTCTAAATGTTCTTTGACGAGTTCTCCTAGGTCAAGAATTTCAGGAATGTGTGCTAACAGGAAAAATATCACCAAACTAGTACCTTGGCAGAACAAAAGCATCAGTGTATTTCTTCATAATTCGTAGGCGAACTAAAAAAATTATTTTTGCCCAGTAACTATAAATGAGCTATATGTGGATGCTTCCTGGTCAGAATACTGTAAGCCCCAAAGAGGACTGGATTTTATGCCAGTACTAAAAAGTCTGGCTTCATCAGACTAGAATGAAAAGACTAAAGGTAAAAGAATAGATCGATCAACACACAGACAGAATGGAAAATCACACACTGTCTAGAAACCCGAGCAAGAGGAGCATAAAGCAGTGTTTAGCTGTGAGATTCTGGCTTTTGTGCATAGTTAAGTTCATTGATTCAGCAACTGAGAAAATCTCATCCTATCTCTTAGCTTGACACAAGAGCAGACATCTCTAAGATTGAAGAGCCCCTCACATGAATAACTGTCTCCGTTTACTAGGAGGTGTCTGGTGTACTGTACTGGCAATGACAAACAATGGCTTCGTCCACATTAGTCCAGATACATTTAAAAAGGGCTTTTCGTTTTCGAAATGCTCTCTGTCCACACTGCCGTTTTCAAGTGTTTTCCAAAAGTTGCTCGTCGACACTAAAACATATGAAAATGCTTAAATCCCCTTACTGCACATGCGAAAAATTGCTGTTCCATGTACGGGCTGAAACATTATTGTCCGCGTGTTTCGTCGCCGGACAACAATTCTAAGTAAATGTTGTGTCGCCTATGAAGCATTGTGATGGTTGAACAAAGTAATATTTATTTTTAATAATGCCCTCAAAGTGAATAACAGGCACAATAATGCTGCTACAATGTGGGCTGCCATCTTGATTGTTTTGGGTTGAATGGATCACATGACTGCGTCCACACCACAACCCGAAGACGCCGTTTTCAAATTTAACCACTTGGGAGAGCATTTTCGAAAAGCTCTGTTTTTGCTGTCAAAAATGCCATCTTGATGTGGACGGAAGGCCAAAACGTAGAGAGAAAGATGTGTTTTCAAGCTAAATGTTTTTGTGTTGATGTGGCCTTAGATTGTGTTAGAAAGGATGGATTGGCAAACAAACATTCTGATTATATAGTAAGAGCTACACAGAATGTCAGGCATCATATGTGAAAATTTTATAAATATTGCATTTTACAAACATTTAAACCTGCTCTGTGTAATTTGGCACAACTGGCCTTGCAAAAACTCACTGTAGCTTGATTATAAATGTGCATGTAAATGTACTGACTGAATCAACCAATGGTGAGACTGTGGGGCGGGGCTATTTGTTCGACCAATGGAAGAAGTGGGAGTGCTTGCCATTTTGTTTGATGCTGTAGAAATTCAGCTTCAAAGTGAGCTGAGGGCACTACATTCTGACTGGTAGATCATTATTAGAAGCATTATCAAATTAGCTTAAATATTTAACAAACACAAAAGGAGCCAGGAATGAGTGGAACATCTCAGATTTGGTGTGGACCATCATTTTCACATTTTCTCAAAATAAACAGAATACAGCATTCATTCTTGATGATATTTGCTCATTTGCGGTCTTTGATGCTAGCAATTAGTTTCAGTTTGTTGACTGAAAATAAGCTTCTGTTGATCCTGTGCATCGAAGCACCAAAAACTAGCTGACTATATGGTATCTTCATATTTTAATACAGTCCTTAGGCTAAAAGAATCATTTCAATATTTTATGATTGAAATATATTACCTAGCTTTTTCAGTTCTATTTCTCCCTGTCTCTCTCTCTCTCTCTCTCTCTCTCTCTCTCTCTCTCTCTCTCTCTCTCTGTCTCTGTGTCTCTCTCTCATTTTTGGACTAGCACAGTTCCTTGGGGCTTGTGTTTGTCTGGCATTAAACCAGCCATGCTGAGACTGACCGACAGCTTTTAGATTAGAAAATGAAAGACAGTGAACAAAGAAGATTCCGTTGCCAGGGAACTGCATAAATCATTGCCAGACCAGAATGATTCAAAGGTTTGCTGACCACTTGTTGTTCAGCAGGGTGGATGTATTTTTCTGTGGACATAGATGCGGAATATTTAGTTTTCAGGCTCTGTTTTAGGATTACAGCTAATAATAACTTCAGTAGCACTCTTTGTTCTGTAATAAATTTACAAAACACCTGGAAATCTGTATTTAAACTAATTGACAGCATTTTTGATGTCAGGTATGCTCAGCGCTGCACCTGGAGATCTTTTTTGTTTCAAACTAAAACACACCTGAACCAGCTATAGGTCTTCGGGTTCACATAAAAAATACAGGCAGGCGTTTTAGAGAAGGGTTTAAATTAAACTCTGAGGCCGCATCCCAATTTATATTCTACCTATCTTAATATAGTATGTGAGATCAGCATTATTTTGTCCCAAATCTAGCTGCATTGAAAATAGCTGTATATGTCATAGGTGCCTGGAAGGCATGCTACCTTTGGTGGATTTGCAAACTATGCATTTATGCATAATTTTGGGGTGCACAGCAAAAAAAATAAAAAATAAATATATATATATATATTGGATGGTGTACTGTTTAACTAATTTAAAGGAATAAAATCTAAAATATTTAGTTTTTGTTCATTTTATTTTATTAAAGATTACTCAGTTTGTTTCGATGTAATTTTGTTATGAAATTTTGTAAGTTTTATGTTTAAAGCAATAACAACAACAACAACAACAACAACAAAAACTATTTCCCATGGGGTATGAAAAATAAATGTGTTTTCCCTTTAAATTAAGTGTATTTTTCTTTCCCCATATTCTCTTTTTTTATATGTATAAACCCGTTATATAACATTTTGTTAGAATTCTCTCAAAGCAAAGACTTTATATCTTATGCCATTTTGCTTCTTAAGTAATCCATCTTGTTTTAAGGATTTTTAAATATTTTTACTGTTTTTTTTTTTGTTTGTTTTTTGTTTTTTGACCAAAAAATATGCATTTTCTCATACTTAAAGGGATAGTTCACCCAAAAATGAAAATGATCTCATTATTTGCTCAACTTCATACCATCCAAGATGTGTAGGACTTTCTTTCTTCTGCTGAACACAAACAAAGATTTTTAAAAGATTGTTTCTGTTCTGTAGGTCCATACAATGCAAGTGAATGGTGACCAGAACTTTGAAGCATCACATAAAGAAACATAAAAGTAATCCATAAGACTCCAGTGGTTAAATCCAAATCTTCAGAAGAAATATGATAGGTGTGTGGGAGAAACAGATCAATATTTAAGCCCACATTCTGAAAGTGAAAGTGGAGATTTATATTAAAAAATGATTTAAATATTGATAATTTTCTCACCCAAAGCGATTGCATCGCTTCATAAGACATTTATTAAACCACTGAAGTCATATGGATTACTATTATGCTACCTTTATGTGATTTTTTCGGAGCTTCAAAAGGTCTGGTCACAATTCACTTGCATTGAAAGGACCTAAATAGCTGAAATATGCTTCAAAAAATCTTCATTTGTGTTCAACAGAAAAAAGTAATACACATCTGGAATAGCATAAGGGTGAATAAATGATGACAGAATTTTCATTTTTAGGTGAACTATTCCTTTAAAATTATGCACTTTACCATTGCCAGTACTTTTCATTCATAGTTCATATTACTGTATGTAAATTGCAATTTAGCTTGGAAGAATCCATCATGATGGTGCCGTGGATGGCCGGAGCACTCCTATTGTTCTGTTGTTTTTGTTAGTTTGTCCTGTGTTTAGTAATCTTTTTTCAGTCAGTTTTACCAGAGACGAACTGCTGAACATTCGACAGCATACACCAGTCAATCTTTTCCCGGATTTTGAATATTCTGACGTTTTGTTTGACATTTTAGTCGGAGGCGCGGCTGTGTTGTTTAAATGCGCTATGAGACGCAGGTAAGGGAGACGAGCAGGCACGCTGGTCAAACTCCATCGGCGGGGCTTTCGAACAATGCTGCCAAGCATTCATCTAGCGAGTCTCCATTCTCTCCCTAACAAAACGGACAAACTACATCTCCTCATCCCCACAAACAAGGACTTTTCAACCTCTGCTGCCTTGTGCTTCACAGAAACATGGCTGAGTGAAGCCATTCCGGACAGCGCATTACATCTGCCGGGCTTCCAGCTGTTCAGAGCGGATCGCATCGCGGAGTTAACGGGAAAACGAGAGGCGATGGAACATGCTTTTACATCAATGAAAGTTGGTGTACAGATGTAACAACGTTAAAAAGGATTCCTAATTGGAAGCGCTCTTTATTAACTGTAAGCCTTTCTACTCACCACGGGAGTTTTCCTCGTTTATTCTGGTGAGTGTGTATATCGCACCAAACACGTGTTTGAATGCTGCACTGCAACAGCTGGCTGATCAAATCACAGACATGGAACAACAATACCTGGACTCAGTTATTATTATTCTTGGGAATTTTAACAAAGAAAACCTCACGTGTGAACTGCCCAAATACAAAGAGCACATCACATGCCCCACCAGAGACAGAAATATACTGGATCATTGCTACACCACAATAAAGGATGCATATCGCTCTGTTCCTAGAGCAGCTTTGGGACTCTCTGATCACTGTCTGGTTCATCTTCTTCCAACCTACAGACAGAAATTAAAATCAACCAAGCCAGTAGTAAGGACTGTAAAGAGATGGACCAATGAAGCAGAGCGGGAACTACAAGCCTGCTTCGATTGCACGGATTGGAGTGTTTTTGAGGCTGCAGACACCAATCTGGACGAGCTCACAGATACTCTTACATCATATATCAGTTTTTGTGAGGATATGTGCATTCCTACTAGGACTTATTTAACATTCAACAACGACAAACCATGGTTTACAGCAGAACTCAGTCAGCTTCGTCAGGCCAAAGAGGATGCTTACAGAGTTGGGGATAAAGTCTTGTACAATCAGGCCAAGAACACACTGAATAAGGGAATCAGAGTGGCTAAAAGAAGATACTCTGAGAAGCTGAAAAACAATTTTTCAGCTAACAACCCTGCATCAGTGTGGAGTGGCATGAAACAGCTTACGAATTACAGGACTCCTGCCCCAACCCTGTGGTGGACCAACAACTGGTTGACGACCTGAATGTGTTCTACTGCAGATTTGAAAGGCCCAATCTCACACCGCACACCCACTCTGACCTTCACTTCACACAAACACCAACACCTCCTGCAACCTCCCTCCTCCCCCCTCCTGCTACTCAACAAAGGATAAGGAAAACACAGGGCCCAGATGGCGTTTCACCTGCATGTCTTATATCCTGTGCTAACTAGCTGGCCCCCATCTTCACACAGATCTTCAATAGATCACTGGAGCAGTGTGAAGTCCCATGCTGCTTCAAATGTTCCACTATCATCCCCATCCCAAAGAAACCAAAAATCACAGGACTTAATGACTACAGACCTTTGCCCTGATGTCTGCGGTCATGAAATCATTTGAAAGGCTGGTGTTGGCCCACCTGAAGAACATCACTAGACCCTTTCTAGATCCCCTTCAATTTGCTTATTGAGCAAACAGGTCTGTGGATGATGTAGTCAACATGGGATTGCATCATATCCTGCAACATCTGGACAGACCAGGGACATATGCAAGGATCCTTTTTGTGGACTTCAGTTCACCATCATCCCAGCTATACTCCAGAATAAATTACACCAACTCTTTGTTCCCATGTCTATCTGTCAGTGGATTATCGGCTTTCTGATGGACAGGCAGCAGCTTGTGAGACAGGGGAAACTCACTTCCAGCACCTGTACAATCAGCACTGGTGCCCCCCAGGGATGTGTGCTCTCCCCACTACTCTTCTCCCTCTACACCAATGACTGCATCGCCAAGGACCCCTCTGTCAATCTCCTGAAGTTTGCAGATGACACCACTGTCATCGGCCTCATCCGAGATGATGATGAGTCTGCATACAGAAGGGAGGTTAAACAGCTGGCTGTCTGGTGCAGTCAAAACAACCTTGAGCTGAACACGCTCAAAACGGTGGAGATGATTGTGGACTTTAGGAGAAACACCACAACACTGACCCCCCTCACCATTCTAAACAGCACTGTGGCAGCAGTGGAGTCATTCAGGTTTCTGGGCACTACCATCTCACAGGACCTGAAGTGGGAGACCCACATTGACTCCATTGTGAAAAAGGCCCAGCAGAGGTTGTACTTCTTTCGCCAGCTGAGGAAATTCAACCTGCCACAGGTGCTGCTGATACAGTTCTACTCAGCAGTCATTGAGTCTGTCCTCTGCACTTCATGAACTGTCTGGTTTGGTTCAGCTAAGAAATCAGTTCGGACTGCTGAGAGGATAATTGGTTTCCCCCTGCCCCCCCTTCAAGAACTATACACTTCCAGAGTGAGGAAAAAGGCTGGAAAAATCACTCTGGACCCCACTCACCCTGCCCACTACCTTTTTGAACTGTTGCCTTCTGGCCGACGCTTCAGAGCTCTGAGCACCAGAACCGTCAGGCACAGGTACAGTTTTTTCCCTCAGGCTATCCATCTCATGAACAGTTAAATTGCCCCATTGAGCAAGAACTATGTGCAATACACAGTTTAGTCTTTCCTATATTTATCCAACACATTCTGCCATTTCATTCCTCTGGGAAAAAAAAACAAAAACATTTCCACTGTACATAACAGATTTGTATTTACACTGTACATAACAGATTGTATTAGATTTGCACTACCCATGTGTATGTGTGTATGTATGTATGTGTGTGTCTGTACATATGTGTATAATTATTTTTTATTTTTTTATTATTGTCTATGTCTTGCTGCTGTTTTTGTATTGTTGTACACTGGAAGCTCCTGTCACCAAGACAAATTCCTTGTATGTGTAAACATACTTGGCAATAAATCTGATTCTGATTCTGATTCTGAAGAAGGTTAATCTTTATTAGTTGGACTGAGCACTTCAGTTTTAACTAATTAATTTTCAAAATTTAGAAAGTCTTGGCAGTGTCAGTAGATTACTGTTATAATTAACTATTTTAACAAAATCACAGTATGTGCTTCTGTTCCATAAGAGAAAACAAACCTTTGTTTGTGGGTATTATATGGCAGAGATGAGACAATTAAATTGGTGTGGCTAAATTGCAGCACTGTGACAAGTTAACAACCCCAATTTATGAAACAGGGTTCCCACGTGTCCTGGAAAACCTGGAATTTTGCAATGCAGTTTTCCAGTAATGGAAAAGTCATTGAAAATTAGAAAAATACCTAAATGTCCTGGAAAATATTTTAGTATAATAGAATTGTTTTACTGTGTTGCTGACAAGGTTTTTGTTACATGCACAAAAACATAGTAACGATCGGGACTCGGACTAGGAGTCAAATACACAAATGTGTATCATTTTTTCACTGCCAGTGGCTGAACAACGTCAACGGTTGACTGTCATGAACAAATCCCTGTCACCTACTGTACTTTCTCTGCACATCTGCTATCAGCTCTGTTTTGCTCAAATGAAATAGTTTGATAGTATTGATATAGTGCAAAATATGATTTTTTTGTTCCAATGTTGTGTTAACAAAACCATTTAAGTTAAAAAACTTTAGACAATGATAATGCTCGGACCACTGATTTTTTTGAAAATGAATTAACACTCATTGAGTTGGTAGTGTGGTGATTTGGCCTTTACACCTCGGGATATGAATTAATTTTCAATAATTCAGTGATCAGAGTCTGCTTATACTGCAGTTACCACATGTTGAATGTGGAAAACACGGACGGAATCACGGAATTTAGTCATAAAAATGGCATTAGCTATTAAAATGAAGAATGTCATGGAATATGACATATTTAAATGAAAATTCGAATGCACAATTAATAAATTTAAAATTGCGATTATGTCCTAGTATGATAATCAACTGCAAAAGCATATGATTTAATTTAATCAGTGTATAATCTGCAAGTGATGTGCACTTCAAAATGAATGTGTGAACTGGCCGCTAAATACCGCTGAAAATACCTCATCATGATCATCACACATGCTCTTGTATGTATGAGATGACCGAGAGCACTCTGAAGTGCGCAGCACATACAGACTATGTATTTATTTAATTAAATTACAGTTTTAAGGGAATTATTAATCACACTTGGCCATGTAGCGAACTGCTTGTTTGGAGGTGCGAAACTACTGTCCAAAACACACCAAAATGCCAAAGTAAAAGCTCAGTTTAAATGGACATATGGATTTTTGCTTAAATATTACACTTGTTGGGTGCATAAAATGTCCTGGAAAATTGTGCTTTGAAAAGAGTGGGAACCCTTATGAAATCGCCCCTATTCCTACACACAGGTTCTATTTTTCAGGCAGAGAGAACAAAGAGCAAAGTGTTGAGCTGAGGAAGCTCGTTTAATTAGAGTTTTTCACAGACAATATCACACTCTGCAGTGTCAGCATGCTACGTGAGGTTTGTTCCTGCAAATGTGTACACTATAGTTTCACTTCCTGTAAAGCTTTGAAACATTTCACTGTACACACTGTAACAAGATGGAGAAAATCCTCCTTAATTTTGAATACATTTATGTATGGAAATTACCAAATTTTAAAGACTGAAAACCAACCTCTGTTCAACAGCTGATTTTTGGGGGGCACATAGTATCAAGTAAATTATATATACATGAGTTGAAATGTATATTCTACTTTGTTTTCTGAGTTATGTCTTTGAAATACACTCAAATATTAAATTTGATTTTTTTAAATGTGATTAATTTTGCTACGTATACTTTTATTTCAATTAATGCCAAAGCAAATGTATTGTTTGAAACTGAATTTTAAATGTTCCTACTCCTCATTCATATTTAATTAAATAATTTACAAATGCTTTGAATTCATAATATGCAAACCATTAAGAGATTACTCAATTACGTTTAATAGAAATGTAAATATTTATTTATTTATTTTGTTTTGTATCCTGCACTTGTTGTATTACTGTATTAGTTTTGAATGAAGAAATTGTGTATATGTGACTTTTGAACCAGAATTTGTCCAGTGCCTTCAGTACAGCCATTCATGGACCAACACAATTTTTGTAATTCTTGCTCAACTAACAATGAACAATTACATTTTTTTTAATTAATTATCATTAACCAATGCTGTAAATGCTGAACAATTATTGTTCATTGTTAGTTTGTGATATCTAATACATTAATAGAATAAATAGAACCTCTTTGTAAAGTGTTACCAGCTAAACCAATGAAAATAGAACATTTACTTTGATCTGAAAAGTGATTAAATTTGTTTAATACATTTTATAACGACATGTCAAGATGTGCAATAAAATGTGTGCATAAAAACTCACAAGGTACTTGCATGGAACTGCTATAGGGGTTTAGCTGGGGGAAAAAAAAAAAAAAAAAAATTGGGGGACCTCGTCCTTATACCAAAGAATAAAAAATAAAAAAAGTCAAATAACTTTAACTGTGGAGTTACTGTATATCATATTTGAAATTTAATGCAATGAACCATCTTAACTTATTTATAAACTAAGCTGTTCCTCTCATGCCTGATCATTCTAATGATTGTTTGGAAGAGTCAAGATTAGCTTTTAAGAAAGTCTTGACATTGTTTTATTATTTTATTTATGAATTTGCACACAAAAATGAAACTGTAGCAGATTTAAAGAGGGGAATAAAAAAAACAACATTAGTGCTGGAAAAGTTTAAATAAAAGCCAATTAGGGCTTATAAAAAGTCCATTCCCACAAATAAATGTTTGAATAAAATATTTAAATTTAACATTGTGACATTGCATAATGATTGTGTGACATAATGTGACATTGCATAATGGTTAACAAAGGAAATCAACAAACACTGATGAATGAAAGATTAAATGGCTCTTTTGGCCACTGGTCTGTGTGTGATCCATGAAAGAAGGCCATTTCATTGATTAGAGGAGTTCTGTGCCAATAGCTGTGGATGGGTTTAGATTCTTAGCTATGATTATACAGTCATATGACAGACAGGATGATGGTTTTTTTTATTAGATTATGTCCATATGAACTGAATTTCAGTGAATGTAGTTTAGAAATTGAGGTTTTGATACACAGTCAGACTCATTCACATGGTCTCTTACACTTGCATCGTATTAAAACCAATTTTGTGTAAATGCCCACATAAATTTTGCAGTTAAAATTCAGTTTGTTATCCAGTTATTATTTCTGAAATTATATGAAGTATGATAGACAATTAAAAACTGTACAAACAAAGCATGATTATTTTCATAACATAATAGTGAATTAATTGTTAGTGACTACTGAGGTGTATTTTAATGCTCAGTGGCTGAGCTTTCATAGCTCAGGAAATTGTATGAAGTTCTTTCTTAGTTATGGTTAATTTTATAAACTTTTTTAGTTGCTTCTTCTCAAATGCATTAAAGTAGAAATAAAAATAGACATAAATGAGACATTTGTTGACATATTGCAAAAATATAAAGCTATACAATTAACATTGATAGCATGGTTTAGATAAATTGGTCTAGGACGAATGTGATGAGAAATGTCTGAGTTCATATTGAAATCTCTGACTTTGGTATCTTGGCAAATCTGAGCACAGTTTGAGACATTCTTGAAATCTAAAGGAGACATGCAAGATTAATGGGTTCTTTTTCTCAAGAGAAAACTCTGAAAATTAATTATTTTATGAACTAGATCAAAAATCTGGATGTTTACATACATGGCATTGAAAACATCCAACTTAAAGTGATAGTTCACCCAAAAATGAAAATTCTCTCATTATTTACTCACCCTCATGCCATGAACACAAACAAAGATTTATAGAAGAATATCTCAGCTCTGTAGGTCATATAATGCCAGTGAATGGTGGCCAGAATTTTGAAGATTCAAAAAGCACATAAAGACAGCACAAAGTAATCCATATGGCTCCAGTGGTTAAATCAGTATCTTCAGAAATGGTATGATAGGTGTGGGTGAGAAACAGATCAATATTAAGTCCTTTTTTACTATAAATTCTCCTTCCTGCCCAGTAGGTGGCAATATATGCACAAAGAATGTGAATCACCAAAAGCAAAAGAAAAAGAATGTGAAAGTGGAGATTTATAGTAAAAAAAGGACTTAAATATTGATCTGTTTCTCACCCACATCTATCATATCGCTTCTGAAGAAACATATTAAACCACTGGAGTCATATGGATTACTTTTATGTTGCCATTATGTGATTTTTGAAACTTCAAAGGTCTGGTCACCATTGACTTGCATTGTAAGGACCAACAGAGATTCTTCTAAAAATCTTTGTTTGTGTTCAGCAGAAGAAGTCATACACATCTGGGATGGCATGAGGGTGAGTAAATGATGAGAGAATTTTCATTTTTGGGTGAACTATTCCTTTAAAAGAGTGAATCGTTCACGAATCGGACATTGTTAATTCTCTCATGAACTTTCATAAACATGCCAAGGAAAACTTGGGTGGATATCAGGTTTTTCAGTAAATAACTACTTACATTTTGGCCTGTTCCTTACACATAGCAATTGTGTGGCTTTAGAATACTTTTTTGAGCTTCATTTTCATTACATGGAAAAGAGTAACCAAGTAATTATTCAAAAATTCAGCTTTTGTGTTCCACAAAAGAAATTAAGTCATATGGTTTTGGAAATACATATGGGTGAGTAAATAATTACAAAATCTTCATTTTTTATTAATCTAACCCTTTGATCCAATTACTGTGTTAGTGAAACTATTGATATAGCCAATTTAAAGAAATATTCCTGGTTCAATAGAAGTAAAGCTCAATCGATAACATTTGTTTCATAGTATTGATTACCACAAACATTTATTTTGACTCCTTTTCTTAAAAAAAGCAAAAATCATGGTTACAGTGTGGCACTTACAATGGAAGTGAATGGGGAAAATGAAAGTGAATGTGGCCAATTTTCGGGCCAGTTTGTAAACATTAAAATACACACTGTTTCAAAGGCATAGCCACAAGACGTACAAAATATGTGTGTTAACATGATTTTAGTGTGATCAAATTTTTTGCTAACCTTTTCTGTGTAAAGTTATGTCAAATTGTACAACTTTGTTGCCATGACGACGTAACACCGTAAACTGTAATCTGCCTAGAACAGAATAAGTAACAATTTAAGCAACTTTACAGCTCAAATAATGCAGTTATGATACAGTTAAATAAACTAGTTTTAACAGAAGAATTCTTTTATAAAATTATAAGCTTCACATTTCTGCCTTTAAACCATCCAAAAATGTATCCCATTCACGATTTTTTTCTTTTTTTTTCTTCCTTTTTTCTGATAATCAACATTATGCAACAACTGCTATCGATTGAGCTTAACTTGTATTAAAACAGGAATATTCCTTTAAGATCTCTTTTGTGATTTTTCTTTCCTATGGATAATCAATATTTTAAGCTCACATTGCTCAATATATATTGAAGTTTCTTAAGTAATATTGAAGACTGTGAAGCCCATCACATAAGCATGCCAGTTTCCCCCAGGCTTACAGAACATTTCTTTCTGGCTTTAAGAATGGCTCAGACAACAACCTCCTGATTCCCATTAGCCCAGTGTCCGTTAGCATTCCATCATTCTTCGAGTATATCGATCTTACCGTCTCTCCCTTGGCCTCATCTGTGTACCTCATCACTGGACACGCATGTCTGAGAATGACTGCTGCCATCACTGGTCCACATAGTACAGCATATAGATGACGTATTTCACCTGTGATTCATGACCACTTGGCTTTTCTATATGTTAAGTGGATGCTGAGGGGAAAAGATCTATTCTTTTCCATTATAATGCTTGAAAACACTCACCTGAAGGTGGACAATCATGTCTAACCTTGAATTTACTCTTGGGTTTGAAAGTATGTGATGTTCCTGAAATGCTCAAAAATGAAAATTCTGTCATCATTTACTCACTGTCATGTCTTTCGAAACCCTTATGACTTTATGTCCATGGAACACCAGAGGAGTTATTTATAGAAGAAGAGAAGAATGTCCAAAGCTGTTATTTTTCATACAAATAAAGTAAATGGTGACCACGGCTGTATAGCAAAATTTTCAGTGAATGCATCTCTTGAAGTACTTACATTTCAGTCTGTTCCTCACACAAAGCTATTTTTTCAGATGACTTGGAATATAGTGCACGAGTCAAATGGACTTCATTTATGATGGCTTAACTATGATTTTTGTCCTTTTTGGTGCTTGTCAACCTCCATTCACATTTATTGTAAGGAACAAAGCAGTTCCACTGAAAAAAAGGAAGTCAACTGGTTTAGAACAACATGACGGTGAGTAAATGATGATGTCATTTTCATTATAGGGTGAGCTATCCCTAACTAACTTTAAATGAAAGTAAATGTGTAATATTATACAATAGCCTTAACCATTTGTCCATCCATCTGCTACTGCTTCGTCTATTTTATCATTTCTAAAAATGACTCATTTCAAGCAGACTATGTGGATGAGACACCTACTTGAGATTCTACCTGCTGTTATACTTCATGTGTGATGTGTATTGTATGCATATTGTTCCTTTTTGACTGCAAATTGCCTCAAAATGCTGACTGGGATTTTTGAAAGTATTTGCCCATTCTTACAGAATGTATGGGCCTGTCTAATCATATTATGGCCCAAAGCAGATTAGCTCAGCTATAACTGCAATAAAAAATGTACATTGAAAGTAGCATACAGAAAATACTGGTTGCCACAGCACCTTTATTGAGACTGGTGAAATACAGGAGACATGCTTATTTCAGCTTCGACTGTAATGAAGCTATGAAACTGGAAATTAATCTCTGCTGCTATTTTCATACAGCAGCTAAAACTGCTGAGCAATTCTGTATATACACTGGAAAAAATGACTAGTAAGATTCTGCAAGTTTTTGCACAGTCTTTCTTCTGCAAAACACTTGTGAAGATTTGTAGAAAAAGATCCAGGCTCAGCAGGTCCTTAGAATGGGAGTGGATGGTAAATTCGGCCATTCGTCAACGCCTGACTGGAAGCGATCTTTTATAGTTAAAAAGTGCTTTTTTGCACAGAAAGTGATCGATTCACTTTAGAAGACATTAATGTCACTGCTGGAGATAGGATGGATTACTTTGATGCTGACTATCTGTGCTTTTAGGACCTACAAATATCTAATCACCATCCACTCCCATTCTAAGGACCTGCTGAGCCTGGATCTTTTTCTACAAATCTTCAAAAGTGTTTTTCAGAAGAAAGAAAGTCATACACATCTCAGATGGCATGAGGGTGAGTAAATTATCACTTTCATAAAATTTTACTTGTTTTATTTACCAGTAAAATTTCCTCAAATTAGCAAATCAAATATGACAAGGTGTCACATATTCCCTGTTTTTGTGTTGACTTTTATGTTGAAATTCTTGTTTAGTTCCTGATTCCTGTTAGTTTGTAGTCCTTTTGTAGTTTCATTTTATGATTGGTTCTCCCCTGATTGTTTCCACAGGTGTTCCTCATTCCCTTGTTTGCCCCTGGTTTCTTTGTCAGTCTTCACATGTGTTGTCTTGTTCTGTGCTTGGTTTCCCGTGTTTTTGTTTCATTCTATTCTTAGATACTTTGTTTATTTTTGGTTGCCATTAAAAGCTGCATTTAGATCCTCATTCCACGTCTGCCTCGTTACAGAAAGACTGATCATCCGAAATGGATCTAGCAGCGTGCTTTGTCCAGCTGAGCTGAGCAAACTTACCAATTAGAGAATACTCTCGTCTGTTAGCACTGTTGCCAGATACACGGGATTTACCGATTCCCACTTGAAGTCCTTATATCAGATCGGTCTCCTAGCTCACAAGTGGAGGGAATTGCCGGAGACTGGTGATTACACGTGGGAGGAATATGTGGAGTTAATTTTAGAGACATTTGCTTCAGAGGAATCTCCTCTCTCAACCCCGGTTCTGGTTTCCGAGTCTTCCACACCTCAGCCTGTTCCATGTCATGTCACAGCAACGCCTCAGCCTGCTCTATACCGTGTCTCAGCCAAACCTCAGTCTGCTCCACGCCATGTCACCACCAAGCCTTACCACAACCCAGCCTCCCACGGCCCTTGTTTCCAAGTTAAATTATCCACCACTTATGTCGGTGCGTAGGGTCACGAAGACCCTTCCTCACAGCTTGTCAGTACTCACGCCTGCCACGGCCAACGAGCCCACGCCTGCCACGGCCAATGAGCTAGAAGCCTCGTCCGTCCCAGAGCCAGCGTTGTCAACTTCGGCCATCTGGAGAAGGAGAAGAGAAGTTTCTGTTCCCAAGTCTCTTCCCGTGTACACGCCCACAGAGGTCGTTCCCGAGTCTCCGCCCACGCCCAAGGAGATCGTTCCCAAGTCGCTGCCCACGCCCTCGACCACAGAGGTCGTTTCCCATTCATCCAGGACTCTTTGTCTCGAGCCTGCTACGGCTCCGCCTTCCACGGCTCTGCCTGCTCCCCCAGAGACTATTTCCTCCAGAAGCTCCACCCACTCCCCAGAGACTATTTCCTCCAGCAGCTCCACCCACTCCCCAGAGACTATTTCCTCCAGCGGCTCCGCCCACTCCCCCAGAGACTCCTACAACGGCTCTGCTGCCTGACCCTGTCCCTGTCCTGCGGCCACCTCCCAGGCCTCCTGACCCTGTCTCGGCCCTGCGGCCACCTCCCAGGACTCCTGATCCAATCCCCACCATGAGGTCATCTCCTGGCCGTCCGCCTGATCTGCTCTGGTCTCCTTGGTCTCCTGGCCGTCCGCCTGATCTGCTCTGGTCTCCTTGGTCTCCTGGCCGTCTGCCTGATCTGCTCGGGTCTCCCTGGTCTCCTGGCCGTCTGCCTGATCTGCTCTGGTCTCCCTGGTCTCCCTGGTCTCCTGGCCATCCGCCTGATCTGCCTTGGTCTCCTGGCCATCCGCCTGATCTGCCCTGGTCTCCTGACCATCCGCCTGATCTGCCCTTGTCTCCCTGGCCTCCTGGCCACCCGCCTGATCTACTCTGGTCTACTTGGTCCTCCAAGCCTGCAGCGTCGCTCTAGCTCTCCATCCCTCCAGCTCCGCCTTGGTTTCAAACCTCCCTGACTTTGCCTTGTTCCTCTGCTCCCCTTGTGCCCCCCCCCCCCCCCCCCCAAACTACCTGTTTTCCCCCACACTCCATGGACAATTTGTTTTTGTTTTTTGGAGCATCTGGAATCCGCCCCTTAAAAGGGGGCCTCTGTCACATATTCCCTGTTTTTGTGTTGACTTGACTTGTTGACTGTTATTTCTTGTTTAGTTCCTGTTTCCTGTTAGTTTGTAGTCCTTTTGTAGTTTCATTTTATGATTGGTTCTCCACTGATTGTTTCCACAGGTGTTCCTCGTTCCCTTGTTTGCCCCCATGTATTTAAGCCCTTGTTTCCCCCTGGTTTCTTTGTCAGTCTTCACATGTGTTGTCTTGTTCTATGCTTGGTTTCCTGTGTTTTTGTTTCATTCTATTCTGATTTACTTTTATTTTTGATTTCCATTTAAAAGCTGAATTTAGATCCTCATTCCATGTCTGCCTCGTTACACAAGGTTTTCTACTTAAGAATTAATACATGACACATTGTAAAAATTACAAGCAATCATAAATAAAATTTACATAAGCTAGAGCATACATTTTTACATGTTTGAATGTTGAATTTACTTAATATTTTCAAGTTCACACTTTAACTTATTTAATGTAGAATGTACTTGTATATAAAATTTGGATTCATCCCTCAGCTAGGTGTGTATATTTAGGCTACATTTCTGAATAAATGTAAGTGGTGCTTGCCTTTGCAAATGTTGCTGTCACAATAATAGGATGTTTTTAGCATGTTACTATGCGGTTGCTAGGGTGTTCTGAGTGGTTGCAAGATGGTTGTTTACTGGCCCGGTCAAAAATGACCACCTCCAAGTCTATGATATTCTGGTCTCTAGATATCGCACAGGTCCCTCTTTCAATGTAGGTCAATGTGATTTGTTTTAATGCTTCAAGTTAGAGATCATGACTCAAAACATTTAATAAAATTTGCACTGACAGGATTGATTAGCCTTTTTTATTTATTTTTTTATTTTTTTATACTACGCTTATGTGTTCCAGTCAAAACTGACCGATTCACTTTTTTTTTTTTTTTAACTGTAGTTTATAATAAAATTCCATGATTGTGTTCACACAGGGCATCTGAACAAACACATTTTTTTTAGATAATTTTCATAACATTTTGTTTTTTCACTTTGTTACATCTATGGTGTTCCCGGTATAAAGTGACCATCCATTGGAAATGAATGGATTAGACTACAAAATACAGAACTATTAAGTGTTCAGGAGCATCCCAATCCTTTAGATGAGCACATACTGTAATGTGGATGTGTGTTTGCACACACAAAGTCCTCGGACATGTGCACACACACACAACATGTGTTGAGCGACCTTTTGTGCATCGTCTTTCATGTACACTAATTGAGTAATATTTCAAGATCTACTTATCATATTATGTTATGTTTGGGCTCGTTTGAATTGGGATAGTCTGTTGTAAGTTACCATATGACGTTTTCTATGTTATATGTATGTTTCAGGAAGTAATAAGGAAAACGTGACAAAAAGACACTCCTGATTATTATATTTATGTGTGTCAGTGGGAAATTCATACACATAATACTCACTGCAGTTTGGCCTCTGAGTGAAACACATTTGCTCATTGCATTTGACTAATTGAGACCTTTCCAACGATATATAACACATGGCTACCTCATCTTGTTTATGTTTTTACCAATGTGCAAAATATGAGAACAAAACAGTTCTAATTTCTCATTAAATGAAAGAGCATTATTTAAGAATAGTTAGGATCAGCTATATGTATTGTACAATCCAGACTCTAAGCTTTAATATGACACCTATTTTGTTTAGATCAAGCAAGTGATTATTAATTTATTACATAAGCTCAGTTCAATGAATCCTTCTATCAACAAAAAACTGTTCAAAAAAGAAGTTCAAAACCTGTCATAATTACTAAAATAGAAGTTGACAAAAAGATCTATTGCAATATCTTGGGATAATATATACAATATGAGAGATTTATTAACTATCTTAGTGGGCTGGTCATTTTTGACCGGGAGCACAAAAGGCGTTAGCACAAACAAACCCAACACAAGGGTTAAACTTTTTTTTTGTCCCAGCTTACTTACAGTTATCTCCCAGAGATTAAGTGAGCAATTTTTATGTTGATTTCCCTGAACACACTGTGAATCAAAACATTTCTCTGTTTGTTTGAGCATCCTACCCACTCATACATAGCAACATTGACTCTGACCAATGGAAGATGGGGGGGATTGGGGATCCTTGTTTCATTATTTGGATAAAGGAAGTCCTTTCAGGGCACCAGACAAAGAGTAAAGTTCCCCGTCTCCTTTAATGACACCACTAGGAGTCCTGATTAAACTGCTCTAGTTTCCACTGTTCCTCAGAGAGCTACACTTGATAAATCGGCTCGGCCCCCTCCCCACACTAGAGAGACAGGAACTGAGTGCTTGAAAGGAGAAAATAGGACATCAGTCAGAAATAAATAATGTTTCATTGAAGTGCACTGCAGAAATGGCCTGGTGGAATGACTTAATGGCTCGTAATTAACAGTCTCCATTCTGCCTGCCCTAACTCATTTCCTACTGTATTTTACATTTTTCATAACAAGAGGTCAGGATGTTAATGATACATTCCATATTGTTCGTTGTCTTCGTCTGCATATTAGTCTTCAGGAGAGTTTCATAAGTGCACTTAGAAGTCTTTAAAGAGCAGCTGAAAAGCAGGTCACCGTCATTTTGTTTCACCCACTCAGTGAAATTTCACCATAGGTTCATCTTGTGGCTTTGAAGTATGCTACATCTGGTCAGCTGAAAGTTTGCTGAGTTAAAATCTTTACATTCTGTACCTCGGAGGTGCTTTTCATTAATTTTTCATTTGACCATCAGTTCTATAACATTCCATGCTGGCTATAAACTTTAAAGGGTCATATCATGCATTTTTTATCACATCGTTTTTTCCCAGAGGTACACTTATAGTTAGTCAAGGTTTCTTGCACCAAAAACAGTCGTAATTTAGCTTTTTATGACCATTTTCCACCCCCTCTCTCATTTTTTAAATAAAATGGGCCATTATTTCCAGCTACACCTTTAAAGGGATAGTTCACACAAAAATGAAAATTCTCATGCCATCCCGGATGTTTATGACTTTCTTTCTTCTGCTGAATACAAACAAAGATTTTTAGAAGAATATCTCAGCTCTGTAGTACTATACAATGCAAGTGAATGGTGGCCTGAACTTTGATGCTGCAAAAAGCACATATAGGCAGCATAAAAGTAATCCATACAACTCCAGTGGTTTTATATATATATATATAACCTATATAAACTATATGAGCTATTTCTACAGATTGGTTTCAAGGTGTACTGAAGGTGGACTGAAGAGGGGGTTTGGGGTTTTAAAAGTTAGAATATGTTTACATAGTACATCTATCTTTTTCTTTTTTTTTTTTTTTTTAAGAGATCAAGACAAAGAAATCAATATATAACCCTTGACAGCATGACCTCATTGACTAAATCTGTTTTTTGTTTTTTGACACATAAGGTAATGTGATGGCATTAAGATTTGAACAGTGACTACAGATCAAATTTTAAACAGGTCTCCAAAGAGTTTTAAACGAGTCTCTGGAGGAGCTTGGTGCTTTGATCATAGAAACATTGATTTTTTTTTTTTTTTAAACCACATGTAGCTCAACTCAAAACGCAGAAATACAGACTTCATTATTAACATATACTTCATTAAAACTATAATTTTTCATTGATATTTTATAGAAATAGCCTATTGGTGTTTGCCAAGGTCTCTTCTGTGATGAAGAAAGTTCTGTGATGGTAACATGGTACAATGATTGCATCCGATGGTTGTTATACCATGGTATTTTGATATTTACCATAATACTGAATAATTACCATATTAATATACTATGGAATTTATGGTATTACCATGGAACCATGTCCAAATTGCCATCGTAATACCATTTTGTTACCAAATTTTACTGTATAAGTGATGGATGCAAAGGAATGACTATTTTACATGAATGTCTATACATTAAAAACACTGTATTACTCAAACTAAACCAAACTCAACTTTACAGGTGCACCAGATTATTAGAACTACAAATCTTTGTATTCCCTTCAGTTTTTCTTCTTAATTTGTGGAAGCTGCAGACAAGCTTAAAAATGCCAGAAATGCATCACAGTTGAAGTACACAATGTTTCCTGTAACTAAATGCAATTATATAGACTTATATTCTCTTATGCGGCTGTATATTCGTGACAAGGGCGCATAATTCCTCTTTTAGTTGCATTCCAATGTTTCAGCGATCTAATAAACATCAGGACATTTTAATGCATGTCAGAGGGCTCGCAGGTAAGCTGTTTAATGTGCCAGGCTTTTGCAATAGCGCTATCCATCTCAATTGAGTTTGTCTGCTTGCTGAAGTTGAAAAATAGCTGCCACTATGTTTCAAATGTACGTGTTTCCAGCATTAAGTGGCGGGGTACATTTGGAGCTGTTAGTGAAATCATGACATTGTTCATTTAGAGCAAAGACTTTGTTTTACTCAGTTTTGACTGATGGAACTCATTACCTTGTGCATCCTGTGAGTGTTGCGTTTACCTGGAATGAAATTTAGCAAGAAAACACACTCCCCTGCGCAAATATTCAGCTATTTCCTTTTAAAATCACAGCCTTGAAGGGACAGCTCACCCAAAAATGAAAAATCTGTCATTATTTACTCACCTTTATGTTGTTACAAAATAATAATAATAATAATAATAAAAGTATCATAAAAACGGTCCATACGACTTGTGCATTATACTCCAAGTCTTCTGAAGCATTGTGTGAGGAATAGACCGAAATTTAAGTTGTTATTCACTGAATATCTGGACATCTGTCCTTAATGAATCATCATGAATGAAGCATTCTTTTGAGTTGGATCTTTTCTGTGAATTGTTTGATCAAAATCACAAACTATTGACAAAACTGTCACAAAAATGAACCGTTCTAGAATCAGACTGATTCAGTTCTTGAGTTCAATTCACTGACTCAATGACCTCGTCACAGCGGTTTACTACTCACTAGATGGGAAGATTATCAGTGCATTATACTCCAAGTCTTCTGAAGCTTTGCGTGATGAACAGACCGAAATTTAAGTTGTTATTCACTAAATATCTGGACATCTGTCCTTAACGAATCATCATGAATGAAGCATTCTTTTGAGTTGGATCTTTTCAGTGAATCGCTTGATCAAAATCACAAAACTTTTGACAAAACTGTCACAAAAATGAACCGTTCTAGAATCAGACTGATTCAGTTCTTGAGTTCAATTCTTTGACTCAATGACCTCGTCACAGCGGTTTACTACTCACTAGATGGGAAGATTATCAGTGAATAACAACTAAAATTTCAGTCTGCTCCTCATGAGTCATATGGACTACTTTGATTATACTTTTATATTCCCTTTTCATTTTATAGTTTAACAGTCCCAGTCCCCATTCTCTTTCATTATATGGAAAATAGTGGTCAGGATATTCTTCAAAAATGTACCTTTTTGTGTTCCACAGAAGACAGAAAGTCATATGGTTTTGAAGTGGATGAATAATGACAGAATTTTCATTTTTGGGTGAACTATCCCTTTAAACATATGAGGAGCCCTTCAGTGACACAGCTTTTTGGGAGTTTCAGGCACTGATACAAAAAAAAAAAAAAACAGAAAAGCTATTTAGTTCACTCGTTTTGCCCCATCCTTTCTACGAGAGTGCATTTGAGAGCATGCACCATAAATCACAAGGCCAGAGGGTTTCAAAACCAACCTAATGCAGTTTTTTTTTGTCCGAGTCCACGTGCGTACAACAAGCATCAAGGCTAAATTGTGTGTGGCAAAACCCAGGTCAAATGCAAACTGTGGCAAAGCAAATATATAATTAAACTGAAAGTATTTGAAAACAAATAGATGAAAGAGTAGAACAGTGTCTCCTGAAGCCAGACTCACGTTTCTCAGCACAAAAGCCTGTCAGGTAAAAAGGCCATTCATGATGTCAGGCCACCGTTGAGGCCAGAAATCTCCAAGTGAGTGGACCTTGGCCACCAAGGTGGTCACCATAGTGGCTGTCTATGACTGCTTAGACATATGTCAAATGTTGCAGTATAGTTTCCTGATGGAACCTAACTTTGTTTCCTTCAATGATCTGAAATGTTATATTTATGTGGCCTCGCCCTGTGTTCTCACTCAGGTCACAGTTGTCACCCTCTTGTCCAGCAGATCAGAGTGGCCTTCAATCAGCCAGGCGACAGCCCTGACAGCTGATAAGCCCACAATTAAATAATCATGGCAAGAAATTAAAGCACAAGGCTCTTCTGTATCTCTAGGAACTGCATGTTCTATATGGGTATGAGATTTGTATAAATTGAGAGATTTCAGAAGATTTCGCTCAAATGGATTTTTGATGTGGAGTAAACGCCTTCTTGTGGTTTGAATGTCATATATCCTCAAACACTGTAAAAAAAATAAATAATAATAAATAAATTAAAAAAAATTGTTCACTCAACTTAGCTTAAGCCAGTTGTCTTTTTGCTTTGACTCAGTCAAGTTACATTAAAAAAAAATATCAATTTCTTTCAACTTTAAGTAAATAATCATTGAAAAAACTTTTTATTTGTAGTAATCTGGATTTAACAGGTTTTGTTCAAATAACTTTAATATTGTGACACACAAGGCTATCCAGGATGCTTTGCAGCGCCTAAAGATTTAATGTTAAAGTTCTGATTAAAGAACTTCATGATCACCAGCAAAGGCTGGACATCCAGTAGTTTGAACAGGAGGCACAGAGTTTTCAATACAAAGCTCAGTAATGGTGGTAAAACACCATTAAATTAAATATAAGCTATTAACATCACCACACAACTATTAACTAACAGTAATGACAAAAACAACAAAAACAGCACAAATAAAGACCACACATTACAAAAAAATAAGCCTACAACACTAACCTCATTATTTATTGAGTTGAAATGGCAAATACGATTGTTAATCTAACTTAAGTACAAGTTAATATAATCAAAACTCTGGGCCTGGGTTGCTCAGCAAGTAAAGATGCTGACTACCACACCTGGAGTCACGAGTTCGAATCCAGGGTGTGCTGAGTGACTCCAGTCAGGCTTCCTAAGCAACCAATTGGCCCGCTTGCTAGGGTGGGTAGAGTCACGTTGGGTTAACCTCCTCGTGGTCGCCATAATGTGGTTCGTTCTCGGTGGGGCACATGGTGAGTTGTGCATGGATGCTGCGGAGAATAGCGTGATGCCTCCACACGCGCTATGTTTCCATGGTAACGCACTGAACAAGCCACGTGATAAAATGACGGTCTCAGACGCGGAGGCAACTGAGATTCGCCCTCCGCCACCCAGATTGAGGCTTGTCACTATGCCACCATGTGGACTTAGAGCGCACTGGGAACTGGGCATTCCAAATTGGGGAGAAATGGGGAGAAAATAAAAAATAATATATTCAAAACTTAACAAGTTGGCATGAAATTTTAGTTGTCAACTCAAAAAAGCTAGTTGATACAACTAAACCTTAAAATCAGTTTTTACAGTGTACAGTACATGATGATCTTGATTTCTAAATTGCCCTCATACAAATATGCATACAGTATGCGGTGCAATATATTGACACTTAACCCACTTTAAAGTGTATGAATGTCATTGCATTAGATAACAAAATTTTAACAGTGTAGTTTCTAATATTTTAAACCAAAAAAAGCTTATTTTTGTGAAATGCTTGAAAAGTGTGCTTGCCCCATCTTCCTTTAAAGGGATAGTTCACCCAAAAATGAAAATTCTCTCATCATTTACTCACCATCATGCCATCCCAGATATGTATGACTTTCTTTCTTCACAGAACATAAATTAAGATTTTTAGAAGAATATCTCAGCTCTGTAGGTCCATACAATGCAAGTCAATGGTGACCAAATCTTTGAAGCTCCAAAGGCACATAAAGGCAGCATAAAAGTAATTCTCAGTATTGATAAAAGTAATCCATAAGACTCTAGTGATTAAATCCATATCTTCTAAACCAATATGATAAGTGTGGCTGAGAAACAGGTTAATATTTAAGTCTTATTTTACTATCATTCTCCACTTTCACATTCTTCTAATTTTGATTTTTGCCGATTTGCATTCTTTGTGCATATCGACACGTACTGGGCAGGGAGGGGAATTTATAGTAAAAAAGGACTTAATATTGATCTGTTTCTCACCCACACCTATCATATCACTTCTGAAGATATGGATTTAACCACTGGAGTCTTATGGATTACTTTTGTGCTGCCTTTATGTGCTTTTTGCAGCTTAAAAATGTTGGTACCCATTTGCTTGCATTGTGAGTACTTAGCTGAAATATTCATCTAAAAATCTTCGTTTGTGTTCAGCAAATAAATAAAAAAAATAATGTCATACACATCTGGGATGGCATGAGGGTGAGTAAATGATGAGAGAATTTTCATTTTTGGGTGAATTATTTATTTAATATAGTTGCCGCTTGTTTTGATATTTTGTTATCTTATGCAATGACAAAAACAAATTTTAAACCTCAGAGACCCAAGCATTGATATTGAAGTTGCATTTTATTTTGACTTTCTTAAAGTGTTATAAATCATTAAAAAACGTGATTTTTAAGCATACTTTGTTTGGGTGGAATTTTGTGTGACTTAAGCAAACAATAGCAAACTGTGACATTCTATATCCATTTTTTCCCATCAAAACTCTTGTTGTGGTATAGTTAAGAGTGTTAATTACTGTTATGTGTCATAAAAAAATTAATAAATACATATTTTTTTTTTTTTTTTTTTTTACAGTTCTGCTATGCTGGGTCACTGAGGAAGCATGCCTGAATACTAACCTACACCTAATCATTCAGTAATACACAACAGGTATAATTAATACATTTTATCACTCAAATTACATTACAGTCATGGCAAACAGATACGGCTGACCTAATTACAGACAGCACCCATTCAAATCTGAAAACTACATGACATGTTTTGTCTGTTTGACAACAAAGCCAGATCCCACAAAAGCTGCAGTTGTAAGACTATTGTTCGCCCATGCTAAACCAGACAATGTGAGAATCTGCACCACAAAAAAAGCAGTTTTCTCTTTGAAACGCTGCTTGTGGAAAACTGTGGCTGAATATGTCATACGATAGACCTTGAAAGGCCTCTCTGACGTGTTTAAGATGTGGATCTCACAACTGAGATGTCTCTTTATGTAATCCGTAAAGACTGTACTCTCACATTTATAACCACTGGATGAAGGACACTCCCTTAAAGCTGAAGGACATCTCCCTAGTTGTGACATTTGAGAGTCCCCTAATTGGGACATTCGCTACTGATGCCGTGCTGATACGGCCTCAGCACACCTATCGGGTGTAGATTAATCTGTCCAGATTTCAGCCACTCCTCAATCACGTTCACACCTTCCTGAAAGAATAAACTAAATACAACCATGCAAGATGTAAACATCAACACAGCGGGAGTGGACAGATTGTACACTGGTACTAAAACCAGTGTATAAATCATTAGATATCCATGTCTGTAGAAAATAGATATGGCGTGTTGACACACTCATAAACATTTTAGGATTTTTTTTTCCACTGTTGCCTTTGGCTTGCTCACTACAGTCTCTGTAAAGCTGGTTTGGAAGAATACGTATTAGGTTCTGCGCATTTAATCAAAATCAAAATAAAATAGCAACAGGAGTATGTGCAATTTCAAAACAGCAAAAAGATGCTATAGTTTTTTTTTAATCAAGAATTTTGTCATGTTTAATTTGCCATTTTGATTGGTGCTCATATTTTGCACATTAAAGAGATCTCACCAATCAGAATGCAGCGTGCAAAAGGTACCAATTATAGAACAGAAAAGACATTGAGAAGATGAATAAGGAATAAAACATAACCAATGCTATCCTCTATCATTTATGCAAAGACAAATTATGCCCTCTGTTTTCCTGTTTTTGAACACTGAAAAGCATTTTTGAATGTAAAATTTGTCTAATAGACGTGCAAAAAAAACTAAAACATTATAGAGCAAACAATTTTCCTAAAAATGTATGCACACATATGTGGACAGCAGGACTAAGTTGTGAAATTTTAAATAATACCAAGCTATAGAAAATCAGATTTTTTTTTTTTTTTTAATCAAATTGTTTATTATGTTTTCAGGAGTGTTGATTATTCATGTTTTTGAGATGTTACAGACATTACAGCTGATTTTCTTTAAAGCTGCTTTGGAACAATGTGCATTGGGAAAAGAACAAATAAAAAACTATACAAATACAAACTATTTGACTTGATTTGGCTTTTATGTTACAATGTTTTTTTCTACTTTGCAACAAAATATCAATGTTCTCAAACAAATAAGTGATAACCAGTGCTGAAGCATTTCATCAATCAGAAATTAGCATAATTAATTCTGATACAAGAAATGGCCAGCATCATCCAATCAGTGCCAACCATATTAAAATAAAATTATACATTATAAATTCTGACTCTAAATACTGTTAACATTGTCCCATGTCTGCCAAACATGTTGAGTGGTTCAAACATCCTCTGCAGCTTGAAACTGAACTTTTGATAGGAAGTTGTGATTGAATGCACTTGGCTTCGTAGGAAAGCTATATGATGCTCTCCTGCTCCCTATTTAGTGAATGACTTAACCTCCAGTGTGCTGTCTATCTGCACTGGTCTCAGAACAGTTCGAAATGCACCTTATTTTCATCCTAACTCCAAATACAGTAAAGCCTCTATAAGCAGCATTTTGTTTCTCACTGTGAAACTGCACAGTAAATATAGGATTTCTAATGAATACCTTGTGATATTGTACACATTAGTGTACATTGTGTTTAGCAGTGTAGCGTTTCGCGATAAATCGCTCAAATTTTACAAATGGCTTATCGGATGAAACTACAGAATCTAATCTTTTGACTCAAACACGTTTCAATGTAAAAACTTAATTAGGTTTCTTACCAGATGTAATGTTGTTGGCATTTCTCCCACAGACAAACTCCGCTGTGATCAGCGCCATGTTGTTTTGTCACATGACTCTGTATGTCGAAAGTTTAACCCTTTACTGACAGAACAGATTCTCCTGAACTGAGATCAGTCGATTTCAATTAATTTAATTTATGCGTTGCATGTAACTAAGCCAAAATACAATGTCCACGCATGTGTATGCGGGGTCACACAAGGATATATAATTGTAACATAGCGTATGAGTCACAGGACATCACTTTTATCATTCTTATTGTGATTTTTGGAGCCCACGCCCCTATGCACTTTCACTGTATGGAAAACTATAACTTGAATATTCTTTAAAATTATTACATTTTAATTCGATGGAAGAAAGAAAGTCATATTGGTTTGGAATAACATGAGGGTCAGTAAATTATGATTTTTATTTTATTTTTTTTTTTATTAACTCTTCCTTTAACATGCTTTTAACATGTCTCCACTCGCAGTACTTAAAGAAAAGTGTGAAGTCTGTTTTGATTACAATCAGCATGTGACACATTAATGCTCTCTTTTTAATATTGAACAGATTGCTTTCACAAGTAAAATTCCATGTAAAACCATTTGTAATTTGTTGCTATGGAGAATATTCCTTCAGTCTGATTTTACAGAGAAGTAGCAATATGGCACATTTTACCAAACAGTTTGTACAAACAACTGTGTTTACAGAAGGTCTACCAGTCGTTGGGGAACAGATGCGCTCTTTCAAAACTGCAGTGTGAACAATAATTCATATATAATTAAGTCTGGAAAACATCAAAGTAAGATCCTAACATTTTTAATAGAAGATAGTATCAACAATATTCATATACAAGTTGGCAGGTTTCAAGGCTGTTTCAAGTTCAATTAGGGGAGTGTTGGAATAACACTTTAGTCTCTTACTTGAGGCACCTTCCATAAAAACCAAATATAGTCCTATCGATCCATTGCCGGAACCTTGAGACGGAGGTATAGACGCCTGGATACTGGGCATCAGCACAGCCGTTGCCCCAGGAGACGATACCGTAGATGCGACCCTCACATACCAGCGGTCCCCCAGAATCCCCCTGCAGAAAAAGATAAGGACAGTAATGTAAAGATTTCAGGCAGGGTGGTCAGATGGTTTGGGAGAGCATTGACAGAGGCCATGTAGATAAAGCCACTGTATTTAACAGGATGTAAATAGGTATGTGAATCATAAGGAATTTAGCGTTTCTGGTTTCTTAATGGTTCCATTAACAGTTCCATTAACAATACTTTTAGTACTTTTTAGGAAGATATACAGTATATAGAAATGAGAAATACATTTTCTGTTAAATTTACTGACTCCAGCAGTCTGTTACCAAATAATGGGATGATTTCATACTTTAACAGAACAGATTCTTGCAAAAGGTGTGTACACAGATGTATTTAGATGAATTTTTAAGATATTGTTAATTCTTTAACTATACATACAGTATCAACAACCATCCAGTATTTACTTTGATTTAAGTCTCACAAAAAGGAATGCACTGATGTATCGGTTGGTGATATTTATTGGCTAATTAATGATTAAATTAAAACTATCAGCATATTGTTATAAGCATGAAAACGCTGATATGAAAAACCGATGGTTGATTTATAATTAATTAAATACTCTGTGAATTTAAATGCTCAATCCAGAAATAATAATAGCCACAATATGTAAAAGGGTTGACACTCCTAAGAACATGAAACTTTTATAAATCAGTGTAATATTTATAACCAGTAAATCAGTGATATAAGATAGTGCCATGTTACTGTGTTCCAATGGTTGTTTTTGCCCTAGATTTCATCATAGGTTTAGATTTATAAATCATAGGTTTCCAAGAACATTTGTCAAAGCAGAGGTCGAGAAATCTCAGTCCACTGGAAGGAACAATTTTCTCACCTTACATGCGTCTTTTCCTCCTGCGCTGTATCCAGCACAGATCATATTCTCAGTGATGTTGCCGTTAAAAGACTCAGTGCTGTTACACACGGCAGTGGACACTATTGGTAGCTTGACGGTCCGTAGGGTTTGAGGGATTCCCCCAGTTGGAGTGGTGAAGCCCCAGCCGGACACCCGGCACACACGACCCATGGACACCACTGAGTCCTGACGGGGCAACGGAGCCAGAGACACGTAGCTGTTCAGATAGACTTGAGTCTGCAGCTACAGGGGATAAAAAAAGAGAAATATCAATACTGAGAGATTACATCATGTTAGAAAGAAACAAACAATAAAATGCATTATAGTCCCATAAAGCAGTAGTTCTCAGCAATCTTACAAAAGTCAAAAAGTCCTTAAAATCAAACATTAAAATGTAATATTTATTTATTATATAATACGCTCACAAACAATCTTACAAAAGTCAAAAAGTCCTTAAAATCAAACATTAAAATGTAATATTTATTTATTATATAATACGCTCACAAACAATCTTACAAAAGTCAAAAAGTCCTTAAAATCAAACATTAAAATATATTATTTATTTATTATATAATACGCTCACAAACAATCTTACAAAAGTCAAAAAGTCCTTAAAATCAAACATTAAAATGTATTATTTATTTATTATATAATATGCTCACAAACAATCTTACAAAAGTCAAAAAGTCCTTAAAATCAAACATTAAAATGTATTATTTTTTTATTATATAATACGCTCACAAACAATCTTACAAAAGTCAAAAAGTCCTTAAAATCAAACATTAAAATGTATTATTTATTTATTATATAATACGCTCACAAACAATCTTACAAAAGTCAAAAAGTCCTTAAAATCCAACATTAAAATGTATTACAATTTTTTTATTATATTTACTGAGCTCACAATTGTACAAAAGTGAAAAAGTCCTTAAAATCAAACATTAAAATGTATTATTTATTTATTATATTAAGCTCACAAACAATAATACGAAAATAAAAAAGTCCTTAAAATGAAACATTAAAATGTATTACTGTGTTTTATTATATTTATTTAGCTCACAAATGTACAGTTGAAAAAGTCCTTAAAATCAAACATTACAATGTATTGTTTTATTATTTAATTAATTTATTATATTTTTTAAGCTACAAAAGTAAAAAAAAAAGAAAGTAAAAAATCCTTAAAATCAAACATTAAAATGTATTATTGTGTATTAATTATATTTATTAATCATACAAGCAATCATGCTAAAGTCCTTAAAATCGAACATTAATATGTATTGTTATTTCTTTATTTTATTTATTCACCTCACAATAAATGTTACAGATTTTTTTTTTCTTCCATAAAATCAAACATTAAAATGTATTATTTTTATTTATTTATTATATATGTTCAACTCACAAACACATTGTGGTGGCACCTGAAGACCTATTTAATGTCGTCTGGATCGTATTGTTTTTTGCCATAAAATATACTTAATGATACTTTATTGTGTCCATTCTACACATTAAATTTCAAAACAAAATTATTCACATTTGTTATCGTATTTACAGTATAGACCTTATTTACAGCAGCGTCGTCTTTGATTTTTGATGGGAACGATAACGAGGCTGTGAGGGATAGACTTACCATCTCTTCAATGGGTTGTACAGTTGTTTAAAGTGTTTTTGGATCATTCTGCTAATAAAACATTGAAAACAATATATTTCCAACTAATTTCAGTAGACAAAAAACTCCAGACAACATGAGTTGTGGAAAATCAGATGTCATCTAGAAGCTTTTGATAGCTTTTTTCAGTGCATGTCATTAAAGAGACAGAAAAATTCATTTAATCACCCTCATGTTGTCTAAACCCATATGACTTTCTTGAATCCGTGGAACACAAACAGATGTTAGGAATTATGTTAGCCTCAGTCACCATTTACTTTCATTACATCTTGTTTCCATACAATGAAAAGTAAATGGTGATTGAGACTACTCCTTTTGTCATACGGGTTTGGAGCAACATAAGAGTAAGGAAATGATAGCAGAATTTTCATATTTTGGTGAACTACTGAATCACTTAATTGAAAGTTAAGCATTATATAATATAACCGTGTTTG
Organism: Myxocyprinus asiaticus; assembly: GCF_019703515.2. Classification (NCBI taxonomy): domain Eukaryota; kingdom Metazoa; phylum Chordata; class Actinopteri; order Cypriniformes; family Catostomidae; genus Myxocyprinus; species Myxocyprinus asiaticus. Next base: position 10,675,893 of record NC_059372.1, on the reverse strand, counting down.
TTAATGTTATCATTGAATGTTTTTGTATACTGTTAATATTCTTTAATTAATCAGTCATACTGTTTTAAATCAATCTAAACGATTAGATTAGCATTAAAAAAAAAATCCTCATTGAGTTGTGCAGTGTTGAGAGGTATTACCGAGAAGCACTTCAATCCCTGCGTGTAATATGACTTGACGTCGGAGTTATTGTGTTCATTTGCTATGCATGACGGGAGTCGATGACTCATGTCTAATGACCGCTTCAGTGAATCGCTCAATATAACACAGTAACATTCATTCCTGCCTCACCTTAATGAGCATGATGTCTGCATTGTAGGTGGCTTTGTTGTACTGTGGATGAGGAATTAAAAGCAGAGGTCTGCAGAACTGTTCCGTGCCCTCGTATACACCCACAGAGTAATCTCCAGCCACAATTCTCATGTTTGCCGCCCTAAAGACAAGGCACAAAGATTTTGATTTTTTTTTTTTTCAACTAAATTAATCTTGAAGTTCAAGTCAACTCAGAACTTCTAAGATACTTTATATAAACTTCATGAGATGTACTATCTAATACTTACAGTTTAACATATCTTTAGCCAGTTTTCAAGATACTGAGCAGAACATAAAAAATAGGCCAACCAATAACAGATCACAGTGCTGATTTTTAACCTTGTGCGACTCCGCGAACACATGCGTGGTCTTTGTATTTTGGCTTTGTTATACTGTATACAATGCATAATTTAAATTCATTTAAACCGACTGATCTCAGTTCAGGAGACTCTGTCTTGTCAGTAAAGGGTTCAACTTTTGATGCATGTGACAAAACAACATGGCGCCGATCACAGCGGAGTTTGTCTTTAAGAGAAACGCCAACAAAACTACATCTGGTAAGAAACCTAATTAAGTTTTAGAGTCTCTAGTTTCATCCGACATGGCATTTTTTAAATTTGAGCGATTTATCGCGAAACGCCACTCTGCTAAGCAAAATTTACACTAATGTTTACTTAAGCGCATTATTCCATTAGAAATCCTATATTTACTGTGCATTATCATATTGAGAATCAATGGGTTCTTCCAAAAGTTAAAAAAATCTTGCTTTCAGAGGCTTTACATGGAGTTAGGATGAAAATAAGGTGCATTTCGAACTGTTCTGAGACCAGTGCAGACAAACAGCACACTGGAGGTTAAGTCATTCACTAAATAGGGAGCAAAGGAGCATCCTATAGCTTACTTAGCAGCTAAGTAAATTCACTCCTAAAATGTTATCAGAAGTTCAGTTTCAGGCTGCAGATGATGTTTGGACCACTCAACATGTTTGGCAGACATGGGACAATGTTAACAGTATTTAGATTCAGAATTTATAATGTATAATTTTATTTTAACATGGTTGGCAGTGACTGGATGAAGCTGGCTGTTTCTTTGAATCAGAATTAATTATGCTAATTTCTGATGTAATGTCTGTAACGTCTCGAAAACATGAATTACCAGCACTCTTGGAAACATAACAAACAATTTGATAGCTTGGTATTATTTAAAATTTCACAACTTAGTCCCGATGTCCACATATGTGTACATCAATTTTTGGGAAAACTATTTGCTCTAGAATTGTTTATTTTTTTTGCATATTTATTAGGTGCTACTAGTTACAAATCAAAAAGCTGAATGGAAAATGTACATAGCAGTCACGCTCGGTCTCAGGAGGTTAACGTTTCAGGACATGCTGATTTTTTAAGTTTTTAGTAAATATTGCTGCACATTTACAACTGTACATGCAGTCAAAAGTTATTACAATAGTATATATCTGTATTCTATCTGAACAAAAATTATATATCGTTATATATATATTTTCGATAGATACTTTAGGCTCTGGCCCTGTGCATTATCCAGTAATTGTCATCTTACCCTATATTGCAGTGTGCTGCGGTCAGCACCCAGTATTTGTTAATTAAAGTCCCGCCACAGAAGTGCTGTCCCGCAGCGCTCTGTATTGACACAATGTACTTGATGGAGTAAGGCGAAGGGATATATCCACCTACGACACGGCCCTGTATCAGATCCTGACCTATAAAAAAAACAAAAAACAAGAGAAACATCACATAACAGAGACTGTATTTATTGACTGAGGCTAGGTGTCACACTTACTCTAATAAATATGTCAAAGTAGTTTTTTTGTTGTTGTTGTTGAAAATCAATTTCTGCACAGACATCTACCATATAGTCTTGGGTAAAAAAAACTCATGAACATTTTCACTATTATTGCCCAGGGAGAAAGACACAGTTAATTTAAAACACATTGAACTTTTGTGACAACTTGCCACTATAGCAAGGCATGTTGTCTGACTATATGGGGAAACCTGCCATTAATCAGTGTAATATAGACTTTTCAGCAAAATATAAACAATAAACAATTGTGAAACAGCATAATATATCAAACCATTGTTTTGGGCAACAATTATTGTAGTTAATCAATTGTATAATATTTTGTGTGACAACCTGCCCCGACCTCATTTTTATAAAAAAAAAAAAAAAAAATACATTTGTCCCAAGAAAATATTTAAGTTACCTTCATAATATAGTTGAATGTATGCCAGTGTTGTTTTACTGTGTTCACTTGTTAAGGAAAATATTCTAATTTTTGAGGTTTTTGAACTAAAGGTGTTTGAAACCAATATAAAAAAATCCTCTGCTAAAGAAAACAAACATTTGTGCAATTGCACTTTTGACATGAAACCTTATAGTTACCAAGGTAAAGCCATTGTGAAAACTAGCCCCATCACAGAAGTGTTTAGAAACGTGTCACTTTTGAAACACGTGTGCACACGAATGACACTAAATCTAAACTTTTGTGTCTTTAAAACATGAGAGAGTGTAGCATAACATTAAGTCTCTTATGTTAGCTAAATTTATCTCACAGTGAGTCAATACTGAACAATGCATAGTAAACAATACGTGTCTATTCTGAGATTTTCCCATCTAAATGTGTCCGTGGAAGACTATAATTCCTGCAATGTGCGTCATGAATAGAATTTGAAATAAACCTTCAAAAGAAGTTAGTGGCTGAGTGGAAGGCATCTAGGGTATATATGTTTCCCTGGGGCATATTGATCTCCTTGTAACAATTAGGCAGTTGTACGTGCTGTAGGTAAAGTAATTCTCTATAATATTAGCAGCCATAGACCGTGAAACGTAAATGCACTGGGTCGAACCTATTATGTAACATTGATTGAATGACCTTAGACTTCACAAGAATTAGTAGCAGTGTGAACTTTATCAGATTGCTTTATGAACTTCTCAACGTGAGGAAATCGGAGACAAAACGTTGAATTCCCCACACATGTAGTATGTGACACATTGTATGTGTCCATTATTCACTGTACTGTATTGTAAGATAACGTACAACAGTAAACAATGCTGAATTTCAATGTTTAGAGATTTAATTTACGTAACTGACTATTGGCGTGAAACGTCAAAAGTCATTATTCAAATGAAGGTTCCTCAGTGATTCATTGCAGCATCTTTCATTCTTCTGGTCTTTTACAAGATAGACAAAGTTGTTAATGTTACATTTTACAGGTTCTTCAGATAAGTGTATTGGTTTATTTACAGTGTATTGGTTTAACCCTTTAATGCATACCTCAGGTCTTTAGTGATCCAGGATCTCATTCCACCCCCTGTACCTCATCCATTTTTTTAGAGTTATGCCCACACCTCTTTAGTATTCCTCAACCTTTCTCTTCTGAGTAGTGTAACAAAACAGGCAAAATTGCAAAAAAAAAAAAAAAAAAAATTTTTTTTTTTATAATTTCATAACTACCAAAAGTGTATAGGTTCATTAAAGACCCTAGAAATGTAACAGTGTCGTTTTTCTTTTCTGTGCTTCCATAAATCATATTTTTATGATTATTTCATATCTATATAAGTTTACTATCACAGGATATATATTTATTGTATTATATTCATACAAATGACTACTATATCACGTTAATTTTCTGTGCAACAATGGTGAATTATTAGTATTCCATATGTGTGTACACATACATATTATACATGCTATTTCTTACTCAAAGTGGCGCTGATGTCTCAGTGATTGACTTTATTTACATTTGACATTGCTATTTGATGAATAAACAACATGGAAGTAAACTATAGCAAGTTTAACGCATGAACAGTATGATATGGCTTTTGTCATTTGGGTGTGCTACTGAAATTATGTAAGTTGTGCATCTATTTAGACTCAAAAAGTGTGTGAAAAAATACATATGTGTAGCTTATGTGTAGCTTATACTGTATGTTGTTTATGTGTAGCTTATGTATAGACTGTGTGTTGCTCAATATGTATTTAACCAGTGTGGAAGTAATGAATCCTGTTCTATATTTGTTGCATCATCTCTTTAATATGTGAAAAATAAAACATTAAGATATATACAAATATATTATATTCTATTATTTTCTAATTGTCTTGAAAATGTTTTGAAAACTTGATACTATCTGGGCATTTTGTAGATCCATTTGTGATAGATGTACGTGCTGGGTCTCTAAAGACCCAAGTATGTAATCATGTTTGGCGAAACACCCATGCATTTAAGGGTTAATAAATCATTTAAATGAATAATTATTTGACTTTTGATTGCAGACTTTAGTATCTTGGCAAACCTGAGCACAGTTATAGACAATGTTGAGATCTCTTCTGAAACTCCAGAGGAGATACGTGTGAGATTAATGGGGTCTTTTTCTTTTTAGAAATCAGCAACAGTCTCTATTTGCTCTTAATTTAATATCATAGCTGTCTAGAACAAACAATGGATATATGAATATACTATATTGATATAATAAAATCGAATTTGTGATTTTTTATTTCTATAGGTTGACAACTTTTCAGACATTGAGCATTAAGAGTCTAAAACGGACTCAAATATTCCGTCAGATATTTATATTATTAGATCAGCCTAAAAGAATTTGCACTTGCATATGTTCGTTTTGACCATCTTATTTTGTGTAATCTTATTTTAAATTAACAAATTTAAGCATGAATTTTCACTGAATTGTAAAATAAGTGATTTAAAAATGACATGAAGAAACACTGTCTTTTGAGGTAAAAACCACACTTAAAAATCATCTTTACTTTGCTGAATGTCTAAGACTCCTCTACTACACAAAGAACTCAATACTGCTGTACCTTGTAAACGCACCGAGGAGATTTTGTAGGATTGAAGTTTATATCTTTACTTACAGCTCACCAAGAGGAACTCCAGAAGAACACACAGCAGAAGAGCAAGCAAATGCATCATGAGAGAGACAGACACACACACACAGATCCACAGCTGCCAGATGAGACTGAGATGAACTTTGCTTCAGGCACTCTGATTCCTCACCTGGAGAAGGATCACCTCTGCATTCTCGGGTTTCCAAGTTCATATTTCCATCTCCATTGTCACAATGTCATCTGAAAACACAAACAATATATCATTGAAGCAAGACTTGCTTAACTCCACCTTTGAACTTTAGTTTCAAACCTGATTTATGATTAGTACAATTGTCTACATCATATGCCATTCGTGTCACTTTACAGATTAAATTCTATTGCTCTTTTTTGGAAGAAAAATCTTTTTGGTTATAATACTAACATAAGCATATACACTATTAGCAAACACACATACAGTAATCATTCTTTATTATTACTATTTTCCACTTTATAGAATACTAGTAAAGTCATCAAAGCTCTAAAATAACACAAATAGAAGTATGGGAATTATGTATGAGACCAAAACTGTAACACAAATCAAAAGCACCTTACATTCTAGCTTCTTCAAAGTAGCCACCCTTTGTCTAGATTACAGCTCTGCACACTCCGGACATTCTCTCTGCTTTTTAAACTGTATTGAAGAAGTTCACATGTATGCTGGGCACGTGTTGGCTGCTTTTCCTACACTATTTAGCCCAACTCATCAGTTTAAGAAAGTACAACAATATTTGATGTGTTCTGACTATCGCAATCTTCGTTTGAACTATCACGATATCGATTCTTAAAATCCCAAGATCTATATTTTACAGTTTTGGTTGTGTTGATTATTATATCTGTTAAAAGAATAGAAATCAACTACATTGTTTGGGCCCTGATGTTAATTTTTTTAATTATTATTTTCATAATTGACCGAGTTAGAAGGTTCCTTGTATAATTTACAGCATTAGCTGAGGGAGAATTTCTATCATATGTGAGCAAAATGGACATTACAACTAAAATATGCCCAAATGAATCACAATCGAATCAAATTGTATCGAAATCGGAATTAAATCAAATCGGGAAATCTGTATCGATACCAAGCAATAATACAGTATGATTTACATGTCTTTACATGTTGAGGCCCCCTTGGATGTTTGCTGAGGCCCCCTAGTGGAAAAGTGTCTATCTGCATCCTGCAAGACTACTACAAGACACGCCCCCTAAAAGGCACGCCCGCTACAAGTTACGCCCCCTTTCAAATAACAAGCGAAATGCTTAAGTCTTGCAACAGCCGGATGTCACATTTATACACTGTGTTTGTTGTGTTTATCCTGAGTCCTGCAGCAGCCCTACACCTGTCCCTAAACCTAACCCTGTCCACAAAGATTAAAAGATGAAAAAAATATACAATTATTAAATATACCGCAACGTAAAAATTCTATTGAATACAACCATATTGACGTATCACTAGGTGGCGACAGTGAGGAGAAATGTGATGAAGAAAAAGCTAGCTGTATGCTAAGCTAATAGGCTAACCGGTTAGCTTGTGAGCTAACTGAAGAAAACAGAACAAAGAAATGTTCAAGGTGACCATTTATATATTCAGTTTAATAATATTATACGTGACATATAATTTAAAAGTTATTCTTTGTCATACTTCCACAGTTAAAGAAATGTTCCGGGTTCAATACAAGTTAAGCTCAATCGACAGCATTTGTGGCATAATGTTGATTGCCACAAAAAATCATTTTGACTAGTTTCTCCTTTTCTTTAAAAAAGAAAAAGAAAAAAAAGGCAGATAATGAGGTTACAGTGTGGCACTTACAATGGAAGTGAATGGGAACAATGAAAGTGAATGTGGTCAATTTTTTGAGGGTGTAAAACCAGAAATGTGAAGCTTATAATTTTGTAAAAGCACTTTATTCTTCATTTTATTTATTTACACTTTATTTTTATTATTCACATACATTTTTATGTTAAAACTCATATATTATTTGAGCAGTAAAGTTGTTTAAATCATCATTTTTACAGTAGTTTTAGGATTTTAGGTTTTGTTGACGTTACATCATCATAGCAACGAAGTTGTAAAATTGGCTATAATTTTGCGCAGAAAAGGTTAGTAAGCAATTTTATCACACTAAAATCATGTTAACACGCATATTGTTTACGTCTTCTGGCTAAACCTTTGAAACAGTGAGACTTTTAACAAAAACATTGGCCCCCATTCACTTCAGTGTAAGTGCCTCACTGTAACCTGGATTTTTGCCTTTTTTGTTTTTTGTTTTTTTGATTTTCAAAAATTCTTTATTTCTCCCCAATTTGGAATGCCCAATTCCCAATGCATTCTAAGTCCTCATGGTGGCATAGTGTCTCACCTCAGTCTGGGTGGTGGAGGACGAATCTCAGTTGCCTCCATGAGACCGTCAACCTGTGCATCTTATCATGTGGCTTGTTGAGCGCGTTACCGCGGAGGCTTCACGCCATCCACCGCAGCATCCATGCACAGCTCACCACGCGCCCCACCAAGTGCGAACCACATTATAGCGACCACGAGGAGGTTACCCCATGTGACTCTAACCTCCCTAGCTACCGAGCCAATTTGGTTGCTTAGGAGACCTGGCTGGAGTCACTCAGCATGCCCTGGGATTTGAACTCACGAACTTCAGGGGTGGTAGTCAGCGTCTTTACTCGCTGAGCTACCCAGGCCCCTTGCTTTTTTTTTTTTTTTTTTTTTTTTTTTAAAGGAAAGGAGGAACGAGTTGTAATCCATAGCAGTAATCAATATTATGCGGCAAATGCTGTCGATTGAGCTTAACTTGCATTGAACCCGGAAAATTCTTTCATGTAGGCCTATTCACAGGATGCCCACCTTTTCAGACACCACTACACCACTGGTGCGAACGGATGCCAAAACACGTTTCATGTGAAAAGCCCCTTATTCACCTGAAAGAGCACTAGTTGAAGTTTCTCAAAATTTACCTCTCTAAAAGGTAGCCTTTTGGCTGAGTTCAGAATGGCATACTACTCATACTACTCTTACAACTTCTACTGACTTAAAAGAATGATTCATTCATGAACCGTGCATTGCTAGCTCATATCACACTGCCAACCGAAAAACGGGACACACGTAATTATTGTTGAAATATTCTGAGAAAATTTTTGTCAGAGTCAGGTCAGTCAGAGCACTCATGGTATGCACAGTGCATAGCTGCAGGCACCACTGGATCTGTGAATTGTGGTTTGCCCCAGTTCAGTAGCGGTTATCATTAAAAATTGAAGGTGCGGTATAATGGCTTTATCCTCCTGTTCTCTTGGTCTTTCTAACCAGTGTTTGCTAATGATCTCCCTTGAAACTGACACAACACATTCTGTGTATCTGTTTTTTTCTCAATGTTCTCTCTCGCCTTGGTCTCTTTTCTCCATGGCTGGTCTCCCGGGTGCAGACCAAATACATTTTTCCGCCTGACTTGTTGTTTTGTTCCTGTGGTGTGACCGTAACAGAGCAATTAGCCCCTTCCACAGTCTCCTCTTCATCACTGTGATATGATGTCCCGTTGTGTGGGATCTACTGCTCAGAACCCTTTGGAGAACGTTTTTAAGTTTGATAAAGGGTCAAGGAACTACTAATCCTTACTTTCACATTCATTCATACAGTTTGTTGTCTCCCAAATAGAATGTTTCATTCTTAAAGTTGTCAAAGTAGTTAGGGTAACAGTGATGTCACAGTGCTAGGATGTGTCATATTCTGCAATGCTCTTTGATAAGCAGGTTAGTGCTGTTGTTAAAGAAAACTTCTTCCACCTAAGGTCCATTTCTAAATTAAAACCGTTTCTTTCACGGAAAGATCTGGAAACTGTTAGTCATGCCTTTGTTACTTCTCGGCTAGATTACTGTAATTCCTTGTTTGTGGGCCTGCCTCAGTCCTCCCTTGCATGTCTGCAGATGGTTCAAAATGCAGCGGCAAGATTTTTAACTGGTTCAAGAAAAAGAGACCATATCACCCCTGTGCTGGCATCTTTGCACTGGTTACCAGTTAATTTTAGAGTTGACTTTAAGATTTTGCTTTTTGTTTTTAAGGCCTTGCTTGGTCTTGCCCTGCAATATATTTGTGATCTTCTTCATCCACATTCTGCTCTGAGATCTCTCAGGTCATATAACCAATTATTTCTCTCCATTCCACATTCTCCAAGACTCATTTTTACTCTTTAGCATTTGAGGTTGCCTGAGATGTTAACACATTTGTTTCTTTTAGTGCTTATTTGTGTTATTATTATTGTTGCTATTATTCTTGTATTATTGTATTATTTTATATGTTGTTTGACCTTTTTATTATCTTACAGCACATTGGCTCAACATCAGTTGTTTTTAAATGTGCTTTATAAATAAACTTAAGTAACTAACTAACTAACTAACTAACTAGTAGGCTCTGGTTAGATTTATTGAAACACTTTAAAATAAGTTTCCATTTTTTAACATTAGTTAATGCATTAGGTATCATGAACTAATAATGAACAATATATTTTTACAGCATTTATTAATCTTGTTAATGTTAGTTTATAAAATACAATTGTTCACTGTTAGTTCATAGTGCATTAACTAATGTTAACGTTTACAACTTTTAATTAAATTATTAAAATATTGTATATTATATAAATATTGATATATTTTATATATACATATATACAGTATATATTTGAACTGAATCGCAGTTTATTGAATCGCAAGTTAACTTAACTGTCAAAACAGTTTCATCACTGATTCCCTCTTCTGATTCCTCAAATTTACCTAGATCAACCATATCAGACACTTTGAAGGACAGGCTCATTATGGATTCTGTTATTGGACACTGGGAGACACACCTTAGAGACAGCCTAAATTTCCCTCCACGTTTAGTGACACTGAGACAATGGCCCTGATGACTATAATGTCAAACGTTTCCCAAGAGATTCTTAAAGCAGTTCTGTGAGCGGTCAACCTTTGTTCTTACAGAGGTTGCATCAACTCCTGCAGTTAGAGTGCGAGTGAGTCATGAGAGATGAAAGACAATAACAAGTATATTTTTCAAGCAAAACTTTTCACATCAATTACCAATGAGATAAACTACACCTGTGTTTACTCTGCTATAGGACACCTGTGTGAACGCGGGGGGAACTTATTTCAAACATCCACTATAAATCACCTTGACACCAATTTATGAAGTGATTGCAAAAATGGTCAAGTACATTTTGAGAAAAGCTCTAATATAATTTGTTTGCAGATGCTTGTAGCCAATATTGAGCTGTAAACACATAAGGATTTAAACCATAATTCAGCTAGACATAACTCTTTTGTAGGGGAGACCGGGGTTGGCTGGCACATTTTATTCTTTGTTGAATATCTCTGGTGGAACTCTTCACCCAGTGCTCTGTCCTTTTCTCTCTGCAGCCTGCTGTTTATGCTGAGGAGAGCACCAAGTTAGCATTCGTTATCACTCTGCTCACTGGACGTGCTCGAGAGTGGGGAGCTGCAATATGGGAAGCCAAGGCTCTATGCTGTGCCTCATTTGAAGCTTTCAAGCAGGAAATGATCAGGGTGTTTGATCGCTCTTTGTGCACCAGGGTGAGCGGTCAGTGGCAGACTTTTCTGTGGAATTCCGCACTCTGGCAGCCACCAGCAAGTGGAACGCAGCTGCCTTGTCTTCTATCTTCCTGCATGGGCTCACAGAGGAGGTTAAAGATGAGCTGTACTTCCGTGACCTCCTCTCCAAGTTCGACAACTTAGTGGCCCTCACTATTCGAGTGGATAACTGCCTTGCTCTTCGTCATCAATCTTGTGGTTCTTTTGCTCATTGGATGTGGAGGGAGCTAACTGCTATGTCTTCTGTTCAGCCACCTTCTGATTCTTCACCTGATATTGAGCCTATGCAGGTGGGCAGAACCCGTCTCGCCCCAGTAGAGACAGCGCTGGATCTTCAAGGGGTTATGCCTTTTCTGCAGCAAGCCAGGACATTTTTCTACCACCTTTAAAAGCCACAGCTTGCCCGTAGTCCAGGGGATACTGGCGAGCGCAACCCCTCTTTCCCATGCCCCTGGAGCCAGCACTCTGCCATCTTGTGGTCTCATCACCAGTCTCATCAGTGCTTCATCTTCATTGACTCTGAGACAGAGGGTAATTTCATCGATGCCTCTCTGGCTGCCAAGTGGGGGCTTGAAGTTAAAAGGCTCTCCACTCCCCTGACTGCCAGAGCCCTCATGGCCAATCCATCGCAGAGGTTTCAGAAGTTACGTCTCCGGTGAGCCTTCTCATTTTGGGCAAACACCAGGAGGAGTTGGTGTTCTATCTGTTGGACTCTCTCTATACTCATGTGGTACTTGGCCACCCCGGCTGTCCCTGCATAACCCTCAGCTGAATTGGGTAGAGAACACTGTAAGCCCTTTTACACCAAAATTGCGATGGCTCTCGTGCTGAGTCTGTGCTCTGTTGGTTCATGGCCGGGGTAATCTGGAGCCTATCGTAAACCGGACGTGCTTTTCCACTGACCTGAGTGCCAGACGGTGACGTAATATGTTACTGTCTATGTGCTAGTTTCACGTGACTATCTCAAACATAAACAAACATGGTGCATCACAGTGTGTTTGTATACAGCTTTTACTCTTGTTTTTGAGGACATATTTAAACATACGGATTAATGCAATCCATCGTTATTACATTGCTCAACAATACTGTCATAGACGACATCTATGCTAAAGACGACAGGTAATGTAATTACATTATATTGTATGTACTATGGCTTAACTTGCTAAGTTCTGGAAACTGTTACAGTGGAATCATTATTAACATTGGTGTAGCAGATGGTTGTATTTGGATTTTTGCCATAGCATATAATATTATTGGTTGAGAGTCCCACCGTTTTACTTAACAGATAGCCGCAATCTTCCAAACTTAGTAAGTAGCTAGTCAAAAATCCCCTTACAGAACAAAACAATGCAAAAAATCAGATGACAACAGTGTAAGAAAAGCTAACAAAGTTGGCAAATATAACAACTTACTAAGATCAGCTGCAGAGGATACCGGTGATTCACTGTTTATCATGAGTGTCACTGGCTGATTTCAACGCCCCATTTAGTTAGCAGGTTGGTCGGTGTCCAAGTCAATAACATCGTTGCTCCTTCCACTGTTGCTTTTGCTTATGCCCTTCATATGGTTCCTTTACTCTCATTAAGTGTTTTTCAATTTGTTTATGATTTGGTCAATTGTCCGATTGAAGGCGGCATGCATAATTTTGTGCTGTATCTTCATTCTCATAGAGTATTTTTTCCTTTGCGATCTCTCTAGTTTATCTCGGATCATCGTAAAGACCATATTGCAATTAGAGTACTCATTTCATTGTGTTACCTGAATGCCTTTGATATCTGATAATTTTGTGGGTTTTTTATTGTTGTTATAGAGCAAATAAGTACTCCTTCCTGCAGCAGGTAGCTACTGTTGTTGTTTGGGAAAACTTTACCATGGTGATGAAACATTATCCCATCCTCCGTCCCCTGATTTTGGAAATGTGTGGAACAGTTCGAAAAATCGAACCGGCCCAGGAACCTGTGCCCGAACCATGTCGGTGGAAAAGGGCTATGTGATATCCTGTAGTTCATTCTGTCATGCTCAGTGTCTTAATGTCTTCTGCCCCTTGTCTTTCTGTCTTGCAGGAGGAGTCGGTGGATGTGACCAGGGTTCCATCAGAGTACCTTTATCTGCAGGCAGTTTTCAGTCGGTCCCAGGTTGCATCTCTTCCCCTGCACCGGCCTTATGATTGTGCCATCGATCTCCTCCCAGGCACTTCTGTAATTTTTTTCTCGTTCTCTCCAGGTGCACATTCGGCACGTCCGGCGAATGCTGCAATGGCTGTTGGAGAATCAGCTGTTTTTTAAGGCGGAGAAGTGCTCAAGTCATACTAGTTCAGTTCCTCCATTCCTGGGGTTTATCATCTTGGCGAGGGGGATCCGCATGGATCCTGCAAAGGTGAGGCCTGTCTCTGACTGGCCAGTGCTTGACTCCCACAAAGCTCTCCAGCAGTTTCTGGGATTTGCTAACTTCTACTGCAGATTTGTGCATAACTACAGTCAGGTAGCCGCGCCACACACAGCACTCACCTCCGCAAGAACTCCTTTTCAGTGGTCCACTGCAGCACAGGCTGCCTTTGACAACCTTAAGACACATTTTAATTCTGCTCCTATTTTGGTCACGCCAGACCCTGAAAAGCAGTTAATTGTGGAGGTGGATGTTTCTGAGGTGGGGGTCAGGGCAGTTCTCTCCCAGCGATCCCCCAAGGACAAGAAGGTACATCCTTGTGCTTTCTTTTTCCACCACCTAACCCCATCCAAATGGAACTATGACACTGGCAATAAGGAGTTTCTGGCCATTAAGTTGGTCTTAGATGAGTGGCGCAACTGGTTGGAAGGGGTGGTGGTTCCTTTTCTGGTCTGGACTGACCACAGGAACCTGGAGTATATTCGGTCTGCCAAAAGACTGAACTCCCAACAGGCTTGATGGGCTTTGTTCTTTGGGCGCTTCAGTTTTAACCTGTCATACTGTCCGGGGTCCAAAAACATTAAGCCAGATACCATGTCCTGTCAGTTTGTAGCTCTAATCGACAGTCCTCCCCCTGACATATTTTACCTACTGACTGTGTGGTTGGGGCTGTCACCTGGGGCATTGAGAGATGGGTCAGGATGGCTCTTGCCACTGTCGAAGTGCCCAGAGCTTGTCCAGAGGGTCTGTTGTTTGTTCCTGAGTCAGTCCAGGCTGCTGTCCTTTGGTGGGGTCACTTGTCCAGGCTTGTCTGTCATCCAGTGGTGAGGAGGACTCTGGCTGCTGTTCACCAGAGATTTTGGTGGCAGACCATGGTGGAGGATCTCGGTCGGTTCGTGGCTGACTGCTTGGTCTGTGCTAAAAACAAATCCAGAAATTCTCCTTCTATTGGTCTCCTTCAACCAGTTCCCATCCACTCCCACCCCTGGTCACATATTGCCCTGGACTTTGTTATGGGTCTTCTTCTTTCCAGTGGAAATGCTGTGATCCTTACTGTGGTGGACCACATTTCTAAAGCGGTGCACATCATTCCCCTCCCCAAGCTCCCTCAGCACGTCTTCTGGATCCATGGTCTTCTGGTAGATGTGGTCTCTGACATGGGGACCCCTGTTCGTCTCCAATTTCTGGAGGGAGTTCTGTCGACAGATTGGTTCTTCTACTAGTTTGTCATAAGGTTTCCACCCCCAAACCAACGGCAAGAACGAGCGGGCCACCTGAACGTATGCTCCACTTTTTGGCCTCCCACAAACCCTCTTCCTGGAGTCAGCAGCTCACATGGGCCGAGTACACACACAACTCTCTCCCGGTGTTGTTTACTGGTCTCTCCCACTTTCAGTGCTGTCTCGGCTACCAGTCCACCTCTTCTCTTCATGGGAGCCTGAGGCCGCTGTCCCTTCAGCACAGGCTTTTATTCAACGCTGTTTTCATACCCGGAAAAGGGCCAGGGGGTGCTGCTCCGGGTTGAGGGGCATACTAAGACTCAGGCACCTAGGTATGTTTGTGGGCAAAGGGTGTGGCTCTCCACCAAGGACCTGCCTCTTAAGGTGCTAGCTTGCAAGTTAGCACCGCAGTTCATTGGTCCATACCCTATTGTCAAGGTCCTTAGTCCGGTGGCATTGCGGCTCAGGCTTCCGTTTTCCCTCTGCTGGGTTCACACTGTCCTTGTTTCTCCTGTCCTATTTATTTCCTCTCTGTTTGCAGTCCTGTGCCAGATTGTCTTGTGTCTTTGTCTAGTTATTTCTAGTTTGTCATGTTTATATATACAGTATATATACTCACTGAGCACTTTATTAGGAACACTATACTAATACTGGGTAGAGCCTCCCTTTGCTCTTAAAACAGCTTCAGTTCTTTGTGGCATGGATTCCACAAGATATTGGAAACATTCCTTTGAGATTCTGGTCCATGATGACATGATTGCCTCACGTAATGTCTGCAGATTTGTCAGCTGCACATTCATGCTGTGAATCTCCTGTTCTACCACATCCCAAAAGTGTTCTATTGTATTCAGATCTGGTGACTGGCAAGGCCACTGAAGAACAGTGAACTCATTGTCATGTTCATGAAACAGGTTTGTGATGACTTTTGCTTTGTGACATGGTGCATTAGCTTGCTGAAAGTAGCCATTAGAAGATGGGTAAATTGTGGAAATGAAGGGATACACATGGTCAGCAACAATTCTCAGATAGGCTATGGCATTCAAACGATGATTGATTGGTATTAACGGGCCCAAAGTATGCCAAGAAAACATTCCCTACACCATTAAACTACCTCCACCAGCCTGGACTGTTGACACAAGGCAGGTTGGGTCTATGGATTCATGCTGTTGGCGCCAAATTCTGACCCTACCATCTGTGTGCCTCAGTAGAAATCGAAATTCATCAGACCAGGCTACGTTTTTCCGGTCTTCTACTGTCCAGTTTTGGTGAGCCTGTGCCCACTGCAGCCTCAGCTTTCTGCTCTTGGCTGACAGAAGTGGAACCCGATATGGTCTTCTGCTGTTGTAGCCCATCCGCCTCAAGGTTTGACGTGTTGTGCATTCTGAGATGCTATTCTGCTCACTACAATAATACAGAGTGGTTATCTGAGTTACCGTAGCCTTTCAAACAGCTCAAAGCAACAAGGCATTTCTGTCTGCAGAACTGCCGCTCACTGGATGTTTTTTGTTTTTTACACCATTCTAGAGTAAACTCTAGAGACTGTTGTGCATGAAAATCCTAGGAGATCAGCAGTTACAGAAATACTCAAACCAGCCCGTCTGGCACCAACAATCATGCCACGGTTGAAATAAAAAATGTTTCCCCATTCTGATGGTTGATGGAACATTAACTGAAGCTCCTGACCCATATCTGCATGATTTTATTCACTGCACTGCTGCCACACGATTACAAAAGAGCATGAATAAGTAGGTGTACAGGTGTTCCTAATAAAGTGCTCAGTGAGTGTATGTGTGTGTGTGGGCAGGTTTAAGTTGTTTACGAGAACTTTTTTTAGGTTACAAACTGGTAATTACAAGGGTATTATGCTATAAATGTGGTTTATGAGGACATTTCTAGTGTCCCCATAATTCAAATCACTTAAATAAACATACTAAACTATATTTTATTGAAAATGTAAAAATGCAGAAAGTTTTTTGTGGGTTAGGTTTAGCAGTAGGGTTAGGGGATAGAATCTATAGTTCGTACAAAAGAAAAATCATTATGTTTATGGAGAGTCCTCATAATGATAGCTGCACCAACATGTGTGTGTGTTTGCAGAGGTATAAAGTTTATAAATAATGTGTATTACAATTTTTCTCAATCACTTTGGCTCAATTCTCGAATGCTAATTATTTTTTTCTAAACAATAAGTTCAAATCTCTGAACAATTAGTTTCTTGTTCATACCAAATTTGAATTTATTATTCATTTAAGCAAATTGCACATGTTTTGGCACATGTGTGCAAAAGAGTAAGAACAATCGTCTACAATTTGCACAATAACTAAATGCACATGGCTTGCTGATCTGAGTTGATTCCCATTGAAATTGTCATACTCTTTACAACTTCTAAACATTCTTTCATCATGTGAGCCATCACATGCAAAATGATCCATTCAATTATCAAAATCTGTCAGACATGTATATTCCATAAATATCTATGACATGGAATGTTTGTGATGTCTGCTAAATCTTTGGCCAGACTACAGTTTTTCTTATTTGCTAAGACACGCTTAATAAAACTGGGATCCACTTGATCTTCATCATCACCTTCTTAGCACAACAGAAGTCTTCTCTTGCAAATGTCTTAACACTTTTTCATTTTTTTCATACATTTTTCACACCCTTTGTCAAAACAGTTACCACAGATCTCATTGAAAGACCCCAAACTCTATTGGATTAACTGTGTTGAACAAAAGGAAAACATCTATTCACAGCTGATAGAAAGTACTTGCATAATTAAGAATCTCTGATGCACCTGTGTGAAACTCGTTTGCACAACTCTTCAATCAGCCCTCATCCATCTATAAAAGATGTCACCTCTGTGTTGCTATTTGCAAGCATGGATCAAAGAGGCCAAAGGCACGGAAGGAGAGTAAGAGGCCATAGCAGAGGGGCCCGAGGAAGAGGAGTTTGCATGCGTGGTGGAGGAGCCGCAGCAAGAGGAGAAAATAGAGCTCAAGTTTCAAATGAAATTCGGGCAAGAATTATTGACCATGTCATCAATCATGGCTTGTCATTTAGAGAGGACAAATTGTCCAGCCCATTCTGAGTCAGAGCACTGTGGCATCTATTGTCAGGCTTTTTTGGAATGATAACACATAAGTAACAATGTTACTGTATACCACTGTGTATTTCAGGTTTACTGTATTGCCCTGTTGGCTGAACAAACTGTGTCTACAGTAATGCAGATGTTTCATCAGTCCCATTTATGTGACTGTCATAAAGTCAATTTTGACATGCTTTTTGCTCTTACTTTATAGAATCCACACACTACCACACACTGGTGGCTGAGGAAATATCTTTAGTGTTGAACAGGAGGCTGCCATTGTAGATATGGTCGTGGCAAACAATGCGATCAGACCGCGTGAAATCCAGGCAGCAGTAATTGCAGATCAGGGAGTATTTAGAAATATCAACAGTGTGAGTTTGGCAACTATTGATAGAGTCCTTAAACGAAACCATGTCAGAATGAAGCAGCTGTACAGAGTTCCATTCCAAAGACACTCTGACATCGTGAAGGAGGCAAGATTCCAATATGTGCAGGTATGGATTTGTTAATGTAATGCCTTGTTATACCATACAGTTACATGCAACTGCAATAATTTGCTTTATGAATTTGCTTTTTTTCTTAGAGAATAATGGAGCTTGAAGTTGAAGGGGCACATCACAAATTCATTTATTTGGATGAAGCCGGCTTCAACCTCTGTAAAGTGAGGAGACGCGGGAGGAACATCATTGGGCAGAGGGCCACTGTTACAGTGCCAGTTCAGAGGGGCGCCAATATCACCATGTGTGCTGCTCTTTCCAATGATGGTGTCCTTTGCCATATACCAACTATCGGCGCATACAATACAGAATGCCTAATCACATTTCTTGAAACACTGAATGAAAGACTGGTTCCACCCGAGGAGAGAGAGCTGTTGAGGTCTGGCATGACTCTGTATGTCATCATTTGCGACAATGTTGCCTTTCACCACTCTCGCCTTGTGAATGAATGGTTTGCAGAACAGCCCATATGATGATACAGTTCCTCCTTGCATACTCTCCTTTTCTGAACCCAATTAAGGAGTTCTTCTCTGCTTGGAGATGGAAGGTGTATGATCACCGGCCATATGAGCAGATGTCCATCCTGGAGGCAATGAATGCTGGTTGCCTGGCAATAGATGCAGAGGACTGCCAGGGATGGATACGCCATGCAAGGAGGTATTTCCCTCGGTGCATTGCAAGGGAAAACATCCAATGCAATGTTGATGAGAACCTTTGGCATAATCCTCAGGAACGAATGGACTAAATGTGAAGTTCTGAGTATTTCAACTCTTTATTTTGTTTTTTAGATATTTCCACCCATAATTTTCCTTTGGTTGCTTTTTTTATAGTATTCACCATTTCTGTGTTTGAAAAGTATCATATTTCATTTTGATAGCTGTGTTTTGTATTTTGTTGTCCATTGTGTAATGATTGATTGAAAGAATATATTAATTTGACCACAAGTTGTGGTGTTTGATGGAAATATTTGCTTTTGTTGCATGTTTTTAATGTTTCGTGAGTGTTAGAGCATTTTGCAAACAAAATTACTAATTTTGGCCAGTGAGCTTCAGTTTTAACCTGTGTGTTAACTGTTTTGAAAATGTGATGTCAGAGTGGACAAATGTGTTTAAGCAATCGAGAAAAACTGTAACAAGAGTGACAGGATGTCCACCAAGAAGATGGGAACTGTAGTGTTACGTACTGTGAGGAGGTACAATTTAGTGTTTTTTACAGAACTACCACAGGTTTTTCATTGTTGCTGTTTTTTTGTTTGCGTTTTTTTTTTTTTTTTTTTTTTTTTTTTTTGCATGAATGTCATTTTGTGGCAATTTTCTGTTCACTATATATGACTTTACATGTAAGAAATGTGTAAAAATAGACATGAAAATGTGAACTTTCTGTTTACATGTAAACACATTGCTACAAAAATATATTTACTGTTTACTGTACATACAAATGTGCATATCCTTTTTCTGTGTACTACAGTGTTGTACAGTACTGACTTTTCCCAGTAAACCTTTACCTACTGTTGAAATTGGTATCTAAAAAGCTCAGTGTGATACACAAACTGACATTCTTGTATAGTGCAGTAAGCAGTCAGTGTCAACAAAAAATTAGAACAAAAAAGAAATTTGTATATAACAAAATTTTCCAGGGTTGACTGCCATGGTGAAAAAACATGACCAGTATGGCTCACACGATGACAAAAAAACATTTCATTTTGGTGGAATTGGCCAATTTACTGATACAATAACTAGGTTTTGAAGCATGAATTTAATGTTTTGGGTGAGTTACTACATTTTTCAGACATGCAATAGTGTTGTGATGTCCCATAAAATAGTTGTGACAATTGCACTTACAGTTTATGACTGTTAAGACTGAGCCAAAGCGATTGAGGAAAAACTGTAAGGTTACGCACTGTTATCTATTTATATATATATATATATACCCAGTGTGCTTACCAAACACACTGGGTATATATATACATTTTTTGTAAATTACGTTAGTCAGCTAGCATAGCTTATGACAGACATACAACTCTAATATCAAAATATATAACTGATACTCATCACTATTAAGTAAAATTAATATATGTTTAAAATGTTTTTATTTCTATAAGATTTTTAGCAGAGAGGTTTAATTTTTGTTTGGACAAAGATCAAAAGAAAAGCTGATAAAAACATAATTTCTTCCATTTGTTTTATTTGAAACATTATTCCATATACTGTACATCTTGTGAGATGTTGCTTTTATGAAATATTTTCTTAGATTTTGATCTGCTAACTTGTTTACACATAGCTGTAGTATTGTTGACACATGAGATAAGTCTCAGTGTAATATGACGCGAAGGTCTTTAGCACTAAATCATGTGTAATTTTGAACAATTTCATTCTCTGTTTTGAAAAGCAGGAGTAAAAGTATATTGACATTGCATTTAATCGGTGTGTTAAAAACAGATGCAAACAATTTCCAAGTAAAATGGTGAAAAATATAGGTCCTGATTCAAAGGATAGCATAACACGAAGGAAGAAAAAGGGTTTATGGTTGTTCTCTTATGAAATGCATTGGCTCGCCACTAATTACTCCTACTTCACAATGTCTCTGTATTATATGCTTTCCCTTTTCAACAGAAGAAAGACTTTCATCCACTTTTCAAAAATTGGCCATTGCAAACTGTCCCCACTGTCAGACTAAACCTCTTTTTTAACACTTCACTGTAGTAAAGTCATTTGTTGTCTTTAAAAGGTTCGTTGTCCGTGTAACTTAAACCTTTCTAAACACTTTTAAAGTGACAATACCAGCTGTACTTGTATTTAACACTGTCCTTGTGTTGACTGGGCAGGGTGTTGTTCAGAGATGTCCAACAATAAGTGATAATAAAGGGTACTTTTGCATCAGATATATATGACACTAAGGGACCTTTGCTTTGTTAAGTACTAGGTCAGCTTCTGTTATACTGTGGGATAACCCTACCATTTGTTATCACACAGACAACAGCAGGTCCATCAAAGTAATAGACATGGATATAGTTTCATTATAAAAGCTCTTAGGAACGTTCTAAAATCAGCATTTCGAGGCTTGGGAGGTGAGGAATTATCACTGGTAAGTTTTTTCTTCTTAATACATTTCCATTTAAAAAAGTCCTTTGGAACATAATGTAAGAGAATAAAAATAATACAATATGCATTATATTCCATACAGTCATCAAAATGAATGACAGCTTGTTGTGATCATATATTTGCTCTGCACACTTGAACTGGTGTCAGGTTGACATTATTCAGATTTGACAGATGCAAGCAGCCATAAAGACTTCACACTTTCATTATAATCGTTGACGTTTTATGTATTTGATTATTTGCTTATACACTTGACATACTCATTCTCTTGGTACAGGCACTGAAATAATGGCCCGGTTATTGTGGGGAACAGTTTTTCTCTTTCTGACTGTAACTATCAGGGGTAAGCACTTCGTTCTAGGTAATACTACCATGGAAATAATGGGTAAAGTCCTGCACACCATTGCAGCTAGCAAATGTTTATTAAACAGCAATGCTTCTGTCAAGACCTTTGACTTTTTGACACAAATATCTTTTTCTGGCATTAAAAAAGTAATAAATATTACAGTATATTTAAAATATGTTATATCATATCATATCGTATTACATTGTAATACGGTACCCTCTGCATGCCAAGTTGCTTATTAAGTACAAAGCACTTCAACATAGAGTCCTGTTGATTTTCCACATTAAGATATATTTAGCAACATTCAACATGAGGTCAAAATTGTAAAACTTCACATTTATTACTATGTTGCACAGTTATTCTTGAAATCAGAATCAAGTTAAACCCATCTTCCCAAAACTGGAATGGTATACGGGACACTAATGCAACACATTTTGCTGCTGGATTGTATCAGCCTGCTTTACCAAAACTCATTTTAACATCAAATGAATGAATAGTCATCTAAAATGATGGATAGAGGCTATAAATATATGTATAGAGAGTATATATAATATGTATACTCTTTATTTACATTTCAATTGTTTTTTTATTGATTAGACACATTCCCACAAAGGATCATTGGGGGTCAAGAGGTCGTGCCCTACTCCATAAAGTACCAGGCATCTCTTCAGTATGACAGGAAGCATTACTGTGGAGGAACTCTCATTCACCCACAATGGGTGGTGTCTGCTGCCCACTGCTGGCGACCGTAAGTAGCGACTCCTTTCATCGCCATAGATCAAGAGCTTTAAAACAATTTTTTATTTGAATAAGGCTTTTTTTACTTTGAAAATTATTTTTTTTATTTGGTTATGCTCTGATCAACAGGGCCAGTGTGATTCAGGCAGTGTTGAGTGAGCATAGCCTTGCTGTAGAAGAGAGATTCGAGCAAGTATTGAACGTGTCCAGAATCTACACGCATTTTGCATACAACCCAAGGACATTTAACAATGATATTATGCTAATTAAGGTAAGGTATCTGGACAAATCTCACGTCTTCGTGACAGACCTAGGGCCCATAGGCCGAAAGCGTTCTTACGTTTAAAAAAGCTAGATAGTCTGCACAGAATGTCCTGTTCTGTGCGCATTGTCTGCGCATGTGCCTGCCGTTGACTGTACTAAAAGGCTGTGTCTCGTTTGGAAGGCTGCGTCCTCCGGAGGTCTCATTTGTCGGCCGCACACGTCATCGAGGCTGTCTCGTTTCATAAAAGCGAGTAGGACACTTCGAATGCGACCTTCTTTCACGGGAATTCGGAGGATGCATGAGGTGTATCCTTCGGGGACACTCACAACCCACAATTCTTTGCTTCACCGGAAATGTTTAAAAAACAAAATGACGCCAATTTGCCCGTAAATATGATGTTCAAACGCAAGTAATGTTAATTCCCAAGTTGAAGTACCTCAGTAGATGGGTGCAGAGTATATAATATGTATAATTATATTAATATATGATTAAAATAAAGTATTAGACTAAAAGTACACCTGTAAAATCTATTTTCTTTTCTCTTTACATCATTATAAATCTCCTAAAATGTACCTCATGCATTCCCTTCCAGAGGGACTTTGTTCCCTTCTCACTCAAAGCGCTCGCACTTGTTAAAGAGTGGTGTGCTGTCATAGCAGCCATGTTACGTTCTCTTTCCATTTGTCCTACGAAGGCTGTCTCGTTTAAAGGAGACTTGTTTAAAGGAGGACACTCGGTATACTGTAGCCTTCAAAGGACGCATACTACCTAGCATACAGCCTTCCAAACCAGACACAGCCAAAGAGTATCGCAAAGCAGTCGTACTGTAGTGCGCACGCGTCGAACGCATTCCTATTCGCTCCTGGTCTAAGGAGTATACTTTTAAAGTCAACGCAGTCGACCGGACGCTATTCAATATGGAATGCGCAAAAAACAAAGTATACCTGGGCCATAAAGGTCAAAGTATACTTCGGTTTTTGGCATTCTGGATCAGATGTATAGTATGCGTGAAGACCAAAGTATAATTCGGGTGTTACTCGTTGCTGATCGCTCTGTGCACAGAATGCGTGGTGCAAATTTAGTCATCACTAGAGTCTGTGCTGACTGTCCGCGTGTGGCCTAGATTTTCTCGACATAGGACAGTCCTCCACTGTCGGAGCATGCGCCTGCCGTTGACTGTACTAAAAGAGTATCACAAAACATCCATAGTGCGCATGTGTCGAAAGCGTTCGTATTCACTCACGTTCAAAAGAGTATACTTTGAAAGGCAACATGGTTGGCTGTGAGTGTTCCGATCTGGAACACAGAAAATGTATAAAGAAAGTTTACCCGGCCTTTACGCTGCGTTACGTGCATTCGTATTCGTTTGCAGTCAGAAGAGAATACTTTGAAAGGTTGAGCACTCGACTGTGTGCAAAATGATTTGCCAGGCACAAAAAAAAAAGTCTTGCGGAAGTTAGCAAATCGACTGAAATCTTAGAAAGCTTTTAGAAAAGTGTAGAAAATGTCTGAATCTGTTTGTTATTAACTTTGAGTAAATCCCTTTTAGATTCAGCATGTAAGAAACATTAAATTCCTCTATTAATTTTTTTGCTACTCGAAATGTATTAGACAAAATATACACCAATTTTCTTAATGGTGAAATGCATAATGTTTTCAGTGTTAAAACAATTTCGAATTTGCGGTCACATATACCTGCGCACTGCGAAATTCCGGGGGCAAAATACAGTCATCTCAATGGTAATCTGCACGATCGTTAATTTTGCATAATGGACAAAGAGGGCGAAGAATTCCCTCTTGTGGATTTCAAGTGCAGTTCAAGTTTGGAGAACTTTGACAGGCGAATTGTCACATTGACCAATAGGAAGTTGCTTGGTATAGCAATCACCTCTGTGTAGGTGGTGCTTCATACACAACTACACTGAATATTCACAGTAGAAAAGGATATCATTATAGCTGCGAGTTTCATTTTAACTTAACTATCCCAGAGTATAGAGTGCAGCATTAAAAAGAGGCTGTTTGGCAATTAGTTTTTTCTGGTTTCACACGTGCTCAACATACGCCCATGCCTTCTTCGCCCGCAGAATTTTGCTGTGCAAAGTTAAATGTGACCCAGTTTAATGTGCAGATAAGTGTACTATAACTAAGCCATTCATAAGTTGACTGTGGATCTGTTGTGCTGTCAAAATACTGCATTTTGCAATTCAACTTCTGGCTTAAGCAATGGCACTAGTTTGGGCAGGGGGTTATATTTGTCCAACCAGTGGAAGATAGGCAGTGGGGAAATATGTGTTTTGGAAACCTCTTTGATAATAGACACTTCTAGTGCTTGTTAAGGCAAAGCATTATACTTACACTGAGGAGACTTGGGTCTGGCCTCTTTTGACCTGGGCTAGTAAGCAACCACCTAGCAACCACTCAGAACACACTAACAACCACCCAAAATGCTCTAGCAACAGCATAGCAATGCCCTGGCTTCCACCCACAGCACCCTAACATTGTAACGGTGGGTTTCGCATTGGAAAGCACATTTTAGAAAACACAGATTGAAAACTTTATTTTTCCAATTCTGTGTGGTGCCGCTAGTAGTACAGAAATTACTCACCACACATTCCTTATTTTCCCCAGCTCAGTGTTCCAGTTCAGCTTAATGCATATGTTCAGCCGGCCCCCCTACCAAATGCAGACACATCTGAGCTCGCAGGAGGAACCAGCTGCACCGTGAGCGGATGGGGAGTGACGCGAATATACAGCTCCTATCTGTCACCAGTTCTGCGTGCAGTGGATGTGGACATCATCCCTAACTGCCAGTACTTCTACTACTATAGAGTCAATGACAACATGATCTGTGCTGGCTCTCGCTTCGGAGGAAAAGACTCCTGCCAGGTAATCAGTGGCCAAACAAAGGCTTGTTAAAGGTGAAGTGTGTAATTTCTGCAACATGAGTTGTACCAAACGGAATCACAAACGTATAGAAGCCATGCATTACAGTTGTTCTTTTGCCTTATTTTCTCGAGATCATAACTAGAAAACAAGCCAAAATGTCTAGACATTTTCTTGAGTACAATAATGAATGGCCTCTGTCGGCATTATATTTATCATATTAATTAACAGGACTATAGTCACAATATACTGTAGCATGGTTCCCCTGCCTTATTGCTTAATTATGCAATGTAGACACTATATATGCCAGGGTTGTTTAAACCTGCTCCTTTACATTGGTGTGCATTCCCAAAGGGTTTTCTTTGAACAAGGCATTTTGGAAATGAGGGTGTTGTCAACCATCAACAATGCAGGGAGATGTTAGATGTACTCAGATATGGCACAGTTTTTCAGGGCTTTATGTTTGGAACGTAAATGTTTTAGTTCAAAGGTTTGATATCCATTTGAACTTTTTTATTTTAATTAAATGCAAAAGGGTAACAGACAGTTACAGACTTTAAAAGTACAAAAGCATTATAAAGGGAACACAATTACATAGTTTTTACAGCTTTAGAGATAACAGGAATCTCTAGATAAGACTTTTTATGTCAATGCAAAAGGGTAAAAAAAAAAAAAAAAAAAAGCTTAGAACTCAAAAGATTTATATTTATATGTTATATGAAAAACTTTGCTAATACAATAAATAGGTTTCTCATCTGAACTCTGAGTGAGCTCAATATCCTATATAAGACTGTACAACAGAAGTTTCCTTCTTTGATTTTTGCAATTACGTTTGTATGGAGCCCCTTAAAGGACGTGGAGGGAACAGTTTTTGCATTCCCTTCGCAATAGTTTGCGTTCCCTCGTGATACATATTGGGTTCCCTAGCGATTATTTTGGGTTACCTCGCAATGAACCATGGTTTTAATATAGTAATATTGTAGTAAACACAACAGTAGTAACCTTTTTTTTCTTTTCTTCTTTTCTGGCGGAAACCAAGGTTTTACTACAGTAATTTTATAGACTATAGTAACCATGTTTTTTTTTTTTTTTTTTTTTTTTTTTTTTTTTTTTGGCAGAAACCATGGTTTTACTCTAGTTATACTGTAGTAACCATGGTTAATCGTGTGGTTACTATGATTTTACTATGAATACTTTGGTTAAACTACAGTAAAACTACTGTAGTAAAACTATGATTAACCATGGTTTTACTACAGTAACCACAGTTGAACAGAAGTATATGTAGTAAAACAATAGTAACCACAAAATTATGATTTGTATTACCATAGTTTTGGTTTTCTTGTATTATTATTATGGTTTCACAGTGAATATCATGGTTAAAATATGGTTACTGTAGTAAAACCATGGTTAATTTTGCGGTTAGTGTGGTTTTTACTACAAATATCATATAATAATATAACTATATTTACTGTAGGAAAACCTTGGTTAATTTATTGCGAGGAAACCCAAAATAATTGTGAGGGAATGCAAAACATTTTGTGAGGGAATGCAAACTATTGGTGAAAAAAAAATCCTTCCTGTCATCTAAAGGGGTTCAATACCAGTTAAGCTCAATCGACAGCATTTGTGGCATAATGTTGATTATTATTTAGACTCGTACCTCCTGTTCTTTAAAAAAAAAAAGCACAAAATCTGGATTACAGTGAGGCACTCACAATGGAAGTAAATGGGCTAATTATTGGAGGGTTTAAAGGCAGAAATATGAAGCTTATAATTTTATAAAAGCACTTGCAATAATTCTTCTTTTAGAACTTTTGTATTATTTGAGCTGTAAAGATCTTTAAATCGTCATTTTTACAGTCGTTTTAGGTTTTGATGACATTACACGTCATGGCAGTGATGTTGTAAAACTGCCTATAACTTTACACAGAAAAGGTTAATAAGCGATTTTATCACACTAAAATCATGTTAACACACATATTGTAGATGTCTTGTTGCTATAATTTTGAAATAGTGAGTATTTTAACGTTTACGGATTGGCCCCATTCACTTCCATTGTAAGTGTCTCACAGTAACCCAGTTTTTCACTTTTGTTTTGTTTTGTTTTTTTAAAGGAAAGGACGTGCAAGTCATAATTAAAGGTGAATTCAGTCATTTTTTCTTCATTAAAAAAGTTTAACTCCTAAAGTTATGAATTGTAATTTTGTACTATATGTAGCGAATCATGAACACTCACATTAAAATGAAGACTCCAGTCATATCAGTAACCCTATAAAAGCTGTTTTATTCTACATGGAGAGGCTCCACACATGGGGGCTGCCATGTTAGAATCACATGACCAGCCGAAAACTAATCGCTTAATCTCAGTAACCATCCTGTTGTTTGACACGTTCACTCATTGATTAAAGTAATCATGGCTGACTGAATACTAAATTTCTACAGTGGCATCTGAAACTGAAAACTATTGATTTTAAATTATGCTGCATCCAAGCCACTAGGTGTCAGTGTCCAAGATGTCCAAGATGACACAAAGACAAAAGTTAATAAGTGCACCTTTAATTTTTGTGGTAATCAAAATAATGCCACAAATGCGGTCGATTGAGCTAAACTTGTATTAAACCCGTAATATTCCATTAAAGATTATGGTATGGCTTCAATGTTTTGAAGCCCAAGAGACTGTGCTGATGGTCTTTCTGCATGTGTTGTTCTTTCACAGGGAGATTCAGGTGGGCCTCTTATATGTGATGGTAATTTAGAAGGCATTGTGTCGTGGGGAATCAGCTGTGCCCAAGCATACTATCCTGGTGTCTACACAAAAGTGAGGAACTACAACCGCTGGATTGACTGGATCATTAGCAATGACAGTTAAAATACACATTCACCAGAATTACCATTAAATCTGAATAAAGAAAAGGATGTATTTACCAATAAATCCCACTTACTATCCCCAAAAACTGATCATTATATTTAACCAGAATCTCAAAAATCCTATTTTGGACACATATAATTCAAAAAGCATTAGGTCAACATTAAAATTATAATAGGCCCTATTTTGTTTCTTAATGCACAGTCCTGGTCTTATTGTGTACGTTTCATCTGTGCATGTTATTTCAAGGGAAAAAAATTAGTTTTCATAATCTTGATTAATCATAATCCAAATATAAAAACTTGCTCTGCTTCTGAAATTATTTTCTTTTTTGGCTGATGTCACGGATCACTCTTACTTTTCAACCCCTCCTGTCCAACCACCAGGCTTCATTCTGGTTACGCCCACTTTTCATATTCATTTTATTTGTCATTACTAATTCATATTGATGCATATACATCTTTGGAATGTTATTTTTGTTGGCATGTGTACAAACTAAGACAATTGTTTCTAAATGCTGGCCATATGCTGCAGTATCCAAAGACCTGTATTGTATCACAGCATTAAAGATGGACCATGTCAATGCGATTGATGGAAATGTCACAATCTTCTTTTTAAATGCATAAAGTTTACAACAAGCTGTTACTTGAAGTATTTTTATTGACTCTGAACTCTGAACTAAGCAATCACAGCAATCTTTACTTTAACCTTCAAGTTAGAAAGCCATGCATTCCCATTAAATATTTTCTAATGTTTTCCAAATGTTTTATTCATTACTTTGAGTGAGCTCTAATGACTGACAAAGCCTGGTTATACACTGCTCTATGCTATTTACCCCAGATTAAAATTATCCCAAGTAAACTTAACATTATGTGAGTTCTATGCATTATTTCCTTCTTTATTGTTGCTGCTCAGAGGTCACACATTAATCAAAATTAATCAACCAAAGTTGACACATTGTTTAATTGAATATCTCTTCACAATAATCATTACTCCATAGGAAGTGTCAAATTGTTATTGCATCACTGATTTCCTCCTCTTTCACTCTAACACACACAAACACACACACACACATTAACTTGTGACTTGAAGCTATGTCGTGCCTGGCAGTTGGAACAGAGCCTCTAGTCAGCTGCATTATGAACCCACAAGCGCTTGTTCAGAAATCTCAGGAGGCCAAAACTCTGGCATTCTGTCCATACAGCAATTTCAGAGTGGGAGCAGCTGTTGAAACAAGCGATGGAACCATCTTTACAGGTGAGGACATTCTTGAACTACACTTAATTGTTACTGGAAAAAGAAACTGGAAAATGTTTGATATTTATAAGCACAGTATTAATCATTGCTGAAGTTCTGTAATGTCCTGTATTGTGCTCATTACACAGCTATTTCATACACGAAGTTGACTCCATCTGAAACCATTTTAAGCTGAATTTTGCTAATTCTTTTATAATTATCATGCATTACATGTTTATGGCCTCCTATTGAGAGACCATATGGAATATACTTTTAAAAATGCACATAGCATGTCACACTGCAGGTCTATTTACTGTAAAAGTTTTTTTTTTAAAAATCATCAAAACAACTTGAAAAAAAAGTTACTACATCTAAAATACTTCTAAAATACAAATACGCTTTTGTCTTATACAATGATAAATTAAAATCCTGATGTTGATAAAAATCATTCATATTAAATGCAAAAGTGCCAGGGGCAAACCAAACAAAACATAGTTATACAGACTATAAAGGTACAGAAACATTATAAAGGAACACAATTAAATGGAGATAACAAGAATGTCCAGATAAGACTTTTTAGGTATATCCAAAAGAAAAAAAGGGCTTAGAACTCAAAACTTTACATTTGACATGAAAAATGTTGCTAACGAAATAAATAAGTTTCCCATCTGAACTCTTATGTGAACTTTAAAAATCCTGATGTTTATAAAAAAATGTTAAAAAAATGTAAATGTTTTTTTTTTATTTTTTTTTATTTTTTTTTACATGAACATATGTGGGCATTATGATTTATGAGCCATTATAATCTAGTACCTAACTCTATAATTTTACAATATAAATATTCAGATGAAGTGCTTTTCTTGGTGGTTGTAATTTGTGATAATGCAAAATTAGCTTAAAAATGTATAAATCTGTTAGCTAAATAGTCCTTGTGTACAACGTTTTGTGTTTTCAACTGCAGCTTTCAGCTACCTAGTGTGAACATCCATATTTTTTAAATCTTGCAAATGTAAAAAATATGTTATTCTTATCATTTTTGTCATGGTTTATCAGTATATGTTGATGTGCTCTTAACAGGTTGTAACGTAGAGAATGCATGCTATAGTCTTGCCATGTGCGCTGAGAGGACTGCTATCTGCAAAGCTGTGTCTGAGGGACACACTGCCTTCAAAGCCATCGCAATTGCCAGGTATTTTGATAATTTGCTTAAGTTAAATATTCATATTAAGTAAATACTGTAAAATAATATTCCTCTACACTCTCTTTTGTGCAGTGACCTTGAAGATCGGTTTATTTCTCCATGTGGTGCTTGTAGGCAGGTCATGAGAGAAGTTAGTCCTTTTAACGTTACAGTAAATAAGGCACATTCATTATTACGATTATAGTAAGTGTTAAACAAAGATAGTCATACTGTCACGGTCCTGGCACTCTTTCAGTCTGAGTTTTTATCTGACAGGACCGTGGCATTATCGTCCCATGTCTGTCTTGTGTTTCGTTGTCTGTCTTTGTGTGAGCATTAATGTCCGGATCCCGACACAGACCGAAACCGATCCAGACTGGAAGTCAGGACCCAGACACCATACTCCAGACACGAAACAAGACAGACCGAAGAGCGCATGGCAGGGAATACAACCGAAACCGCGTGCTCACACAAAGACGGACAACGAAACACAAGACAGACATGGGACGATAATGCCACGGTCCTGTCAGACAAAACCCAGACTGACAGAGTGACAGGACCGTGACACATACATGTAAGATGAAAGACTGGTTATATCATCTGCCTTTCCTTTGCAGTTTGGCTTACACTGGGATGTTTACTTGTCAAAGACTGATGGGTCTTTCAAACGGATGACCGTGGATATGTTACTTCCATATTCGTTTGACCCTGATGACCTGAGGGGAATGGGAAATCATTAAACCAGTGGCAATTAGAAGCAGTAAAGATGAGATTATAGGCCATATTACAACCTCTATCTATCTATCACAAAAAAACATCCTTCTGTTCACTGTGGCTTTATTTTCTAGAGAAAAATATGAACATGTTGACTCATAAATTATAATAATCCTGTTCTGAATTGTTGTGTTCATTCATTGGGTGCCTACAGCAGTGCTGGGGAGTACTAACTAAATATAGTGACTGACTTGACTACACTTGTCAGTCGTGTGACGGTACAGGTAGAATCAGAATGAGCTTTATTGCCAAGTGTGCTTACACATACAAGGAATTTTTCTTGGTGACAGGAGCTTCCAGTACACAAAAAATACAGCAACAAGACAGAGATAATAATAAAAAATAGAATAAAAATAAAAAGTGAATAGAAAATAAAGTATATATAGAAATACACAATAGGACAATATATATATATATATATATATATATATATATATACCTGTATATACATATGTACAATATACAAATACAAATCTGTTATATACATATGCAAGGGAATGTATGGCAGAAGAGGTATGGTATGTTGGATAAATATATAAATAGACTAAGCTGTATATTGCACATTAATTATTGCTCAATGGGTCAATTTTAACTGTTCATGAGATGGATAGCCTGAGGGGAAGAACTGTTCCTGTGCCTGACTGTTCTGGTGCTCAGAGCTCTGTAGCGCCTGCAAGAAGGCAACAGTTCAAAAAGGTAGTGGGCAGGGTGAGTGGGGTCCAAAGTGATTTTTCCAGCCTTTTTCCTCACTCTGGAAGTGTATAGTTCTTGAAGGGAGGGCAGGGGGCAACCAATAATCCTCTCAGCAGTCCGAACTGTCCTTTGTAGTCTTCTGATATCCGATTTCGTAGCTGAACCAAACCAGACTGCTACTGAAGTGCAGAGGACAGACTCAATGACAGCTGAGTAGAACTGTATCAGCAGCGCCTGTGGCAGGTTGAACTTCCCCAAGTTCCCTACAAGGTAGGGTATTATTCTCACAATAGTGTAACTATTCCAGTAATGAGCTACATTTCCCAGCAAGTAGTGGTGTAGCATCACAAAACGCTACATTTGTTACATTGTATTGTGTGAATGAGTGAATCTATTATTTCGGACTGCTCATCTAAATTAACCAATTAAAATAAACAATTCAATTATATTTGTCATTAGGAACTCTTTAGTTTAAATATTTAATTGCTACTGTTTGTCACTATATTTCACCTCAGTTATATAAAATAAGGTGTTTCTAGTTTTATCAGTTTATATTTAGTATAAATGTATTTGTTAAATTTAATGTTGTCTGATGAGCACAATAGAAGCAGCCGAAAAACAAAGTCTGTGATTATAATACACGTGGCGTAGTTTGTTGAGGAAAATAAATAAAGAATGTTACAACCACACCCAGTCCGCATTATTTTAACTTCATTGTTTAAAAATCACGTTTAATAGTGGAATTCATAGTAAGCAACTATGTTACCCATGGTCCAGCAGAGTGAGATCCACCAATCAGAGAGCCACGGCCAACAAAGCCCGCCAAACAGTCTGCCTGCAGTGACCGCCCACTTCTATGATGCTCTGTACATGACACAATCGAGTTGGTTTCCCTAAACACCCCCAAACTACATACTGTATATATTTGTATATATCAGAATATTTTGCAGTAAACCTAAAATATATTGTTTCTATACTTATAATCAACAACCTAAAATCAAAAGTTTTGTATATTAAATTTTAGATTTTTTAGTATTAAAGTTTTACCACCACAACCTCCCCTTGGGAGCCACAAGATTTTGTAAATTCTCAAAGGATGCCGTGGCTGAAAAAGGTTGGGAAACACTGGACTAACTGGGCTGTAGTTTAAAGGGATAGTTCACCCAAAAATTAAAATTCTCTCATCATTTACTCACCCTTATGCCATCCCGGATATGTATGACTTTCTTTCTTCAGCAGAACACAAATTAAGATTTTTAGAAGGATATCTCAGCTCTTTTGGTCCATACAGTGCAAGTGAATGGGTGCAAAAATTTGGAAGCTCCAAAAAAATCTCATAGTGGTTAATTCACTGTCTTCAGAAGCAAAAATTATAGGTGTGGGTGAGAAACAGATAAATATTTAAGTCAATTTTTACTCTAAATTCTCCTCCCTGCTCAGTCTGTATCCACTTTAACTTTCACTACTGTTTTTGGTGATTCCCATTCTTCATGCATACGCCCCGGAATGGAATATCACATGGAATTACCATCTGATTCCATCACTGTACCATGGTACTGCCACGGAACTTTTTAATGTCTGTGATATGAATGGATAACTTCAATTAGATACAAATTACCATACACTTATATACAAATTGCATATAAATTGCAAATTGCATATAAAGTCAATTTTTACTCTAAATTCTCCTCCCTGCTCAGTCTATATCCACTTTAACTTTCACTAGTGTTTTTGGTGATTCCCATTCTTCATGCATACGCCCCCTACTGGGCAGGCAGAAGAATTTCTAGCAAAAAATTGACTTAAATATTTATCTGTTTCTCACCCACACCTATCATATTACTTCTGAAGATATGTATTTGACCACTGGAGTCTTATGGATTACCTTTATGCTTTTTCTTATGCCTTTATGTGCTTTTTGGACTATAAACTGGTATTACCTTGGTTTTTTTAACACATGGCATCATAGTATATATTTTTTATTATTATTATATTTCCATTTTATTAAAAATTTCCATGTTTTTTGGACATGCACCATGATAATACTATGGTATTCTTTAAAGTATCCTGCAATGTCATGTAAATATCGTGGTATGCCGATATGTAAAGTAGCCTTCCATGGAATTACCATCTGATTCCATCACTGTACCATGGTACTGCCACGGAACTTTTTAATGTCTGTGATGTGAATGGATACTTCAATTAGATACAAATTACCATACGCTTATATACAAATTGCATATAAATTCCACTGCAATCAATTACTGCTCAGCTGCAATTAAATATGTAAGACATTAGTAGTTTCTGTACAGTTAAAGCATCCGAAATTCATGAAAGCTTCATTAAACCTAGTCATTTTTACTGTGTAATACAGCTAAACTACAATTACTTAATGCAAATTATTTTATATGCAAATAGTAGTAGTAATACAATTCTATCCAAATTCCAGCTCATCAATTTCATATATAATGCATTTGTAATTTGTCACCAGATTCATGTTATTATTTAGAATTATTTAGAATAATTCATACTAATTAAACAGCAATTAATTCATGAAAACTCGTCAAGACAGACTGCTCAGTGGCAAATTACATCCATACTACACATATCACATATAATAACTACATAATGAGCACATATACATGTCATACACATATCAGCCACAACATTAAAAGCACCTGCCTAATATTGTGTAGGTCCCCCTCGTGCCGCCAAAACACCGCCAACACAGTTGTACAGAGCGGTTATCTGAGTTACCGTAGACTTTGTCAGTTCGAACCAGTCTGGCCATTCTCTGTTGACCTCTCTCATCAACAAGGCGTTTCCATCCACCGAACTACCGCTTGGTTTGCTCTTGATTGTTGAAGTGAGTGAAATCATCATGGTGAGATCAAAAGAGCTCTCTGAGGCCTTCAGAAAGAAGGTTGTAGATATATAAATCTGGGAAGGGATTTAAAAAAATCTCCAAACAATTAGAAATCAGTCATTCGACTGTCCGGAAAATAATTTACAAGTGGAGAACATTTAAAACAACTGCCAACATGCCCAGGTCAGGCCATCCTAGCAAGTTCAGCCCAAGAGCAGACCGCAAGATGCTTAAAGAAGTCTCCAACAATCCTAAAATGTCATCTCGGGACCTACAGGTAGCTCTTGCCACAGTTGATGTCAAAGTACATGCATCTACCATAAGAAAGAGACTGCACAAGTTTGATTTGCATGGGAGGTGTGCAAGGAGGAAACCCTTGCTGTCAAAAATAAATAAATAAATAAACATCAGGGCAAGACTAAAGTTTGCCAGAGAACACCTAGACAAAGGCCAGGACTTCTGGAACAATGTGCTTTGGACAGATGAATCCAAAGTTGAATTGTTTGGGCACAGTAACAGAAGACATGTGTGGCACAAACCAAAGACAGCATTTGAGCACAAGAACCTCATACCAACTGTGAAGCATGGGTGTGGAAATGTCATGGTTTGGGGCTGCTTTGCTGCAGCAGGGCCTGGCCAGCTCACTATCATAGAATCCACAATGAATTCTTCATTCTATCAGAGGATGCTTGAGGAAAATGTAGGACCATCATTAAGCCCAGAGCCTGGAGTTTCTCATCAAGCTTGGAGGGCACTATGGTGTTGAATACTGAGCTGTAGTCTACAAACAGCATTCTCACATATGTGTTCCTTTTTTCCAGGTGGGAGAGAGCAGTGTGTAGTGTAGATGCAATGGCATCATCAGTGGAGCGGTTGTTGCGGTAAGCAAACTGCAGTGGGTCCAGTGAGGTAGGCAGCACAGAGCAGATGTAATCTCAATTACATCTAGTCTCTCAAAGCATTTGCTGATGATGGGGGTCAGAGCAACAGGATGCCAGACATTTTAAGCAAGTGATTTTGGATTGCTTTGGTACAGGCACAATGGTGGATGTTTTAAAGCATGTGGGGACTACAGACAAAGAGAGGGAAAGGTTGAAAATGTCCATAAAAACACCAGCCAATTGGTTCACGCATGCTCTGATGATGCGGCCCGGAATGCCGTGTGGACCCGCGGCTTTACGAATATTCACCCATCAGAAGGATCGGGTTGCATCCGCTACAGAGATGGAGAGTGGCCGCGAGAGTTCTCTCCGTGAGGGCGGTGTTATTTCCCTCGAAACGAGCATAAAAAGTATTTAGCTCATCCGGGAGAGAGGCAGCGGTGTTCACGGTGGAGTTTTTATTCCCTTTGAAGTCCGTGATGATATTAATTCCCTGCCACATGCTTCTAGAGTCGGTGGTGTTGAACTGTCCTTCAATCTTGTCCCTGTGCTGGCGTTTGGCTGCTCTGATAGTTTTGCGGAGGGCATAACTGGCTTGTTTATGCTCTTCCGTGTTCCCAGGATGTCCACACATTAAGTGTCATGCGAACATCGCTATTAACCCATGGTTTCTGGTTAAGGTAGATCTGTATTGTTTTGGTCGGTACAACATCCTCCATGCACTTCCTGATGATGTGTTGATCAGTTGATGTGAACATTAACTGAAGCTCCTGACCTGTATCTGACTGATTTTATGCACTGCACTGCTGCCACACGATTGGCTAATAAGATAATCACATGGATGATTGTTGGTGCCAGATGGGCTGGTTTGAGTATTTCTGTAACTGCTGATCGCCTGGGATTTTCACACACAACAGTCTCTAGGATTTACTCCGAATGGTGCCAAAAAACAAAAAATCCAGTGAGACTTCAACTGTATATATTTCATTACGCTTATGAGCGTGGTTTCAATTGAACCACTCTATTTTAGTCTATCACTACCGACTAGCCTGGTCAATTATAAAATGGGTTAACATCGTTAGTTAAGTGTGTTGTTGTTGTTGTGGTTTTTTCAGTAGGGCTAACAAATACAATTATGAATGTTCACAATGTATTTTCATTTTGATTTTCAGGAAGATAATTAAATAATATCTATGAAGCAACAGTTTTCGTTTATTAAAAAAGGCTGACATTTTTGAATTTTTTCTATATACCAATTCATGAGACATTTAAGCTATAACTTTAATGCTGCCATTAAATGCTGTATTGTTAGATCGCCTTCTATACATCAAAATGTAAAAAAAATACAATACAAATAATAATTTAAAAAATGTTAATCATAATAACTCTCACTTTCTTCACATGAAATGGTGGTGCCAAAACTGTCCCTTAGTGCCTCCTGGCGGTGATTTTGTGAACGTGTCTCACATGTGAGAATTTAAAGTTTTACCGCTGCGTTAATCCCCGTGATAGTAAGGGTCATTCTGGTTGGATACCTACTGTATAATTTGTCAGCAGGTACTTGCTGTGCTTTAAAGTTGTTCTTCTATGCCCATGTTGCCGTTTTTCACAGTTTTCTGTCTATGTATAGGCTGTATTCAAAAAGAAGTTCCAGACCCCTCTGAAGTCATTTACATCAGGGTACAACTTGGAGGACTATGTCATTGGGAAAGGTTGCAATCCAGCAGCCTATGAAGCAGTGGCTCCCTTTGCAGCCCCTGAAGAGAAGGGAAAGTGCTCACTGGTGGAACTGAACCAGGATGACACTGAAAATAAGTAATAAATAAAAATAAAATAAAACGAGTTTATAGAAAAACAGTATGTTTGCTTCTATTAATATCATCACATAATGATATATTTCATTATCATGCTATCTTCCATAAAAAAGAAATATATTCATATGTTACAATATATCTGCTACTATTCCCAATGTCTTGTATTTTGCATTAAAGTGATGTCAGATGGGTTTTATTTTGCATTAAACCATGTGAATGATCAGGGTGTGTTTTGCCGTAATTAAAGTACGAACTGTTGGAAACGTGTCGGATCTGGTGTGAATAGCCTTGTGCGATTTTGTGTGTGATTCATACTCTTTTGTCTCGTCAGATGTGAACAGGCCTTTAGACTAATTTTCTGATGATAGATTAAATATTTTCATTGTGCTGTAGCTACTAATGCACCCTGCGGCAGTACCTGGAGGTGTGTGCCAGACCGGATGCAGGCCTCTCTCATGTTGCTACAACTAATGGAAGGGGTGGACCACCTGTGCGGACAGGGCATCGCTCACAGAGACCTCAAATCGGACAATGTGCTACTGGAATTTGACTGTGGTAAAAGTTCTAAGACCGAGCAGCAAAAACATTTGCCAATGATGAATCACATTTCGTTTACTGTTTACAGTAGGTCATTGCTTATCAATCCTAAGAAATGTACATTATCTTAGTGGTGTTGGATTTATTTTAAAGCTGGGTGTCCCAGATTGGTGATCACTGACTTCGGGTGCTGTCTGGCTGAAGACTTTGGCCTTAAACTGCCTTTCAACAGTCGGTGGGTTGGCATAGGAGGAAATCCTTGTCTGTTGGCACCTGAGGTGAGAAACTTTATACAAATCTCCTGAAACATGACACAACATCAAATGCATCTTTAGCCTTGAAATACAGGATTATTAAGTTGGCTTGATAAAGAAATCCCTAAATCAAGATCAACTTTTCTAACACTAACTCCTACAGCTTTCAAGCTACATCCAACAAACTTGGTTCAGACCATCAGACTGTTCTGACTTAGTGTGTCATGTTTTTTCTAACTGATAAGACTTAAGGTTTTTGTACAGCAGATAATCAAAAAATGAGAAAAATCCCATAGACTTCATTGACGGAATGTTCAAACAGGCCAACGGAATGTTCATGAATTCAGTTTCCGACTGTCTAAATATGTATGGTAAAAACATAAAAAAAGATGAGATAGCCATGTGTTATATATCGTTGGAAATGTTTCAATTAATAAAATGCAGTGAGCAAATTTGTTTCACTCAGAGGCCAAACTGCAGTGAGTATTATGTGTATGAAATTCCCACTGACACACATAAATATAATAAACAGGAGTGTCTTTTTGTCACCTTTTTCCTTATTACTTCCTGAAACATACATATAACATAGAAAATGACATATGGTAACTTACAGCAGACTATCCTGATTCAAACGAGCCCAAACACAACATAATATGATAAGTAGATCTTAAAATATTCCTCAAAGATTTTACATGGAAAGACGATGCACAGACGGGCACTGTGTGTGTGTGTGTGTGCGTGTATGTCCGAGGACTTTGTGTGTGTGCGTGTGTGTGTGTGTGTGTGTGTGTGTGCATGTCTGAGGACTTTGTGTGTGTGCAAACCCACACCCACATCCACATATGTGCTCATCTAAAGGACTGGGATGCTCCTGAACACTTAATATTTCTGTATTTTGTAATCTAATCCTTTCATTTCCAATGACCAGTCACTTTAGACCGGGAACACCACAGGTGTAACAAAGTGAAATAAAACCAATAGAATTTTATGAAAATTATCTAAAAGAAATTGTGTGTTCAGGTGCCCTGTGTGAACAAAGCCATGGAATTTTATTCCAATCGCTTAATTTTGACAGAACACAATATATGGGTTAAAGGAATGTTTTGGGTTCAAAACTACGTAAGCTCAATTGACAGCATCAGAAAAATACGTTTAATTCCTTTTTCAGTTTGTTTTTGCAAACTGAGAGACAAATGTAAATTATTTTCTGTGGGTATCAACAGCATGCCACCAATGTACTGAACTCAGAATATATCATTACAATGGCTAATATACTGGACATTTGTGTATCTACATCATTCTGTAGGTCGCAACAGCAGTCCCAGGTCCAGGGGTGACGATCGATTACAGTAAAGCAGATTGCTGGGCCGTAGGGGCGATTGCTTATGAGCTCTTCAGTCAGCCAAACCACTTCTACAGCTCACAGAGGCTGGAGATTCACAGCTGTCAGGAAAGACAACTCCCTCCATTGCCTGACAGTGTACCTGATGATGCACAGCTAGTAGTGAGGTTACTGCTATGCAGAAATAATCACAAGGCAATGCCTTCTCATAAACAACCTCTCATATACCTTTGTACACTGGGCAAAGCAACTGGGTAAGAAACAGTCCCCTTTTGTTTGTTTGAATCTATTTTAAGGGTGTATTTGTTATTACACATTTACAATATAGCGGTAAATCTCATGAAAACATGTACAGGTCACATTTCACCCCAGATTCAAATATTTATCAGGAAGAAAATAAGGCGTGTTTTTAAGACAATTTATATTATTTGAGTTTTTATGTAATTCCCATTAATCTCAATAGACATTCTCATTACTGGAATACATTTAAATAATATACTATTATTCTTTTTCACTTAACTTTGATGGGAATGAAAAAATCTATGAAACATAATGTCACAGTGCAAAAAAATCTTTAACATTCTCAAAAACAGGCTTAGATTTTCTTAATGTGAAGTATAGTCTTATTTTTTCCTTTTGATGTTAGGGTGAAATATGCCCTTGAAGTGTTCTTTACAGGTTTTCATCAGATTCTCCCATATAGAAACTCAAAAAAAAATAAAAAAATTAAAATAAAAAAAACATTCGGTACAAGAACTCTGGCTGAGAAGATAAACCTTATTTGACACATTTATGTACTAATTATTTATTCGGCCATCTCCAGCACCGCAGTGCACGGGTTGCCGCTAACATGCTTCATATCAGCCGATGGGGCAAGGCAAGCGTGTTCTGGCCAGTTTGGACCGGGCCAGAATGGCTAATAATGATCAACTGGCTGCTGTGTCAGTCTGCAGTGGTACTTCTGAAGGATCGTGGGTCCAGTGGGAGCTCTTTGGAAAGTAAGAGGTATTTTCAATGAAAAAAGTCATTTCAAGAGGCAGAGCAAGTTATTTAGTTTTGATACCAACAGTAACTTACATTAAAAAAGTACATATGATGAATTTTGATTTCATATCCTTTTTGTATAGCATTGAAATAGTGTATTGTGTCTTTTGCATGTTGTAATAAAACAATTTGGTGATTGATTGGTTGTCTTTGATTTTCTATTATTAATACTTTTACTGCAGTGTAGTATCATTGTAAATATAATGTTGCAATATTATAATATTGCTGTTATAGTGAATAAAATACATTACCCAAAAGGCACAGGGAGGGGGGTGGGGATAAGGAGCACCCCAGGCTTATATCGTACACTGCATACTACATACTCCATTCTAAGTGTGAGTAGTGTGGCAGTGTGTCACTTTGTGTCCAGCCCCTTCTCACGCCACTGGTGAAAGTTCATTTTCCATGTCTAAACTAATGAGGTCAGATTAAACTTTTCCTTAAGCACATTTGCGAAACGTTGATTGCACTATAACGGACCGTTAAGGGCAATTATTTGTTGCATTGCATTTAACGCCAATTTCTGCTTGAGTTGTTTACATGCGAGAGCTGCAAAATGTTTTCTTTGATCAAAATCGCAAATAAAACTCGAGCTGTTTTTGGTGGGTCGCAGATTTGGAAAACCTGTGCTTCTCCAAGAGTGATATGCTGGGAAGATGTACACACTGATCAGACAAATGTTACAGCTATAAGGCGAATGTCCGGGAAAGGTTTGAATGCCCCACCGAGCGCAGAGTTTGTGGCGAGAGTGAGCGGCATCGCGACTATGTGTAAATTACCGTTTCAGAAAACAGCGGACGGTCTGGACGCGGCTTTTGTCGGAGTTCCTATTGACACCGGCACATCCAACCGCCCAGGTGCAAGGTAATGCTTTCACGTACACAGACAGGACACGGGAGTTTTTCTAAAAATATGCATAAGTTATACTTCAGTAATTTTACGTGTATTTGAAATATTTTTTGTACATTTATAAATGCAGACTATGTATTTGTTTTATATATTATAATAATTATATAATAATACAAATGATAAAATGTTATGGTTATTATTATTTTATAATTTAGAGTAATAGAAAAATGTTAGATATTACACACACACACACACACACACACACACACACACACACACACACACACACACACACTGGCGTCCAAAACTTTGCAATAATGTACATATTTAGCTGTACATTATTCCTAACTTTTGGCCGCCAGTGTATATATATATATATGTGTGTGTATATATATATATATATATATATATATATATATATATATATCAACACATATGAAGCTAATGCATTTTCCTATGAGGCACACTTCTAAAATGTTATAGTTTGGAATTAAAAAAAAAAAAAATTCTTTTTTTGCACATTTATAAAAATATGTATTTGTTTTTTGGTGAAATAATAGTACATAGGCATTTTATTGTTTAGGGTTTTTCTGACAGCCTCCAGATGTCCAGCAAAAAATAATAGCTTACTATTAATAATAATACAAATAATAATAGTAATAAAAGGTTTATGGCAATTATTATTTATTTTTTTGGCATCATTTAGAGAACAATAAACATTCAGTTATTTAAAAAGATTTTTATCAACACATTATATGAAGGTAATGCATTCACCTATGATACAAAGATCTTAAATTAAGCAAAAGTTATTTCAATAATTGTACATATGTGTATAAATATATATATTATTAATAAATATATTTAATTTATAAAAAAAAGATGTATTTCTTTTATCTTTTGTGAAATAATAGGGCATAGGCATTGTTTAGGGTTTCTCATTCTGACACAGCTGTAATATGCCCATCAAAAATAATAATAATATGAAAAATTATGGCAATTAAATATTTTAAATACATTAATATAATTTACAGCGTAAGATACATTTTATAAATATTTTATTAACACATCTGTATAATAATAATAATTCACACATAATAATACAATAAAACAATAAATTGTATTATCATGACATGATATTACTTTTATATCACATTGGCCACACCTGCAAACATTTGGAATAAAAGAAAAGACCAAAATGTCCTCTTAAAAGAATGTTCTAAACAACAAAAAATATACAAATGGATTTCTGGGCCTCAGGACAATAATCACATACATAAACTCAAATGCAATTCCTGATATCAGTGCTTGTGAAATACACAATTATAATTGATTGAGATCAGTGGGATAGTTGGATAACATTAACCCCTTCTTCTCTCAACAGGTTTGGTCCTCGGCACATCAGGGCAGAATCCGCTATGTTGAGGGCATATAACAGCTGGACGAGAGCAGCACCATACGAGTCACTGAAGGTGGCAGATATTGGTGACATTAATGTCAACCTCTTTGATCTGAAAGACACCTGCAAAAGAATCCGAGAGGGTTACCGTGAAATTGTAGCCACCGGCTGCATTCCACTTACATTGGGTGGGATGCAGGTTTTAGTTCTATAGCAAGAATTTCTCTTTGGTTCACCTAGCAGAAAACCATTTGTAAATGGGATGGAGTTCAAACTTAATCTGAAATTGTCTTTGATTTCCAGGAGGTGATCATACGATTGCATACCCAATTCTTCAAGCAGTGGCTGAGAGGTTTGTACATACACAAGAGACCTCCCTCCTGCTTTATATCCGTATAGACAGCTAATTTTATCTGCGGGACTAACCTCAACTTAGTCTGAATTCATTGCTATATCTGCTGTTCAGACATGGACCAGTGGGCCTGATACATGTGGATGCACATGCAGACACTAGTGACATGATACTGGGTGAGAAGATTGGTCACGGGACCCCTTTCAGGCGCTGTGTGGATGAAGGACTGCTGGACTGCAAGAGGGTCGTCCAGATCGGGCTCCGGGGGCCGGGTTATTCCCCAGATAATTATGAGTGGAGCCGAGCACAGGTATTAAAAATGCCTTTACCGAAGAACATTAAAAACTCCATGCCATATAAAGGTGAGGTGTGTAATTTTCTGCATCATTTGCAAAACCAAATAGAACTGCAAAATAGCTAGATATATTAAGTTTGTCAAGACAAACTATGATGTTGTCTTGACAAAGCCTTGTCTTAAAGTAGTTATAAAAGTTTGAACTGTTATGGTTATACAGAAATTAGTAAAACAAACAACCACTTGCTAGCAGTCAGACACACTGTCACATAGTCCGATAGATGGCTAGATCACCACTATGCGGTGGTTTGCATTTATGGTACTGCATTGGTGTGTCTGCGTCGAGTACATACCCAAAGTGCTAAGTATTCATCAAAATATGTCAACATGTTGAGATTTAATATGATTTATTATAAATGTCTGCCATGCAGAGAGAAAATAAATAGGTCATATACTGTATGCTTGCTCTTGAGTAGCTTAAATCAAAATAAAGAAATATTTTGGCATACTTCGATGCTCTGTGCTGGAAAAAAA
The DNA here is from genome assembly GCF_019703515.2 of Myxocyprinus asiaticus. Lineage (NCBI taxonomy): Eukaryota > Metazoa > Chordata > Actinopteri > Cypriniformes > Catostomidae > Myxocyprinus > Myxocyprinus asiaticus. The sequence continues at coordinate 10,631,641 of NC_059372.1, read as the reverse complement.
TCTAATCAATTAACTACTAGCTTGACTAACACAACATGGGTGTCTTTTAAAGCATAAAAGCTGGACTTTACAATGCATTTATGCAATATAAACAACTCTGTCTGAACAGGTGCTTTTCAATTTGATGACAGATTAGACGTGCTCTGTTCATAGCTTATAAAGTATTATTATTAACTGTACACCATACTGTCAAACATATGGTCAAAATATTGTACAGATCAGAAAGTTCTCAAATAGAATACCACAAATATTGTGTCAAACACAAAAAATATAGTCACTGAGCACTTTATTAGGAACATTATGGTCCAAACAAAGTTCCCAACGTGGTCTTCTGCTGTTGTAGCCCATCTGCCTCAAGGTTCGACGTGTTGTGCATTCTGAGATGCTATTTTGCTCACTACAATTGTACAGAGTGGTTACCCGAGTTACCGTAGCCTTTCTGTCAGCTCGAACCAGTCTGGCCATTCTCTGTTGACCTCTCTCATCAACAAGGCATTTCCATCCACAGAACTGCTGCTCACTGGATGTTTTTTGTTTTTGGCACCCTTCTGAGTAAATTCTAGAGACTGTTGTGTGTGAAAATCCCAGGCGATCAGCAGTTACAGAAATACTCAAACCAGCCCATCTGGCACCAACAATCATCCATACAATTATCTAATCAGACAATCGTGTGGCTGCAGTGCATAAAATCATGCAGATACGGGTCAGGAGCTTCAGTTAATGTTCACATCAGCCATCAGAATGGGGAAAATTGTGATCTCAGTGATTTGGAGCGTGGCATGATTGTTGGTGCCAGATGGGCTGGTTTGAGTATTGAATACACAGTCTAGTGCTATCAGAGACCGTGTGAGATATCTCAGGACAGTTATTTCAGCGATTTCTTTCAGGCTGAAGGAGAATGTTCTGCATACTGTTCCATAAAAAAATGCATACAGCACGTTTAAGTTAGAACAGTCTGAAGGTCTGTGCCAAGTTTGGTGAATGAAGCTTGCTCTAGAGCGAGTTACAGTTGATAATTTTAGTCTTGGTTTAGGGACTTTGGAAGAACCCCAAACTATGTCTGTAGAATAACAGTATGTTGGCTTTGTCAAGCCAACATGATGTGCAAAAATGTAATGTTTTAAAAACGCCACAGTGTTTACTTTCTTCAGGAAGTCAAAATAGGAATGGCATACTAATAGCTGCCTCTGCACACTAAATTGGGAAAAGAAAAAGTAATTTAATCACCAAAATTACACACTTCACTTTAAAAGTATCTTTAAACATCTATGCAAATATTACTGCCTGTATGCTCATATAAATGAAAACGCTTGATGAGTGCAGTTTACTGGTGATGATGCATAACTTTTTGAAACAGGAAGTTAGGGTGGAACATATAAAGTCCTCGTCCCTTTGTGGACTAAGTGGAACAAAACTAGAGTTCTGATTCTGACTTTCAAAAGTAGTTTGACAAAAATGTTGCATTTTCGTGCCAATGTGCACTTAGGGTTTCCGTGTTGTGGAGGCTCCGGAATGCTGGCACAAATCTCTTGTTCCACTCATGGAGGAGGTTCGGGCACAGATAGGTACCGGACCGGTCTACCTCAGCTTTGACATAGACAGTCTGGACCCTGCATTCGCTCCAGGCACCGGAACACCCGAGATTGCAGGGCTCACACCCATTCAGGTACAGTTTCCTCTACGGGTTAGTCAGGAATGCTAACCCTGCTCGTGAAGATCCACTTTCCTTCAAAATTGAGCTTAAAACTCTAAATAAACACCCTTGAACTAGCTAATCAAGATCTTTCTGTTCTCTTGATGACAAGCATACTTCTGAATTTGCATACATACTTTTGAGTGTGAAGTAAGCCAGTATGCTGGTGTATACTGTCATGTCATGAAATTGTGGAGTAGAAATGTCGATAGAAATTGGAATGCAGCCAAGATCTCCAAAATCAAGTTTGAACACCCTTCGACTTTGCACCTAAAGTGTAATATTAACCTTTGATTGTTATAAAGAGTTGGTTAAAAGCATACTTGAAGGTATGCCTTATTTGAGTGATTTGAATGGACGCTGTTTTGCTTAAAGATTGTTGAATTTTTACATTTGCTTTCAGGGCCTGGAGATCATTCGGGGTTGTCGGGGTCTTAATCTTGTAGGCTGTGATTTAGTAGAAGTTGCTCCACCTTATGACACCACAGGTACAGTATTAATAGTTATGTACATTGCCATTTATAGTGGAAAAACATCCTTAATGCAGAATATTTGATTTCTCATACCTTTTAAACTAATTCTGAGGGGTTTTTTTGTACAGGGAACACTGCTTTGACTGGGGCCAACCTCCTTTTTGAGATGTTGTGTGTCCTTCCAAAAGTTAAATATTATTGAGTGCTTTATTTTTCTAAGATGTTTGGTGAAACTCCTGAGACTAAATACATTTTAAAATAATTTGAACTGTGACTTTATAATACATGTGCATGAGCATACTGATTGATGTACATCAGTATTATAGTAAATATATCAGATTATAGTATAATAATAAGTATTAAGATGCAAGTATTATCAGCAACACCTTACCTTTATATGGAATAGCAAAATGGTGCCATATTTTCCTAATGGCTGATTAAAATAATAAGAAACTCTGGTGTCAAAACCTTGATGTTTCTGAATAATGGTGGGAAAAATTACACATTTACACAAAATTATGGAAATAAAACATTTTATTTGATCATTTACTTTTATAATTTAATGTAGTTTTAACACAATTTTGTTATTTTATGCCACAGACATTTGCACATATTTGCAGTATACTGTATTTACAGACAGGGTTAATAAGCCATGAAAATTTGGCATGGTTCACTATCTTAAATGTAAGATATTTGCCAGTGCATTGCAAAAAAAATAAAAAAATAAAAATAAAATGCTACTAGTGTAGTACAGTGGTAACAATCCCACATCATTAATAGTAAAGTGTAATGAATGTTCATTGAACACCATATGAATAAAGCAATATTATAACGTAAACCCAATCAATCATCGCTAAAAATTTGTCAATAATGGAAGACTTCATATAGGAGTCGACTGTACTCCTGTTTGCATCTGTGATAGCCAACATGATGAAACATCTCACATGAATGACTATATAACATATTCTGCTTGGAATGCATAGAAACAAAACTTCAGATTAGTTGCTGTATATAAGTTATTCTCTATGTACTGTCGAGAAAATGTCTAGCATGCCACAGCACGTCAACTCCAATGAAAAAATGAAATGTAGTAATTAGTACTGTACGTTACAAAAGAACTCTGGTACTATTTGTTGAGAATTCTCATTTTTGGGTGATCAAATATTGAAATGTATTTTCAGCGTTTCACAAACGCATTTGATATTTTTACACATCAGTTGGACTATGTAACTATTTACACCTTGTGACTAACACACAGGAAGGGCCGGTTCCTATTCTACAGGTATTGCTGTGAAGCTGTGCTTGTGTAACAGTTTCTACTTCATCGGGTGTGGAAGATGTCAAGAAATTTGACACGGTGGTGCGCAACAACAGAATGAAGTGACTAAATAAAATCTAATTACGGATGCTTTATATCAGGGTTTCTCAACCACTGGGTCGCAACCCAATTTTGCTGGGTCATGAGATCTTTTCTGTCATGAGTACAAATTACCAATTAGAAGGATAGAACTGTACATTTGCATTGTTTGGGGCAACAGTGACCTCTATTGTCAAATTGTGTTAATATCTCAAGGTTTATGTAAATGACCGCAAGTAAGAGGCTGCATTTCTCTAATGTTAATTATTAGCTGTCCAATCACAATAATCCATAAATGCCAGAAACCGTTGCATGCACTAGCAGCACTACTCAACACGTGGCACGCATTCATCATAAAAAATATATTTATCAATAGCCTATCAAATGTGCATGAATTCAATCGAGGTGATCCTTTATCAAAGGGCTCATGGTAGCTCTCTGAATGGCTGAAGCACAGCACAGTTAGTGAGGGAAATAAACTGCAAAAACTGAGCACAGACAGCTGATGTTTAATGAGAGTGGCTGTGCGTCAGCGGGTGCGTTCATAGAAACAGTATGTGTGCGGTCTGTCAATCAAGAATTCACGCTCTCAATTTCACCTGAGAGTCACTCATCAGCGCGAATCTGTCAAACTCGTCTGAACAGCTTAACAGAGATATTTGTTTGTCATGAAAACAGTCATAGCAGGAAAAAATAACAGTTTATCCTGCAATAACGGCGTTGAGATGCCTTCACGCAAATGTTAATTAGTGATATGTGTTACTTCACCACAAAACACTAAAGAGGGTGAACAAAATCTTTATGACTTCTCACTGGAGCAGTTTTGGAAATAATAGTGGATATATCTCTCTTGTTTTGGAATGTAGTATCTCAGGTGTGTGTGATGTTGAACACTCATGGAGTTATAAATTGACAGTGACAGCAGAACTGATCATATCTGTTTTCTTGGTGGGTCATGGATGACTGGCATTAAAAAAAAAAAAGAAGCTGGGACGCAGTGGGCACAAGGTTGAGATACCCTGCTTTATATCTTTTTGATAACACATTTAAAAACCTAAATTTTTAAAGTTACCTTTTCAAACAAAGGATATATCTGAATAAATTCTTGAAAATTAAGATGACAGAGGTACTATTTTTCACCATCATTTGTAAATAAAAAAATATTTCAAATTTTGGTATTTTTTTCGAAGATTAACTAATATATGGTTCTAATAAATTGAATAAATGTCTCAAAATATTTTAGAGACATTTCAATTAAATATTTTATCTTAGGGGCCTGGGTAGCTCAGTGAGTATTGACACTGACTACCACCCCTTCGAATCCAGGGTGTGCTGACTGACTCCAGCCAGGTTTCCTAAGCAACCAAATTGGCCCAGTTGCTAGGGAGGGTAGAGTCACATGGGGTAACCTCCTCGTGGTCGCAATTAGTGGTTCTCGCTCTCAATGGGGCACATGGTAAGTTGTGCGTGGATCATGGAGAGTAGCATGAGCCTCCACATGCTGTGAGTCTCCACGGAGTCATGCACAATGTGCCACGTGATAAGATGCGTGGATTGTCTCAGAAGCGGAGGCAACTGAGATTTGTCCTCCGCCACCCGGATTGAGGTGAGTAACCGCGCCACCATATATATATATATATATATATATATATATATATATATATATATATATATATATATATCTTAGAATTAGGTTTTTTGTTACTTTTAGGCCATGTCCACACTAACGTTTTCTTAACGTACACTGAGACAGCGTTTTTGACAGTGAAAACTGAGCTTTTTGAAAATGCTCTCCCAAGTGTATACATTTTAAAACACTGTCTTTGTGTTTTAGGGTGAACAGAGAAAATGGAGATATTTGAAAACTATGACGTATTTGTTGTCATGTGACGCAGTCATGTGAGCCATTCAACCCAAAACATTCAAGATGGCGGCCAGTGTTATAGCGATGTTGTTGTGCCTGCTATTCACTTTGATAGCATTGTTAAAGATAATGTTACTTTGTACAAACTTCACATTGCATTCCTTCAAAGGCAACAGGAAGTTTACTTGGAATTGCTGTCTGGTGACAGAACATGAGGACAATAACGTTTAAGACTGTACATGGAATGGCTATTTTTAGTGTGGAGGAGCAACTTTTGGAAAATGTTCGAAAGCGTCAGTGTGGACGGAGAGCATTTCGAAAATGAAAACGTCATTTTCAAATGTATCCGGATTACTGTGGACGTAGCCATAGGGTACGTTTACAGGACAACGATGTACTAAAAACAGAAACGTTTTTCCTTTGCGTTTTTGAAAAGTTTCGCGTACAGATGACAACACTGTCAAAACGATCCCCGTTCACACGGATCCGCGAAAATGACTAAAAACACTGTATTATGCATGCCAGGCCAGTAGTTGGCGGTCACTTTGTAAAGAAACACTACGAGCCTGCATACATAAGCATTCTTCCAAGCATTGTTTTGAAGTAATCACGTGCATGCCTATAGACTGAACACGTAATACGCATGCGCATTTTTGATCGTTTTCACAAATTCATGTGTAAACGAACAGCCAAAACGCATAAAAAGTTTTCCGTTTTTAGTTGAAAACATCGTGTAGAGTTAATAATTTCACCTAATTATTTTAAAACAAACAGCTTATAAGTCAGATATTTAAAGCAAAGTTATAATATTGCACTTTCTTGATAGTGTAGGACTGCACGATTATGAATATATAAATAACAATTGCCGATTATTTTACATGACATTGTAATTTTGATTAATTCAATTTACATTAAAATACTTATTTTGGGCAGATCAACTGCATGCATTTTTTTTTTTTTTTTTTTTTTATGTAGGCTACACATCTAAAACAAGTGCTTCTGATTTACTTCATTACTTTATATTTATCAGTACATGAAGACACAAAACTTAAAATTTTCAAATAAATTATACACAGAAGCAAGCAACAGACTTGTGATTGGTTACAATGCTCAACCGACGCAAAAACACACGTTAAATAGAAAATTAAGTCTAACATTTTGACACATCATGAGTAGACCTACATGGACTGCTATAATTGATACTTTATACTCACAATTAGTTCACTGTGGCAGCTGTACTTGTAAATTAATTGTGCAGCCCATAATTGAGGGGTTAAAATAGGGAAATACAATTTGTGAAACAAAAATTCACAGCATTGTTATGAGTAAACCTAGGTAAAGGTGAACTCAGTAATTTTTTCCTCATTTAAAAAGTTTTACTTCTAAAGAAATTAATTGATATTTTGAAACATGTATAAAACTGCAAGCACAGGCATGAGATGAAGACTCCAGTGATATCGGTAACCTTATAAAAGCTGTTTTATTCTACATGGAGAGGGTCCATGAATCACATGACCAGTCGAATACTACTCGCTTAATCTCAGTAACCGCCCTGTTATTTGACACTTTCACTCAGGGATTAAATGAATCATGACTGGCTGTGAATTTCTACATTGGCGACAATAACTCAAAACTACTAAGTTTGAATAATGCTGCATCCAAGCCGCTAGGTGTCAGTGTAAGCCCAAGATGCTACATTAAAAAATTACTGAGTGTACCTTTAAGACTAAACAGTGTTTGAGCAAATTTTTCTACAGTGATCAAGTTATGCTACATTTTGAAGACTATTTTTGAACTAGCGGTGTTCAAAATATGCGTAGAACAGACACATTTTTAAAGCATAAGATATGAAACTAAAAGCTAGGCCAGCTGTATAAATATACTTGCTTTCACCCAACAGCATTCTGAAATAAATACTGAAGACCCAAACTGATTGTAAAGGCCTCCATTAGAGCAGCTAAACTGGCCAACAGCACTGCGGTTGGATGACGTAAAAATGTTTCCATGAAGTCATTAACAGTGTCAGTGTAATTTCAAGTCCCTCAAATGCCATAAAATTTGCAGGAATGGTTATTCATCCTTTCACAACTCAAATAAGGATGACAATAACAGCTATGTGCAGAGCAACTTTTAGCTGTACCGTGTTCCTCTAGTTTAACAGATAGAACAGTGCACTGGCCAAGGTCACGGGTTTGACTCCCAAGGAATGCACAAACTGAGAAAATGTTTAAAGTCCAGGGTATACTTTGTTCTTCCACGTGCTGTTACGTCTCGCTCACGGTCAAGTGCTTAGCCATTAAAAATACACTCTTTTGAGAGCCCATACAGAGGCCCACAAAACGACTGCTTTGCGATTCTCTTTATTACAGTTAACAGCAGGTGCAAAATTTGCATTAGGCTCACAGTGTGCGATACGTAACAGCACGTGGAAAACCGAAGTATACTTTGGCCTAAAGTCGCTTTGGATGTGTCTGAAAAATGTTTATGTAAATTTAACCCTTCCACAGAGAGGCCTTTTGTGAAATCTTATTACGTAAATTCGTTTTACGAACATCACAGTTCATCACAAGTACAGTTGAGCTATTTGCAGCATCACACCTGGTCGTGCATCAAGAGAACTTCAGTCTTTCTAATTAAACTAGAGGTGTTATTGGCTTTATCAAAAGCATACCAGCTCCCATCATACTCTATTTATTGACCGTTATCTTATCCAGTCCTGGCCAGGCTGGGACGTAGTACCTGGGCAGGGTCCCTTCCATCAGTCGCTCCATCCAAAGCCCAAGTCGGTCCAGTTTGTGGTGGATTTGAAGAGTTGTGGACCGAGACCGTGTCATGCCCTTTCTGGACCTCGAACCTCCTTCTTCCTCCTCCTGTTTGCTTTCCAGGTCTTCACCTGTGTAGACTGGCTTGAAAAGACACAGGTATTTCTTGTGGCCGTTTAGGGCCAGGACATAGCCTGTGTAGTCTACTTTACGGCTGGCCAAATCGTCTTCATCCATGTCGATCTGCATGGCATCCTGGGCGTACTCCAGTACGGCTGCCATCCATTCGTTATGTTTATCCACATTTAGGAAGGAGAAGTGTAGTGTCAAGCTCCTACAAAGGAGGGAAAATATTGTTCATGCATGTAAAACTGAAATGATGCAAAAGAGGAGATGATCAGGTAGGTTTGGGTGTCGCAATTACCTCATGAGACGATATAGGGCGTGATACATGTCACAATTGAATACACTGCAATGCATCACAATAGCATAGTAGGATTGCAACTATTAAGACGTAGTAACAGAACACTTTGCACTCAGCTTATGCTGAGAAATTTTGTGTGACTAATACAAGATTGACACATCACAAACTGACCATTTGGCTAAAAGAAAACATATTTCAGAGCAACATGTTTTTATTGGTGAGGACATTAAATTTTAAAATTCTGAATATACACTCACTGAGCACTTCATTAGGAACACTATGGTCTTAATAAAGTGCCAGAAGTGGGGGGCCAGGTCTCCTAATCAACCAAATTGGCCCGGTTGCTAGGGAGGGTAGAGTCACATGGGGTAACCTCCTTGTGGTCGCTATAATGTGGTTTGCTCTCGGTGGGGTGTGTGGCGAGTTGTGTGTGGATGCCGCGATGGATGGCTTGAAGCCTCCACACACGCTATGTCTCCGCGGTAACGTGCTCAACAAGCCACGTGATAAGATGCACGGGTTGACGGTCTCAGACGCGGAGGCAACTGAGATTCATCCTCCGCCACCCGGATTGAGGCGAGTCACTACGCCACCATGAGGACTTAGAGCGCATTGGGAATTGGGCATTCCAAATTGGGGAGAAAAAGGGGAGGAAAAAATAAATAAATAAAAATAAAAGTGCCAGACGTGTTCTTCTGCTGTTGTAGCCCATCTGCCTCAAGGTTTGACGTGTTGTGCATTCTGAGATGCTATTCTGCTCACTACAATTGTACAAGAGTGGTTATCTGAGTTACCGTAGTCTTTCTGCCGTAACCTCTTTCATCAGCAAGTCAAGACATCAAGGTATTTCCATCTGCAGAACTGCTGCTCACCGGATGTTTTTTTGTTTTTGCGACCATTCTGAGTAAACTCTAGAAACTGTTGTGTGTGAAAATCCCAGGAGATCAGCAGTTACAGAAATACTCAAACCAGCCTGTCTGGCAGCAACAATCATGCCACGGTCCAAATCACATTTTTCCCCATTCTGATGGTTGATGTGAACATTAAATGGATCTCCTGATTGCTACACAATTGGCTGATTAGATAATCACATGAATATGTAGGTGTACATGTGTTCCTAATGTCTCAAGTGTCTTAAATGTTTTCTTTCTCTACCAGGAGTGGTGGTGGCGTAGTGGACTAAAGCACTGAACTGGTAAGCAAAAGGTTGTTGGTTCAATCCCCACAGCCACCACCATTGTGTCCTTGAGCAAGGCACTTAACTCCAGGTTGCTCCAGGGGGATTGTCCCTGTAATAAGGGCACTGTAAGTCGCTTTGGATAAAAGCATCTGCCAAATGCATAAATGTAATGTAAATGTTCTCATTGAGCAAATCAACAACACACTTGTCATTGTGGCTGCAGCTTGTAACAATATGCGTTTTACTTTTTTATCGGCTCGCTAGAAGTAAATCCCTTGCTTGTCTTTTGTTTTGTCATTCCATGGTAGTTCTTCTCATCCGTGATGGCCGAAGGGGCTTTGTGCCACCTACCAAATTGGGGTAAAATTTCTTGTCGATTAGACTACCTATTGTAAAGGTGTGAATGTGCTATAGGCGATCATTCGCCTCACTATTAATGTGAAAGAGCCATTCGTTGGCGATTCATTTCAAATTATTGCGGCGCCTCTGTTGTGCAAAGGCCTTTACTTGCAGAGAAACATTGTTTAGGTTTTTTTATTGTAAATTGTGCTTCAGCACTGCTCTTCTGCACGGATGAATCTGGTTTAGTTAGAAATAATATACAGCCATATATAATTGTATTGGCACAGCCCTAGAATCAGGCAACTGTGGATAAGCAACTAGTCTTTGGACCTGATTTTAAAAATGTTTTTTATAAACATCAAGCAATTTGTTAGCCAAGTTCCAGAGATGACTGGCTTTGTTTCATGTTTTTTGTACACATGTACAGTAAATGTCTTTTTACACAGCATAACTTCATAATATGGCAATGATGAGACACATGTAGACTCACCCAGTGAATGAATAAACCTCTTTGGCAAACTTGCTAAGCAGGATGTTCTTGGTTGCATCACTAAGAACCAGAACCACATTGATATGACCTGGCCTCAGCTTCACCAGGTTACTGGTGTATGTGATATCAGTCAACTCTGTCACCTCCACAAAGCTCTTCCTTGGTGGGCGACTGTTGGAGAAAGATAAAAGATAGTGATCTTACAGTTCATACTGTAGGTACATTACAGAACATAAATACATGAAGTACTTTGTGGAATATTTGTACTCATTATTACAAGAAATACTGAGGAAAGACCTGGATGTGTTAGAGGTGCTTGGTGAATCATTCTCACACTTGGATGACTCTTTTGCTTTGGGCTGTTTTTCCTCACTTGAATCACTGAAATTGCAAACAGTGGTTTGTGAAATTCTTTGCATTACCAAAAGAGATATTAGCATTACAAACGGGAAAAAGTCTTACCTGAAAGCCTGAATTATTACAGTGCCAAATAAAATGAAGAGTGCGGAGAATATCAAAGACAAAAGGGGCATCATCTCACGCCTGCATGAGACAGAAAATCAGCTTTAACACAGAATGTAAAATATTCAAATATTATAAATACAATTGCTGTTTCATCATCTTACCAGTTACTGTGAAGAAGATCATCAATAATTTCAGACAAGAAGTCATATGCTGTGTAAATCCATCTGATTAAAAACATCTAAAATTGGACAAATTTACACAACTCAGTTGCATTCAAGCAAAGCTAGGAATTTAAACACATGCACATGACACTATTTATTCCCCAAATTTTTGGGATGTGGGACAAATGCTTGTGTGGTTCTAACAAGGGCCAGACATTATATCAATATTCATGATATTTTCAATATGAATATCACAATGATTCTAATGCACAATTAATGTTGATAGAGTTGGGAAATTTGACTCATTTGTGTTAATCAGTTCCTTTGAGCAGGTTCAAAACCGATTTAACAAGTATTATATTGTATTATTATTACGTATTGCTATATTTGTGCATATAAATAAAAAATATTTTTCCTCTTCTTTCTGTTAATATAGTGAGTTTTAATTAAATTTTTTCTGTAATTTACTATACTAGCATTAAAGAAATAGTTTACCCAAAAATGAAAATTCCCTTTATTTACTCATGCCATCTCAGCTGTGTATGACTTTCTTTCTTCTGAAGAACACAAACAAAGATTTTTAGAAGAATATCTCAGCTCTGTAGGTCCGTACAATGCAAGTGAATGGTGGCCAAAACTTTAAAGCTGCAAAAAGCACATAAAGGCAACATAAAAGTAATCCATAAGACTCCAGTGGTTTAATCCATATCTTCTGAAGCGATATGATAGGGTGAGATACAGATCAATATTTAAGTCCTTTTTTTTTTTTTTTTACTATAAATCTATTTTCAAACAGCCCTCTTATGCATGTTCACAAGAGGTTTTTCTCTTTTGTTTTTTGTCGATTATCACCTACTGGGCTGTTGTGCAAATATGATTATACATCCCTTTGATTTATTTCTTCTCCATGCCCAGTAGGCGGTGATATGGACGAAGAATGCGAATCGCCAAGAAAAAAAGAACTCTGTCCTCTTGTGAACAGGAGAGCTGGTGAAAGTGAAGATTTGTAGTAAAAAAACCGATTGGAACACTTCAGAAAACATGGATTAAACCACTGGAGTCTTATGGATTACTTTTATGCTGCCTTTATGTGATTCACTTACATTGAATGGACCAAAAGAGCTGAAATATTCTTCTAAAAATCTTTGTTTGTGTTCAGCAGAAAAAAGAAAGTCATACACATCTAGGATGGCATGAGGATGAGTAAATGATGAGAGAATTTTTCATTTTTGGGTGAATTATTCCTTTAAATCTTTTTAGCCAACTCAGCAACAAGTGCTGTTTGGTAAATTAAAAAAAAAATCACCCTTTAAAACCCTTTTCAAAGTACATATCAAGATATATATATCAAATGTGTTCAAAAAGCAGAATTGTTTTTTTTTTTTTTTTTTTTTTTTACGATATCACTCAGTCCCAGTCCTAACTCTGCTGAGAAATGTATATAGGTCAGTGCTAATTTCTCATTTAAAGACACTCCATAAAAAGCAAACTCTTAAGAGACTCACAGATGCAAATTCATTGTTGAGCTCAGGCAGGATGGCATCATAGTTGAGGATGGATGGATCTTTCTGCAGTCTTTCTAGTTCCTCCAAGAGCTTGTGTTTGTCTTCCTTACTGCCATTCCATCCTCCCAAAACTGGCTTATAGAGGACTTTACCAGCACTGTTACGCCTCTCCAAAATCACCACCTGCTCAATACACACACAAAACTGTGGGCTCAATTCAGTGTGAAACTACACATTAAAGGAATAGCTCATATACAAATGGAAATTCTGTCACCATTTACTCACACTCATGCTTTCAAAACCTACATGTCATTTTTTGTGGAAGACATTTTGCAGAATATCTATAGTGTTTTTTTTTCCATAATGAGGACTGGGGCTGTCTAGCTCCAAAAATGACAAAAAAGCACCATAAAATTGGTCCATTATATTTAGCTCATTATTTGCTAATAATAGCTCTCAATTTTGTGCACTCGCTCGATTCATGCACAAATTCATTGATTCTCGTGTCATGTCTTGATGTGGCATATTTTAATTGAATAAGATTTAATAGCTACAATGAAGGGGAAGATTTTCAGTGAATGACAGCTTCATTTTTTGTCATTTACTATCATATGGATTCAAATAATTCAAAATAACTTTAATGATATGTCAATGGTGATGGTTACCTTCTTTTTGGATCTTAACAGCCCAGTCTTTATTAGGGAAAAAAGAGCATTCCGGACATTTTGCAAAGTTAGTTTGTGTTCCACGGAAGAAATGAAGTCATACTGGTTTGGAACGACATAAATTATATCATATAATTTGCATTTTTGGGTAAACTATCCATTTAAATGCAGAAGATAATGTCTACCTGTGGTGGGCCATCGTTGTTTTTTAAGAGAATGTCACATAGTGGCTGCTGATGTCGCTGGTAGATGTATGCAAACCGGAGCACGTCATTAGTATTGGCAGAGGCTAGAGAGAGGAAGGCTTCATTTCCTGTGGCAAAGGACTCTTCTTCACCAGTAATTAGCAGAACACAATATCTGGGAAAAAGACATTGCAGGAGAGATACTCTTCAACCTGTTGCACCATCTTAAATGGAGAGTTAACCCTAAAATAAAAATTCTGTCAACATTTACTCACCCTCATGTTGTTCCAAACCCATATGACTTCCATTCTTCTGTTGAAAACAAAAGAAGAACATTTTGTACTGGTCATTTTTTCCATGTAAACCTAAAAAGAAGGAAAAAAGCACCATAAAAGTATCATAGACATAGTCCATATGACTTACAATTTCAATATGTTCCTTAAACAAAGCTATCGGATGACTTCAGACGACTTGGAATACAGTAGACGAGTCGTATGGACTACTTTTAAGGTGCTTTTGTGTACTTAGAAGTTTAAGAGCCTCAGTTCCCATTCAATGTAATTGCATAAAAAAAATTACCAGTACAATTCTTCAAATTTTCTCCATTTATTCCAAGAAAGAAAGTCATTGATGGGTTTGGAACAACATGAGGGTGAGTAAATGATGGAAGAATTTACTTTTTTGGGTGAAATATCTCTTTAACTCTACCACGTGTAAATTCTCCAATATATCTTACTTCCTGCGTCGATGGAACTGTTTGACAGGACAAAGCTCATCAAACAGATTCTGGTTCACCAGACGAGGGGCTAGAAGAAACTTGTTGTTGGAGATGAACTCATCTATTATCTGTTTCTTCATCCCTTTAGCCTGGGGGAGCAAATGGCGAATCAAAAGTCAAAGGCAATCACTTTTGTTGGTCCAGGAACAAAACCTATCCCTAACCTCCACCCTTTTTTAACCATTGAATACCTTTAAAATCAGACCTTTGTTTGAGTCAATCTATTGTATGTGATCAACAATAGGTCTACCTGTATAATATCTGCAGGCTTTTCTACATCCTCTTTGAAGACAAGCATAGTAGGGGCATAGGTGTTGATGTTGAACCTTTTGAGCAGGTCAGCGGTTTCAGAAAGGCCCTGATCCACATATCCAAACTGCACATAATCCTTATAGGCAAATGCTGTTAACTATAGGAAAGTAATAGACAAACAATCAGCCACTGATGCATTGGAAGGGCATGGGCAAATCTAGGTGGTTATTAACCTATGCTACCTTATAAAGTAGAGGAACCGAAGGCACTTGGTCAAACAGAAGAACATGTGGCTTGTTCAGCTCATGCCATCTCTTCAGAAACTCTTGGTTGTTTTTGTCTGTTACCTAAGAAAGCCATTTGATAAGAAGTTTGAGACCATAGCAGAAGTACCTGAATAGAGACTTGTGATGAGATTCACTAACCTTTTCGACCAGTCTCTGTGGCAACAAGTCTTCCACGAACTGCATCAGGTGCTCCTTTACAACAGCATAGTGGAAAAAAGTCACTTTGCTATTGACAACACCAAGAATGGACGGAGTTTGATGTGCACCCAAGTGATTAGCTAAACGGCGTTCATAACCAACATCAACCACACCGATTCCAATACCTGGAGATGGGTGAGAAATAACCTTTATTTTGAGTAGTCAACTTTACAAACTACTTTGAAAGCAACTCAGGCAAGAAAAATGATTCCAAACCAATCAAAGTTTTTTCATTAAATAGTATATGACAAGCATTATTAGAAATGCTACCAAACTAGGAATGTGCAAAACCACACATTTTCGAAACCGATTACACGATGGGTTGCATGAACAACAAGTCGACTAATAGGTTCTCCCCTTTTCTCCCAATTCCCAATGCGCTCTAGGTCCTCGTGGTAGCGTAGTGACTCGCCTCAATCCGGGTGGCTGAGGACGAATCTCAGTTGCCTCCGCGTCTGACACCGTCAATTCGCACATCTTATCAATCTGCCGTCATTGGTGTGTGTGCGTGAATGGGTGAATGTGTCAGTGTAAAGCGCTTTGGAACCACTAAGGTTAAAAAAGCACTATATAAGTGCAGACCATTTACCATTTTTACCATCACGTGGCTTGTTGCGTGCATTACCGCAGAGACCTAGCATGCGTGGAGGCTTCTCGCTATTCTCCGCGGCATCCACGCACAACTCACCACGCGCCCCACCGAGAGCCAGAGCCACATTATAGCGACCAAGAGGAAGTTAACCCAACGTGACTCTACCCACCCTAGCAACCGGGCCAATTGGTTGCTTAGGAAGCCTGACTGGAGTCACAGACTAATAGGTCTTAAGGAAGCCCTGTATATTAGGATGGTTTTGAGATCATTGAAACCCAATCAGATGCATTTTGTCAGGGCGATTACATAGCACAAGTTCTTTCTTGTGTTCAGCTAGATGGAGCGCTGGAATAGAATGCAGGGGGTCTTTAAATGCATTTTTAAAAGCTGGACTTTATTTAACTTGACAAGACAGTCTAACAACTAAATCACAGCATGCTAATTAAAGCACCGCCACTAAAAATATCATAACTGAAAAATATATTTAGTAAAAAATCCACTTTACAGTATATTAGGTGTCTTTAACTACTATGTACTTAAGCATTTGACACAATGCACTTATTATGTACATTTGTGATGTTGCATTGTATCAAGTACCTGCATTTAATTACACCTGTAGTTACACTGTTAACCTTAACACCCTAAACCTAACCCAACCCTTACCCTAAATGCTAAACCTAATCTAAACCCTAATCTTACCTGTACATCAACCTCAGTAGCAAATGTGAATCTTTTTCAAATTTGGCAGAACAACATATAGTTACACGACCTCTGTTGTTTGACCATAGTGACCCATCCCACACAGTTACTTCATCACAATCTCTTACCTAGAGGTTCCAAATCCTGCACAGTTTCTTTCCAGACCGGTTCGATATGGATGCAGCTGAGGCACCAGTCCGAGGTGATCTTGATCAAGTAAGGCCTCTTGAAGCTGTCAGGCACAACTTCATTCACATACTGGTTGAAATGCAATGTGTATTTGCTGCCGGCAAAGTCCTGGCCACCCTTATTGTTGAAGGGAAAGTGGAAGAAAGATTCGTCAAAGAAGAAGTTGTCGTGAAAGTGGCGGAACCTGTGATGGCTGTGACCATAGGAATGAGTGTTATCCGTTTGTCCATAGCGATCGAAGGTGGCTCTCTTCTCCTCATTTGATAATATCTATGGAGTAAGATGAAGAAAAGATCAGCCACACTTCCGATACACGTTTGCAGATAAACAACATGTTCAACTTAGAACAGCCTAAGGTGATTTGCTGGTCTTACCTGGCCACCAAGTTGGTTTCCACTAGACAGGCTGGTCTGGTATGATGGTTTTAGAGGGTTTTAGGGCACTTGACATTTGATCAGGTTGGAAGACCAGCTGGCCGACCAGCTGAGCACTAACTTGGTCAGGCTGGAAGACAAACCAAACCAGCTAAGACCAGCAAACCACCATAAGTTGGCTTAAGATGGTCTTTTCAGAAAGGATTTAAGCTACATTACCTCATACGATTTGGTAATCTTGATAAACATGTCTTCTGCCTCTGGATTCTTGTTTTTATCAGGATGCCTGGCAGCAGACAAGAAAGAAGATATGTGGTCATGCGGTGTACTGTTCAAGTTTAGGCATACTGTTTCCAGATAAAATAACTGTCCAGATTTTAAAACGGATGTTAATATTCGACTGAGATGGGTTTTTCAGTGGCGGCACTATAGAACATGGTGGCCGATATAATACAGATTAATAATACAATATACAATATATGTTATACAGTTTAATTATATCAAGGGTGGTAGGCACAAAATAATGATTACATTGTAAATATTTATTTATTTTGCAGACACTCTTTTTCAAAGCGGCTTACAAATAAAGATTACAACAGCATAAGCGATTCATCCAAGAAGTTAAATGAACATTTATTTTAAAAAATTTTACTCAAAGTAGCTAAAATATTTTAAAACAAAAAATTGTAAGTAGATATTAGAAATTATATAGGCAGCATGGCTATCGGCCAATACTGACATACTCAAACTAACCAAATATTGCGCCATTACATTCAGTTATACAGTACATATATATATATATATATATATATATATATATACACACATATACACACTGGTGGCCAAAAGTTTGGAATAATGTACAGATTTTGCTCTTATGGAAAGAAATTGGTACTTTTATTCACCAAAGTGGCATTCAACTGATCACAATGTATAGTCAGGACATTAATAACATGAAAAAATACTTTTACAATTTGAAAAACATGTTCAGAACTTCTTAAACTACTTCAAAGTATTCTCATCAAAAAATCCTCAACGTGCAGCACTGACAGCTTTGCAGGTCTTTGGCATTCTAGCTGTCAGTTTGTCCAGATACTCAGGTGACATTTCACCCCACACTTCCTGTAGCACTTGCCATAGATGTGGCTGTCTTGTCGGGCACTTCTCACGCACCTTACAGTCTAGCTGATCCCACAAAAGCTCAATGGGGTTAAGATCCATAACACTCTTTTCCAATTATCTGTTGTCCAATATCTGTGTTTCTTTGGCCACTCTAACCTTTTCTTTTTGTTTTTCTGTTTTAAAAGTGGCTTTTTCTTTGCAATTCTTCCCATAAGGCCTGCACCCCTGAGTCTTCTCTTTACTGTTGTACATGAAACTGGTGTTGAGCGGGTAGAATTCAATGAAGCTGTCAGCTGAGGACATGTGAGATGTCTATTTCTCAAACTAGAGACTTTGATGAACTTATCGTCTTTTATAGTTTTACATCTGGCCTTCCACATCTCTTTCTGTCCTTGTTAGAGCCAGTTGTCCTTATATATATATATATATATATATATATATATATATAAAGTGCCATTCTCACCATTCTTTGGCCAGGCGTTTGTACACTTTCTTGATTTCTGCTTGGCTTGCACTTCTGGTGACACCAAGAACCTTATATGGATCAAATTCTCCAGTGTTGGCCACCGTTGCATGCATCAGTAGAACGCAGACCATCAGTACAGAGAGCAATGCCACTACCATCCTCATCATGACCATGAGTTCTGCTGCCTGACTGAGACTGAAGAACCAAAACAATTAGAGAGGTTTTTATGGAGGCGGCATGAAATATTTTAGAATAAAGAACAAAAATGAATAAATATATAAATATATTATATATAAATTAGTGCTATACATGAATACATGCTAGAAATAAAATGTAAAGAATAAACTTGATAAAATTATTACAGTTTTAATCATGAAATATTTAAAATAATATAAACATTTAGAGTAAAACTTTTAAACCTGTTTACAAATATTAATAGATAAATGTGTACATACATTTCAAACAGACAAATGTGTACATATGTCAAAACTAAATACAGGCATAATAAATACATGAATACATTATATGTATGTACAATTATAAATCAGCCTTTTTTTATTTAATGCCTGGTCCTCAAGATGTTATGACATAGCTGCCATGGTTGGTAATGTTAATGGTTTACAACAAAATAAAATAATTAGCAATTAACGCTGCAAATGAAATAATGAGCCATGCAATATGCTGGAATTTTATTGTCAGGGAAACATGCAAGACAGCTTTGAGCCTACTTCAGAAAAGCGACATAATGTGTAATCAATGCCAAGAGAAAATGAACATTGAAATGTGCACTGAATGCATTTAAATCGACACGTGACGAACGTAAAACAGCATTAGCTAGCATGTTAGCCAGCCTAGCTCATGCTTCTATCACGGCTAGGAAATAAAAAGATATGAAAGGGAATAAAACATGGATCAATTAGAAATATACCCCAAACTAATGGTGAAAGTAATTCATCCATCCATCTCAGTGTCGCGTTCACAACCAATGACACAGACGCATTATTAGGGACTCTTTTCACAGACTTTGATGACGCGTTTCCGCTTTATTTGGCAGCATAAATCTAGCAAACGTATTTATTGCAATTTTTTTGTGTGTGTGTGTGTGTGTGTGTGTAAATGTATAACATTTACTTTACATTATATATTACTCTGGAAATTATTTATTTATTGATTTTAAGAATTACCACAGACGAGAGATGAGGTTTCTAATAGAGCTACTAAAAGAGTGATGGGAATATTTTTTTTTTTTTTTTTTTTGCCCTTTTTTGTTTTCTGACTGTTGTAATCCATCGCTCTCAATTTTTTCCTCATTTAGAAAGTTGTAGGAACATAATAGTGGCGTTTTTCTTTTGATGTTGGTGCAAATAGGAAAGCAAAAATTATATTTAGCGTGGTCTCCCATTCAAGAAGTAAATACTACACTGCCATGTTTATTTATTTATTTATTTATTTATCAGTGGGAGGTACATTCATAAACAAGTACAAGTAGGCTACTTTTATTAGATTTTCAAAGTGCACAGAAGCAAAAACAACAACTCGCACTTACAATGTGCAATAACATTAAACAAAACTTTTCTAACTATTCTTCACATGTGAAGTCATCCATGAATGAATGTGTGTACATGTAAGATCAATCTTTTCCCACTTCTGTAAATATTCCTTGTTTTAATCTGGGTGATAGTCAACTGTTTTTTTGTTTTTCTTCCTCAACAGACAGCGTGACATGTTTTAGGATGCATGAACTGTTTGTGAGGTAGCTCAACTTCAGTTATATTACAACTGCCTTGTGACATATGCATATACAATTGTGTGTCCTTTATTTCAACTCTATTTGAACTATTTGAACTTTTGTTTTGAAATGCATCATTAGATTATCCTGTTCTGCAAATGTAAATGATCAGACTAGATGACATTTCAGACCAAAGTACAAAAACAGCATTTTAGTATATCGTTTTTAGTATACCAGCATTTTATATGTAGGATCATTAATATCCAGTATTATATTTCTGTCTAGCGTAATTATCTCTTTGTCAGTATACAGCAACAGCTGTTATCCATTATAAAATAGGCTACAACTGGTGCTGCTAAAGGCTTTTAGTCTATTCTGCCCTACAATGGAAAAATGCCGTAACTACCCCAACACTGAGACAAAAAAAAAGTTTGATTGTCTAGCCAAATGTAGATTGTAAAACAATCCATCTCTGTTATTAGTTAATATATCTGAATTTAAGTATAGGTGAGCCATCTGTCATGGGACAGATATAGTCTAAGTGACCTGACTTCACTTATAATTCAGTTATGATTAATGTCACATACAGCACCAACTTCTGTCTGATTGACTTGCAGCCTTTTTCAGCAAAGATGTTCTCCTCTGGGGCGAATAATTTAATGTCTTTGGTCACTTTGTCAGCCAGATCAAAGTCTTTAGTCATGTTCAGGTAGGCCATTTCAGCCAGGACACACTGGCGCACATGCTTCAGTTCCAGAGGCAAGAAAGCAATAAAGTGATCCACCAGATGCTGACCTAAGAGACTGGAGTTCCAAAATCCATCTGCAGAACAGACATTATATTACATCACATCACAGTATAATGTATTATATTACATAATATTATATTTAGGCATGTTTCTCTGTGCATGAAACTGGACAGTGTCAGAAACTAACATTTCCATTAAGGGGCAATATTTGCCTCCTGGATTTCATTTTCAGGGGCATTTTTATCTTTATGAAGGCATATGTTTTCTAATCATATAAAAATGTACTTTGTGCCATCCTTTTATGCCAAATAAACTTTTTTACATACATTTTCAATCTGAATAATTAGATCAATAAAAATGATACATTTAATGCAATAATATGGATACCTATGTCAAGAACAGTATATTAAGATATAGGATGTTACAAATTAAACACAGAGGAATTCACCCACTATGGGTGGGAATGGCACCATATGGTACATTAATGTAATAAAAGAGCAATTCCTAAGAAAATACCTGTAGAGCCGAGGAGGGCGGGGCCGGGCTGGAATGAGACACACCCGGTCCCCAATCAGCCTGATGGGGCACGCGAGGGATAAAGGCGGCCGGGGACGACAGTTCGAGAGAGAGAGAATTGCAGGCAGCTGTGCTGTGTGTTTTTGGTTGTGTGTTTTGTTTGGATTGTTTATTAAATTATTATTTATATTATTAAGCCGGTTCTCGCCTCCTCCTTTCCACTGAACCCCCTTACACTGGTGCCGAAACCCGGGATTAAAGTTTGGTTGAAGATGGATGGAAGTCGCCCCGTAGAGTCCTCCCAGTTGGCGGAGATCCTCCAAGCCCTCGCTGGCTTACATCGGAGCCACCAGCAATCCCTGCTTGAGCTCCAGCAAGATCAAGACCGCCGGTTTGTGGAGCTCATGCGCGCTCAAGCAGAGGACCGACAGGCGATCCGGAGCCTTCTCAGCCAGGAGGCATCCCCAGCCGTGACCCCGGACACCCACACGCCGTTACCCCTGCCTGCGTTACAAAAGATGGGGGCGGCGGACAACCCAGAGGCATTCCTGGATCTCTTTGAACGCACCGCCGAGATCTGGGGCTGGCCGCTCGACCAGTGGGCGGCCCAACTCATACCGCTACTGTCCGGGGAAGCCCAACTCGCGGCTCAACAATTACCAGCGACGAGCCTCCTGGCCTCCGGAGGAAAGTCGTCAACTCTTCCGGAGCTTGAAGTTGGAGAGCTCCGACCGCCCGTTTGCCTTCGCCCAGCGGCTCCGCGACGCCTGCCGAAGATGGTTGCTAGCGGGGGACCGCGGCGTCGACGCGATCATCGACCAGGTGGTACTGGAGCAATTAATACGTCAACTGCCAAAAGGGATGGCGGAGTGGGTCCAGTGCCACTGCCCGGCGTCGTTGGAGGAAGCTATCCGACTTGCGGAGGACCACATGGCGGCGATCCCGAGGGCGGAAGAGCCCTCCCTCTCTCTCTCTCTTCTCCCTGTCTCATTCCCCTCCCCTATCTCCTCTCATTCTGCTCTCTCTCCAGGTCCCGTTCCTGCCCCATGCAGACGAGGAGGACTTCAGCCACGGAGAATGGTTCCCCGGGTGTGGGAGGCAACACCTTTCCCTATTCCAATGCCCCGCTGCTCTACCCCTCGGGGGGGGCGCCCGCCGACGCAAGTGCGGGCGTAGCGCCTGGGCCGGCCTGCCGGAAGTGCGGAGACCCGGGCCACTTCCAAGATCAGTGCCCTCTGATGGAGCTGGGGACAGTGGTGCGGGTCTCTGACCTCCCACAGGCTGCCCCCGACTGGGCCGGAGCGTACCGGATACCGGTAAGTGTCAAGGGGGGTACTCACCAAGCGTTGGTGGACACCGGGTGTAATCAAACCACTATCCACCAATGCTTGGTTCAACCAGAGGCAGTGGTCACAACTAAAACGGTGAAGGTGAAATGTGTACACAGGGATATTCACAAGTATCTGGTAGTGACCCTGACGATTAAATTCTGGGGGAAAAAGCATAGAGTGGAGGCCGCGGTTAGTTCCCGCCTCACCCATCCGCTGATTTTGGGGACTGATTGGCCTGACTTTAGAGCTTTATTAAAGGGAATTTGCGTGGATGGGTCCTGTACGAAAATAGGGAGATGTGTGATGTGCGATGCTCTGGCAGGGGAGGCGGAGCTGGGCCGTCCTCGACAGCTCCACGTCATAATGACGAGAGAGGGGGAGAGGCTGCAGCCCCTCCCCTTCTCCGGGAATTCCCTGAGGGGGATTTCCCTTTGGAGCAGTCGCGAGACGAAACCCTCAAACACGACTTTGACCAAGTGAGAGTCATCAATGGTCAACGACTCCAGCCTGACGTCACCCTTTCATACCCCTATTTTGCAATTATAAATGAGCGGTTGTATAGAGTGACACAGGATACTCGGACCAAAGAGGATACAACCTAACTTTTGATTCCAAGGAGCCATCGGGAAATGGTATTCCAGGCGGCTCATTATAATCCCATGGCAGGTCACTTAGGAGAAAGGAAGACACTGAACCGTCTAATAGCCCGTTTCTATTGGCCGGGCATTGGTGGCGATGTCCGCAGGTGGTGTGCGGCATGCCGCGAATGCCAGCTGGTTAACTCACCGGCCACCCCAAAAGCACCATTGCACCCTCTCCCTCTGATCGAGGTCCCCTTTGAGAGAATTGGAATGGACCTCGTCGGGCCATTAGAACGGTCAGCACGCGGACATCACTTTGTATTGGTCCTAGTGGACTATGCAAAGCGATATCCGGAAGCCGTGCCTCTTCGCAACATCTCAGCACGCAGTGTTGCGGAGGCACTCTTCAAAATAATCTCCCAGGTGGGGATTCCGAAAGAAATCCTCACCGATCAGGGCACAACGTTTATGTCACGGACACTACGCAAACTGTACGAGTTGTTAAATATTAAATCTATTCACACCAGTGTGTACCATCCTCAAACGGATGGCCTGGTGGGACGATTTAATAAAACCCTCAAAAACATGATTCGTAAGTTCGTGCACGATGATGCTAGAAATTGGGATAAATGGCTTGACCCCCTGTTATTTGCAGTACGAGAGGTCCCGCAAGCCTCCACTGGCTTCTCCCCATTCGAATGCTGTATGGGCGACGCCCACGCGGTGTGCTTGATGTATTGCGAGAGGCCTGGGAGGAGGGACCTTCAAACAGTAAAAATGAAATTCAGTACGTTCTTGATCTTAGAGCAAAACTCCACACTTTGGGGCAGCTAACACAGGAGAATTTGCTCCAAGCTCAAGAACGACAGTGCCGACTGTATGACAGGGGAACTCAGCTAAGGGAATTTGCACCGGGAGATAAAGTGCTTGTATTGCTTCCCACATCGAGCTCTAAATTACTCGCCAAGTGGCAAGGACCCTTTGAGGTCATACGACGAGTGGGAGATCTCAATTATGAGTTTAAACGAACCGATAGAGGGGGCGCACGTCAAATATACCACCTCAATCTCCTGAAATTGTGGAGGGAGGCGGTTCCCGTGACGTTGGCTACGCTAGTTCCCGAGAAGGCGGAGCTCGGACCGGAGGTGAGTTCAAAACATAATCAGTTCACCCCGGTCATTTGCGGAGACCACCTCTCACCGAGCCAACTCGCGTAGGTTGCTAGGTCGCAACAGGAGTTTGCAGATGTGTTCTCCCCTCTACCGGGACGTACAAACCTCATCCATCACCACATTGAGACCGAGCCGGGGGTCGTGGTACGTAGCCGCCCCTATCGACTACCCGAACACAAAAAGAAAATCATTCGGGAAGAATTGGATGCTATGCTTGATATGGGGGTAATAGAAGAATCCCACAGCGATTGGTCCAGCCCAGTTGTTCTAGTGCCTAAGAGCGACGGGTCTGTGCGATTCTGTGTGGATTATAGAAAAGTCAACGCGATGTCTAAATTTGATGCGTATCCAATGCCTCGCGTTGATGAGTTGCTCGATTGGTTGGGCACTGCTCGTTTTTATTCGACATTGGATTTGACGAAGGGTTTTTGGCAGATCCCCTTGACACCAATTTCCCGTGAGAAAACCGCCTTCTCCACACCGTTTGGATTACACCAATTTGTGACACTTCCGTTCGGTTTGTTTGGGGCCCCGGCTACGTTTCAGCGTCTCATGGACCGAATCCTCAGACCGCATTCAGCTTACGCCGCTGCCTATTTAGATGACATCATCATTTATACCAATGATTGGCAGCGGCATATGCAACATCTGAGGGCGGTTCTGAGATCGCTGCGCCGAGCGGGACACACAGCGAACCCGAAGAAGTGCGCGATTGGACGGGTGGAGGTACGGTATCTGGGGTTCCACTTGGGCCACGGACAGGTGCGTCCCCAAATTGACAAGACAGCGGCGATTGCGACCTGCCCGAGACCCAAGACCAAAAAGGGGGTGAGACAGTTCCTGGGGCTGGCTGGCTATTATAGAAGGTTCGTTCCTAATTATTCAGACGTCACCAGCCCGCTAACTGATCTCACTAAAAAGGGAGCTCCAGACCCGGTCCAGTGGACGGAGCAGTGTCAACAGGCATTCACGCAAGTTAAAGCCGCACTTTGCGGGGGGCCGCTTTTACATTCACCTGACTTCTCTCTCCCTTTTATTTTACAGACAGATGCTTCAGACAGGGGGCTGGGGGCCGTACTCTCGCAGGTGGTGGAGGGGGAGGAGCGCCCGGTGCTGTACATTAGCCGTAAGCTCTCGTTAAGGGAAACTAAGTACAGCACCGTAGAAAAGGAGTGTCTTGCCATCAAGTGGGCGGTCCTCACACTCCGATACTACCTGCTGGGGCAGGCCTTCACCCTCTGTTCCGATCACGGCCCACTCCAATGGCTCCACCGCATGAAAGATACCAATGCCCGGATCACCCGTTGGTATCTGGCTCTTCAGCCGTTTAAGTTCAAGGTGGTCCACAGACCGGGGGCGCAGATGACTGTCGCCGACTTCCTTTCCAGGAATGGGGGGGGAGTGGTAGGCAGGCCGGATGCCGCCCCGGCCTGAGTCGGGTGGTGGGGATATGTGGCAGCGGGGGCGTGGTCAAGCATCTCTCCGGAAAGAAAGCGGTAAGGGCGCTTACACCTGAGTTAAATCATGTCTAACACCTGTCTCTAATTTCAGCGAGCATGGGGAGAGCGGCATAAATAGAGCCACACAGCAGTTAGAGGAGAGAGAGAGCCTGGGCACGGACTATGAAGCCAGAAGTTTTTATGATTATAAATTGGAGAGTTTATTTTTGTAAGCTAGTTTGTGGATGTTTTGAGACTGTGTTTTCCAACAACGTAAAGCCCTGAGAGTGTGTCTGTGCTGCACTGAGGAAAATAAAAAAAACGCCTACCTGAACCAGGAAATCTGCTTCTCGCCTCCTCCTTCCACTGAGAAGTGTTACAATACCCAATATACATTACCTGTGACATGACACAGTGCTAATGAATGTTTTAGTACATACTGTTCTTATCATTCAAGATGTGTTGAAAGATTTGAGTCTCTAGACCCTGGCCATGTATCTCTTTTCTCTCTTTGCCTTCTTTAAGGAAATCTAGAGTCATGTTGACAATCAGATTCCCAGGTGCATGACTATATGGAAACACAGTTTATCATGAACAGGGTCAATTTTTCAAGAGAGTAGGTCTTTCATTGCTGTTCTGCTTCTTACAGCAGTATATGACTGAGAAAGGACTGGTGATTAAATGCAAATGATTTAACCGATGTCCAGACACACTGGCTATGTTTGGAAAAGCATACCTTCATACTACCCTTACTATTTCTGCAGAATGCAAAATGTCTGTAAGCATGGAATACTCAAATGATCTACGACATATGCAAAAATGTGCAGAATGCAAAACAGACCTGTATCCTAAAATGCAATGTGCTCAACTTGACCTATAAGAGTTATATTCAACCATGATTTATAATATATATTTTAACATCTTATTTGATCGGCTGCCAAAAGTTAATACAATTTCACACTGAATTAAATGCAAATTAAAATGTAAAATAACCATATTTATTTTCGGGGTGATAACTGGACAAAACTCACTGAATTAATAATGAAATACCACAACAACAGTGTTGGGTGTAATCTAATTACAAAGTAATTAGTTATTTCTAATCTATTTAATGCATTCAATTTTGAATTCTTGTAATCAGTACATTCCCTGGGTTACACATTTCTAAAATAATACTATTTATGTAAAATACATGTAAAACACAAATTATGTTACAGTAAAATGTTTGTCTGTTTGTGACGGCTGAAGGACGTGCACCACCTAAAAAGTCATGGTTAGGGAGAAACACATAGTGCTGAGTATATGACTTGTGTGCGACAATGACGAATGAGATATAATATATTATACATATATAGACATTTGAATTTGTTGAATAGAAAAACTAAATATATTTGATAATGAAAGTGGTAAGCATTGGCACCTGTGGGAAATTATCTCTAACAGATGTTTGTGTTTTGCAGTGAGAGCTGAGAGGGATAAAAAGGGGGCAGTCCAGACTGGAGAGAGAGAGAGAGAGAGAGAGAGAGAGAGAGAGAGAGCCTGACTTTTTGTTGCAGCTTTACTATTTTTAGAAAGTATTATTGGCACTATTCTGTATACAGTACTGTAGTTACTGCAGTGGTTACTGCAAAGTTAGTACTTAGTACTAAAATATTAGTGTTCCATTCCAAACATAGTCAGTATCTCTTGCCATGTTTGGAACTAAAAAAGTAATAGAAAAATATGATTTGGCCCTTAGTAAATTATACGGTATCAAATTCTGATCTTTTTATTAATTTGAATGATTTTCATTTTACTCAGTAATTGTAGGCCTATGTTGTTTTTAAACATATTCACTGTGTTTTGAATAAACGTATTTCAATTATTCAAAGTCAATAAGAAAAAAAATGGTTATTTCAGCTGAGCTGTTTTTGGGGGAGTGGCCACAGGCTCTTATTCATGTGAATATTTAATTATATAGGCCCTGGCAAGTTATGGGGGCTTACAGTACGTGGAGTATAAACAGTTATTAATGGTAATTAATATCAAAGTCAAATGTACATACATCAATTTCGTACAACCATTTACCTTTAAAAAAATTAGTTAATTTAAAAAGCTATTTTTTCAGTCTATAGAAATAGTACGAATAATATTGTAGTATGCTGTTCCAAACGTAGCCCCTGTAGCACCCTTGAAAAGAACAAAAATTTGAGTGAAGCTGCAGCACCTGATAAAAATGAAGATTGCATTGTGGAATGACACTTTGTCTACATCACTGTAATCCAGAAAAGGTTTTATGGCATCAATCAGCTGTGGATTCATCTTGTCCATTTCATCAAATATGAACATGGAGCGTGGAAAACTTGATACATTTCCATAAATCCACTCTCTAAGCTGGGTCTGCATATACAGAATGAACAAATTAATGTAATGCATTTTACAAGAATACTTTCAAACTTTTAATATTCATTCCAACCCAAATGTCCCAATGTACTACTACCTATTTAAAAAAGTCTTCAAAGGGCCCAGATCAGGGTGCTCAATCCTACCCCTGGAGATCTACCTTCCTGCAGAGTTTAGTTCAATCCATTCTCTTGCACACCTGGCAGGTGAACCCAAAGACCTTGATTAGCTGGTTTGGATGTGTTTGACTGGAGTTGGAAATAAATTTGCCAGAAGGCAGATCTCCAGGAGCATAAACTGAGAGGCCCTAGATGGTGATGATGCCTCTAATTCTGACACTTATTATGTATTTGATACTAATTATGTAATGACAGATCAATTGATCAATACAACGAATAATAATAATCACACAGTCATCAGCAATTACTTTGACTTACTTGGTACAATGTTGCTTCTTTTTTGTGAGGGAAGTGGTAATCGGATATGAATGTTTGGACATGGTTGCTCTTTTCCCCCTTTTTAAAAATATTCCTTGCGATGATCTTGGACACATAACTTTTTCCCACTCCTGTTGGCCCATGGAAAGAGAGCACCAGTGGTTTGGATGGTTCTGGATCTCTCATAAACCAGGACACAGCCTTCAGTATAGTTTCCAGTGCAATGTGCTGCCCATATAGAGACTCCCTTAAATCCTTCTCAAAATCTGACAATAATATCAACATCAGTTAGTAAAACACGCAGACAAAATGTACTGAACAAAGGTCCTGATCACATCTAATCACATTTAATGTTTTTTTTTAAACTGAACGATCAATAATAGTAGATACCAGGACAATCCATTGAACAGACTGCATTTCTACAACGCATAGCCTCGTTTTCATTTCAGTCAAAAATGAAAAGTGGCTACACTATTCTGAATAAGGTCCATACCTCTCAAATTTGAAAGAAATTAAAAAATGATATAAGTCAATATAGTATTGAAATAGCTACACTTGATAAGGCTTTGCTTACCTTCACAATCGAAAGGCCGTAAATCATCTTTATCAAAAAACACATCAAAAAAGTCGAAGAGTCCTGCTTCAACTGTTACAAGAGGTAATAGGGAAAAAAAGAGCACACAAAGTTTTCCTGATTTCATTTCGAAGATGCTTCTCTCGGTTCCTCACTCTCAATAGTGACAAACTGTTGGTATGTGTGTTTTTTAGTTGTTGCAAGAATGAAGCTGGACAACCACACCTTAGTACAATTGTGTTGAGTGAGACATGACAAAGCCATTTTTTTCATTGCCTTCAGCATATATGAAACTTTTGCTTTCTAATTTGACAGTATCGGTTGGGTCAGGTCACATTTAGGGCAGGTCGGCAGAGGTTTTTCCGATTAATTCGAATTTGCGTTTTGACACAATTTAAAAAAATATATATATATTTAAATTGAGATTTTGCAAAAATATTGCAAATGCTATAGTTAGATACATTGTAAATCCACAAAAAGGCTGAAAAAGAAAGAGAAAATGAATTCACAGCGCTTGTCTTAATGCCGTTCCCAATCTATCTACTGCACGTGTGGTGCACTCCAAATGAAACAACATGGAGACTGGTATAAAACACACAGCAGTAATATTCCCAGGTAAAGTTGATCGTTTTTAATTGTCTTCTGTTACATTCTTTTCTACACTGTATACAGTAGATGACACTGTGGCATAAAAGTGAACTAAACAAAAATATATAAACAATGGTTCAATATAGTAACTATTGCAGCTGACTCCATAGCACAGGGTCCCTTGCCCTTGGTCACACTCTTTGCATCACTCTACTTACTCTCTTTTCCTTCACCTTTACCTGTCACTTATCTTAGTCATGACACAAAGATATTCAATATTGTATAATAATTATTATTATTATTTTATACTATTTCACCTAACTGTTTCTATCAGTTATCTCATATGGACCTGTTTTTTCTTAATTATACCTTTTATTTTGATCAACTCTTAAGCATTATGATGCTACTTTTCAGTCAATTGTTTCCCAGCAAGGCACAATGTAATCTATGCTGTAATGTGCTGACTTTCATTTATTGCTGTTCTTTGTAGATACCTTATTCATTTATTTTTCCATGTTATTCACTGCAAATAAGGGTAGCTAAAATATAAGAAAACACTAAATTTGAGGAGGAAATTACTTAAAACAAGAGAAATTCTGTCCATGCAGCAAGTTAATTTCACTTAACAAGAAATCTTGAAATAAGAAGGCCCTGATAAGTATTCAAAAAAGCAGAAAAGGCTGATTATTAGATCAAATTACTTGAAAATAAACTTCCTACAGCACAACAAGTTAAACATACTGAATATAAGCAAATCATTCTTATTTTAAAACAAAATTGTATTCTTAATTTTAGCCCATTAAGGCTTCGGAACAAGAAGAAAAAAAATCACTAATTTAAGCAAAATATTACTCAGTATTAGTGAAGTATGATTAAGCTGTTTCTTGATACAAGTTGGCTCATCTTGAAATAAACCTAAATCCATATTAAAACTAAAACCGAAAACTTAAAACCAGTGCTTATTCTTAGAATATACATCTTAACTGATTCTACTGAATCACAACCATGGCAAGTCGAGTACTGTCAACATTTATTAAACTGTCAAGAATAACAGCATATAATAACATGTACACCAGTAACAGTGAGTCAGCGTTGCAGCACACTTTTTAACATCAAATTTAAGACGATTTAATAGTTAAAATAAAAAATAAAAAAAATGAATATCACTTTTGCACAGCAAACAAACAGCAATCAAAACACGTAATACGCTGCCATAATTGCTTATGTCACGTGAACAAGATAATCCACAAAAACTTAAATTAAATTCGTATAACACTAGACAGTGTAATAAAGTATTCAAATATGTCTCAGTTAAAGTCCCATCTAAAATTTGAGACCTCTCGAAAGTAAAAAGTAAGACCTTTTATGGATCTGAAGGAACCCTGGTGAGTTATTTTGGCAAATAACCTAAGGACACTGAGGGAAAACTTGTGGAGTAGCTAGGCAAGTCAGGCACAAAACAAGTTATTGAAAGACATTGCAAACAAAAACAAACAGTCCTGACAAAATGTTGCTTGACATTCACCTATTTTTCAACAAATTATTTCCATTCACCTGTTGCTTTCTTATATGCGCTAGTAGCATCTTGATCATGGATGGCATCACCAATAACCTCGGTTTGAATGACAGAGAGGACCGTGGCAACACATTTTGGGTATGTTAAGTGCAGAGTGTAGTAGTATGCCATCAATACCAACATTCCTTCCCAGAATTCCTCCTGGGGGAGGGTGCTCACAGGCATGTTTCCCACGGCGACAATGCTGTTTGTTCCATCAAAAAGCAGCGCCGGAGAGGAGAGAAACCGCTTCTCCAGGTATAGCCCAGAGTCCTTGCCCGGCTGGAATAAAACAAAAAGGACAGTGTAGTGAAGAGTTTAAAGAGAAGCAGTGCTGTACATCAAAACTGCTTCAAAGGGTGTGTGTTCATTGAACACAATCACTTTTTGATGAACTTATCAGGCTGCAACTAATGAATTGAACCAAGAGCGCTATCAACAGTTAACAATGCTCATACTGTAATTTACTCTCAGAACAGAAGAAATTAACATGAATTTTGGGACGTTTGGGACAGTGAACTTAGTTCAAAATTCTAAATTTATGAACTGTGAACATGAATGATTTAAATTAATCTGTAATGAACTGAACTTTGAAGCAGTTCTAAGTGTGAACATGCACAACAATGTCAGTAAATGAAGGACACATTACAGTGAGTGGTAAAGGCCTA
This sequence comes from Myxocyprinus asiaticus, assembly GCF_019703515.2. Taxonomy (NCBI): domain Eukaryota; kingdom Metazoa; phylum Chordata; class Actinopteri; order Cypriniformes; family Catostomidae; genus Myxocyprinus; species Myxocyprinus asiaticus. Next base: position 10,599,398 of record NC_059372.1, on the reverse strand, counting down.
ACATAACAATTCTCACCTTAAGGATATGGAGCAGTGCCTCACTGGCATTTCCGAGAAGCTTTGGCGGTGGAGTTGGTGAGAGGAAAAGTGATGGGAGTGCACTGAGGAGGGCGATAGTGAAATCCACTATGGAACAGAAAAATGGCCTTTTATGGAATGGTTTGAACATGGATGACATAACAATGGATTTGGTATGGAACAGCAACTTACCTCCACGCAGATCCAAGGGGAAAGGGGGTTTCAGGGCCTTCTTCCACACACCACAGAACTGCACCTTAGCACAAAAGTCTGCCCACCTTCCCTTCATTTCCTCTGTGTATTTGCGGTTGGTGCCACCAAGTATGCGACGTAGCTCATCCATTGCCTAGGACAAAATTGTGCTCAGTTATTACAACTACTGAGCAGGCTGAACAGACAGAAGCACAGAGTACCAAGAAGGGAAGTTAAGAATCTTACATTTCGAGTGTCTTTGAAGCATGGATATGCCTCAAAGATTTTCGTGGATCGGTCTTCTTCCTTTGTAACATCTGCATCAATGAAAGCTCGCCTGGCCTCGAACTCAAGGTCCAAAAGTTGGGCAACATCGCCTTGGTTGGGTTTTGCGTTGGGCTTCTTGTACATGTTGCTCAATGTTTTGTAGTGCCTCGCCTGCATCTTCAGACTGTCCTGGTCGGCTAGAACAAGACAGTCAGGGAAAGACGTTTCAATGTAAACACTTGTCAGCTAAATGTTTTACTTAATATATATTGTGATAAAGGACTTCTGGCTTGCCACTCTGACAGCCACCATCATAGATAACAGGCTGAGAGGTAGCAAAGGGTGATGGTGGGCTTACCAACAACGTCCTCTGCAGGTGCAGTTAGTGGAGTGGTCAAAGTCTTGGGCAAGGGGTCTGAGGCTGAGTCAGATGGCAGCGGTGAGGCCAGGGTGCTATTGTGTGGCTTCCTTGGCACACGGTAGCGGCGGTGGAGACGCTTTTCCTGGGGAAAATAATAGAATAATCTGTAAACAAGTATAAGCAAAATAACAGGAAAACACAGGCCAATATCCAACATTTTGCGTGCCTTACAATGTATTCTGGCGCATGAGATGGAGGCAATTGTAGTCTCAGTACAGGTTTAAACTTTTTAGATGTACAGAAACCAGAACTATGACAGCACACATTTTTTCCCACTTTAAGCACACACCTGCACTGAAACTGTCCTCGCTGAGCTCATCAATGCTCTCAAGAATTATGTTGTAATCACTTGAACCGCTTGTGTCGCCACTTCTGTCACCATCTGTCTCATTGTCTGTGTTGTTTGAGCAAAAGAGAGTCTTCTTTGCCGCCCCTCATTGTGGCATGGAGCCCTGCCTCTTCCTTCGGGACCTCATATTTTGGAGTCGCTTGTACATTTTGGTGTAGATGGTCAGCTGTGGTGAAATTATATTTGATAAGTTGTTTTTCTTGTTGCTGTCCCACCCACAGTTTAGGTAATTAAAAGGAAAAAAAACATTACTTACATAAGGCATATCTGTGCCAGCATCTCGTAACACAGGGTATAGTCAACAATCTTCTGTGACATTACTCTCATTTCGAGTTTGGAGGGGTATTTTACTTCTTTCCCCATGGGACTAGCATGCAGGATCGCAACCATGCTGGTGATTGTGTTTCTTATAAGTCTGCAACATAGCTCCTTCGACATCTGGCAATACTTTCCCTTTCCATTGCGGAGCAATGAAAAGTACTGGCTGCGCACCATCTCTAACTCTGAATCTGTGTACACCACATACTCTGGTGGGTCTGGCATTTTCACTGTTTCGTCAGCAGTTTGGGATATGGGGGTGGAGGCTCGAGGCTGCCATGGTGGCACGGCACTAGTTGAGGGTATAATCCCACTTCCACTAAGTGTTGGCATCTTGGTCAGTAGTATTTTCACACTATTAAAATTGTGGGGGATAAAAAAAATAAAAGACAATTAAGAGCATTAATAATATGAGACAATTTGACAGTAATAATCCCATTAGTTATTCCAATGTGTATTTACCGTTTGACTGATGAAATCCCAAAGCTTCTTTCTCCTGAGAACATTTTCAGGGCCAGGAAAAAGATCCTTCAGGTCATCACGGCTAAGGCTTTTCAAAGCCTCCTCATCAATACTGGCAGCTGTAAATTGATAAGACAAATATATGTTTATAGATGGGACACATTCCAGCTCTCAATCACACTGTTGCCATTTTTTTGTTGGTTTTATTTTGTCTCTCTGAATTCCAACACAATATAGCCCAAGACAGAATGTTTGCAACCCTCAAATTATTATTTTTATTGTAATTACTAATCTGCATGAAATGAACGTACTGCAATATGCATTTTCAAAATTAGTGCTTGCCAAATGATTCTTACTTGAAAGAGAAATTGAACCTAAGCCCTTTTAGAAGGATGTCTAAAAAAAAAATAACTGGCTAAGGCAAAATTGACCACACTATCTACAAAATTATCACTCAAGTTGCTGCTTCTGACAGCCCCATAAAATATATATTGCTCGAAGTACATAAACTGGTGCATTACATGCACCAAATCTGTACATAATTAATACCTAGCAAGACAAATCTATTAATTAATTCAAATCATAGTGTGTTCAACAACAATATCTTTTAGTAGATCCACAGACAGAGATTAATATTAACCTTAACTGATTCAGTTAAAAAAAAAAAAAAAATACATCTGGGGAAATCACAAGCATTAATTGCAGCAATAATTATTTTTCTGAAAATTACACTTTTTTTTCTTTTTTCATTTTTTTACTTTGGACAGTTATATTTCATCGTAATAAACCATATATAAGGAACTAGTTGTTTTTTTATTCTGAAATTCCACTTAAAACTGACACACATTGATTTGAAGCATGTAGTGTATAAATGGAAAAGTAAAATTTATACATCAGGTACATTTTTTCAAAATAAACTAACAGTTGGGAGCTGATATCATTTTACTTACTTATTTTCTCTCACTGTAACTTAGTTGTTATCCACGACGCTTAAGCATGGCCTTTTTTGCAGACAGGCATTATCCAGCTAACAGTGTGCAACATTAACGATCCCGTGATCAAATATACAGATACAGACGCTAGCATTGCTAAGCTAATCAGCAAATATGAATGGAAAAACACGACTTACCCTCGAACACCGACAGTATGGTGTCGTCAGAATCGTCCATGCCGACTTAACAGTTCCCGTTCGCCCACAGCCACAGAGTGAGTTTGTGAGATAGCTAGCTAGCAAAAGCTGACATTGGCTAACGTTAGCAAGCTTGCTAGCCAGCAGCCCCCGTGGAGGACATGTGAAATGCCGTTATATATCTTAACAACACTATGATCCTGAAAACATGATTTTTTGCAAATATAATAAATCTATGTAGGCTAAAGTTACATACCTTGAACTGTTGTCCGCTCAGCTCGCATCAAAGATACGTGCCTCCGTTATCAGAACGCGAAATCGCTTCAACGTAAGATACTGACGTCATCGAGATGTGACGGACATGAACTGACGTTGCGCACGTGCAGAAAATACTGTAATTCAAAATGAAAATATAAAACAAAAATATATTCTGGTTAATAAAAAATATCAAACATATTATGATCTAAAAATAAGGAGTATGTGCATGCAATTTGAGGCAAAGCACAGTTATTTTAAACAGTGGGCTTCTAATTTAAATTTAAAAAATGTTTTGAACTCGCAAAATCACAATCAGTTTCTTGAATGTTGTCAGAATGAAATAGGCATTGAGCATCCAATTTTTGCAAATGAACGAGAATCAGGGCCTGTCTCAGCTGTCAAAAATCCTGAATATGTTAAGAGAAAAGTCATAGAGGTCATACAATCTGTTGTCTCTGTGAAATGGTATGTCCTCAATGGCAATAAGTACATCAGTGGGAAGTCTATGATTATCACAGATGTGGTTGACACTTTCCCAGTGTTTGGACTGATAAAGGATATCTTTGTGATTGATTCCTCTTTTGTTGCTTTTGAGTACCAGAGTTATGAAACTTTAAATTTGAATCAAGACTTGTTGGCATATGAAGTGGCAGTGCCCACTCTTGCCCAGGCTACAGAATTAGTACATGAGCTCATTGATTACACTTCATATTTTTCTATAAGTTTCAATGAAAGTGTGTTTGTGCCAATAAAATATAGTCTTTGTGATATTATTGCCTATAGAAATGGGCGTGAGGATGTGTAATTGTATCATGAGTTGTGGCCAGAGGTTTATCTTCCATGCTGTTTGTACATGTTTGTAGAAGCATTCTATTTAATAAATTATATATTAAACAGATGCTTTATGTGTTATTCTTTAATCAAGTAACTTGAGGTTGTTACTGAATCTAAAAACAAGTTTTATTTTGGTGACAGCTAGAGCTAGAACTAAAATAACCTATTTTAACATTTATTCACTCAATTTTAAGATTCCCAAACTAGTTGAGACAAAAAAAAGACATGTCCATGATCAGTTTAAGATTATACCATAAATGCAAAGATTAAAAACAAGAAAATAACATTTAAAACAAGATAATCCATCTAACATGTCTTGGCAAGTGCAGAATTATTTGCAGTGTTAATGTTTTATTCCTATTTTAAATGCATTAATTCTATATAATACATAACAATATAACTTCTTTGTAACATAACTAGTATGTGCCTCACCTCGAAGCTGATGATGATGATTCTTTTCAATTGCGCTTGCTGCCTGGTCCAGTTCTTAATGGAAAAACTGGCACGAACAAGTAATCAGTAAAGGGAAAACGAATGACTTAAAGCTGCTATAGCGACCAGCCCCCTCTGCTGGTCAAAATAAACAGCACACAATTAACCTTGTTGCCGGTAGGCTTCAATAGGGGCTTTCTTGCCATGTACTTGTATGTTCACTTAGCAGACTGTTTTGAATACTCGCTCAGTACAAACGGGGACATTTCCGGGGACAGCTCCAGTCAGGGACAGACCGTCAAAAACTGTGACTGTCCCCGGAAAACGGGGACATCTGGTCACCATAAGACCATAACTGGCCTTGGCATGTGCATGTTGATGAACGGTCTCCTTTCATCCTTTCTGTTATGGATGCTTAATTTCAAATCATGGATAGGCTGTATATTGGAGAATCAAACATCCGCCGCTCCTTTTGCCATGATGATTCAAATAGATCGCTAATTATTGCTTTGTTCTGTGACGTGTTTCAAGTGTACTGCATCTATAGCCAATATGGCAAGCGATCATTTTGACAAACTTTGCGAGTTGAATTGTAATGATAAATTATTTCATATTGCTGCGCTGCTCAGCGTGAACCACCAGAGGGCGTGTCTCTGTCTGCAGGGGTTTATGAATATACACACAAATTGTCTCATTTACAATGAGTCCTTTCTAGATAAACTTGATCATTTATAGATATTGATTTCTAGATAACTTTCTAGATAGACTTGGTCAGGGGTGTAAAGTAACGAATTACAAATACTCACATTACTGTAATTAAGTAGTTGTTCCCAGGAATTGTACTTTAAGTAGTTTAAAAATGTAATACTTTTACTTGAGTACATTTTAAGTGCTGTAACTTTTTTTTCTGCGCTATTTTCCCACCGACTGTGTTCGCTACTTCCCTGTCCTGATTTTTATCTATCAACATGATTGGCTAGGGAGAGTCTCGTGACTCCCGTCAAATCAAATCACACAATTGAACGGCAGCTGTAGATCTGGCGCCATCTTTTATGGATGTGCAGGATGCCTCAAGCACAGTTCAAAACCTGAACATCACGGCCGCACCTGAAAGGGATTTTCGTAGTGAAAAAGGCCAATTGCTTGATCGTGTCATGTGAGTTTAACTTGCTCAAGCCAGATATCAGCATTAATCCTGCCTCTAATTTGAAGAAACATAGCGAAGTAAATTTCATATTTCTGCTTACTAGATTCTGTGTCTATAATGTAGCCTGTAAATTAGTTATCTACAGTTGCAGTCAAAATTATTCAACCCCCCCTGACCAGCAATACATTCTGGTGATGTGAATTAAAACACATCAACTAAAACCTCAGGAAACAGTCAAAGTAAGTTTTTAATACACATTTGAGTGATTTTGAGAACAAAGAGTTCAGTTTACCCAAATTTTAAAATAAAATATAACTAATTCTCTCCACAAATGTCATGTCAAAAATATTCAACCCCCAAAGTCAATAATTTGTGGAGCATCCTTTATCCTTAATAACAGCAAATAAATGTTTCAGGTAAGTGTTCTCAGGCTTCAGACACCTCTCTATTAGAATGTTTACACATTTCTCATGAGCAAAAGGTTCCAGCTCATTGACATTCTTTGGTTTCTGTGCTGCCACTGCTTCCTTGAAATCCCAACAAAGGTTTGCAAAGGGATATTAATGATGGACTGAAAGGGCCATTCAGGGACATTCCATGACCTATCCCTGAACCAGATTTTGGACAACTTGGATGTATCCTTGGTGTTATTGTCTTGCTGGAAAGTCCAGTGATCACCAAGCTTCAATTTACACACTGAAGGCATCAAATTTTTTATGCCAAAATGGCCTGATACCTGAAAGAATCCATGGTGTCAGTCACATAGTCAGGATAGCCCTTTCCTGCAGCCACAGAACACCCCCATAACAGGACTGACCCACCTCCATGCTTGACTGTGGGGATGGTGTTGTTCTTGTCATCACCTTGTCATCTTACTCCAGACGTACTGCTGACCCATGGGTCTAAAACTCATTTTCAGTTTAGTGTCATACGTCTATAAAATCTTCTTCCAGGACTCCACAGGTCTTTATTATTACTTCTTGAATATTCAAGTCAACATTTCCCTTGGTGAAGTTTTGCTTTCTTCCACACCCCAAGAAGGTTGCTGTTGTACCATATTTAAAAAATGATGAATGGTGCTGCCAACTTGGTCTATTTGAAATTGAAGTACCTTGGAAATGTACTTTTAGCCATGACCTTTCTTGTGTAATGAAATAATCTCCTCTATTAGCTTTTGAGACAGCTTATTTTTAATTGCATTTTTTTACATAGAAATACATTTTTGCAAACAACACTAAACTTAAATTTGAAAACTTAAATAAGTGCCATTGCAGATTGATGACTTAATTTTGTTTTAAAACAATTACTTGTGTAGCCTTACATATTTAAGAAACAGCTACATGCAATAGGGGTTGAATAATTATGACATGGCTGTATTTTTAAAAAATCCTGCTATTTACAAATATTAGGTTATATATTCACACTATGACTTTGAATGTGTCACTCAACTGATATATTTGTAAAGTTAAACAATTCTGGGTCATCAGAAAACCTTACCTTTGTAAATCCTTACTGTCTTTGGAGGGTTGAATAATTTCGATTGCAACTGTACCACTGATATTACTGGGTTGATGTGAGAGATTAAGGCAATGTTATCAATAGGGCTGGGCGATAAAACAATCTTGATGTTTATCTGGAAAAAAAAAAGAGAGAGATCGATATCGATGATAAACTTTTGAGTAATTTTCTATACTTAGCCTACGTTCTACATCAAGACCAGGGCTGTTCATTACATCGATCGCGATAGCAAGACAATCACTGGTTTGCATCAAAATGTTGGACTTGAAGTGTACATGTAACCGAATTGAGCACTGTCTAGTAGGCTATGTCATATAAAGGCTATTAATCAAACAACAATAACAAGGAAATGAGAAAACCACTCACTACTTTTGGCTGAATAACTTGAGTAGCTTTAAGAGTTTTAATGTAATAGAATAAAACAGTGATATTGTTTAATAATATTGTTAGTTTTTTTTTTCATAATACCGACCCCTGATGTAGAGAGAGTGTTAATTTGTATAATAAATTACAAGGAAAGTAGAGATGATAAAGTAATTTATAATTATATTTAGCCTTTATCATGTTTTTTCTAATGCCTGATAGAAAAGTATCAACCTTTGTAGAACAATACTTCAGGCAGAACATTCCACCAGTCACAAACTTCAGAAAATTGTGCATCATGCATTAGAATGAGAACACAACTATTTACAAGAACTAAATCAATGTAGAACATTGTATCTCAAAAGGAAGACAATGTGGCCCCCCATGTGCTACTTAAAGAAATAGTTCACTCAAAAATGAAAATTCTCTCATCATTTACTCACCCTCATGCCATCTGTCTATGACTTTCTTTCTTCAGAACACAAATGAAGATTTTCAGAAGAATATTTCATCTCTGTAGGTCCTCACAATACAAGTGAATGGATGCCAAAATGTTGACGCTCCAAAAAGCACATAAATGCAGCATAAAAGTAATCCAGATGATTCCAGTGGTTAAATCCATGTCTTCAGAAGTTATATGATAGGTGTGGGTGAGAAAATGATCAATAGTTAAGTCCATTTTTGCTAGAAATTCTTCACCCTGCCCAGTAGATGGCGATATGCATGAAGAAAGTGAATCACCAAAAACAAAAGAAGAAGAAAGTGAAAGTTAAAGTGGAGATTGACTGAGCAGGGAGGAGAATTTATAATACAAATTTATTTAAATATTGATCTGTTTCTCACCCAACCTATCATATCTCTTCTGAACACATGGATTTAACCACTGGAGTCACATGGATTAGGCTACTTTTATGCTGATTTATGTGATTTTTGGAGCTTCAAAATTTTGGCACCCATTCACTTGCATTGTATGGAACAAAAGAGCTGATACCTTCTTCTAAAAATCTTTGTGCTCTGCTGAAGAAAATCATACACATCCGGGATGGCATAAGCGTGAGTTAATGACGAGAGAATTTTCATTTTTGTGTGAATTATTCCTTTGAAGCCCGATGTGGCCCCTGTACCATCTGCTATACCCCCTCTATTGTGCGGGACATGACGCGCCAAGTGACCCTGCTTTTTTAGTGGGTTTTTTGCATTCCTTGCATTGTTTTGAACATGTTTTATGCGCAACAATAACTCTCTCTGTTGGCGTTAAGGGAAATTTAGACCCTACACATAAACTAATTTTAATGTAATTGTTTCATACATTATGATATTGAAAATAACTTTTTCCTCTTTTCATTTCTTTAATCATGTCGCCCTTTTATTTATTTTTAAAAATCAGATTCATGTAGTGGTTACAGTATCATAGATAAGTGATGTATTTTAAAAGTTGTCAATCACAAACACCTATAAAATACCTATATTTTTTATTCTTTCTGGCAAACAGCCATAAAAGGGAATGTAAATTACGGCATGTGTGCCTCATTTTTAAATTGAAGCACAGTGTTTTTATTATAAAGGGGCATAGATTTTGCAACTCAGTACTCAATACTCACTACTCATGAGTACTTTTAAATGAGCTACTCTTTTAGTCTTACTTGAGTAGATTTTAGGACAGGTACTCTATTCATACTATATTTTTTAAGATGTAACAGTACTTTTACTTGAGTATTATTTTTCAGTACTCTTTCCACCCCTGGACTTGGTTTAGATAAAATGAATACCTACACTGGCTAAGAATTATTTTGCAGATGTCCTGTGCCATTATCTCTGAACATCTAGGTTTATTTGATTTTACATTTATACTCTGTTGACAACTTCCCCCTGAGGTGCATTTGTAAAATTTTTTTGCACACCTTTGCTTCCTGTAATGAAAAGAACTTGGATTTCTCTAACCAGGTTTCCTTGTGTTCTATTAAAGAACATACAAATGCAGTGGGTATGATTGTCAGACCTCAGGGAGGTGTTTTATTTCACATACATTTCAAGGTCATATAACATGGTAAAAAAAAAAAAAATCAAGTAAGACACCTGAGCTTGTTTGTTTAACACAAGTTTGGACAGTTCTGGGGACAATCATAGAGAAACTCTCTCCTAAAAAGGCCTTCCTATTGGTACATTTACAGTATTCATAAATGAAAACCAAAGAAAAATCATTTGTAGTTTGTGTATGGCAGAATTCAATAATCAAAGCTCAATTTATCAAGTATTAAATATTTCCTATGAGCAAACCAAACCCAACACATATTGGTTTATCTTCAATGCAAGTCATTTTCATGTGCCAGGGGTTTGGACATTTCAAGTTTGTTCATCTGTTTTTTATATATTAAGGTCACATTAAAACTGTCTTAGAAACTTCTATTATTTTTGTTACTTTTCAAATGCTTTGGTTTTACTGTTTTAGCCTTGTCCAAGACTCTCCATGAGTCTTTCAGTGTTAAACTATGAAAATCCATTAAAAACACTTATTATTACATGTTTAAAATATACCGATCTGCCACAACATTAAAACCACTTGCGTAATATTCTGTAGGTCCCCCTCGTTCCACCAAATCAATGCCAACCTGCATCTCAGAATAGCATTCTGAGATGCTATTCTTCTCATTACAATTGTTCAGAGTGGTTATCTGAGTTACCGTAGACTTTGTTAGTTCGAACCAGTCTGGCCATTCTCCATTGACCTCTCTCAACAACAAGGCATTTCCATCCTCAGAACTGCTGCTCACTGGATGTTTTATGTTTTTGGCACCATTCTGAGTAAATGGACTGTTGTGTGTGAAAATCCCAGGAGATCAGCAGTAACAGAAATACTCAAACCAGCCCGTCTGGCACCAACAATCATCCATGCAATTATCTAATCAGCCAATCGTGTGGCACCAGTGCAGTGCATAAAATCATGCAGATACGGGTCAGGAGCTTCAGTTAATTTTCACATCAACCATCAGAATGAGGGAAAAAAATCTCAGTGATTGGGACCGTGGCATGATTGTTGGTGCCAGATGGGCTGGTTTTAATATTTCTGTAACTGCTGATCTGGGATTTTCACGCACGACAGTCTCTAAATTTTACTCCAAATGGTTACACCAAACAAACAATTTTGTCCCCAACAAAGTTTTTATTTTTTTCAAAAGTTAGTGTACTTGTTAACCAACACAAGTGTCTGTGAAGAGCATGCTTGAGATAAAATATGAGACAAGTGATGATTGAAGAAAACATGTGAGCAGAATATTTTTATTGGGTGTCATTTGCAATCAAGCTGTAATTTTAATATTAAAACAATGTGAAATATCAAGTCAAACTTCATTGTCGTTCAACAAAGAACGTAAAACAACAGTAGAATCTGTAACAGTAAAGAGACAGTAAAAGTGTCTTTCATCTAATCATCAACATACAGCATCAGCTTCTGTCTGACTGACTTGCAGCCTTTAACAGCAAAGATTTTCTCCTCTGGAGGAAAGAAAGGCATGTCTTTGGCCACTTTGTCAGCCAGATCATTGTCTTTAGTCATATTCAGGTGGGCCATTTCAGCCAGGACACACTGGCGCACATGCTTCAGTTCCAGAGGTAGGAAAGGTATAAAATGATCAATCAGATGATGATCTATGAGACTAGAGTGCCTAAATCCACCTGTAGAACTGACAAAATGAAAGGTATTTGTTGTAAGAATTTATAATATAATTTACATCTGGACATACTTCAGTTTTTTAATACATACATTTCTTAGCGTTGATGACATTTAGAAAAATCTGAGACTCCATTTCCTTGCTGTTTAAATGTATTTCTTCAGTCAATTTTAATATCTCTTGTCCACCTGTATTACTACAAATAAAAACAAGTTTATCATGCACAGGGTCACCATTACAAAATGTATTGCTGATAGATATGTTGACTGAACCTGCGGTTGAGAAACAAGCCCATCAGTTGTGTTCCTCACCTGAGAAAAATGAAGATTGCACTGTGGAATGACATTCCATCTACGCACATGGGAGTTTTAATCCAGAAATGGCTTTATGGTTTTGATCAGCTTTGGGTTCATCTTGTCCATTTCATCAAATATGAACATGGAGCGAGGAAAAAGTAATAATCTTTCATACATTTTTTGCCTTAGCCACTCCTAAATATACATGCAGATTCCAGTTAGAGTAATGTCATGGACATATTAAAAAATATTCTGTTAGTATTATATTATTTAACCATGGTAATGAAAAGCCATCAGTTTTTTAACTTGTGATTACTATGGTACTTTGTATGGTCTAGGTATGAAATTTGCCAGATGTACTTACTCTGTACTTGTCGGTCAGTTTTTTGTGCGGGAAATGATACTGGGATATAAATGTTTTAACATACATGCGATGTTTTTAGCAACATGATTTTTCCCTACACCTGTCGTCCCATGGAAAGAAATTACCAGTGGTTTAATGGGATTGCTGTCAGTCATAAACAACTTTACAGCTTTTAGTGTGACACTGATTGCAATGTGCTGCCCATAGAGAGATTGCCTTAAATCTGCCTTCAAACCGGAAAGATGTGAAGTGACAAGATATCAGTAAGTCAAAGATATTGTTTGTAGTTTGCAATGATAATTCACATCTTTGCTGAAAAACAAAACAAACAAAAAAACAACTAAGCTGGTTGGCTGGTGTTAGCTAGTCATTCAGCCTGGTCAGATAAAACATCCATGACCACAGAACCAGACGTCAATGTTGAATGAACAGAAAAAAAAGCAAAACAACGGAAATAAAACTATAAAAAAATGGCGACATTATATTATAGAAGCGCTTCTTCCAGACCTCATTCCGTTTCAGTTTCATTTCTGAAAGAAATGAAAAGCAAAAGTGACAGATTGCAAGAAGTGAAGTGCACTCACTCCCTCCAAATAGCCTACTAGGCACACAAATTCTCTGATCATTTACTCACCCTCATGCCATCCCAGATGTGTATGACTTTCCTTTTTCTGCAGAACACAAATGAAGATTTTCAGAAGAATATCTCAGCTCTCTTGGTCCATACAATGCAAGTGAATGGTGACCAGAGCGTTGAAGGTCCAAAAGCACATAAATGTATCATAAAATTAATCCATATGACTCCATTGGTTAAATCCATATCTTCAAAAGCAATATGATAGGTGTGGCCTAGATCAGTATTTAAAGGAATAGTTCACACAAAAATGAGTAAATGATGAGAGAATGTTCATTTTTGGGTGAACTATTGCTTTAAGTTCTTATTTTACTATCAATCTCGGGTGCGTTCCATTCCGAAGGGCTCATCCCTATGCCCTAATCCCTTCAGAGGGTTTAGTCTCCAGAGTGAGAGCTTTGGAGGGTTGAATGGTGTGGGCTCAAAAATATCTGTAATTCGGAACGCACATCAGCGTCATCTATCCAAGCCAAAGGAGCCGCTGCCGTTGCACAAAGGCTGACTCTAATGAACATCCCCTGCTCATAATCATAAAAATGTACACATGATTTTGCATTACTAATTAAAATCTTTATGACTTTATGAAAAATGTAAGCTCAATGTTTAAACATTTGTGTTAGAAAAAAAACAAAAAAAAAACAATAAGCATGTATGCTACAGTGCAATTACTAAATAAATAAAATGCCTTTGTGTATTAAACTCCTTTAGCATAACTGATCCAGAGAATTTACAGTAAAATAACACAAGCATTAACCAGTTTCAAACAAAAAGCCAGGGGTTTAAAATAACTTTTAAAAGTTCATATAATAATTATAAATATAAAAAAGCTTTTATAGACTATGGTGATGAAGGGATGTCACATGTTTTTGTTTAAAGAAACAGATTGCAGTTGCAGCTGGTTAAATTCACACTAAATTACACTTGGCAAACCTCCAAATTTGTGACAAATGTTCCGGTTCTGGTCAGCTTGGCAGCGAAGTGTCCATCATTTGAACCCTACTGAAATGCCCATTTCGAAGTGCCCTTAGAAGCAGCTATTTATGAGCCCTTCGATTTGGAATGACCCAAAGTCGTTCCAAAAAGTGCCCCTCGGAGGCGGATTTATCCCGTTTGGAATGCAGTGCTCCACTTTCACATTCTTCTTCTATTGTTTTTGGCAATTTGCATTCTTTGTGCATATCGCCACCTACTGGGCAGAGAGGAGAATTTATAGTAAAAATGGAATTAAATATTGATATTGCTTCAGAAGACATTGATTTAACCACGGTAGTCTTATGGATTATTTAATGCTGCATTTATATGCTTTTTTGGAGTTTAAAAAAATGTGGTACCCAATTCACATGCATTGTATGGACCTACAGAGCTTTCTAAAAATCTTTGTTTGTGTTCTGCAGAAAGAAGGTCATACACATCTGGGATGGCATGAGGGTGAGCAAATAATGAGAGAATTTTCATATTTGGGTGAACTTACCCTTTATGGCCAGTACAAATAACAGCATTTGTTGATTTCTTCTTGCACTGACTTACATGAGTGACAAATACCTACTCTTTTTTTATATATATACAGACTTCCCAACTTTGATCAAAAACCATTACTCAAAGCTATTTAGTTTAAGAATAAATTGTAAACTGAAACATACTGGGTCTGGACAATTAAATTGCTTAAAATGTTGCTGCCAGTCCAGTGGCGTAACTTGGATCTTACGGGCCCCAGTGTAAAGAACCTGTCGGGCCCACTCCTTGGGGAGCCTGGGTAGTTCATCGTCACCGGCCCCCTCTCACCCCGGGCCCTAGGGCAGCTTCTCACCCTGCCCTCCCTGTAGTTACGCCCCTGTGCCAGTCCCATAGTTGTGTATTAATGCAAGCAATTTTTGAGGGTTTTTCTCTAAATTATGCAAAATTATTAGAGAACATCTGTTTATTCCTCTCTCTCTCTCTCTCTCTCTCTCTCTCTCTCTCTCTCTATCAATCTATCCAGCTTCAACACTATACACATCTTTGCTTTATAAAGAGAATGACGTTCAGATGGATTTGCACACGTGGAGCTTTACTGATGTGATTCACAAAGTGATCAACAGATGGAGCTACATGCAAATATTTAAATATTCACATAAAAAAAAAAAAAGAAAATCAGAGGTCTATTATGGTCAACTCAGTCGCCACTGCTGTGGGTAAATACATGAAGAAGGCAATTCTAGCAAGTACAGAAAGTACTGGCTTCATGTTTACAAAATTTAATCAACACACACCGAGTTCCCTGTTGAATCATGATCAATATCATTTAATCTATCCACATGATATCCACAGATCTAGTCACTCTGTCGCCTCTAGCGGCTGAACACTGGTAGTGCAGCGGGAGCCCTTGACGAAAGGTGATTTGAATGAATGGAAAACGCTTTCCATGGCCGAGGCAGAGTAGAGGGAGCAGCACCAGACAAAGCAGCGAGTAACTTTTGCTCAGATGGTTGCTAGACGTGTCCCTCCAAAGATGTATTTACAGGAAACATAAGTGGTGCGGTAGATTCGGTACCATTCCGCCGGGATGAAAGCAATATTGGAGGAAATTTAAAGTCCGGCTGCTTGAATGGAGGAGCTTTTTCGGCTGTGCGGGTTGATGGGGCTTTTCAGTGCAACAGGTTAGAGTGAGTCTCGATATAATCAATAGACAACAGAATCGAATTCTAACTCTCTATCTAATTGGTGCATTGATCGTGAGTCGATATATTAACAGCTGCGATGCATAAATAACTAATAGGACTGACCAGTCTGTACACGCATACCGAACTATTAAAATTACAATGCAACATAATACTGTGAGATCAAAGGAGATGTAGCGAGATCAGGCCTGTTGTAAATCTGCATATATATAATGCATATGTAAATATGTTTCTAAGCCATGCACTTAAAATGTGCACAGATGCAAACGCATGAAAGGCAGTTTGTTGCAAACATTGATATGAACTTTGGTCTGTTTGGCTTCAAGTCATAGACAATGTGTTTACATTATAAACAGACTGGTTTTGCTTGGTGATTGCAAAAGATAAACAATGGCAGGAGTGTAGAGCTCGTTTTAACGTTGGGGGTAGTTTTCTGTACAACTTTGGTCATAGGATTGGCAATTTGAAGTTTTGCCAAAGTTTGGGGTGGAAGTGCCCCACCTGGGATCTACGCCCCTGGACACTTCAAGTATAGAGGCATTAAGAAGTATCTTTGAACAAAGGCAGTAAAGACAGTGTTTTCTCTTCAATCAACATGTCAGGAGTGCTATCTGACCACTGGTGACCCCTCAGCCAGCTGTTTTGCTGGATTTCAACCTCAACGCAGAGGACATAAAGGCAGAAAAAATGGTACCCAACAAGTGGACTTTACATCCAGTTCTTCACAAATCACCTCCTAAGAGTTGGCTTGGCATCCGACTACGTCTCAGTAAGGTTTTTTTCTTTTCTTTTTTTGTCTTAAAGGGATGGTTCACCCAAAAATAAAAATTCTGTGATCATTTACTCACCCTCATGCTGTTCCATACCTGTATGACTTTCTTCTATGGAACAAAAAGGAGAGACGCTAGGCAGAATGACTTATTCAATCACCATTCACTTTCATTGCTTCAATTTTCCATACAATGATTTAGGTGGCCATTCTTCTCATCATCTCTTATTGTGTTTGACGGAAAATAAGAAAGTCATATGTGGTTGTAGGGGTGGGCGATATGACCAGAATCTTATATCATGATATGAGTAATTTTATACCACGGTAACGATATACACCGATCAGCCACAACATTAAAACCACCTGCCTAATATTGTGTAGGTCCCCCTCATGCCCCAAAACAGTGCCAACCTGAATCTCAGAATACCATGCTGAGATTATATTCTTCTCACCTCAATTGTACAGAGCGGTTATCTGAGTTACTGTAGACTTTGTCAGTTCAAAGCAGTCTGGCCATTCTCGGTTGACCTCTCTCATCAACAAGGCTTTCCATCCACAGAACTGCCACTCACTGGATGTTTTTTTTATTTTTGGCACAATTCTAAGTAAACTCTAGAGACTGTTGTGTGTGAAAATCCCAGGAGATCAGCAGTTACAGAAATACTCAAACCAGCCCTTCTGGCACCAACAATCATCCATGCGATTATCTAATCAGCCAATCATGTGGCAGCAGTGCAGTGCATAAAATCATCCAGATACGGGTCAGGAGCTTCAGTTAATGTTCACATCAACCATCAGAATGGGGGAAAAAATGTGATCTCAGTGATTTGAACCGTGGCATGATTGTTAGTGCCAGATGGGCTGGTTTGAGTATTTCTGTAACTGCTGATCTCCTGGGATTTTCATGCACAACAGTCTCTAGGATTTACTCTATGAATGGTGCCAAAATGGTGCCAAAAACATCCAGTGAGTGGCAGTTCTGTGGACGGAAACGCCTTGTTGATGAGAGAGGTCAACAGAGAATGGCCAGACTGGTTCGAACTGACAAAGTCTACGGTAACTCAGATAACCGCTATGTACAATTGTGGTGAGAAGAATGCTATTCTGAGATGCGGGTTGGCGCTGATTTGGTGGCACAAGGGGGACCTACACAATATTAGGCAGGTGGTTTTAATGTTGTGGCTGATCAGTGTACAGTATATTGCAATATAGTAAATGTTTTGGTAAAATCAATCAAATTGGGTTAATATATTAAATAACCATATTGTAATGACTATATTTGGAAACTCCAGTCAGTAAATTAAATTCTTTCTAAATATATATCTTATATAATTTGGAACTGGAAAAACATAGTCAAAGAAAAAAAGTACAAAAATAAACACTTGTTTTTAAAAATCAACCTTACCAAAAAGCTAAATTTCACAGTATGTCACATTTCAATATGATGTTGTTATATTATTATTTTAAAATTTCCTGAAGAAACTCAAGATCTTCTCAAAGCAAATAATAGGATGCAGAATAAAAAATAAATGCAGGAAAATAAACACTTCTTTCAGAAAATATATATAAAAGAAATATAAACACTTCTTGCTAAAATTTTAGGTGATATTGAGGGTATTACGAGTGATTATTGTCATGCGATAGTTTGCAGATGAAATGTTTCTGCTTTGTGTCGGCTTTTGTGAACCCACACCACAGATTTTGCACCTTAATTTTCATGACTTGTTTGGGAGTCATCCCATTCGTGATTGAGTAGTGCGAGTTATCTATCTCTGCGCTCTCCTGTCTGTGGAGCACACATATCTGGAACCTGCTGGTCGCGCACACTTGCGAGCTCCAGAATTAGCGTGCGCCACATTCACGTGAAATACAGATGTGCACCTAATACGAGAAGCATATTTAGCACTTTTAAATGTCATTGAATTTGCTTGGGTCGGCTGCAAAAAGAAAATTTAAATGCTGGAAAAAAACATGTTTCATAAATTCACTCAGTCTCACGTGAAGCCCTACCCACTGATAGATA
Source organism: Myxocyprinus asiaticus (assembly GCF_019703515.2). Classification (NCBI taxonomy): domain Eukaryota; kingdom Metazoa; phylum Chordata; class Actinopteri; order Cypriniformes; family Catostomidae; genus Myxocyprinus; species Myxocyprinus asiaticus. Next base: position 10,581,279 of record NC_059372.1, on the reverse strand, counting down.
AGCCCATGCCATGCGCATATATATATATATATATATATATATATATATATATATATATATATATATATATATATCGCAATATAAACGATATAGCAAAATCTCTATCGATTGACACTTTATATTGTTTCCACGATATATATATATATATATATATATATATATAATCGTCATATCGCCAAGCCCTATGTGGTTGGAACAACAAGACTGTTTTGGTGAACTATCCATTTGCATTCTTGAAAATCTAAAGGTGTTTACTTTTAAAGGAATGTTCTGTGTTCAGTTAAAAGCATTTGTGGCCATGGAAGTGAATAGAGCCAATCCATAAACACTAAAATACACATAGTTTCTAAAGTATAGCCACAAGACTTAAACACAATAATGGTAACATGATTTAAGTCCGATAAAATTACTTGCTAACCTTATCTGTGTAAAGTTCTATACAATACCGGGATTACAGGGTTTTGTTGTCATGGCAACGAAGTTGTAATATTGGATATAACCACACAGATAAGCAATTTTATCATACTAGAATCATGTTAACACGGATAATGTTTATGTCTTGTGGCTATACTCTTGAAACCGTGTGTATTTGAATATTTATGGACTGGCCTCATTCACTTCCATTGTAAGTGCCTTACTTTAATGGCAATTTTTGCTTTTTTCAATCGATAAGTTTTGAAAGCCAAAATTACGTTTTGTGGAAATCATTATGCCACAAATGCTGTCGACTGAGTTTAACTTGTATTGAACCTGGCATATTCCTTTTATGCAGACTAGGTCAAGCCTAAAGTTTGCAATACCTCAGGACTGTGGCTTTCTGAAGGCTTAACTCTCATGCATTCATATTTTGAGATAACTTTATGCCCTTTAAAGATTCACTAATTATTACTTTCTTTTAACAACAAATTTGCCTCCCATTGTTACCTGCTTTAAAATCCTATATAGACAAGTCGGTAGTTACTAAGGTTTGAAATCGAACTTGCATATCCACACTTTGATTATAGTTAATTAACAATTGGTTCATAAGAGAGTCTGTAGAGCCTACCATACTGACATATACGTATATGTTACTGCTGTGTGTGTTTGTGTGCTGGATTGGTCTTGTGGCTGCTAGGATGTTCTGGATGGTTGGTAAGTTGTTTCCCCAAATTCTCTGTTATATATTTATCCATATGGCTTGGGTCTGTCCTTCAGTGTAACTCTATGGAATGTTTTCACTGCCCATTTTATCATCCACCAGGCAACAATCTTAGGTCTGAAAGTAATGATTATTTTGACAATAGATTAATCTTTGATTATTATTTGTTTCTTAATCGGGTAAAAAGCAACATTTTATTTCTTCTATTTTATATATATATATAAAAAAGTAAACAAATGATTGTATGCTGCACATTGTGTATTAAAAAGCTTTATATACATAATGTCAACATTGGATAGATGGGTTATTTTTGATCATCTAAGCATCTGGAACCTTTTGAAATTGACAGGTTTTTTCTTCAAGGTGCTGTGGGAAGATATTACTTTATACATTATGACTATACCCATGAGTTGAATACTTTACTGAGTTGGGACTGTTCTTCTAGTGAAAAATGTGTCCCCTACGCCATAACGTATATTGTTTTCTTTTCATCAGGCTCTTAATTATTTAGATAATCTTTAGAAATACAATGTCAAACCAGGCTAGTTTGTTTTCTAATATCAAACATCAGTAAAACGAAACAAATATAGCCTAATACACAGACATGAGGTAAACATTATCCATAATTTATTCATAATTCTTGGAGGTCAAGACTTTAAAATCTTTTATTATACTTGCCCTTATGTTTAGCATACTTCCTCAATTCTTTTACAGTGGCGTTTGCAATAATATATAATACATAACATCACGTAGGCCCATGGATGGCTCCTCATTAGTGGTTTGGTCAATGTAGCTAGTCTTTATATATATAAAAAAAAACTATTTATAGAATTATTATAGTATTTGTTATGGAAAATAATAGCCTAAACCCTTTTAGAAACACCACGTTTGTAATAAAATGAAGTCTAACGCTGTGTCTCAGACAGCTCCCTATGTCGTGAATCAGTATATTGCGAACACAAATTCGGGCACTGGTAAGGGTACTGATACACTGAACAATGGGACATTTATGACTCAATCACCTGCGATACGTTAACGAGCTCACGCATAAAAGTGCAGCTGTTATTAATCAGCACCACCGCTGTAGAAATGACACTGGCTGTGTCTCGTTTGGAAGGCTTCGTCCTCCGGAGGTCGCATTTGTCGGCGCATACGTCATCAAGGTTGTCTCATTTCATAAAAGCGAGTAGGACACTTCGAATGCAGCCTTCGAATGCGACCTTCTTTCATGGGAATTCGGAGGATGCATGAGGCATATCCTTCGTGGGCACTCACAACCCACAATTCTTTGCTTCAACGGAAATGTCTAAAACAAATGACGTCAATTTGCCCGTAAATATGATGTTCAAACGCAAGTAATGTTAATTCCCAAGTTGAAGTAGATGGGTGCAGAGTATATAATATGTATAATTATATTAATATATAATTAAAATAAAGTATTAGACTAAAAGTACACCTGTAAAATCTATTTTCTTTTCTCTTTACATCATTATAAATCTCCTAAAATGTACCTCATACATTTCCTTCTACAGGGACTTCGTTCTCTTCTCACTCAAAGCGCTCGCACTTGTTAAATAGTGGCGTGCTGTCATAGCAACCATGTTATGTTCCGTTTCCGTTTGTCCCACGAAGGCCGTCTCTTTTAAACGAGACTTGTTTAAAGGAGGATGCTCGGTATACCGCAGCCTTCAAAGGATGCATCCTACCTAGCATGCAGCCTTCCAAACAAGACACAGCCACTGTCGTTCATTTTCCTTGAAGATATTCAAACGTACAGTGTTATTATAACAGATAAATAGCATAAAGAAATAAAAATATATAGGAATGTATTTTAAACCTTCTTTTATCAACTGAAATATTTAAAAGATTGTTTCACTTTCATGGCAATTATGAATGAAAGACTCTTTTATAGAGAAAATAATGCTTGGACTTCACAGTTTTACACTTGTGCTCATCATCTAAAGACTTGAGAGACTTCAGAAGACATGACAATGTTTCCGGTAAGGGAATATAGTGAGCAACGGTGCTCCCTGGTTGTGGGATTTTTTTAGGGAGCGAACGTTTCAGTGCACTGGAACAATTTTGCGATTGAGACAGCCCTAAAAGTATATCAGTGCAGTAGAACAGCAACAAGGATATCAATTAATGTTGGGGACAGTCTTGCCATATCTGATTATTGGGGGGGGACTTGTCCCCCTCAATGTATATTGTGGTTATGGCCCTGCGGTGGATTGTGAGACATGCATGTGAAACCAGGCTTTAATCGTTATGCACAGATGCATGTTTCAGATGAAAAGCAAATTTAGTGCTTATAAAGCGTAGAACGTGAGATGACACAACACGTGTGATGACACGTGAGGTGGCACAACATTTTGCATGGGTGGATGCTGCAAAAATTTGAATGCAAGAAAAACCTTGTTTATTACACGGCACAGTTTAATAAAAATTGATTGTGCTCCCTTTCTCTGTTGCTATCAGTTTGATTGACACAGATGCATGCGCGCTCGCTTGGTCATTGAAGTTTGACAAGACTCGCTTGTGGTGAAGACAAACAGGTTTGCCAGATTGAAATACAAGCCTGATTTTAAATTCATAACATATACAGTATACATTGTAAAACATAGAAATTAACTGATAAGTTATCACTGCAGAGAAGCATATCATAAGTGGATCAAACAAGCACTCTGTCAATGTACCTGACGTAGCAACTGGTCCACATTAAAATGTACGCCTATGATCTTCTTTGAAGTGTTTAATGTAAAGTGCTCCCGTGCACTGGACAACTGGTCATGTTTTTTCAGCTTCAACATATCTCCATCATTTTGCAAATGAGTTTAATCATGTAAGCGCATTTTTTACTACTTTAAAGTGCAGGGTTCCAGGCTAGAAAAATTACTTAGGAGCCATTGGCTCCTAAACTGAAACATTAAGGAGCCAAATGGCTGTTTTTAGTAGCCAAATCACAGATTTTCTCGATTTAGATTGCTGTTCAGAAACAAGATAGAAAGCCATAGAAAAGGAAGTTGGCTGATAACCCATTCATCGAAGGTTTAATAAACAGTATATAGAGTTGAGAAGATACGTTTGCATTCCCTTTTGTCTCATAAATGTTCACACCCCTTTCATAATTTTTACAAATAAGAGATAAAAGATTTTTTTTTATTTAGTACTGCTCTTCAGAATCTACATTACAGATAATTACATAAAGTATGCACATATTAGTGTGTTGTCTTCTTGAGCATCAATGAATGTTTGCACATTGTGTAATAGTTGTGTACAAGTCCCTCAATTGTCCCAAGTGTCAAAAGCTTGATTTTATATATATATATATATATAGTGTGTGTGTGTGTGTGTGTGTGTGTGTATTATATATATACACTGGTGGCCAAAATGTTAGAATAATGTACATATTTTGCTGTTTCGGAAGGAAATTGGTGCTTTAATTTACCAAAGTGGCATTCAACTGATCACAAAGTATAGTCAGGACATTACTGAAGTAAAAAACTGCACCATCACTATTTGAAAAAAGTCATTTTTGATCAAATCTAGACAGGCCCCATTTCCAGCAGTCATCACTCCAACACCTTATCCTTCAGTAATCATGCTAAATTGCTAATTTGTTACTAGAAAATCACTTGCCATTATATCAAACACAGTTTAAAGCTGTTTCATTTGTTAAACGAAGCTTAACATTGTCTTTGTGTTTGTTTTTGAGTTGCAACAGTATGCAACAGACTGGCATGTCTTAAGGTCAATATTAGGTCAAAAATGGCAAAAAAGAAACAGCTTTCTCTAGAAACTCGACAGTCAATCATTGTTTTGAGGAATGAAGGCTATACAATGCTTGAAATTGCCAAAAAAACTGAAGATTTCATACAAAGGTGTACACTACAATCTTCAAAGACAAAGGACAACTGGCTCTAACAAGGACAGAAAGAGATGTGGAAGGCCAGATGTTCAACTAAACAAGAGGATAAGTACATCAGAGTCTCTAGTTTGAGAAATAGACGCCTCACATGTCCTCAGCTGACAGCTTCATTGAATTCTACCCGCTCAACACCAGTTTCATGTACAACATTAAAGAGAAGACTCAGGGGTACAGGCCTTATGGGAAGAATTATAAAGAAAAATCCACTTTTGACACAGAAAAACAAAAATAAAAGGTTAGAGTGGACAAAGAAACAGACATTGGACAACAGACAATTGGAAAAGAGTGTTATGGATCTTAACCCCATTGAGTTTTGTGGGATCAGCTAGACTGTAAGGTGCGTGAGAAGTGCCCGACAAGACAGCCACATCTATGGCAAGTGCTACAGGAAGTGTGGGGTGAAATGTCACCTGAGTATCTGGACAAACTGACAGCTGGAATGCCAACGATCTGCAAAGCTGTCATTGCTGCACATGGAGGATTTTTTATGAGAATACTTTGAAGTAGTTTAAGAAGTTCTGAACATTTTTTTTTTTTAAATTGTAAAAGTATTTTTTCACGTTATTAATGTCCTGACTATACATTGTGATCAGTCGAATGCCATTTGGTGAATAAAAGTAACTATTTCTTTCCATAAGAGCAAAATATGTACATTATTCCAAACGTTTGGCCACCAGTGTATGTATGTATGTCTGATTGCTTAGAAAAGTAGTAGCACACCTCAACAAGCTGCACAATTTTAGGTATCATTTGTACCTATATTATAGTTTATTGTGGTGGAAATAATGACTTTGGGACGATTGTAATTTTTTTTTAATTTGGTATAAACTTGGAATAGTATTTACACAATACTAAACAATAAATTTGTAATGGCTTATGTTAACTTGTTTAGGTGTCATAGTAAACCTGTAAAAATAAATGTGTTTATAACTGATTTTTATAGATTAGCCATAGTTAAGCCATTTAAAAACCAAATACTTTTATTTTTTTACCATTTTGTACTTTTACAGATTGTTTGGCACACATACATTTATTCAGCCTTTGTGATGTAACTGAACATTTTCTATCTCCCACTTCATTATATTGACCTCTGCAATGGTGATAAGATTAGCTGATCAGTCTGAATAAAAACACAATAGTGCAGGTTATTTTTAGATAACGCCAGAGGCTTCTTAACTCAGCGGGGACTGCCAGTTACCCTTAGTGTACCAGGACACTCAAGCCGCCCTGAAATACACTGATGTAATCTCCGAGCATCTGGTGTTTAAAGCATGTCTGGAAAGGAGCTTCTGGCTTACTCACGTTTGATTAGTTGTTTTAACAGCTGGATCTAGTGGTTTTTTCCCCTCATTTTGCATGCATGCTGTCATCTGACTGTGACCTTTTTGTAGTTTGATGTGATTACTGACAGTCTTCTTTGCATCAGTGTTTAAGACTGTGTATTAAGTTGGGTCCTCTTGGTTCCTTCGGTAATTCTTTCCCCCAAACACTGGCAAATCCTTAGAGCTTAATCTTATTATCTGAAGTGTCATTGAGTATTTATTTACCAGTTTGTCTTTCTCTTAGCAAAATTTGGTTTGTCCAATGGTGGTCAGGTTTTCTAAACGTAAATAAATGGTTAAAGGGATAGGTAACCTAAAATGAACATTCTTTCATCATATACTCAACCTCAAGTTGTTCCAAACATGATGTCGGAATTTTCAATTTTGGGTGAACTATCCCTTTGGGACTGTGCAATTAGTATATTGGTCTTTTTACAGGTCTTGATCTTGGTTGAAGAGGTTGTACAACTATTAGGATACTTGAATGAATGGTATTTGCAGCAATGTAGCAGTGAACTTGTAGCCGGAGCTGTTTGGTTTGTCTGATGGAGCACTGCTGTTGGCACCTTGAGGTGATATTTGTTCTCCTTCAGTCAGGTCCCAGTTGTGATGAGTAATGATCATTTCAGTAATGAATGTTATTTTACTTCTGGAGGAATGAAGCTGCAAAGACCAGAGTACCTGGAGTACACTAGTGGAAATGCTAGATTTTATAAGTTTTCTGAATAAAAAACTCATTGCCACAATGCTCCGGGTGTGAGTGGTGAAGTGCATTGCTAAGCAGTTTCCTGGATGTTCTGGGTAGTTGCTATGTGACTGTTTACTGGCCGTAGTCAAAAGATCCCACCTGAAAATCTCTTTGATATTCTGGTCCTTAGATATGGCTTGGTTCCCTCCTTCAATGTAACCCTAAAGTCTCGGTCACATTTACCTTTACATGGCGAAATTCCATGGACGAAGAAGTTAAAAATGATTTCCTTGTCCATTGTGAATATTCAGCGTAGGTGTTTACGAAGCTCCGCCCACACAGAGGTCACTGCCAAACTAAGCAACTTCCTATTGGTCAACGCGGTGAATTCACCTGTCAAAGTTAACCAGACTTGAACTCCACGTGAAATCCGTGCCACAAGAAGTCCATCGTGTGAAATTCACAATTGTGTGGATTTCCATTGAAATGACTGTATTTCGCCCGATGAATTTTGCCATGCAAAGTTAAATGCGACCTTCGCCTCTTAAGGGATTTTTTTTTTTTTTTTTTTGCCCATTGTTCACCTGTTGGAAAAGTAATGACACACCTTTCCTTAACAAGTTATGTGATTTGATGTATCATGAAGAAGAATGAAAAAAATAAATTGTTGTTAGACTGGTAGTTACCTTAGCATGTACATAACAATCATAAATGACCGAAACAATCATACATTATGCAGCTGGCTTAAGCCAAATTTTACAAATCAGCAGTATTGACCATTTTCACGAGTGCCATTTCTATAATGTGACCAAATGATTAACTGTGCAGATCTAAAGCAGAACCTGTAACCCTTGTATGTAATAGACTAGCAATGAACATGATGTTGTTCATTAGTGGAATGGCACGTTTTCGTCTCTCCTTTCATCCGTGTGCTGATTACAGAAGATTAAAAGGGGCCTTTGGCTTGATTTCATGCCATCATGTAGTCTCTCACCGTCTACTGCTTTGCTAGTCCAGCCTTCTACCCCCACCCAGCTTAAGTCCGTTTAGGTGGATCTCAGCATTGCGTAAATGATCTTGTCCTTGCCAAGGATGAGCTCTGTAATATGTGCTTGTGTAAGGAGAAAGAAGGTCTAACTTTTCATTAGGTAGCTAAACACTGTGCTGTTACAGTAACAGTAACAATTTAGGGATTCTAAAAAAAACAGGGTTCGTGTGAAAGGCAAATCAGTCATTTTAATAGCTATCCTCCAGGTGAAAGGTACAAGAAGTCTGACAGTCTAAAGACTAGGGTATACTTTGTTTTTCCCCATGTCATTCCGTCTCATGCACGGTCGAGCACACATCTTTTTAAAGTAAACTCTTTTGACTGCGAGCCCATACTGATGCATTTAATGCATGCACACTACGACTGCTTTATAATACTTTTTTAACACAGTCAACGGCAGGCGCATGTGCCAATGACATTTCTAGATTTTCTAGTCTTTCAGGGTAAGCATAGCATATTAGGGCTGAATGATTTGGTCCAAAAAATCTAATTGGGATTATTAAAAAAAAATTTCGATTTGCAATTTGAACTGCGATATGATTATTAACATTTAAAAGTCAGTAAGTGTTTCCTTCTGACCAAAATTAAGTCATGGGCAAACATGCTCTACTGCCAATAGAAATACTGTTCAAGAAAGGTTGTTCACATGGGCCATTGGTATAGCCAGAAACACATTTGATTTTATGTGTGACTGCAAATATAAACAGAAAAAAGAATACTTATGTTACATTAATTATTGAGGCTATATGAAAAAAAAATATAACAATGTCTGACGAAGCAAACCAACAAACAGACGTTATGTAGACAATTGATTTAGCATATTAGGTTTGCTTACATATCATATAACAGGAACTGTTAATAATGAATAAAAAAGGAAATTGGTCACCTAAATGGGCGATCTCTCCACCTGTCAACACCATGGAGGCTTGTAAGAAAACACACTACTTCAATCCTTCGGCATAGTACTCACACCCATACTGCCTCCCACTCACATTTCTGCACTCAAAATGTATTACATAAACTAATACACATATTCGGCTAGAGTAGAGTATTCAGTTCCACTGATATTTCCTCTTACACGCTGAAGTTTGAGGAAAAATCCTGAATTGATTGTCTTGGTTATAAGATGAAATTGGTTTCTTAGGGCCTAGTTCTTCAGCACTGTTCAATTTAAAAAGCTGCAAGTTCAAAGCATGGTTCGGATTACTACCATATGTCTGCAAAGCCAGATTCCAAGAGCAAGCCTGCCCCAGCTGTACCCTCTAATTTCTTATCCCAAAATTGGACATCCGAATAGCTGTGCTACATTGTCCCTCCTCTCCAACTGTACGTTCTCACACTAATTCTTCACTGGATAACTGGAGCAACCTTACTACAACACAAAATGAGCCATATTACTTTGACATTGGGGAAATGCCACATTTTAAATGATCTCATATAAAGCCATCACAAACAGAAGTGGATATGATGACATTCTAAGTATGCATCCACCTCTTCTTTGAGTGGTGCTTTTCTTTGTGGGGCACGCATCTTATCGGGAGCCTGTTTTGGCTGGTGTCCATCCACTGAAACAGCTGACATTGTTGTAGACAATAATGTAGTCACACGGCATTCGTAACCCATAAATCTCTACCCAGAAAGGAGGAATGGGTTTCTAATCAATGCAGAAACATTTCTGACTTTTATAGTTTGTGCAAATCACAGACAAAGTTCACTGCCTGTGTAGGAGGGGTTTGCAAGAGAGCTTTGTTTCTCAAAGACTGGAAGTTATTGGCCCAGTCTGTCAATTCTAGAATGCACTTTACTTCTGTATGAATACAGCATTTGTTTGGTTGGTTGAGTAGGCCGAACACCCTCTACCAACCAGTTCTCTTTGCCCACCAAACTTGTCCTTGTAAAGTTGGAAATACTGATTGCTTGGCAAAGAAAACACTGAAGAGCATCTACTGAGATGAAGTCTAAAAAGGAGCATAATCAACCTCTCAAAAAGGCAAAATATTATTGAGGGGACATTCAATCAATTTTGGAGTCTAGAGGACTAAGGCAACTTTTCCAGGGCATCTTGTCTTGACGTTCCTTCTTCGGCAGGCTGTTTGGGATAGTGTTCATATACAGTTTGAGAGGAACTTGAAGGAAGGAACCAGACATTCGTTCTCAGTTGTGATTTATTGTCTAGTGCTACATTTGGTTGCAATGAAATGGGTGCCAGGATTTGCTTGGATTTGGAACCCAGTTATGGTTTTGGCATGCCTAGTTGCACACTTTTATGGTTTGGAACTCATGAAGCTGGATCAAAGGGAAGTTTAATTGATAGAGAAGATGAGGTAACCCCAGGTGCCTGCTTTATGGCGAATTGTTCGAGATTGACTATATCCAGTCTAGTGTTTATTGGGCACATTGGAGGTGGATGTAAAAGATGCCGCATTAGATGTTGAGTGTTTGTTTATTGTGCAAGTGGGTATTATTTTCTTGGAAAGTAGCCTTTAAAAGACTTTTAAGATCAGTTAGTGGGGTGCTTATTTTTTAGTTAGCATTTACAGCTTTGTACTTTACAATGTTCCTTCACTGGAGGAAACGTGGCGCTTATGAGCTCGAGACCCTCCCATCCTCACTGACCGAGCAGGGGGCTGAACGGTACTCTTGGTCCTTCTCTCTAGATGTCATCCATGATGTCTATGGTAAGGATGACACTACTTACCCCAAATACTCCCACCCTTTGTACAGGTATTAACCAGCATAATTGAATTGTCTGCTTTATTACACTAAAGCAGAAACCAATAATGTATTGCCAGTGTTGTAACTTGGCATTATCACTTATAAGAGAATTTTGTTTGCACAGACAATCAATTGTGACAAAGTTTGAGGAAATCTTTACTGAAATAATTTGGAGACATGGAACCCTCAAAATAGAAATCTGAACCTTGCGCAATACACTTTCTTGCATTAAAAAACAGCTACACGGAGCGCAATGGAATTGAACAGAATCCTGCTTGGACTTTATATGAGCAACCTCCGAGACATGAGCTCTTGTCAAATATAATCAGGTAGTAATTACATTTTCATAATAAAAATTATGAACTCAATTCGGAGGTTGCATTATACCTCTAAAATTAAATTTTTACTCCACTTAATGGTTAGGTTTAGGGTTGGGATTTGGGATTGGAGCTAGAGTTAGTAAATTATGCAATTCTGTTGAATGTATTACATCATTTACAACTAAAAAAAACTTGCTTTTAGCACCCCTCTGTGGAAATTTCCCCTAGAAACTGGAGCCTTTGTCACTGAATTCACAGTATGATCAGTCTAAAAATGCAGCACCCAAATTAAAACCAGTACCCGCTAAAAATGTCAAAACTAAAATATAGGATATATACAGTATGTAAAAAAAAATAGATAAACGAGTCGACATCACTACCCTACTAGTCGGATGTTGGATGACTAGTCAACTAATCGATCATTATGACCCATCCATACTAAGTGTTCTTGCTTATCTATATTCCCTATGCCAGTAATGTTAGTAAATAATGTTATTGGGCACAATATTTTTTATGAGCCCATCATTCAGACCTCATTTCTTTATTTGTTTGGCTCAAAACTTGACTCAAAAGACATTTTGGACACATAAAGTGAGATGGAAAGCTGCATCATAGATTATTTTCTTTGATCCCTATCTTTCATAAGACCTTTAATTAAGACTGAGAGCCACTCTGGCCATTGAGGCCTAGAGAAGAGGAGCATACTTGTGTTTCTAAGTGCATACTTTTCTTCCCAAATGCTGTACTGTAGCTAATTAGTCTGAGGGATTATAATGGGGATCAAGACTCAGTTTGGTGTTTGAGTTTGTAATGGCGATCAGAAAATGTCACAAGATCATAGAACACTATGCAATCGTCATATGAGGCCCATTTATGTGAGATTAGCTCTAATAGTGCCTTAAGAATGTTCATGTTATGTACTTGGGCTTCAAGTGTGTGAACATTGAATATTATGGGTCATGTGTGTTAAGCAAAAATGTTAAATAGCTGGTGAATATGGCTGCAAATGCTGATGGGGTCGGAGTTGTTGCTGGTAGTTTTCTAGCAGGAAAACTCTCAAACAAGTAAAACTTCCATGTTTTGGTTTATTTTACAAGACAAAATATTCCGTAGTGCATGTTTGCTGTGTCTTAATGTATGTGGTTATATCTGAATGAACAGTTTCTGTTTCTTCTTATTTCCTGAATGGTTTGAGGATGAAAACACTTTAAACCAGATTTTTCTGTCACATCCCACACACATCTTTGCCACTTGTCGATGTACCAGTTGGCTGCATCTCTGACAGTCGACCAAAACACCTTATACCCTGGCGGACTGCTGCCGTCTGCCATCTGTCTTAGACACCTTGCATTGCATAACACTCGCCAGTGTCTCCAGCAGACGGAGGGGTCAGCCTTTCCTTTAGAGTAAAGCACGTGAACCAGGCAAGACATCAGACAGTTCCAGTAGTGTGCCAGCTGACTACGGGGTACAGAACAGAGGGATAAATTCAGGACTGATCTAAAGCATTCCTCACATTCCTTATAAAAGCCTGTACAAAAGCTATAGGTAAACATGCTGTTGGAAAGCTCCACTCTGCCTATACATGGTAAACATGGTACTGTTGAGGTCGAGGGTCCTCTGTGTGGTCCTGTTTGAGGAAGAGTCTGATAAAGCTATGAGGTTGTGGGACAGTGAGTTGGGAACTGTACCCATTTGTCTCATGGTTCACTAATTTGAATGATTATTTGAGGTCAATGTAGGCAAGCGTTTACTATTACTAATGCTCATACATGTAAGGGATTTGAAGAAACCACTAACCCTAAGTATTTAACTTTGGCACATTACTCATTCCAAACTGTATGGTCTATGGATATCAATGATGCCTCAAATCATGCAATTTGTTTAGGAGAAGTGTGATATTACTTTAAGCGATAAGACTCATGATTTTTACATGGTAGACGATAAAACTGGTGAAACAATTCCATACATTTTACATTTACAGGAACTCGGCCATATCTAGCACCAGAATGACTTGGAGGTGGGTTCTGTTGACTTGGACCAGTAAGCAACCACATATTAACATGCTAAAAATCACTCTGAACACCTTTAGCTGGCTCTACACTAGCAGACTCAAAACAACTTGTTTTGGCCGAGGGTGTCACACATGTAGACTGTTTTGCTGAGATCTTGCTCCCTTCAGTCAGAGGTATGACACACTTGCTGATTAAAAATGGTGGATGGGTGACACACATAATGACTCACTGCAACTCTCAATGACAAAGTAACAACATGCATAAAATTGCAATTGCAATAGAGTGATTTGGGGCATTTTCAGACCTGTAGCTTGCTTGATTGTTCCAAAGCAGGGGCTAAAATAGTTACATCTTACAATGTTGCATTTTCTTTATGGTTCGGTTGGCTTGCACAAGGTTATATTTAAAAATGCACCAAAACTGTAAAATATCCGTCAAGGTTATTTTTATCTGTCATTAGTTGATTTTGTATTATTTCTGCAGAATGACAGAATCACTATGGATTTTAATCAGTGTTTGTGATGAAATGCTGAGTGTGATTTAAAAAAAAAGTTCAGATCAGTTTGTCATCTTGTCAGTTCTTCTCCGTGACAGAATTATTTTGTCCAAAACATATTTTTTCAGTGCTTGAAACCATTAACTCAGCAGGGAGTCCCGACGGTCAAGTGATTAACACCACCCGCTGAGAGGTGCTAATGGGCGCTCTGTCTCCCTCTGCCTACCCAGTGGTTATGTTAATGAAGCTAACACCTGAAAATCTTTGGAAAAATCAGCTAGTGTAGAGCCAGCTTGGCAACCCTATAGCAATGCTCTGGCAACCACATAGCAACATGCCGAAAACACACATAGAGCACCTTATCAACCCCATATAACGCTCTGGCTACCACATAGCAACATACTCAAGAATAGCAAGAATATTCACAGATCTCTCAGCCGGGGTGTTGACGATGTCATTTATTTATTTATTTATTTTTATAAAAATATTGTGAACATATTTCTTGCATATTGCCCAGTGCTAGGAGGGAATAAAACAAATGTATTCACACACATTCAAAGTCATTACCCTTCCGAAGCAGCTGAAATGGGATCTGGGATGAAAGGTAATAAAACACCAACAGTAAACCCTCAAAAACCAAAATAAGTGATGTATTTTCCCGGACAACGAAATACCTGACCGGTAGCCCATGATGGAGAGAATGCACGGATGAAGTAGGTTTGTTGCCAAAGAGATGTTGCCCTTCATAACTGTTGAAAAGCCATCTTTCAAAAAGTTGAAATTTTTTTTTAGTTAAAATAAATAAATAAAACTTCAAAGTTTGAAATCAAGCTGCCTTGCGTTATTGTGTAGGCTATTGCTTAACGAAAATTATCCAATTGTACCACTTAGCGTCCAACCAGTGGTAATACCGGTGTTAGTCGGTTTGAACGTGAACACCACACTGGTGTGAAAATTATGATATCGTGGCAAGCCTAGCAGACATGTTAGCATCACATGACCAGCTGAATACTACGTGCTTAATCTCAGTAACTGCCATATTATTGGATACTTTCATTCATGGATTAAATTAATCCTGGTTTACTGTGCATAGTGAATTTCTACAATGGCACTGCTAACTTAAAACTACTATGTTTGAATGATGCAGCATCCAGGCCACTAGGTGTCAGTGTAAGCCAATGTAAGCCACTTCTACATAAGTTTATTAAAAGTAATGACTGATAGAAATTTGGTTCTTCCTGTTGATTGTATTAAAGCCATCTTCATTTTAACGGGCTGTTCATACCAAACACATTTTTGCATCCGTCCTGTGTAAATAAGCTCTAGGTGGACCTCTTTGACCATTGCGTAGCATCTCATATTGGAGCCATGCTGGAAAAAACAATGCCCTTTATTTAAAGCTTTAATGTCCCGTATTTGGCTGGTAGAAATTTGGCAGGCAACCCTATTGGCAACCACATAGCATCATACTAAAAACCACACAGGACACCTTTGAAACCGCATGGTAATGCTTTTTAAACCCTCCTGCCACCCTAGCAAAATAATGGCGAATTTTGCATGGGCAAACACCACTTAAGTTTTCTTAAGAAGAGGTAAAAACCTAGATATGGATTTTGTTATTTAGCCAATGTGTTTTTGAACCCACTTTGGCTTTAATTGGTCACAAATACTGCATCACTGACCACATACACATTCTGTCTCACTGTGTTTGTGTGTGTGTGTGTGTGTGTGTATGTGTGTGTGTATGTGTGTGTATGTGTGTGTATGTGTGTGTGTGTGTGTGTGTGTGTGTGTGTGTGTGTGTGTGTGTGTGTGTGTGTGTGTGTGTGTGTGTGTGTGTGTTGACAATGCATGTGCCGCTAGCTTGGTTTTATTTGTTTGTTTTGGGTCTAATCAGCAGTGCTGAGGTCAGGCATTCCTGTCCATGTTAGACTGAGAGAGAGCACGGGAACAGGATGAAGTTCAAGAGAGAGGGAGAGCACATTGAATATTGTTGAGTAAGGCTCTTCAGTCCTTGGCATTTTAAGATGGTCAAGTCTCTTTAGTAATATTTTAAAGGGATATTTCACCCAAAGCTTGTTTCCAATTAATTTCTTTCTTCTGTGGAACACACACACACACACACACATACACACACATATATATATATATATATATAAGAATATGAGGTGTTTTTGTCCAAAAAATTAAAATGCAACCAATGGGGTCCAAAAGTTTCAAGCTCCAAAGAGGACATACAGGCAGCATAAAAGTAATAAATATGGATTGATTGGTTTAAAAGTGCTGTAAGCGATTGTTATTTTTTTATGGAAATACAGAAAATGTTCCTTCTCCCTGAAAGATATCACTGAAATAATTGTCCTGAGATATCTCACTCTGTGATAGCACTAGACTGTAAACAGCAAACAAAAATGTAACCACGGGCCGTGTCTTTGAAGTGCTTTCTGCCTGTCAGTCATTTTGCGCATTCTTAAAGTTTAGTAGTTGAAGTGGAACATTCAGGTTTAATGTCATATTTAGATTCATAACAGTTGTCAGCTGAGTGTGCTATTTTGCTACTGTTGTATTTTACAACCGCACTACTGCTCTACAGTTCCGTGAAGGTCTCAGCGCTATCTTTGGAGGGCGGTGTTTTGGAAAGAGTTCCAGAGCAGCTAAAATCACTTACAGCACCTTTAATTCAGGTCTTATGAAGTGATACAATACATTTTTTTTTTTTAAAGTCCTTATTCACTATAAATCTTGACATCCACAGTCTCCTTGGCGCATTTATGAGAGAAGCTTTCATCAGCTTCCCCTCCCCCCGCTTAACAACTTGAAGGGGGCCTCAGCGGACCAGCGACCCCATTGGCCCAGAGGCCCCTGGCCATAAACTCTCGATTTTCGTAATGGATTTTTTATTCGAGAAGAAGAAATGCACATAAACTATGATGTAAACACATTTACAGAATAAACTCCTATAAAATGTATTAGTAATACAAGATGCACACTGAATAGCTCATGTGACTGAATAGGGCTGGGCGATAAAACAATCTCTGTTTATCGCAATAAAAAAATCCACGAAATCGATAAACTTTTGAGTAATTTTCGTTATTTAGCATATGTTCTACATCTACAGTAGTTTAGCTTTCTCAGACTGTATGAAGTTGCTAATGATATCTGCCTACCGGACCCCATACCCCGGATTGATTCCATCTGGACCGCAAGACATCATGACGACAGTTGCGCCCTCACATCATCTCTAGTGAGCAGTGCGACAAAACAGTGCTGTGTACACCAGATCTGATCATTCTGCGCTGTATTCTTGAATATTTTTCTCTAGCACCGAACACACTTCATTTATGCCCTGTCCCGCTCTGCACATGTTGCCTCTTTTCCCCACATGTG
The DNA here is from genome assembly GCF_019703515.2 of Myxocyprinus asiaticus. Classification (NCBI taxonomy): domain Eukaryota; kingdom Metazoa; phylum Chordata; class Actinopteri; order Cypriniformes; family Catostomidae; genus Myxocyprinus; species Myxocyprinus asiaticus. The sequence goes on along the minus strand of NC_059372.1, from coordinate 10,564,222 downwards.
AGTAGACATGAGGCACTGCATAAGTTAACGTGGTTCCAGAGTACCTTTCTTTTTTTTTCTTTTTTTTCTCCCAATTTGGAATGCCCAATTCCCACTACTTAGTAGGTCCTCGTGGTGGTGCGGTTACTTTCCTCAATTCGGGTGGCGGAGGACAAGTCTCAGTTGCCTCCACTTCTGAGACAGTCAATCCACACATCTTATCACGTGGCTCGTTGTGCATGACACCGTGGATACCCACAGCACAGGAGGCTCATGCTACTCTCCGTGATCCACACACAACTTACCACACACCCCACTGAGAGCGAGAACCCCTAATCACGACCATGAGGAGGTTACCCCTTGTGACTCTACCCTCCATAGCAGCCGGGCCAATTTGGTTGCTTAGGAGACCTGGCTGGAGTCACTCAGCACACCCTGGATTCGAACTCGCAGCTCCATGGGTGGTAGTCAGCGTCAGTACTCTCTGAGCTACCCAGGCCCCGGTTCCAGAGTACCTTAAGACCATAACGTTTCTTCTAAACTTAGCTTTATTAATCAGCATGTAACGAGCCTTTAATAATAAACAAATAGATTTCTGTTCTAATTTTGTGAAATGAATCAGATGTCGTCATCATCTCTGGCATGGATGACAAGGCAATAAAGTTACTAGTTTGTAGTCTAGTCTTTCTCACTTTAATGAAAATATAAAAGTGGTCCATTCAGACTTTTACATTTTCTAAATTTTCTCTCAAGGGATACACCTGAACCCCCAACAGTATCATTCCTCAGTCATAAGGGCTTCTATGCCCTCATACTTGCTATCTGAATGTAATAAAATATAAAAATTATTTCAATGTAAAAATTATATGCTGTCATTATGCTTCAAAACGAACAGATGATATTTTAACATTCATATCCAGCTGCTCTCGATTGATAAACTATAAAATATTTTAATATTTTGGTAGAAGATCCCTCAGACACCACTGCTTTGACTGTTTAGGATTATATTTTCTTCTTTTCTTCTGCCAGGAAGAAACTAGGAAATTCAAAAAAATGTGCAATGTGCAAATGTGAATGTATATCGTGATAAATATCGATATCAAACGATATGAAAAATAATATCATGATAGGATTTTTTGCCATATCTCTCAGCTCTACGACTGAATAACTTGTTCATAACTGAACTAACCAGCAGACCAATCATCACATCTGAAATGTTGCTCTGGCCATCCTAAAATAACAGTGACTAGAAAATCCAAAGCCTGCATAGAGTTTGTAGAGCAAAAAGGTTGAATATAGACCTTATTCACAGTAGCGCCATCTTTGATGGGAATGACAATAAGGCTGTGAGGGATAGAATTACCATCTCTTCAATGGCATGCATGGTATAAAGTTGTAAAAAGCTTCTAGATCACATCTGATTTTCCACAACTCAAGTTGTCTGGAGTTTTTTTGTCTACTGAATGTTCTTAGATGTTTTTTCTATGTTTTTTCTGTGGAACGATCCAAAAAATCTGGGTGGTTGATAGGTAGTTGCGTACTTCCGCAGTACAAACGGTTGAACGCTGAAGTTTAATACTGATGTTTAGGGGTTTGTTCAAATCCCTAACCCAAAACTAACAGTGATGCTTGCCATAGCAAACACTGCAAATTATAGTAATGGCTAAATGCTGTAAGATCTATGTGTATTTCTGTAGATTGGAATTTCAAGACAGTAGCAGCCACATTTGTAAGTGATTCCCCATTGAAGTTGACCCAACAAAATCTTTCCATTGGACTTCTCGTCTCCCATACAGATAAATATTCTCAGGAAAATTCAAAACATCTTTTCCATCTGGAGATGTGTGGCTTTAATCGAGTAAAATGTGTGCTTTCTCCAGCAGTCCCTTAGCTTGTGATCTTTCAGATGTGCAGGATTCATTTGGGTGTTTAGAATCAAAAACTGAACACAAAACGTGTCACAACAGTGTCTGGCCACAACACCAGTTACTGCTCTGGCTTACTATTTTATTGTAAGCTAAGGCAATCATTACTATCACTATTGCTCATTTTTGGGGTTAGGGGTTTGTTCCCTAACCCTAAGTATTAAATTTGCTAAGTCACATTTCTACATAATTTGATCATCTCTAGTTATCTGTTTCTCATCAAGGTTGCTGCAGGACTCCATAAGATGTTTTCTTGTAAGTATATGTGTGGTTTAATGTCCTGTCCCTGTTGTTCTAGATGAGAAGCCGGCGCTGGAAGAGGACAGCGTGGTATGCCAGCATCCAGACTGCACAGAGCGCCGTTATGCCTCAAAGGTAAGAGCAACGTACCAGATGCCCTTTTCAAAACAAGCCTGAGTCCTTTCTAAAGACTGCTGAGAGTCTCTATCTCTCTGTGGAGGGTCCCGTGGTTTAAAGGATCAATGTGAGCTTCTGAGGCCCTGCGTCCTGCTGGGGTATGAGGTCGCCTCTCTGGCCACTAGACTGTGAAATGAATTTCATCTCATAAGATGATGTACTCTGAATCAGGAGGAGAGCAGAGAACAAAAGTCTTCTTGATCTATTCGCCTTTGGCATCACTGTTGGAACTCTGGGGATTAAAGTAGACAGTTATGGCCCTGACACAAATGGCTCACGTGTTGTGGTCTTGCAGACTTGCAAAAAACCATTTTCTTATTCATGTTTTGTAAAAATATCTAAACAGCCATAAAATAAGATTAATTTACATGAGAAGCAGAATGGTATAAGATATTAAGTGTTTTTTTGCAGAAAAATCTTACCAAATTTGGTGAGGTTTATGCTTTAAACAAGAAAAAAGCTATCTGCCAATGGGGTAAGAAAAATATACTTGAATATAGCTGCAAGCAGCATTTACAGGGCCAAGCACTGAAATGGCAAGCATTGCATCTCAGTAAGCACAGCACAAAGCAATCCCACACTACTCCTCAAGTTGCCTCAGGATGGGATCAAACCTGTGCCTTTCCATTCGACAGTTCAGCACACAATCCACTGCACCATGCTGCCACAAGGTAAATAACCTTTGCAGTGCCACCAAAGGGACATACCAAGCTAAAAATCAGATCAGCCAAGCACCAACCCATGACCTTGATGTTGCCAGTACCAGTTGAGCTGAATGTAGGAGCATCAATGTAGAAACATATACCCTCCTCAATCTTAGAACTGAGAGTTGAGCTTATTTTATTTATGGAAAAGGAGGAAATAGAGCAGAAAGGGCTGTTCCGAGTTGGAGCTTGCTGACTTTCACCTAATCACTCTTTTGAAAAAGATTGCAAAGGTCTCTCCGTACATCCAAAAGAGAGCCACCCTGCATGAAGTCAGCCGGTAACAATGTCTTTCCAGCGCTGTGTGTGTCCGTGTTTGTGTGTATAAGTGAACACATGGATTTCGGTTTATGATTATGTGACCAGGACCGCAGTAGGGGGTCAGCCTGCAGGAAAACCTCTGTGATGATTGTGCTCGTCTGGCGCCCGTCGCCCCGAGGTCACGGGCTGCGGTTATGTAAGGAGATTACGGGGACCTTGCAAGTTTACATGAGGGGGAGGAATGTTTTTAGTCCTGTTGTCACCTTTGGCTCACTCTCTGGTTGCTCAGTCTGCTGTTTTGTTATCGTTGATCTTCTACTAGAGATATTAATATGTTAAAGGGACAGTTGACCCAAAAAGGAAAATTCTGTCTTCATACTCTCCTTCATGGTGTTCCAAAACCATGAGGGGATGGAAACCTTTTTTTCCATACAATGAAAGTGAATGGTGACTAAGGCTGTCATTACATCTAGCATCTCCTTTTGTGTTTCACAAAAGAAAATAAGTCATATGGGTTTGGAACAATGAAGTGGAATGAAAGATGACAGCATATTTATTTTTGTGTGGACTATACTTTTAAAGCTGATGTGTATAATGGTTTCAGTCTCTGTAGTGCTTTCCAAAATTGCTGTTTGTCTGAGCAGCCTAACCAGCTTGACACAGCAACACTGACTCAACCAATGGCGTGAGTTTGGGGCGGGACTATCTGTATGTACAACCAATGGAAGACCGAGGATGCATTCAGAAATCTGTTTGAAAACAACGCTTATTTTTTTCGTTTGGTGACGCTAGTGTAACCGAAATTACACTTCTGCTTTAAAGGAATAGTTCCCCCAAAAATGAGAATTTTCTCATCATTTACTCACCCTCATGCCATCCCAGATGTGTATGACTTTCTTTCTTCTGTTGAATACAAACGAAGATTTTTAGAAGAGGTCTGTAGGTCCATACAATGTAAGTGAATGAGGTCAAAAACTTTGAAGCTCTAAAAAGCACAGCATACAAGTAATCCATAAGTAGTCCAGTGTTTTAATACATTTCTTCTGATTAAGCAATCTAATAGGTTTTTGGGTGAGAACAGTCCAAAATATAACTCCTTTTTTACTGTACATCTTGCCATTGCAGGCTCCTTGTTTATCAAGATTTCAAGCTCAATTATACTTCCTAGCACCATCTAGCAGTCTGTGAATGCATCAAGCACTAGGATGTGTAATCGAGCTTGAAATCATGATTGTGCTTGTAGACTGCAATGGCAAGATGTACATGGAAAGAGGTGTTACATTTTGGTCTGTTCTCACCCAAAACCTACTAGATCACTTCAGAAGACATGGATTAAACCACTGGAGTCTTATGGATTACTTTATGCTGACTTTATGTGCTTTTTGGAGCATCAAAGTTTTGGACCCCATTCACTTGCATTGTATGGACCTACAGAGCTGAGATATTCTTCTAAAAATCTTTGTTTGGGTTCAGCAGCATAAAGCAATTCATATATATCTGGGATGGCCAGAGTGTGAGTAAATCAAGAGAGAATTTTCCTTTTTGGGTGAACTATTCCTTTAATTTACTCTCAATCACTACTGGTGCAAATGATGTGTGTTTGTTTTGTACCTATTACTCCTAGTTGCTTTTTCAGCAGTACCTTTGTAGTCACATGATTCTGTATGGTTCCCTGTGCTGTTGTAGCACACTTTGGTCACTAGGTAGAGGCAGAGAGTCAAGGCAATTTTTATGCTTTGGAACAATACTCATTTGAGTGTTGCACAGGACTCTATTGGTCAGACCCCAGTAAAGCTGACAATAAATATTTTGTGCAATAATTTCTGGGCCTTTTCAGGTCAATATCACGGAAATTCAAAAAGAAAAAAATGTCTGCCGCAAATTTTACCCCAAAATAAAAAAAAAAATTTTTTTATGCCAAAACGTTTTTGCATGAAGAAAATAAAGCTTATTTTAGGACCATTAAGATTTAGATAATTTTTCGTGAGTAATTTTAATAAAAAATAATCCCCTCTCCCCAATTCTAATTACTGTAATAAAAAAAGAAATCCTTATTCTGTAATGTGAGAAATGATGCATTTTATTATAAATTATTATTGTATTTCTGCATCATGGTAGTATTTATTGCACTGAATTTCATTTATGCTAATTATAAAAATCATTGTGTCCTGACAGGATGATATTCGTTACTGTATTACAATAATGTAAATTTAATATTTTTAGCATTATATTCATGAGGATTTGTGCTGTTTTGTTAATTGTCATGAAAATAATGTCACAGTGAAAAAGTTGTGGTATCTCAATGGCCCTAAAAATAGTCAAATTTTCCTTATGCAAAATACTAGTTGGTTTCTCGTACTTTTTTTTTACTTGGTGGGGGGGTATGATTTGATTACTCACCACTTTTTAAAGTGTGTAGCTGTTTCACAAAGCAGTTACATTTAAAAAGCTACATTAAATAAATGTTCCTAATTGCCTAGATATTGCAAGTGTACCTCACTCTAATAAAAGTTAGTAAATATCACTGCATTTATGGATCTGCATAGAATAAAAAATTGTTCACTTAAACTTCCAGTTAGCATGCCAAAAACTCCCTCCCCTTTACTAGACAAAGGTTAAATGCATGGTGTAGATGTTTTGGAAATACTCATTTAGAAAGTGCTTGCTTTTGACTTTTTTTATTGTTTCAAAATGGCTTTTGAAAATGCTGAGAGTGACGCTTGTTTAAACGTAAGCATGCCGTATTGTAGAAATAGTTTTAAACAAACAATTATGGAAAGCTTGTTAAAACTCACTGGTTGCCAAGTTGTACCTCATCTTGCTGCATGGAGTTGGGGGCAGTTGGAGCGTACTTCCATCACTCAGAGCCAATTACCTCTATTCAATATCCAACACGACCATACTGCGCCGGGCGAGGTGTGGGTCACCAGGGAAATCCACCCCACCAAAGTTCTGTACGTTTGTTTGGATGTGTGTGAGACACAGTCATAGATCAGATAACTGTCCTCGCTTTCTCAATAACACATCATCCTCGTTTAAATGAATCTTACAATGTCTGTCCATCCACCCACTTAGTCACTCTCTGCTACATTTCCTTAAAGGGGTTTTTCTACCTTTTCCTCAATATTTTTAGATTTTCCTTATGTTTCCTTATTCCACTGTAAATCTTACCCAAGGCATGTTGTTGAGTGATGGAATACAAGCCGCCTTGTCCGCCTGTCGTTTCTCATTTCCATCCTTTCTTTTCCAGTTCTGAAACGGGCCATAAATATATTTAGCTTTTCATTACATTAATGATTCATGGGTAACTCTGGGCAACTGCAGTTTAGGTTGACTCATAAAAAGAAGCTATTAAAGTTATCCTGGATGGTTCCTTTAAGAATCATTACGAACTGTAGGAATATGCCACGGGACTCTTAGGGCCATAGTGGACTATGTGTGTCCTCTTGTCTTTTGACAACAACTGACTAGTCGTCTAGTGAGTCGTGATCCTAATTCTTTTAGATAATATTTTTAATGACGGTGAAAAAAACGGGGATACATTTAGAGATTCAACTTTTCGGAGAGGGACATACAGTGGATAAAAAAAGTCTACACACCCCTGTTAAAACAGCAGGTTTTTGTGATGTAAAAAATTAAACAAAGATAAATCATATCAGAATTGTTGCACCTTTAATGTAAAAATTACAACCTATGCAATGCCACTGAAAACCAAAGTGACACATTTCAGAGAAAAAATAAATAAAAATAAATAATTTTTACATCACAAAAAACTGCTGAGTACATTTATAAGTCGTAATGGGTTTTTGCCTGTCTGTTGGCACATGGTTTTGCAGTGTATATTTTCTTTCGTCTGTGTATGAACTTCAAGACGTATGCCCCAGTCATTATTGACTTTCCAAGCAATTTTTTTCACCCACAGATTTTATTACCATTAAATAACCGCAAAAATATAAATTGAGCTAGAGTGGACAAGGTAATGGCTTGTAAGATCAAATTAGCGAGTGAGGGCCCAGACGAGCGGTTTTCTTAGTAAAGGAATGGAAGGATGACTTCACTGTTGCATAATGGTCATGGAGCACTCCCCGTTGTTGAAAGTCTGGAGGTCTGTAGGCACTGTGGGCAGTGTGGTGGAGGAGAGGATGTGGACTGGGTACCGAAACCTGTGATAATGGGTTTTCAATGGTGAATACATGGAGTGTCTTTGATTGGCGCTTGATACCTCCGGTCATCAGTCATTTATCAGTCACAGAAACAACAACGTTTTCATTTATCAGTTATGACATCAGTTTGCTTGCAAATTAGCCTTGCCTAACTAGACTTTTGGCTTATGGACCAGACTGAAGTCATATTGCAGCATATTCTGGCCATGAACCACCCACTTATACACTGTCCGACTGACATATAAAAAGACCAACCACAGTCTGTCATCATTAGGAGCACGTAAAACTGAAATGGATGCTAACAAATTATTGAGAAAAAACGAGAAAATTCAAAATATGGCACAACAGTCTCCGAATATTTGTACAGAAAACAGAAATAAATTAGTGGAAATGTGTGTAGACATAAAGCTAGTTTATACTTAACTGGAAAAATAGGCTTCTTTTAGTTAACCTAAACATTATGATGAAATGCACTGATGTTTTTGTTATGCTATAAGATGTTCGTTTGGTGATATTTCTCATTCTCGCACATCCCTGAAATTCTTGACCTAGAGGAGCTCTGCAAGTCGAAGAACATTGATGATTGGTTTAAATAATCGTGGATGTGATTTGGACGGGACGTTCTTCATTTACAGTTGTGCATTCCAGTTGAGAAGATTGTAGCTAGCTAGCTTGTTAGCTAGGCTACTATCTTACATCCAAAGTATACTTCGGTTGTCCGCGTGTATCACAAAGCAGTTGTAGTGCGCATGCGTTGAACGCCTTCACATTCGCTCGCAGCCAGTAGAGTATCTGGAACGCACAAAATGAAGATTCCACGGGCAGTATAAACACAGGCTTCGTTCGCCCAGGGTGCTTTAGTCTGTTTAGTCTAATAGTAAGGGTCATTCTGGTTGGATACCTACTGTACTAAGGCAATGTCCACACTAATCCATGCAAGCTTGAAACCTTAGTTTTCAATCTCCTAATTTCATTGTTTTCCATAGTATATGGTAATGGAGAGCATTTCTGAAACACTCTGTTTTCCGTGGAGGAAAACGCTATTCTAGTGTGGATGAGAGGTTAAACCTAGCTAAATTGATGCATTTTCAAATAAAAATCTATTAGTGTGGATGTAGCCTTACTGCCTCAAACAAAACATAAATACCTTAAAAAGATCTGAAGCCGTGAAAATGGCAAAACTTGGCAAATCCAGTGTTAGTTCTTCCTCACAAGTGCTCATAATATAACAAAACTCCAAGAAATTATGTTGGAATCATGCAATCTAATTAAACCTTGCTATTTTCACAAGTGCAGTCCAGTTTTTTGTGCCATATGATTCAGCTGGTCTGTAAACGGACTGTGGACAGCCTGTGGGCATGCCGTCTGAGACTGGGACTACTTGCAAATTAATTCTAACAAGCAGATTAATAAATGCATTTGTCAAATTCAGTATCGCAATGAAATAGTTCCAGATATTGTTTTGCTACATCCCAGACAGGCCTGGCACAGTGTGAGTTGTTTCCTGGGCAGGTGTGCACACCTTCTCTGGAAAAAAGGTGTTGCATAATGTTTATCAGAAAAAGACTCCTGCTCTGTGAATATTTTTCAGTAAGACGACTACATGGTAATGGAATAGTTTGGATCTGGGACATTCACAGGGAAAGTGTAGAGTGTAAAAAAAAAACCAGGATCTATCTCGGTATGCCTTTCTTTGAAAGTCAAGAGTGACTTACAGGAATGCTGCTTGAATGAGGAAGAAACACCTGACCTACAAATTTGCAGAAACCATACCTAAAGATTCTCATGAATGTTTTGTGGGATAGTTCACTAAAAAATACAAATAGTCATTTACTCACCCTTCTGTTGTTCCAAACCTGTACAACTTTCTTCCATGGAACGCGACATGAGATGTTAGTCTTAGTCACCATTCACACTCATTGCAAATTTTTGCCATATAATGAAAGTGAACGGTGACTGAGGCCTGTGTAACATGTCCTTTTATTCTCCATGGAAGAAAGTCATACCGGTTTGGAATAGAATATGATACTGCAACATTTTACTTATTATTTCTCTGTCATCAGCATTGGACTTTGCTTTTGCACGGTTATATTGTTAGCTAAGTCTAAGTTAGGATATTGGTAGGATAGAAATTGTGCACCCATTGTACATTATTTAAACTAAAAATATTGATTCTTGGCTTGAGAATATCGATATAGTGTTGTGAGGTAAAATATTGCAATACTTGGAATGGCAGGTATGGCAAAAATTTTATATTTTACCCTGTTTTTAGCCCAATAAAAAAATTTTTTTTTTACAAAATATATGAAAACAAAATGTATAATTTTTTAATTTAAATATAATATATTTTCATTGATTATTTTGTAATTAATAAAAATATAAAGTAATTGTATACCTTGTTTCTAAACCCAGTAAAAATACAATATATACAAAAAAAACAAAAACAAAATATATATATATTAAAATAAAATGTATAATTTGTATTAGATTTTATTTGATATTTTATAGTATAAATATAATTTAATTTATTTATTTTATAATAGATAAAAATATAATGCTATTTTGGACCCTATTTATAAACACAATAAAAATACAATATATTTTTAAAATGAAACAATTTGTAATTTTTATTTATATTTTATTTTATGTTTTATAATATAAAATAGAATGTGTTTTATTTATTACATTTAATTTTTTATAAAAATATAAAGCCCAAAGGCATTTTATTTGACAAGCTTGAAATCCCTGGTGGACCTCCAGAAATTGGGATGCTTAGACAGACATAACACTCGGACAGCACAGGTCTGCATAATTTAATCACTATATTTTGACCAGAAGAGCCATATTGTGGTCAGATGGGCATCAGCTGTGTCGAAGCACTTCTTTACGATTTCTTTGCCCTGAGCACCTGATCCCCTCAGGTAATTGTATTGCTGCTGTCTGCCTCTTTAAATATGAACTCATTTTATTGAAGCAGACACCAGGGGGCCTGCTAAGAGCAACTACTCCCCAAACACTCCCCCCACTCTCTCTCTCTCTTTTATTTAGAAAGATAATTGTGGAAGACTTAAGCCTTGTTTATACTTTCACCTGGCACCGCAGTGCGTCCTGCGTGCTCAGCTTTTGTCGTGTTTCACTTGTAACCTCATGAAACAAAAAGAACATAGAAACAGCAGATGCTCCTGATTGAGACAGTTGCTTTAATGCTTCCTAGTCCAAATACAATGTGATAAAGTATAGATATTAAAATATAAATGTGACGCTAACTCAGATATTGTTATCATCCTGTGGGGGGCGGTATCTGGTTACAAAGTGCACCAGTCAAAGGTGTTGCATCGATGCAACGTGCAGTTACATTTTTGAATAGGTCCACGTTAAGCGTAGGTTCGACGCAGAAGTATAAATTGGCCTTTATACTTGACGCGCGCTGTGGTTGCACTCTTCTCCAAACCACAGATGGCAGTGCAGAGAAAATATCAGCCAATCCAGCAAGAAACCGCAGTGAAGAAGTGCTTTTCTGAACTTTACATTTACATACCCAGGTATTATATTAATAGTCCATGTTCGCTGGTCTTTTTCAAGACGTGAACAAAACAAAAACACTTATGAACCAGTAGTAGACTTTACACTGTCTGACTGTGGCTAAACTCAAGCACTTTTGTTTACAGTAAAGATACTAGTGTTTTAAATTTTAGAGCAAAGTTGGTGACTTTTACATTTAAAATAATTGTATGAATACCGGGTGCATTTAGACACGATGATAAAGATGCTTGTGAAAATGTTGTCCTTTTAGCATTATTAACAGTATGCTGGCTCAACACTGCAGGAACAGCTGTCCTGCCCATTTCCTCAAATTTGTCCAATGGTGTTGAAGCAGTGTGACACATGTCCCAGTCATAATATACGCGAGAGCAGACTTACCGTACAGACAAGGGAGACTTCACCTGCAAGTGGTGAGCCAGGTCTGGAAGAGACATGGGCAAGCTGCTATATCTCTTCGCATCGCCAGAAAACGCTCACTCACTGTCATCTGAACCAATGTTAAAAACGAAACTGTGCGAGAGAGACCCAGTGCTCTATTTTCACAAGTGCGCAAAGCGTAGCGCTATGCGCTAAGACCGTGCGCAATGTCTTATCCAATTTCTGTGAGATAGCTAATTCTAAGTGCAATTTTCGTGCCAGCGCAAATAGGTGTGGGTGGGGGAGTGTTTGCGCTGTGGATGTATTGTATGTAAATGAAGTGGAGCAAAACACAATTTGCTATTTTCCTAAGAATTTAGTTGTTGCGTCCAAAGTCTAAATTCAATTCCTGCATCTGCAGATTGGAGATTTCACCAGCAGTTAGTAATAATGTGCATGTGCAAACTCTTAAAATATAGTGGAACATTAAATTAAGTCCCTGACAATAACTGTTGTAGCTGTTTTGAAAAAATTATTATGAGATAGTTTAACACAATCTAAACGTCATGTCTTATTTTTCAGTTATTATCATTGTTTATATTTACAATTGTATTTATGATCTTATATATATTTGATTGATTGATTTTTAAGTCACTGCAAAAGGCGGCGGTAGAAGAAGTCGGACAGAGTAAAATGTTTAGATTTGGTATGATTTTTTTTGACCACTTCGTTATTTTTATTATATTTTCATTTCGTTTGAAGTATAATTTGAATTTAGAAATCGTTTTGGTTTATTTATTTCATGTTTCAATAAATGAATAAATTGTTTCAATATCGGTAGAAGTGAAGTGCGTGCCGATGCAATCACTGTTAATATTAGCCATGATTTGTGTGTCAGTAGATGAAAATTATTAATAATACTTACATTCTCTGTAATTTAACAGAGCCTACATCCAAACCACGTTTTCCATGCGTATAAGAGGACTGTTTAACAAGAACGCACAAAATAATATAAATCCATATTTTTATTCTTCTAATTCATTGCATACAGTCCATTTACACTACCAATTTCTTATGAATGTACTGTCTTTGTTTATATCGCTGGTGCTTGACAGGGAATGGACTATATAATAGAACGGAGATGGTGCTGGAGAAGAACCTCCATTGACCGGATTAGCATCTTGCACACACTATTACGCCAAACCCACTTGCACCTACACTTGGCTCACGCTTGCACAAAAATACCAAAACTTCATGGCCATGCCTACTGACTTTGCGCTTTGACTTAAGGCATTGCATTGCGCTTAAAATAGTGCTCCAGTGTGTGCGTGATAGAGACCATATGGCAGCTATAGAGAAAATAATTGTTTTGATATTAAAAACTTCAGCAAATTAAACTTCAGCATTCAATTTTTTTTTAATTTTTTTTTTTATGTACAGTGTCTAATAATGCATTGGTAATGTACACTTGTGTATCTTGCCAATAAAGCTTGATATTAATTTAATCTGCCCATTTGATTCTTAAGAGTCTGCTGGAAAACGGCATAAGACTTTGCCCAACTTTTTATTACAGCATGTCCACTGATTTTATGCCAGGTATCCATATACTTGTATTAAATATTTATACCTTTACAAATTTTTCTAATTAATTCTTCCTGGAAAAAAATCAAATAAATAAATTTTAATGTACATATTTATTATTTAATAAATGATGACTAACCAATTTTTTGAGACAAAGTAAAAAGTAAATATATTTATGATTATATCTTTTTACAATGTTTGTTGTAATGTACCATGACTAATTGTGATCGCAGAATCAGAGAAAACTGAGCTTTTTTTTTTTTTATTAATTCACAGTTCTAATATATATATATATATATACTGCATACTGTCAAGCCTTATGTAGGCCTAGATCCTATTCTAGAAAAACATCAACTTTAAAACCTTTCGCTTTCAGTCATTTGATTTTCTGTAATTGTCTAACTGGGAAATAGAATGGTGATGTAATAACAAAGCAGAACCAAAACAAAACCAGCTTTCTCAGGGATAAGTTTTGCAGGGTGTGGTGTTTTGTGTAGCATTATTGTAAATCTCTGTAAACTAAAGCTGTGCGGTCATCTGTTTGGGGTTCATATGAATTTGCCCCTCATACATTTGACTGATAGGCCATATGTGATATAATCACCTGATCTACAATTTAAGGGGGAGGGGGGGTCTTTGACACAGAAATATAAAAAATGACATCCAAATATAATGACCATGTCCACAGCTGATGATTCATCACATATATCACATGATATCCAGCATAACGTGCCTTGATTTGGAATATTCTTTGTTTCACATGAGTTTCATTTAGTCCGAATTTTTTTTTTAAGGTCCTCAGTGAAACTTTTTTGGATTCCATACTGTGTAGAAATAAGGGTTCTTTGCTCGCAGCACAAAGCATTTTGACAACAGAATACTCAGCACGTTATGGATTTGAGCTGCCCATTTTGTGTTATGGGGTTGATCTTTTCCAGGGAAACATCAGCATCACTATCCAAATTGCCCGACATGGACGGAGAAGGTTTTTTACCCCAGAGTCGTCCTCCAGCTTCTGGGTCTCCTTGTCCTATACTTGTTATATTCTACTACATTGCTAAAATAGTTTGTTTTTTGCCCTTTTTTTACCTGTCTCTCTGCCTTTTGGTTTTATTCTCTAATTAGTTGCTTTATGTTCACCGGTTTCATATTTTTGTTAGGGCTGTATCAATTTTACATGTTAATTTAGTTCAATTATTACAATTAATAAAAAGTACAATTAATTATAAAAAAAAAAAAAAATGCTGTTATTTTAAAAAATAAATAAATTTAAAACTTAAAACATGCCCCCTGATCCGTAGGTAAATTAGGAGTAAAAAGGAGTTTTTCCCTATCATCAGAGCAATTCAAGTTTGAAGTAACACCTAAATCCAAAATATAAAAAATCTGGGGGGATTTTCTCCTCTTTTTCTCCCAATTTGGAATGCCCAGTTCCCAATGTGCTCCAAGTCCTCATGGTGGCGTAGTGACTCACCTCAATCCGGGTGACGGAGGACGAATCCCAGTTGCCTCCGTGTCTGAGACCGCCAACCCACGCATCTTATCACGTGGCTTGTTGAGCGCGTTACCGCGGAGATATAGCGCCTGTGGAGGCTTCACGCCATCCACCGCAGCATCCACGCACAACTCACCACGTGCCCCACCGAGAACGAACCACATTATAGTGATCATGAGGGGGTTACCCCATGTGACTTTACCCTCCCTAGCAACCGGGCCAATTTGGTTGCTTAGGAGACCCGACTGGAGTCACTCAGCACGCCCTGGGAATGGAACTACCGAACTCCAGGGGTGGTAGCCAGCGTCTTTACCACTGAGCTACCCAGGCCCCTCTCAAAATATTAAAAATCGTAAATATTTTTGTGAATTTTACAGTCAGCGCAGTAACCGCGCCTCGCTAAACGACACTTATTGAGAACAGGAGTGGTTCACATAAAATCAGTTTTATTATAAACATTTTAAGGGCTCTTTGAAGCAAATATGTTTATGCAATTAATTGCGATTTATTTGATCAATCAGGATATTATGTAAATAATTTGCTAAATGTTCATTAATTGACAACCCTAGTTTTTTACATAGTGGGAGAATACATGATTAAGCCCCTCTTCAAAAATCTGTCAAAAATGTCTGTGAATAGAGTATTTCTGCACTTGCATTGGTAACCAAAAACGTTTGCTTTTGCGTGATGCTGCATCCACATCGATAGGTATCCATATAAAGTTCAAGACCCCAGTCGTATCGGCCAGCGAAACATAAACAAAAAAATTACTTGAATTATACGCGTACTATTCAGCCATTAATCCCATTAATCAATGTAATAATGCAAGTTGATTTTATTGATGAAAGGTATTGTAAAGTGCTTCTATATGTGCTATAATTTCATCCTCCTTTCCATTTTTATCAATGCTCTTTTAAGCGATTCACAAATTACGTTTATCTGTCCTCCTTAAGAATCAATTAAAGCAGTTCATGTGAGCTGACATTCACAGATAAGCTTCACCTTAAATCCTGTATTTCAGAAGAAAAAGCAGATATGAACACATTTGTCAAAAAAGTGATCTTAATCGCAAGAAAAACAAATGGAAAGAGTTTGAAGTTTATGTGTCCTGTGTACAGGGGATGGGGGTGTAGTAAACATAGATCATGGCATCATGCCAGCCCTACATAACGTGATTTTATCTGATCCTTTCTCTTCCACAAATGCACACACATACACACACACACACACACACACACACACACACACACACACACACACTCCCACAGTTAAATAGTCCCACACAGAAAGCTAAGGGGTCTAAACAGCGGCCACGTTTGAAGCAATGACACGCAGAAATTCTCCAGGGGATAGAAGCCTTCATACAACACACCTGCTCTAGACCGAGGCTCTATACTCTAGCATGCACACACATGCTTGGGAAGTTATTAGATTAAAAACGCACCAGTCCGACAAATCCATTCAGGCTGCTAGGGGAAATTACAGTTTATTCTGGACAGAATAGAGAACAGTGATTTGATTCAACAGTGAGGAGCAACATGCACACATGGAAACATGCATGCGACCTTGACCGTCTACAGGTGAGTGCATCCTATAGCCTGTCAGGGCAGTTTATTTAGCATTTTGTGGCAATTTAGTAATTTGTAAAGGGTTTTTCTTTCTGATTTCATGGTGTCACTCACTTTTCCTGGTTTTGTGTGACGTATACCTGCTTTTTTTCTAGAGAAAAGTACATGGATTTTATGATGATGAGTAGCAGGAACAGTTTAAACATGTTAAAGTAAATGGGGCAAGCTTGCAGGTCTGGACTGGGTAGAAGAGGAGAGATATTTCTTTCAGCTCTGTTCTTTGTCTCAATCTGTCTCTACAAAATTTTTTTTGTCACCTTTCTCTTTTGAGATCCCACGCAAAAATTACGTGTACAAAAAAGTACCATGATATTATCATGGTTTTTGGACGTGTGTCATGGTAAAACAATGTTGTTGTTTTTTTAACAGAATACCATTGTATTCTTTGAAGTACCTTGGAGTACCTTGTGAACCATGGTAATGTATACCAAATACCATCATGGTATTATCATCTAATGCAATCACTGTACTAGAGGACTATCATCTCATAAAACCTGTTAAGAAAATATCCAGATCATATTGCATCCCAAAATCAAAAGAAAGAAGCCCATATATTGGACCACTCACTTTTTTTGGCATTGTGACATGAAAAAATAAGCACAATCCCACCTCAATTTTCATTATCTTAATCACTTGTCTTCATTTACTCATGTATAAAACAGCAAAAAAGTAATTCAGGAACACGGTTCTCAGCTTGTTTTGGATGTGTAGCCTAGTTTACTTAAACAATATGACATGCTGTTATCCTACGCAAAATAAGTATTTTTATGTAAATTCTATTAATCAAAATTAGGGCTGTCGGTTTAACAAGTTAATTTAGTGTGATTGAATTATGTAAACAAAATAATGCATTAAAATGAACAGTACAGAGAATGGAGACAGTGGTTTTCTGCTGTTGTAGCCCATCCGCCTCAAGGTTCGACATGTGCATTCCGGGATGCTATTCTGCTCACTATAATTGTACAGAGTGGTTATCTGAGTTACTGTAGACTTTCTGTCAGCTCGAACCAGTCTAGCCATTTTCCGCTGACCTCCTCTCATCAACAAGGTGTTTCCGTGTGCAGAACTGACGCTCACTGGATGTTTTTTGTTTTTGGCACCATTCTGAGTAAACTCTAGAGACTGTTGTGTGTGAAAATCCCAGGAGATCAGCAGTTACAGAAATACTCAAACCCGCCTGTCTGGCACCAACAATCATGCCATGGTCAATCACTGAGATCAAATTTTTTCCCCATTCTGATGGTTGATGTGAACATAAACTGAAGCTCCTGAGCCGTACCTGCATGATTTTATGCAATGCACTGCTGCCACACGATTGGCTGATTAGGTAATTGTATGAATATGTAGGTGTACAGGTGTTCCAAATTAAGTGCTCAGTGAGTGTATTTTAATATAGTATGTTATAAATATTTAAAGTTTATACATTTAATTATCTTTATTTGCGGGGTTTCTCAGAAAATAACAATACAGTTGTGTTCAAAAGTGTGCATACCCTGGCAGAAATTGTGAAATTTTGGCATTGTTTTTGAAAATATGACTGATCATGCAAAAAAACTGTCTTTTATTTAAGGATAGTGATCATATGAAGCCATTTATTATCACATAGTTGTTTGGTTCCTTTTTAAATCATAATGATAACAGAAATCACCCAAATGGCCCGATCAAATTTTTACATACCCTTGAATGCTTGGTCTTGTTACAGACACACAAGGTGACAGACACAAGTTTAAATGGCAATTAAAGGTTAATTTCCCACACCTGTGGCTTTTTAAATTGCAATTAGTGTCTGTGTATGAATACAGGAGAAATACAGGCTGCTCTGGAAAAAGATGGTGTGGTTGTTTCAAGGAGCACAATACTTGTTGACCCCTCTCCAAACATAGCGCTTATGGTTGTGACCATAAAGCTCTATTTTGGTCTCGTCACTCCCAAATTACAGTGTGCCAGAAGCTGTGAGGCGTGTCAAGGTGTTGTCGGGCATATTGTAACCGGACTTTTTTGTGGCATTGGCACAGTAAAGTCTTCTGTCTGTCAACTCGACCATGCAGCTCATTTTTGTTCAAGTATCGTCGTATTGTGCTCCTTGAAACAACCACACTGTCTTTTTCCAGAGCTGCCTGTATTTCTCCTGAGGTTACCTGTGGGTTTTTCTTTGTATCCCAAACAATTCTTCTGGCATTTGTGGCTGAAATCTTTCTTGGTCTACCTGACCTTGGCTTGGTATCAAGAGATCCCCAAATTTTCCACTTCTTAATAAGTGATTGAACAGTACTGATTGGCATTTTCAAGGCTTTGGATATCTTTTTATATCCTTTTCCATCTTTATAAAGTTCCATTACCTTGTTACGCAGGTCTTTTGACAGTTCTTTTCTGCTCCCCATGGCTCAGTATCTAGCCTGCTCAATGCATCCATGTGTGAGCTAACAAACTCATTGACTATTCATACACAGACCCTAATTGCAATTTAAAAAGCCACAGGTGTGGGAAATTAACCTTTGCCATTTAAACCTGTGTGTGTCACCTTGTGTGTCTGTAACAAGGCCAAACATTCAAGGGTATGTAAACTTTTGATCAGGGCCATTTGGATGATTTCTGTTACCATTATGATTTAAAAAGGAGCCAAACAACTATGTGATAATAAATGGCTTCATATGATCACTATCCTTAAATAAAAGATAGTTTTTTTGCATGATCAGTCATATTTTCAAAATCAATGCCTAATTTCACAATTTCTGCCAGGGTATGCAAACTTTTGAGCACAACTGTATATACGATTAACTCAATTAATTATTGGGCACATCATGCAATAAATTTGATTAAACATTTTAGTCGATTGACAGCCCTGATCTAAATGAATCGCAATTACAATATCAAGGGAAATAATCAACAATGATATTTTTTTTTTGTTTTTTTGTTTTTGTTTTTTGGTATTAATCATGCAGCCCTAATATCTAGATGCTTTATGGTAATGATAATTTGGGGGCAAAATGGGCTTAATTGTCATGAAAATAATGTCACAATGCAAAAAGTCTTTATGGTCCAAAAAACAGACTTGGGTGAAATGTGACCCAGAAATAAGATTCAAGCAAAATACACCCTGATGGACTTCAGATCTATTTTATATAGGCATATTTTCTTCCTATTTACTTCACATTTGTATAATCATGCCACTAATCCCCAGTGCCACTTTCTCCTCTCATGTCATTTCTTTTCCATTTTAAAGAGGAATAAATGTTGAATGCAGTGCTCCAACTCCTTTCACTTCCTCCTCCCTGTCACTCCACCTCTCCCTCCCTCTTTCCTGTGTCTCTATTCCTCCTCCTATTCTTTCCCTGAAGCTATGGATAGCAGCGTTGCGTTACAGAGCAGAGCTCGAGACCACTCTCGTTGCGCACTTGACAGAGTTTGAGTTGAATGTGTGCAGCTGCTGGTGAGTTTTTGCTTCTGTTTGTCTTACTGAAATTCATTTACATGTTTTACTGTCTAGACTGACTCTTTCCTCTACATATGTGTCTGGTTCTAACACATAAGGGAAAGCTATGCTTAAGTTTTTTTTCTTCTTAAATGACTTTTTAGTAATTCATATTATTAAAAGTCAATGTTTAAACTTTGAGAGCTAGCTATAATTTCAGAACATGTTTAAGCAAGCCTGTATGAAATCACGATGTTTGAACGTTCAAGTCGTTTTTGCTTATTTCGCTTGGACTGTTGGAATTTAATGAGGTTTTACTCACAGCTCTCTGTGAAAATTGCATTACTTGTGTTTTCATTGCTTTAATTAGTGAAAGCATAAAGGACTTTTGTGTTGGCTAATGTTTCAGATAAGTCAGGTTTAAAGTTCTTCATTGACATTCAAAAGACATGACTTTCTTTTCTGTTGTCATTTACATCGCATCTCATATTTTGATGATAATTCAGAATCCAAAGTAAAATCGCAGCGTAAAAAAAATCCATATTCTTGTTCCTTCTCATGTTGAAGGTGGCTGCTTTCCAGGTGTAGGTGTGTACACACACGTATGGTTTTCAGGCAACACACTGATGCTACATGTTGAAACACACACTGAGAGGAATGTTTGTTGCGAAAGGAAGAGTTAAGGGGGAATTCAGAGCAAACACAGTTTTGGATCCATCTGCACAGTTTTCAGATGATTTTCCTATGTAAACATGTGCTAGATGGACGTCTGACTTATGCGCTGCTGCGGCGGTTGCTGTTTTTTTTTTTTTTTTTTCAGCATCTTGTGTATAAGTGATACATTTTTTAGATGCAGTGTCAAGTTAAAGGAACTTCAACTTTTAAAAAGTTTTCTCGAGACACCTTGAGATAGTTATTCATTGTGCTGCACCTTGCTTTTTTTAATGCAAGAACGCTTTGGGTATGAACAACCCTTTAGTCGGTCTTTGCTGCACCTCTAGCATGGAGAGGCTTGTCCTCCATCATACGGCCAACTTAGTGTTTTTCCAATATTCCAATAAAGTTTTTCCAATTTGGAATGTCAACACAACTCCAGAGAATGCCTTTCCACAGATTTAACAAAGATCTGTTTCGGAAAAAGCATTAAGCTACTTTCAAGGAACTGTGGTTGACTTTATTGTGTGGAAAACTACTGGTAGAAGGTCACTTGGAAAAGAAAGAAGTCTCTCTGTGGTAGAACAGGCCATATTTAAAGGACTCGAGACCTTGTGACCTTGTACCAGAGTGTGCAAACTCTGTTCGAGATAGCGAACCAGCCCTTGAGTAAACTAAGTTTTCATGGAAAGTGATTGCGCTTGTCAAAATGTGGAACTCGATGGCTTGTTGATGAACCACAGTTTTAGTTTACAAGACTCTCAGTATTAGTCACTCAAGGAAGTTTAGGTTGCTCTGCAGTGACCTGATAGGCCTTTCTTGTTTTCAGGACACAAGTGTGGAAATCCCATGCCACTCCACATTGGTTTGTCATCAGTATTCTGTGAATGGGCTGGCCTGCCAGACTGTTTGTGGCGTATCTTCTGGGGTATGTGGTTGACTCAGCTGTGACACAATAAACAAAAGTTTGGTTCTCTGTTTGAGTTGGTATTCTTTGTGCTTTTGGCTGACTGGAAAAGATGCAGGTTATCTTTTTCAATAACATGAAGATGATGATATTAAGCATGATAATTGGCAAAAGATTAAAACCAAAATTCATCTTATAAAACAATGGATCAATCGCTGTTCAGCGTGTTTTTTTTGTTTTTTTTTAAGCAAGGTAATGTTTGGATTACATCAGAGGAATACTGTAGTGTCCAAAGGTCTGAGACCACATTAGTCGCACTTCCACTATCGGGCCAAATGAGGACGTGCCAGGGCCAATTTGCGTTCCCACTGTCAATTTCAGGGCTTAAACTCGTTGATTACACTTGGGCCAAAGAAAGCCAGCTGGGGATTGAGGTGGGGTCAGTGTCAAAGGCTGAGTTACACTGAGGCAGGTCTTGCTTTCCAAAAAGCAAAGACCAAAATAAGTAAATAAACAGCAGCTTCAGTCACCACCATGTTCATGACGAATGCTAGCTTGTCTCCAGTCCCCTATTACTTGTGAAATATGTGGGGTTAGCACCAGGGCGATGTACTCAGGGCGGGTTTTAGGGCAACGATGCAGGACTATTGGCCCGATAGTGGGAATGCAGATCGATTTTGGTCTCGAGGTTCAAGGCTATTGTCCCGGCTGACCAGTTGATAGCCCTGGCTCGCACTGGCCTATTAGTGGAAATGTGGCAATTGAAAATGTGGACTTTGTCATTTAAACCTGCAAATAAACAAAAGCTGTGTCCCAAATGATCCACTGTACACTATGCACTTACACTAAGCACTCGGCCATCTAGTGTATGAATTCAAAGTGTAGTATAGTCCCAAATGGAACACTTCTTTTTTTACTACAAAGAAGCATTCGCTGTTTTTCAGCTGATGGAAGTGATGTTTTAAACACATGCGATCATGTTGCTGCTAACGTTAGCATGTTAGCCAAAATCAGTTAAACGCATCTCAAATAATGTACATATTTACACAGCGTGGGGTGATGGTAAAGTGTGGGGTGATGATAAAGCATTCAACTCACATTTGTAAGCTGCTGTCTTCACAGAAGTCTCACTAGTTGCTACATTCACCATTAATTACAAGTGTTTTGTCAGGCCAGCATAGCAACCAGGTAACTCCGTACCTTCCGCTATGTTGTGCAAACATGAGCGCTGAGTTCATGAAATGTCCAGCATTACACACTTGTTTTTTTGGTTGAAGAAGTATATCATACATCTTTTCATTGCATTTTCAGCGTGAACATAAAATTCGCACTACTTGGACTACAAAATGGCATCGAAAAGTGCAGAAATTGGACTAAACAATAATTCGTCTTTTTATAACTCCTCTTCCAGCTGAAATCATACCAGTCCATTTTTGCAAAATCTGACTTACAGACTTAGATAATGTAATTTATGCATGTTTATCAGACCACAACTGACCTCTGCGTTTTGCGCATGCATGCTCTGAAAGACAAAGATGGTGAGCGGCATGTATTTAACACTTTCTTAACTGTCATTCCTCCTTCAAATATTCAAATACACTTTTTTTGGCATCATGTATACTTGGACAGACAGATGGAGACTGTAGCTTAACTACAGAAAAACATATGTAAATGTTGACTGTAGTCTCAGGGACTAAATGAGGTAAATTCCAACTGCGGTCAATGTATTTTGACACAGGTCTTTGCCACTGTTCTTTCTGCTGAATTGTTCTGGATGTCCACTGACCCAAGGCTGTGACCCATCAGTCACTAGCCCCAGTCTGCATACTTCTAAAAAGTGCCTTCTTGTATCTCCATCATTTCCTTTCTTTAGACCAGTCACTTTGAATGCGCATAATTTAGTGAGTGGCGTCCAGGTGTCATCTCTGAGATAAATTGGTCATTTTGCATTGTTAATTTATGCAAGTTTCTGTAAAAAATTTGTTAACTTTTGGCAGTCTGATCAAATAAATAGTCATGGAAAAAGACGTTTTAAATCATGGCTGTATTTACCTCCAGTTCTTCACATGAGAAGTTTAGCACATTGCATACATACTATTTGCTGCAGAAGTGTCAACTGCAGCTAGTACAACAGTTTGGAGTTAGTAAAGTGTCTGTGAAGGTTTTCGGGTGGATAAATTGCTTCTTTTTTATATAAAAACACTTATTTGGAGTTTCTTGTGAGCCTATAACCATATGGACTCACAGTTTGTTCAAAAGGATCATAATGTGGGCTCTGTTTTTAGCCTCAGTTTAAGAGAACTCAAGGAAAACAACGTGTGGCGAACCAAGCTAATATAACACTGGCTTGGTTTGCATAAATGCCTTTTATTTTTTCAATCTATTTTCTTTTAATGTGCACTTTATGGGCCAGACGCTTGTCTTGGTGTCAATGTTTGTAGCAGTGGCAAAGTATGGCAGTTCTCCATCCAGCTGAGTTTGGTACTGAAAAATGAACGCAAACTGCAACCGCTTTGATTTCACTTCCTTCATTGCTTGCTTTTTTCTCGAAATGCACAAAGCAGAGCAGTTGAAAGATGTTTGTCTGTGGCTTCAGTTGCACAATTACTCATTCACATAAATTACCTAACCACACCATGGGTCTGTGTGTAGTTTGTAAAATAATGTAAGACAAGTACTAGAGTAGCAATTCAAGTGTGCATTTGTCGTCATCCTTATTCTTGATTGATAGGTAGGTTGGTAGATAGGCTGACAAAACTAAATGGGAAAGAGTACAGTGCTGTGAAAAAGTATTCTCCTGATTTCTTATTTTTTTATGTATATCTCATACTAAATTGTTTAAATCAAACAAAATCGAACATAAAACAAAGGCAATCTGAGTAAACACAAAATACAGTTTTTAAATGATAATGTTATTTATTGAATCAGAAAACTTATCCAATACCAACTGGGCCTAGTTACTAAATCCCCAAATCTATGAAACTGCATTCATAATGGGGTTCAGCTGGACTAGACAAACCCAGGCCTGATTACTGCCAGCACTGTTCAATCAAATCAACACCTAAACAGAACTTTATCAGCAGCATGAAGTTGGCTAATAGGTCTCACCCATGCTAAGGTCGAAAGAAATTCCAGAAATGAGGAAAAAGGTGATTGAAATACATCAGTCTGGGAAGGGTTACAAAGCTATTTCAAAGGCTCTGGGACTCCAAAGAACCACAGTGAGAGCCATTATCTCCAAATGGAGAAAACTTGGCACAGTAGTGAACCTTCCCAGAAGTGGCCGACCTTTCAAAATTCCTCCAAGAGCACAGAAAAGCCAAGGACAACATCCAAGGAACTGCAGGCCTTTCTCGCATCAGTAAAGGTTACTGTTCATGACTGCACTATCAGAAAGACACTTGCCAAAAATGGCATTCATGAAAGAGTGGCGAGGCGAAAACCACTGCTAAAACAGAAGAACATTAAGGCTCATCTGAATTTTGCCAAAACACACCTTGATGATCCTCAAACCTTTTGGGAGATTGTTCTGTGGACTGATGAGTCGAAAGTGGAACTGTTTGGAAAACCGGTTCCCGTTACTATTGACGCAAATCAAACACCGAATTCCACAAAAAGAACATTATACCTACGGTCAAGCATGGTGGTGGTGTGGGGATGCTTTGCTGCTTCAGGGCCAGGGCGACTTGCAGTAATTGAGGGAAACATGAATTCTGCTCTCTACCAGAAAATCCTAAAGGAGAACATCCGGTCATCAATGGATTATGCAGCAAGACAATGATCCAAAGCATAGGAGTAAGTCTATCTCTGAATGGCTCAAAAGAAGCAAAATTAAAGTTTTGGAGTGGCCTAGTCAAAGTTCTGACTTGAACCTGATTGAGATGCCTTAAACAGGCAGTTCATGCTCGAAAATCCTCCAACGTGGCTGAACTGAAGCAGTTCCGCAAAGAAGAGTGGGCCAAGAGTTGGCTAACTTTTTTGCTTCAATAAAAAAAATATATTTGAAAACTGTATGCGTTTACTCTGGTTGCCTTTGTTTTATGTTATATCTCGTTTGAAGCTCTAAAACAATTTAGTATGAAAAATAGAAAAAATCAGGATTGTATGTTTTTACGTTTTATTCCTAGCGTTTTATCCACTGTAGTGTGTACAAATTTAATTGTATTTTAGCAGAATTTCTTTGAAATTGTGTATTTGTCTTCATCTTTATTTTTGTGTATTTTTTCATCTTTGTCATTTTCATCTTCCTCTTGTTAATATTAAGGGAGAATGTATAGTTGGATTAGATGATCGTTATCGCAAAGATGCGAAACGGGCATCGGTACATACCCAATAAATAAATTCATGTGACAAATTTATTTGAATTGAAACTATTTTATATTCTTTGAACAAAGAAAGTGCACAGAGATACAAGAGACATGAAGCAAGCACAGCTATATAGAAAATTGTTTGATTATACAGATTAAACAGTGTAGCGGTCATTACACAAAAATATAAACCCCCATAATTCAGGCTGCGTCCACATGGATCCATTATCATTTTTCAAAGGTATGAAGTAATAGAGAACGTTTTCGAAAGTCAAAATCTTTTAGTGGAGGAAAACACTGTTTTAGTGCAGATGGGAGACGTAAACATTGCAAAATAAATGCATTTTCAAACATTGAGGGGTTAGTGTGGACGTGGCCTCAGTCTGTACTATTTTGCCCCCAGTGACGCATTATTGCGGAAAATGTCAGCTGGTATGCTTAATGGTCAGGCAGAGTTCACACCCAACTCTGTTTTGTGATGACATGCTCATAAGAGATTATATAAATGAAAAAAGCAGCCAGTTTTTTTTAAGATGTATAAGAGCTGTCGCAGCTGAACTCGCACACTCATGCTTGACACATAACTGTGTTTGTGTTGAAGAGGGAAATGAATCAGCTCTGTGTGCGTGCATGTTTTAGTCTTAATGAGTTCAGTTGTGTTTAAGAGGCAGTATGTCTGTGTTTATACAGTAGATGACCCCATGTGTGGGGGTTTACCTAGCTATATTTTAAGGACAAATTTGACTCCAGAGGTTAGTTTAATAGGGCAAAACTTCTCTGAGTAGAGAGACTTTTTTAGCGGACAATTAGGGTTAGTCTGTAGTCATGATAATGAACTTTATATAAAAACAGTATTACATGTCCCCACATTTCTCTTTCTCACACACAAGTACGCACCCATAGTCACCATGTTGCTATCAGTGTAGGGCTCATTTGTAGCCTGTTTTTTAAATCATCAGACTTTGTTTGTTTTAAGATAATCTTGTTTGACAAATTATGATTTCACCTTAAATTAAGAAGAAACATGCCTAATAAAACCTCTGACATTTCATAATCAACTGTACTGCAATGATGCTTCAGTAATTTAGTTAGAAACTACAGTTAAGGTGTTTTTTGGCATATACTACCACTTTTTACTTGGACAGGAAATGAAGGGGAGAGAGAAGAGGAACCGGATCGGGTAATGTCGCAAGCCAGACTCGAACCTGTGATGGCCACGAGAGCACCACAGCTTAATGTGTCAAGAGCACGCGTGCCGACCGCTTGGCAATGTTTTCAAGAAGTTTCATGGGTAACACTTTATAGTAAGGTTCCATTTGTTAACATTAGTTAACAACCTTAGTTAACATGAACTAATAATGAACAATACTTAAGCATTTATTAATCTTATTTAATGTTAATTTCAACATATACTATTACATTTTTTAAATCAAAAGTTGTATTAGTTAACATTAGTTAATGCACTATGAACTAACATGAACTAACAATGAACAATTGTATTTTTATTAACTAACATTAACAAAAGTTAATAAATGCTGTAACAAATATATTGTTGCATTTACGTGCGTTTACGAATGTTAACAAATAGAACCTTATAGTAAAGTGTTACGGTTTCATGCCTTTTGGAGAACAGTGCGTTGGCAGATTGAGTTAGATGTTTAGGTGGGGTTACTGATAACATCTGATCTCTCACAAATACCTTAAATTACACTTAATTATCAGCTGATTTCAGGGAGTGTTCACACATATGCAATCGTTTGAGTGAAAATTTTTGTGCAAGCATACTATTTACAATTTTTGCTGTGCACGTTTCACTCAAACTACTGGTAATGTTGCTTAATCTTGTAATGTTCCTCTGTTTTGAGAGTTTCAGCATATTTTTTAATTGTTGTTGAAGCTACTTTTGAAGTGTAAATTGCCAAGCTACTAGCTACTCCTTATGGAGCGCAGTGCAAAAGTTTTTTTCATAGGAAATTTTCCAAATTTATTCCATAGGTAAATAATGATAACTTATAAACCTTGAGCTGAGGTTGTTAATCAATGGTGTTTCAGTTGAAGCCATCAGTCTACTTTATACTTAAAGTTTTAGACTTTTTCAAAAATCGTGTTTAATGGCGTAATTCCTGTTGAAGAACTACACCGATCATGATCCTGTATAGAAACGCTCCACCAATCAGAGAATGGTAGCCAACAAAGTGCGCCAAACAAGCACTTCAGCAACTGCCCACTTGCATGATGCTGATGCAGTCGAGTCGGTCTTCCTATACTCTCAAACTACTTCCATTTCAAGGACTGTTGTTGGTGATGTCAAGTGACATCATTGTTCCATGAACATTCTATTAAAATGAATGGGAGAAATTGGAACAGCCAATGGTCAACACGCCTTACAGGTAAAATAGCCAATCACCTTTTAGATACAAAAATCGCCTGTCAATCAACTTGAGAACATGCATGCGTGGTAAGGTAAAGAAACACAATTTATTATACCAGTTGTGACGTAACGGCATGCCCTTCCTGTGGATCATCGTTGCCCCGGCTCGCGTGATCCCAGTGAAGAGCCTCATCACCACTGCCTTTAAACACAGAACACGCCTCTCCTCCTCGAGAGACTGGTCTCTACTTGCTGGCGTCTTTCCGGGATGGAGCGGGGAGGGTCTGGTGCGAGTTAGATGCGTCACCGGACCCGCACCCCGGAACCCCAGCGCAAGTTGTAGCACGCGTCACGGCTGACGGGACAGGTTGCCCCTCAAGTGCCGAGGCCCAGGGAAGCCAGACCGCTCGAGTGAAGCCACACAGTGTTGTCAGATTTTACTGCTTATTTATTTATTTATTTTCCCCTTTTACTCCCAATTTGGAATGCCCGATTCCCAACCACATTCCCTAACCACATTATAGTGACCACGAGGAGGTTACCCATGTGACTCTACCCTCCCTAGCAACCGGGCCAATTTGATTGCTTAGGAGACCTGGCTGGAGTCACTCAGCACGCCCTGGGATTCGAACTAGCGAACTAGCGAACTCCAGGGGTGGTAGCCTGCATATTTTACCACTGAGCTACCCAGGCCCCCAGATTTTACTGCTTATTTGAAATATGTTCTTTTATTGTAAGCTGGGGGCGGCTGTGGCTCAGGTGGTAGAGCGGGTTGGCCACTAATCGCAGGGTTGGTGTTATAATTCCCGGCCCACATGACTCCACATGCCAAAGTGTCCTTGGGCAAGACACTGAACCCCAAGTTGCTCCCAATGGCAGGTTAGCGCCTTGCATGGCAGCTCTGCTGTCATTGGTGTGCGAGTGTGTGTGTGTGTGTGAATGGGATAATGAGTCACAGTGTAAAGCGCTTTGAAAACCGCTAAGGTTAAAAAAGTGCTATATAAGTGCAGACCATTTACCATTTAATCTTGACCAACTGTTTTGGAGATTTTGGTCTTTCTCCATTCAAGTAGATAGGAGCTGCACTTTCATGCCACTTGTTTAGAAAAATAGCTGCCCAAACTGCCCAAGAGCGTTCCAAAAACAGCGCTGAGAAGACTGACTTTTTTGAAAGGATCCAGAAATTCGTCTGGACCATTCTAATTCATTTTGTTTTTGTTTACACTCTTGAAATCGTCTATATATTTGTAAAAATCAGAATATTTTGCAATAAAATAAAAATATTTATAATCAACAACTTTTAATCAGTAGTTTTATATTGGTAAAAAAAAATTTTTTTATATTATTAGCGACCAGTCTTGTACCTTGTTTTTTTTTTTGTCCAATTTTCAAATAATTTTTTGCTTCAAATGAAAGTCTGTAGTGGAGTGATTCACATCGGAGCTGGTTGGTTTTGTTCATGGCTTAGAATTATTTATTGAAAAAGTAGTTAGATTCTTATGGGCAATATCTTTCTAAAAATACGGTATAACAATCATATGATCTGATTTATTTTTACAATCAAAGCTGACAATGGAGTTCTCAATTAGGATGACGGCATTAAAGTTGAACAAATAAATTTACACTTCTAAAACTAGAAACTACAATTTGTTGAAAACATAGTAATAAACTGCTGCATGGGTGCCTTGGTAGCTCAGCAAGCAAAGACACTGACTACCACTCCTGGAGTCACGAGTTCGAATCCAGGGTGTTCTGAGTGACTCCAGCCAGGCTTCCTATGCAACCAATTCGCCTGGTTGCTAGGGTGGGTAGTGTCAGGTGGGTTACCTTCCTCATGGTCGCTATAAGGTGGTTCCCCCTCTTGGTGGGGAGCGTGGCGAGTTGTGTGTGAGTTATGCTGCGGTGAATAGCGTGAGCCTCCACACGCACTAGATATCTGTGGTAATGCTCTCAGCAAGCCATGTGATAAGATGTGCGGGCTGACTGTCTCAGAAGTGGAGGCAATTGAGATTCGTCCTCCGCCACCCGGATTGAGGCGAGTCACTGCGCCACCACTAGGAATCAGAGCGCATTGGGCATGCCAAATTGGGGAGAAAAATAAATAAATAAATAGCTGCATTTCACTACTTTAAAAGAAGACATAAATGCAGCATAGGACATTTTGCATCAGCTCACTTAGCTGTAAAGTGAGTAATACAATGTGATAAAAAAGAGCAATACAGTGTTTTGTCACATTAAACCGCTATGAAAAGTAGCTTGTTACTGGAAAAGCTATACTTTTTTTGAAAACAGATGAACTACTGTCAGACTACAGACAAAATGTTTTTATTTTTATTTTTTTTGCCCTTCAAAACTGAGAGGACGCATTTCTCGTGCAGCTTTCCCCTAATGGGAGAGATTAAACATTGAAACAAAATTATGTGTGTGTGAAAGAGGGATTGGGAAAGAATGAAAATGTACATTTATGTAAGACAGATTGTCCTGTACAGTGGAGAGGACAGGTACTCAGGTTTGTGTCAGACAGATTAGTTCTGTGGTACAGGATACAACACTTGACCTTTGACATGAAACTCCTCACACTGTCTGCACAGCACCTTCTTCACGTGATGTACACAGCAGAACACACTAAACAGACAAAAAACACAAAATCTGTTCACCATGGGTCCCCTGCACTCCAGGTCATCAGACAGCGCCGATCGATGCTGATAAAAACTCTCTGGCATGAAAAGCCTTTTCAAATCAAGGATTAATTGCTTGAAAGATTATTGAGGGGAAAATGAGGGCATGAAATTATTCACAAAGCACAGATAACGCGGTAATCCTGGGACACACTCTGGTAAATTATGGAGATTGTGATTGCTGTCATTTTTATGTAACATAGTTTATTGTATGCCTTTAAAACTGTGTCCTTCTCCTAACCAGATGGGATGCAAATTTTCAGCACTGTACGCAAGATATTGCGGCACATGCAAAACCAAAGTGTTCACAGCTGTCTGTTTCTCTGTGCTGTTCACTTACATGCACTTTACACACCAAACATATCACCCCTTCCTGAGGCCCATAGGGAATGCACCAGAACTCCAAAACCAGCCACAGACACACACAGTACCCTCAGCTTTCCTTGACTTTGATCCCTGGTTGAGGGTCCTTTTAATTGCCTAACTGTTTTGTCAGTGTGTAACATGCTTGCTGTCTCTCGGTTTAGCTGTTTCAGGAAGCCCTTAGTGTGTGTGCTGCACAGCCAGTGCCCTCCGTTTACTCGTTTTAGACTTTATTTTTAATCTCTTCTTTTTTAACATGTTATTTTGTAAATAATTAATTGCACTGAATTAACATGTTAAATCAACAGGCCTAGTTTAAAGCAAAATTGAGTTTGTAAAAAGACTTGTTTACATGCAGTATATCTTAGAGGTCATGAAATGCTCTTTTTTTATAGTTGTATTATCTTCCCTGAGGTCCACTGATAATGTTAAGGTTTTTTTCACCAAAACAGTCATAATTTAGTAATATATGATCATTTTCCACCCTCCCTCTGGCCCTTTGGTCTAAACGCCTTTATAAAAACTTTATAAAAACTTCTACATAAATGCCCACTTTTATGATTGACTAATCGTGCAGCCCCTCTAAATCAGCCATATTTGAAACTCAATCGTAAAAGAATGAACAACCTCAAAATATTATAAAACTACATTTCGGGGTTTACACATAATGCACATCTAACACATTGCATCGGAATATATTAAACTGTTAATCTCAAGCACAACATTTAACACTCGGCACCATAAACTTTAAACAGTCATGACATTTGAAATATTCATGAATGAAACTGTTTACTTACAGTTTTGCATTGGGTCCAAGTGTTTTTAACTGCCCCATCCTTCAATAATAGTTGCTTTGCAAAGCTTGAATCGTATCATGACTGGTTCACAAGCAATCCACGCTAATATGAGTAAAAAAAAAACATGCAATCCAAGCTGAAATACGATGAAGACACATCCAAATGACACACACATAGTCCAAAGCATAGTGGGAACTAGGCATACACATACAGCATCACATCGCCGGAAGTGCATCAAAACAGTCAAAGATGTCCATCTAGCGCATGTTATCATACATCAACAATTAAAAATAGCGCAGGTGGGCGAAAGAACGCGTCCATGATGCGTTTGTGCTTAAAACTACAAGAGACAAAGCAGCTGAATGAAATGAAATAGTGGCATCTTCTTTTCAGAGTTGTAACTTGACACCCCTCCTTTTTAAAGCAGCCCCATATATGTATCAAGCGGTTAAAGATGTCTGTCTAGAACATGAATATATACAAAAATAATCCAGAATAGTCCAGATGGGTCCCCTTTGGGGTTCAGGAATAATTAGGCCACAGTAGGCCTTGTTTGTCCTGATCTCACTCTGAATGAATGGAGCGCAAGTGGGCGGGGCCAAGGGTGCATTGATGTTTTTTTTGCTGCAGAGAGTAGGGTAATAGCAGAAGTAGAGAACAAGGCATTTTTGCTGCTTGGGTTCAATAAATGCTTTTATTGCATTAGGGATTAAGTTTTGAGTTCTGAAATTTACAGTATGTTTTTATAGTAGAAGACCACTTATATGTCAAAATATCAAGGAAAATGTGATTCCTCATGACATGACTCCTTTAAATTTTGTTGTTCTTATCAAACTTGCAAATTATTTCGTATTTTAAGCATTAACTGCGCTAAATTTAGTATGACAGTCTTGTTTATTCTTCACTTTGACCTCAACTTTCTATCTTCCCATTTCTTCATCACATTTCCCTCACACACTTTCCTGTTAATAAGCACTAAACTGTGAATATGTGATCACACGTCACTGCTCTGGGGTCAAGTTCACGCTCTCAGCTGATCCTCAAACAGCCATGAGTCTCTCTCTGTCTTCACACACGAGCCATAACTCATCAGAGAACACACATCCCTCCCAGTGATTCAGCTCCTCTACTGACAGCACAGTAAAAGCTGACACAGTTGTCATAGCAGCGGCTGATGACAAACACCCAGTTGCATGAGTATACAGGCTGTTCTGTTGAATGCTGGGATCTGAGAATCATTCACTCGACTGGAGGTTTTACTTTAAAGAGGGACAACCTGTCAACTTTCTGTCTATTTGCTGTCGCAACCCCCACTATAACAAGTCTAATGTTCTGTTGGGTTTACAGTGTCGGATGTTTTTTTTTTTTGTGTGTGTGCAAAATGTTTACCTTTAGGGGTACAACAGATTTCACTGGAGCAGTACCCTCAAAGGTACAACCACTGTATCTTTTTTACACCTTAAAGGAATAGTTCACCCAAAAATGATAAATCTCTCATTTACTCACCCTTATGTAGTCTTAAGTTTAAGTTTATTTGACAAAAGCAAGACATCACAACTGGTTTGTCAAGGATAGCACGATAAACACACAGACTTATTTCCATTGTGGTCCTTGTTATTAAACAGCATTGATGGCTCATAATACTCGGGCATTGACAGCCAATGGCACAATATAAAAACAAATATGCATATATAAAATATCACTACTGTACACTAGTACTATACGACTAGTCTCAAACTCGTATGACTTTCTTCTGCGGAACACAAACAAAGTTGTTTTAATGGAGATTTGATGTCTTTTTGTCCATACAATGCAAGTAAATGGTGACCAAAGTTTCAATCTTGAAAAAGGACATAAAGGCAGCATAAAGGTCATCCAGAAGGCTCCAGAGGTTTAAAGTCTAATTGAGCTGAAACTCATGATCACCAATGTGACTGCTGATGTCAAGATGTCACTCTTTCAGGAACAGTATTTCTATAGGCAGTAGTAGAGCATATTTACCCATGACTTCATTTTTTTTAAACTCATTGGATCTGTACGAAATATTAGTTGGCTTTAGCACAAACAATAGGTGCTTTTCAACCATCAACCATTTCTCGTTGAGAAACTGTGCCAGTCCATGCTGATCAGCTGGCACGCTTATGGTTTCTTTTTCCACTGTTGTGCTTGAATGTACATTAATCCATCAGTTGGCAACAGCATGAGAGATAAACATTGGAGGAAAACAATTTTTAGGACTGCTTTCCCCCTTATTTCACTCTGTTAATAGCACCTGAAAGACACTGCCCATGTCACAAAGAGGAAAGCAAAGAGAAAAAGACTAGAGGTTTACCTGAGGGGTTGTGCATGCCACCGCACATGAACACACAGAAAGGTAAAAGTTCACTGACTAGCTAAAAATGTTGGTATAATATTATTTACAAAATATTATAAGTAATTTTAGTTTTCCTGAACTAGTTAGCGTTATCTACCTCCCTGACGAAAAAGGCGTGTAGAAAAATTATTTACTATACTAGTTAAACAATCATCACCAAATCATGAAGATACACTCCAAACTTTGACAGCTACCTAGAAACAAATTAGTTACCTTGGCGTTGACAAATTGACAATCGTGAGTCACTACATACTAAAGCAATTTCACCTGCATGGTTAAGCACAGTTAGCTAACCATGCTGAGAAATCCGAGCCAAGAATCGTTTGTGATCATGCTGTGCTGAACCGTGCTCAAGTGGAAATGCTACTAGAACTTTTCCTTACTGTGTTCAGGTCCGTTCTGCCCGATTGTGGAAAAGCGGCTAATGTAGGATGAGTTGTGCATCAAAGTTTAATACTTAGGGTTAGGGGTTTGTTCAAATTGTGAAAAGCTATAAACCTCTGACATCCAAGCATGCACTGTTGTCTAAGTTTGCTTTAAGTGTAGACAAATTGAATCCATAATATTCAACAATTTTTGCCCTTCCAAATTTTTTGCCTTCACACACCACAACAAAAAGCACTTAATCCTATCCTGTCAAACATGACAGTACACCTAACCTAACTGAGCTCATTGTGGCAGGCCATGTCATGCCTATTACCGACAACAAGGCCCATTTAAAAGTAAGCTCTATGTAAAATCTTTATGGAGCCAATACTGCCTTTCCTCCTTGGGGAAGAACTCTTTTCAGAGTTCAGTCTGAGAGAGAGATGAGTTAAATCTAATCTCCACCGCCCCATCGTATCGGTCTGAGAGAGCACAGTGAATGATTAGCTCCCCAGATTAGAGGGGGTTTGGACATCTGAAGGATGATTTGGTTGCTGGGGAAGACCAGGACTACCCTAAAGCTGCCCCCCTGCCCTGAGCCATCCCCCTGGGTGCTTAACCTGACTAGACACCAATGGGGGTGGATTAATTGGACATCTTGTAGTAGCTTTGGGGGGAAGGGGCAGAATTGGGACCCCTTCCATGTGGACGATCTATGTTCTTTGAGACTGCACTGATGGGCTAAGTCTTGGTTCTTTTTCCACCATGGATCTGCAGAGTCCTCCCAAGACTACAAGTTGGGCAACCTGCATACATCCCATGATGTGGAAGGTAAGAGGAAGGGAAGGCAGGGAGTGGCCGTCCTGCAGTCATCAGGGTTGCTGTTGATTTCTGTTTTTCTGTATGAGTCATTTCAAAGGGATTTGGATTAAGCGTTGAGCCCTTGTGTTATGGACTTGTAGGTGTGGCAGTCGATGCTTTTATCAAAAAGGCTTGAGGGTTTATTTTGGCCTGAAGCATCCTGAGTGTCTTGAAACTTCTGCAATTCTTAGTTCAGGTGGTTGGAATCATGATTTGAGGTCTTATAAGAAAGCATGGATTCTTGCGGTAACTCTATAGAGTGATCTATCTTTGCAACTTCATCTCTGTTCGATTGTATACAATTAGATGGTTCACATGACTTTTTGCATTGTCAAAAACAGGAGTAGCCCCCAATAAACACAACTGGCGCTGTTTCAATAGGGTGCAAAATTGCCCTCTCACACTTTTTTAGCCGTCTTGGTTCTGAAAGTATTTTTGGAGGATTTTATGAAATCCCTTTTCATAGGGATTTCATAAAATCCTCCATAAAATAGTTCTAAGCCATGAACCAAACCAACCAGCTATGGGGTGAATCACAAGATTACAAATTTTGATTTGCAGCAACAAAGTATTTAAAAATCATACTGTGTACATAACATCTTTAATGAGGACATTAACTACTATCCCACGAAGCATTGCGAATGATGCAAACAAATTGTAAAACGTAAAACTAAATTAAATCGATTGTGTCATGGAAGTGGGCGGTCACTGCAGAGATCTTTTGCTGAGCTTTGTTTGCTGTGATTCTCTAATTGGTGGATTTCCCCCTTTAGTATCATGGGTAGTGTAGTACTTCTCCAGGAATTCTGCTTTTAAACACAATTTTTTTTTTTTTTTTTAATTAAGTTGAAATAATAAAAAACTGATGGCTTAAACAGAAGCATATTCTATTTATTAACAACCTTGGAGCTCACGGTAGGTCTGTCTTTAAAAAAAAA
Source organism: Myxocyprinus asiaticus (assembly GCF_019703515.2). Lineage (NCBI taxonomy): Eukaryota > Metazoa > Chordata > Actinopteri > Cypriniformes > Catostomidae > Myxocyprinus > Myxocyprinus asiaticus. The sequence continues at coordinate 10,528,141 of NC_059372.1, read as the reverse complement.
TTAAGTTATTATTAATATTCAATTCCTCTATGGAAAAAAAAAATGTAATTTTTACTTTTGGAACAAAACTGTTACACTCTTTCGCCGCATTTGATGTGGCCTTTGTTTGGTATAGAGTCCCGTTTATCATTTTGTGGTTCAAATAGGTGCTCATGAATGATCCTTTGAATGGGAACCTTTTTGCCAAACCGATATGGTTACTGGTACTTTACAGCAGTATTCTACTACCCAAAAGTCCATAGTTTACATATTTCCTGTTGAAACAGGAATTTGGGGTGGGGAACTATTGAAGGATTTGTCCATTTTTTTTTTCCTTCTAAATAGCCAGTAGCCTTTGCTTTACTTCATAGCCTTGAACCATGATTTGCTTCAGTTGGCAGCAGGTAGTATTTGGGGGACGGGACATTCTTATTCTAGTGAGCATTTGACTGACAACAATTTGTATACACCACTGAGTGCAACATAAGTCCAAATTTGTGGTGTGTTTTCCCAGAAGAGAAAGATGTGTATATCGACTAAATGTTTATTTTGTCAACTTGTAGGAGTACACTAGCATATAGAAGAACAGACATGAACTGAAAGTCACAAAAGTTTGATTTGATGACACATATGCCATTCTAAGTCCCGGGAGAAGCAAATGTCACCATACCTCTGTGCTTGGAGTGACTCAGAGGTTCTATGAAAATTGTAGTCTCATAATCTCCCTCTTTCTCTAGGTGTGCCATCACCCTGACTGTCAGGAACTGAACGGTAAAAGCCCTCTGCACCTGTGTGAGTCATGTGATTCATGCTGTCACCTGGATGACAGTATGCACTTTGACAGACACCCCCGATTTGACTTGCAGCCACAAGGTAAATGACCTTGGAGGCTCATACACACTGGAACACCCACACACACTCATGTTACCTACTGTCAAATAGGTTTTATGCTTCATAAAAAAAAATGACTTTCATTCAAAAACACCAGGACTGGATGGGTTGTTTATACAAGCAGTACCAATGAGATCAAGCACTCAACTGCAGTTCCCATCGATAGATATTCTGAATGCACACATTTTCATTGATTATTAATGTCATCATTCTAACAGTTTTTTATTTTTATTTTTTTTATTAATCTTAAAGAAATTGGTTTAGCATATGATTTAGTTTTGTGTATAATTGCGATTTTGAAGTGTGGATGTTTCTTCAAGGAAAGTAATATTGAATGTCAGACTTTGAAAATCTGCTGGTTTTTTAAATATTCTGATTAAAGTGCTCTCAACATTGTCATTGATTTTATTTGACGAAGACCCTCAATGTTTTCGGTAAAGAAATCTATGTGTCGTCAGGTTCCATCCTGGCACGGAATGTGTCGACGCGCTCCTGTCCCCCTCGCACCAGCCCACCCTCAGACCTGGAGGAAGACGAGGAAGGAACCAATGAACGAGGGTCAGTCAGTGTTCTACAACCTTCGCACAACATTCAAATAGCCATTTAATGTGACAGTGTCTTCCCCAGTTGCTATAACTTACATATCCATTTCTATTTTGCTCCAATTTCCCTGGAAGTGTCTATTTTGTTCTCTCAATCAAATGCGATGAAAACGCTGCTTTATTTGCAAAATGCAATATTTTGATTGTTCACATTGAATTCACAATTGGATGGAAACCCAGTTACTGTCCAGTGTCTATATAGGCAGCATCGACTAATGCTTACAGTAGAGATTAGCATTAGTATGTTGCTCAGTGTTCATGAACGATTCATAGGTTACGCAAATATATTAATATTGATTTCACACAGTAGCTTTTGTAATGCATAAAATAGTCATATATAAAGTTTTTTTTATCCTATGAAGGATCCATATGTTGTTGATTTTGCTGTCTTGTAGGTCGGCTTCCTTGGGTTTGGAACAGAAAGTCTACTGTAGCATATAGGCTTTAATTTGAATTTTATGCTTTAATTTGAAGTTCATTTTTGATCGTTTTATGAAATGGATAAGCAGTGACTACGGAAAATATGTTGGATTTTAAATTGAATTGGAAAAGGCTCCTGTATTTTTGCATAAGGAATAACAACTTTTTCATCATATTTATTGATGCCATGACTGTTTGTTTTATCTCATGCGTCCTTCTTTCTTTTATTAGGGAACGTAAGACAGGAGGAATGAAGCTGAAAGGAAGGGAAGGAAAGAAACCCAGGCGACGCCACACTGATGTGAGAAAATTCATGTATCTAACAATAGCTCTAATGTACAAGTGCAGACTTGTATGTGGTCTTACCTTTGATATCAAACATAGTGTACAGGAAATGACACGTCTCATAATCATCAACAGCTGCAGGATGTGGCCCCTTAAAGGGGGTGAAAGATAACAACTCAGATTGTCACATCTAGAGTTTTGTGTAAATGACTTGAAGTAGATCAGTAAATAACCTGGTGTTGGTCTGTCGCCCCCTGTAGGATCCCAGGAAGGAGTGCTTCAGCCTCAAGTTCGACTTAAACCTAGACATAGACACAGAGATTGTGCCTGCTGTGAAAAAGAAGACATTACAGTGAGTCATTTAATTCAAAGCCCACAAGTGTAAGCTTGTGCAGCTTTTACAGTTATGTTTGACAAATGTTTTACAGTGCATTCTGAGAGAGAGAGAGAAAAAAAAGGCCACTCTCTGTATA